>NC_054478.1:115287453-115887453 GCF_017639515.1 Carcharodon carcharias | reverse complement strand
CGTGCCTGCTGGCGTTGGGCGTGTTCAGTGGCCTGAGCGGACAATATGGCACAATCGGTTTTACGACAGCATGAAACCGGTTCACGATCATCCAATCAGCCCGCCGATGGTGGGCCATGTTCCCTGCCATCGGATGTTGGGAACCTCATTGTAATACATCAGCATATCATTATTAGGCCAGGCCGTCGGAATCACCCCTCCTGCTGGACCATCCGTCCATGTTGGTGGGAAAACATGCCAACATGTTTCACAAAAGCACATAACATCGTGCGCTTGGCAGGCTGCACTTCACTCGGGATTTCAAGGCTTGTTTGTCTACCTTGCTTCAGTCAGTACTCACAGTTATCAGGCTTCACAGACAGCACCACATCACTTTTAGTGTGGTTCACGGCAGGTCTCTACCTACCAGATCAGCCTTATGTGGGTGGCTTTTCAATATCCACAGGGCTGGGGCTTCCTTGGCGAAGGGGGAGAAGTGGCCTTAGGCAGGGGGAGAGGCTGCAGGACAAGGGCTGTACTGGGGAAGGAGGGTAACCCAGTGTGTGTGTGTGAGGGGCACATGTTGATCTGCGCAAGTGGCTTCAAGATGGCGATGCCTGAGGAGGCAGTCTCCAAAGGGGATGAGGCCAGATAGACATGTGAGGATATGTGTATGAGAATGGGTGATGATGTCCCTTGAGCTGGCAGTGAGTGAGATGCCAGTGAATGTGTGATGGGCTTGAGTTGTGAGTTTAGAGTGATGAGATGGTTATCAGATCCTGGCTGCACGGACGAGATCATTCATCCTCTATCTGCATTGGATGGCCAACCTCTCCTGTGCAGCATTGTCACTGATCACCACTGCCATCGCCTACCAAGCCGTAGTAGTAATGCTGCTGAACCCACTGCATCCAGACCGGAGGTGGAGGACATCATAGCAGGCCTCCATGGCGTCTCAAGGGTGCTCAAAGGCTGCAGTTTTTTTGCCTTTCAGGGCCGTGTCTTCTTTGCTGCAGCCCTGGGCTGGAAGCACTGAGCCCGGCTATACTTTAAATGTGGTGCCTGGCGTGAAGAAGCGGCCAGATGACGGCATGGCAGGCGAATCGGAGTCCAACTGCCATCGAAACAGCGTGTTTCCCAGGAATGAATAAATAACGTGGTGGGTTTGAGATGATACGATGTAAAAACCTGCCGCCAGCCACAGCTGGCAGTTGTTTTACCCGCCCGCTACCCCACTTAGTGCAAATTTGGGATGATTCCGCCCAGAAACTCCTTAGCCAAAAGGAACAAATGGGAAAGATTGTTTTTTTCACCTGTATGTCTGGCAGCTGTTAATAATGACTCTCAACCTTTCTAGGATCAATTGCTGTTTGCCTTTTGAACCTTAGGTCCTGAATAGGCCCATACTGGAACCTACAACCACTCTTAGACCCAGTGTCAGTCATTAGAGTTGAGAACAAAACTCCCAGGAAAGCCTGGAAACACTCTTTGAAATTTGATAAAGATGCTGCCACAACATGAGACACTAACAGATGAAGCAGCCACCTTTGAATGTAATTTGTTGAACAGCACTAGAGTTACGGAAATGCCCCAAATTAACCACGCCTTCCCTCCCCCCACCCACAAGTATCTGTATTGCTATCAAATTTTGTGAAAACTATCTCACAATTTGTGGTATCTCACAACTTGTGGTAAGTAATGATATGATAGGTTTTTTTTTTAATTCATTTATGGGGTGGGCACCACTGGCTAGGCCAGCATTTATTGCCCATCCCTAATTGCCCTTGAGAAGGTGCTGGTGAGCTGCCTTCTTGAACTGCTGCAGACCATGTGCTGTAGGTACATCCACAGTGCTATCAGGAAGAGAGTTGCAGGATTTTGACCCAGCGACAGTGAAGGAACGGTGATATGTTTCCAAGTCAGGATGATGAGTGGCTTGGAGGAGATCTTCCAGGTGGTGTCTGCTGCCCTTGTCATTCTAGATGGTAGTAGTTTGAAAGGTGCTGTCTAAGCAGGCTTGGTGAGTTCATGCATTGCCTCTTGTAGCTGGGTACACACTGCTACCACTCTGCGTCGGTGGTGGAGGGAATGAAGTTTTGTGAATGGGGTGCCAGTCAACCCGAACCCTGCTCTTGTAGCCACAGTATTTATATGGCTAGTCCAGTTCAGTTTCAATGGTCAATGGTGACCCCCAGGATGTTGATAGTGGGGTATTTCAATGATGGTAATGCCATTCAATGTCAAAGGGCGTTGGCTAAATTCTCTCTTGTTGGAGATGGTCATTACCTGTCACTTGTGTGGCATAAATGTTACTTGCCACTTGTCAGCCAAGCCTGGATATTGCTGCATTTGGACATGGACTGCTTCAGTATCTGAGGAGTTGTGAACATTGTGCAATCATCAGCGAACATCCTCACTTCTGACCTTATGATGGAGGGAAGATCACTTATGAAGCAGCTGAAGATGGTTGGGCCTAGGAACCCCTGCAGTGATGTCCTGGGACTGAGATGATTGACCTCCAACAACCACAACAGCTTCCTTTGTGCTAGATATGACTCCAGCCAGTGGAGAGTTTTTCCCCTGATTCCTATTGACTTCTGTTTTGCTAGGGCTGTTTGATGTCAAGGGCAGTCACTCTCATCTCACTTCTGGGAACACGTTGTGATGAAACTGTGAGTGAGTTATGAAGAATTAGCAGCAGGATTTACTTTTCCTATTGAATGGATGATACCAGCATATTCTTTTTAGTACATTTCTTTTCTAACCTGAATCATTGGCAACATTTGACTACTCCAAAAAATCAAGAAAATGTATTCTACAATATGGGTTGGTCATTCTGATGTTATGCAAAGATAACTGGCTTTTTTCTTACATAGAATTGCTTTGAGTCTATAGTATATAAACAGTACAGAAAAAAATTATGCACAGAGACTCCTCTGACCCCCCCTTCATCTAATCTTATCAACTTTTCCTACTGTTATTTTCTGTCCCATCTGTTTATCTAGCCTCTCATCAAATGCATCAATGCTATTCACCAACCTACTTCTTGTGATAGCTACTTCCACATTCATATCACTTTATGGGTAATCTCTCATTTACAGTGGTACTTCCCACATGATTGTGATTCATAAAACTATTTCCACAACCAGCAGTGCATTAATAATTGAACAAGATAGTAAACGATCCAGGTACCTTCAGCTTTAGTAACTGGTGGAACAATCGTTGTTGGCAAAGGTGTCATAACTGATGTTGAAAACAGTGCCAACACCTGATTCTGTACATCTGAAAGAGAGCGGAATTCCTTTACATTGAAGACCAAACTGGGGTCACTTGAAATTTCGTTTAACTGGGCTGGGTCTGCTTTCCTGGCTCCCACAGAATAGGTCATTACAGCAGCCCGCTTCAAGGCATCTGCTGATGATTTGATATCATCTCTGGACTTTCCACCAGTGAGCAGCATCAATAGTTGAGGAACACCTTCCTCTTTCCTACTTCCTGCAGATTTGGTAAAGTGGTTTTGAAGGACATAGTTCAGTGCTGCCCCAGTGTTAATTGTTCTGCCACCTTTCACTTTGAGCCCTCTCACATGAGACAGGAGATCAGCTTTTGTTGAATAGCTGTTTAGGTAGGATTCCGTTTTTACATCATCGCTGTACTGTGCCACAGCTACTTGAACTCTGTCACTTCCAATGTCCAAAGTCTCAATTAATCTTGCGATGAATTCACGGATATGAATAAAATTAACATTTCCAACATAAACTGATCCATCGATAAGGAAGACAATGTCTCTCCTGTTCACTTCTTGTGGTACAACTGGAAAAAAATGAAAGAATTGTGGTCACTGAGATCATATGAAATCCCTACATATTGTATAACAGCAACAAAATGTCTGCTCTCACTGGTGGACTGCACTGTGAGAATTTAATCCATTCTGCATCACATAGTCTGTTATGGATGCACTGTACATTTTTTAAGTTATTGTCCTCGAAGCCTACTTGTCATCAAACCAATTTTATGGAAGTCATTATGGCAATTTGTATATAAAGCTGCATCTATTAACACCACAACACTAGGGGGAGCACTTCCTGTACATCCTATTATTTCCCCACTCTTGCAAACAAACACATCGGCAAAGCACAAATTTATTACATTTCTTGCAATAAGGCAAGAGCACCTTACAAGCAACCAAATCCCTCTTCTGATTCAAAAGTTCACCTCCAGAGCTCTCACTCAGACGTTAGTCTGGTTGACCTTGGAGAGAACACAAACAATGTCAACTGCTACACGAGAGGCCATCAATGCTCAGTCACAATAGAGACACTGATAACAGAAACTGAACTGAGACCAGCCGTATAAACATTGTGGCTACAAGGGCAGGTCAGAGGTGAGAAATCCTGCATTGAGTAACTCACCTCCTGACTCCCCAAAATCTGTCCACCATCTACAAGGCACAAGCCAGGAGTGTGATGGAATACTCTTCATTTGCCTGGATGAGTGCAGCTCAAAAGGCTTTACACTATCCAGGACAAAGCAGCCCGCTTGATTGGCACCCCATATGCAAACATACACTCCCTCTACCACTGCTGCACATTGGCAGCAGTGTGTGCCATGTACAAGATGCACTGCTGGAACTCACCAAGCCCCCTTAGGCAGCACCTTCCAAACTCACAACCACTACCATCTAGAAGGACAAGGGCATCAGACACATATGGGAACACCACCACCACCTGGAAGTTCCCCTCCAAGCCACTCACTATCCTGACTTGGAAATATATCACTGTTCCTTCACTGTCACTGGGTCAAAATCCTGGAACCCCTTCCCTCAGAGCACTGTGGGTGTACCCACTAGATGGACTACAGCAGTTCAAGAAGGCAGCTCACCACCACCTTCTCAAGAGCAATTAAGCATGGGCAATAAATGCTGGCCTAGCCATCCCATGAGTGACTAAAAAGGAAACATTCTGATTTAATTGTCATTGTTCCCTTTGGTTTTGTTGGACGTATGTGGCTTCTTCTAGCATCTTTTAGTTTAACCATGCCATATGTTTCTTCATTGTATTAGTAGGCATATAGTAGTGTACTTATGGGTGTTATCAATCTCTTTCCAGTCTTGTGAAATTGATCTCCACATACTGCTTTCCCCCATTTGTCATGTCTTTTCAGAATAAGGTATCAGAGGCCTGCTGGGTCTCCCATTTCAGGGGCACAGACCTAACTGTTAAAGCAGTACAACTGCATGAGAATGGGATAAAAGCCACTTAAATACCTAGCATATCATAGACCAAATTTTTGTGGGTCTCCAATGCTTTAAATTTTTTGGATGGTGAGTTATTTATGTTTATAAGCTTAGCCAAAGACAGGAGAATTGCGCTGCACTGTCAAATGTATTCCTCTGCATCCACTAATTGCTGATGGAAACTGAATGATTTGTTTGACTCAGCACTTGAGCCAACACTTGATGAGTGTGTTCCAATACAGGAATTTGGTGCATCAGTGGTAAATTGAGAGTTAGAACATTTTATCCACATTAAAATTCCGCACGACAGCAAACTGGTTTAATGCAAGTCAACTCACATGTCCTGCTGGGTGTGTTTGAGTTATTTAAAAGCTTGTTAAACTCAAATAAGAAATGATTGTATAAATATGTATCATGCAGCTGTCTTCCAGCTCACATCAAGTTAGTGATGCTTATATTACGGTTCTGGAAAGGTAGGAGAGAGAAGTGTCAGATTTCAGCAGAAAGCAGAGGAGGAGACATTGTAAGGACTGACTCTATTCTTTCAGTACACACAGGAGGTCTTATTTTGCAGGAGGGAGAGCAATAGAAGGGGAAGATGGGGGACGATGACCCAGAGAGGAAGACAATCAAAGTGAGAGGAATTGGTTCCTCAATCACTGCTTCAACTTTAGATAGCATCTCTTGTTGAATGGTTTAATTGTGATTCTGGTAGTTCCTCAGCTTCAAATCAGAATCAGGATTAGACAATAATGGTTAGATATTAAGAGAAAGGTACTGGTTGATAATGTTGGAAAAAAAAAGATTAAAAAGCGGTCAAACCATGATCTGAAAGGCTACACCTCATCCCTATATTGTAAATGGCAGTGAATACACACTTTAATGCATTCATTCTCATCAGATACATAAAAAATATTCCATATCAGGATTGTAGTTAAGAACTTGCATAGTGTTTATTGTGTTAATGTGCTGACACTGGCAGTGGTTATGGAGTATGCCTTCAGAATTCAGTCACTGAAATAACTCGATAGTAAAATATACAGAATGTGCAACCTCAGTCTTGGTGAGGTCACTCTTACAACATTGAAAATGTTTTTTTATTTTCTCCCATTTGCACCTGAGTAAATTAGACTAATCATAGTTTGCCACACAATTTTACCTTCAGTAGGAGGAATTGGATCTTCAATCACAAACTCTGCTCTAACTTTAGATAGTAGGTCTTGTTGAATAGTTTGGAATTCCTGGAAATCTTTCAGCTTCAAAACAGAATCAGGATTAGAAACTATCTGATGTAGCTCCGATGTGTCTGCACTCTTGGCCCCGATAGCAATGGGCACTATACCAGCCCGTTTCACTGCATCCGCTGCCTGTCCAACATCATCTCTGGATTTCCCAGCAGTGATAAGCACCAGGATTTGTGAAGCTCCAGCGTCGCTCCTGCTCCCTGCCGATGGAGTGAAGACATTTCTTGTGACATAGTCCAGTGCAGCACCAGTGTTGAGGGGTCTTCCTGTTTTCAATCTCAGCTTTTTTATTGCATCCAAAACCTTATCTTTAGTTGAATGACTATTGAGACCAAATTCAAGTCTTGGGTTTGAACTGTATTGTACCACAGCAACTCGATCTTTGTCAGGTCCAATATCGAGCTCCTGGATTACTTTATTAAGAAACTCACGGACCTGAAGAAATGATCTCCCCATTCCAGAAGAGCCATCGATTAGGAAGACAATATCTCTTTTCATAGCTGAAGATATTTAAAATAAAATGAATATATATAAATTAAAATGGAGGTGTATACTGAGGAAATATTAAGTGAATATTTTAAAACAATCTGCACATCACCTTCATTAGAAAATAATGCTGCTCTATTGAGATCATGTAATGATATCTTAGAAACATCTGTTGCTTCATATTTGTGGAATGATATTCCTTTGTTTGCTATTTTATAACAGATATCAATCCACTCATGATATAAGGGTTCATGCCCATGTTAATACATTGAAGAGAGGTATATCCTATGAATGCATTAAAATTTCTTCTGCTAATATCCCCAGCAGTAATTTCCAGGCTTATCAGTTTCGAAGAGTAGAAGGGAGTTAGGTGAGCAAATATGTAGACAGATTTCTGAATTCAAAAACAATAAGGCAGTAATCATTGGCGACTTCAACTACTCTAATGTCAATTGGGATACTAAGAGTGTGAACAGCATTCAAGAGAACGTTTTTTTAGCCAGCACGGAACAAACCCAACAAGAGGGAGTGCAGGTCTAGATTTAGTCTTAGGAAATGAAGCTGGGCATATGGATGAAGTAGCAGTGGGGACCATTTTGGAGATAGTGACCATAATATTGTTAGATGTAGCATCATTATGAAAAAGGATAAATAACAGGATTAAAAGTTCTAAATTGGGGGAAGCCAAATTTTACAAAGCTCAGAGGTGAGCTGGCGAGAGTGGACTGGATACAGCTCTTAGAATGAAAAACTGTGTCAAATCAGTGGGAGGCATTCAAAGGTGAGGCTCTATGGGTATATTGTAGAAATGTCCCCAAAAAGAAAAAGGGTGGTAATGCCAAATCTAGAGCCCCCTGGTTATACAGAAGCATACAGGCCAAGATAAAGCAGAAAAAGAAAGGTTATGACAGTCACAAAAGTCTTAATACTGCAGAAAGCCTAGAGGAATATAAAAAGAACAGGGGTGAAGTAAAAATGGAAATTAGGAAAGTAGGGAGAGGTTACGATAAAATATTGGCAGGTAAAATCAAAGGAAATCCTAAGGTGTTTTACCAGTATGTTGAGCAAGAGAATAACTAAGGAAAAGGTAGGGCCTATCAGAGATGTATATAGTAACTTGTGGGTTGATGCAGAAGATGTGAGCAAGATTCTCAATGAGTATTCCCTCTCTGTCTTCACCAAGGAGAGGGATGGTTCAGACATTCTAGTTAAAGAGGAGTGTGAAATATTAGATACAATAAGCATAGTGTGAGAGGAAGTATTGGAAGGACTAGCATCCTTGAAGGTGGATAAATCACTAGGGCCGGATGGATTGAATCCCAGGCTATTGAAGGAAGCTAGGGAGGAAATAGTGGATGTTCTGAGGATCATTTTCCAATCCTCACTAGATACAGGTGAGGTCCCAGAGGATTGGAGGTCTGCGAACGTTGTACCATCAGTTAAAAAGGGTGAGAGGGATAGGCCAGAAAATTATAGGCCAGTCAGTCTGACTGGTAGGAAAATTATTGGAAACAATTCTGAGACACAGGATAAACTGTCACTTAGAAAGGCATGGGATGATCAAGGATAGTCAGCATGGTTTTGTTAGGGGAAGATTGTATCTTAGTAACTTAATAGAATTTTTTGAGGAAGTAACAAGGAGGATTGATGAGGATGGTGCACTAGACGTTGTCTACATCAATTCCAGTAAAGCATTTGACAAAGTCCCACTGGTCAGGAAAGTGAGATCTTGTGGGATACAGGGGAAGGTGGCAGGTTGGATCCAGGGTTGGCTTAATGACAGGAATCAAAGGCTACTGGTCAATTTATGTTTGTGCGAATGGAAAACGGTTTCCAGTGGTGTTCCACAGAGTTCAGTGTTGAGGCCCTTGCTGTTTGTTGTATATATTAATGATTCAGACTTAAATGTGGGAGGCATGTTTGGGAAATTTGCAGATGACACAAAAATTGGCTGTGTAGTTGACAGTGTGGAGGATAGATGTCAACTCCAGAATGATATCAATGGCTTGGTTGAGTGGGCAGAGAAGTGACAAGTGGAATTACATCCAGAAAAGTGTGAGGTAATGCATTTGGGGAGGGCAAACAAAGCAAGGGAATACTCAATAAATGGGAAGTTACTGAGCGAGGTTGAGGAAGTGAGTGACCTTGGAATGTATGTTCACAGGTTTTTGAAGGTGGCAGGACAGGTGGACAAGGTGGTCAAGAAAGTATATGGAATGCTTTCCTTTATTGGGCAAGGTATTGAATACAAAAGCCGGGTTGTAATAATTGAACTGTATAAAATTCTGGTTAGGTCACAGCTAGAACTTTGTGTACAATTCTGGTCACCACATTACAGGAAGGACATCATTGCTCTGGAGAGAGCACAGAGGAGATTTACAAGAATGTTGCCAGGACTTGAAAATTGCAGCTATGAGAAGAGATTGGATAGGCTAGGGTTGTTTTCCTTAGAACAGAGGAGGCTAAGGGGTGACCTAATTGAAGTGTACAAAATTATAAGGGGCCTAGATAGGGTAGACAGGAAAGATTTGTTTCACCTGGCTGAGGGGTCAATTACCAGGGTACATAGATTTAAGGTGATTGATAGAAGGATTAGAGGGAACATGAGAAAAATCTTTTTCATCCAGAGGTTGGTGGGCATCTGGAATTCACTGCTTCATAAATTGGTGGTTAAGGCTGAAATCTCAACCCATTTAAAAGGTACCTGGCTCTGCATCTGAAGTGTGGTAACTTGCAAGGTTATGGACCAGGTGCTGGAAAGTGGAATTAAAATGAGTGGCTGGTTTCTTTTTTCTCTCTTTGGTTGGCGCAGACATGATGGGCTGAATAGCCTCTTTCTGCACCGTAAATTTTCTATGGTTTGAATCTTCTGGTCGGCTTGCGGAGGCGGACCCCACTTGCTTGTGCTTAAGGTGACGTGTGGTGATGTCATGTGTGCATCCCGATGTCACCGCGCGTCATTCAAATCTTCAGTTCGGCAGGCATGCACCGAAGTCTGCTGTGCGCCCGCCAAACTGTCAAAGGTCTATTAAAGCCACTTAAATACCAATTAAAAGGATGAACAGAGCTGCCCATCCAACCTTAAGGCTGATGGGCAGGCAAAGAGCCAGGCGGCCTTCGCATTTATCATGAAACCTCAGTCATGGGCGGGATGAGGTTTCATGAAGTATTTATAAATCAGATAAATTTTTTAATTAAAATTCCTTGATATGTCTCAGCTCACATGACACTGTCACATGAGGGGACATGTTTGAAAATGTTTTTTTCTTTATCCAAATTTTTCATAATGAAATTAAACTCCCTGAGGCAGCCTCAGAGGTTTCTACACTCTTTCGCACACATGCGTGCTTCCAGGTGCGCATCACGCTTGGTCGGCCTTAATTTGCCCACCCACGTGAAATGGCGGCACGCAGCCAATCACAGGCAGCGATCAGCTGTGCGCCTGCCCACACCCACTCCCTCTTACTCCACCCAACGGGGGGAAAATTCTCCCCTATGGTTCTATGGCTCTAAGTGGATTCAGAGGAACTGAAGACACAATTTAATGTTATATGCAATTGTAGACCTTGGCCTTACATTTCCATGAAGGTTGTCCTGATTTCCCAGCATAAGGTTGACTTAGTTCTTGGAGTTACTGAAGGATTGCCAGCATTGCTTGTAAAAGACAACTTTAACAAATTTAATATAGTTCTTTGAGCATGTGATGGATTGGCACCCATAACCTGTGAATTAAATAAATACTGGGATCCTAATGTTGAACTGAAACATTTATTGGAATATTAGACACACAAACAGTTCGTGGTAAAGTTTCATCCCATTGTATTCGACCTCTTTGCCATGAGTGATCCATCATAAAATCACTATTGATGCATCAAGATTAGATGCGAATTGCTGGGAAGGGTCTTGCAACCTAACAGAACTGGAAGAAAGCTTCTAAAATCTGGTACTATGCTCAGTGACTCAGCTCATCATGGTGGTGAATCAGTGTTAGATTTCTAAATTTTATCCAAGTTTCAAGTTGACTTCAACCATAATTGTAAGTGTCCTGGACTCAGGCAACAAATTGCTGTACACACTCCCAACTCCTTGTGCCTAGAACCTTGTATATCTTGACAGGCACTGGGATATTTAACAGTATATAAAAATTGTTTACAAGTATACTAACGCTAATAATATTGCAGAGATATCTGAAAAAAGACTAATTCCAGGTACCTTCTGTAGGAGGGGCAGGTTCCTCTTCAGGTTTTATTGTTGGTTCTTCAATAATTACTGTTGGAACAGTCAGCGTTATCAATGGTACCATCATCTGATTCTGTATATCTGACAGAGAGTGGAATTCCTTTACATTGAAGATTAAACTTGGGTCAATTGCAATCTCTTCTAGCTGTGTTGGGTCTGGATGCTTGACTCCAACAGCAAAGGTCATTACTGCAGCTCGCTTCAATGCATCTGCTGGTGCTTCCACATCATCACTGGACCTTCCACCAGTAACGAGCACCAAGAACTGAGGAACATTTTCTTTTATTCGGCTTCCTGCAGAACTAGTAAAATAGTATTTAATGGCAAAGTCCAATGCTGAACCAGTGTTGACTGTTGTCCCCCCTCTCAGTCCGAGACTTCTGATATGAGACAGAAGTTCAGCTTCTGATGAATAAGTGTTTAGATAGAACTCAGCTTCTGTGTCATCACTGTACTGTGCCAGGCCTACACGCACCTTGTCACTTCCAATGGCCAGGTTCTGAATGATTCTTGCCATAAAATCACGGACAAAAGGTAAATTTGTGTTTCCAACATTGTCTGATCCATCAATAAGGAACACAATGTCTCTCTCACTCATTTCCTTTGGTAGAACTGAAAAAGTAATACACATCAGGTCAGACAACATCCCTAGAAATTAAATTACACCTGATAATCAATGTAATCAGATTTTAGAAACTTTTCTACATTCTACAACAAATGGGACTTTAATAAATGATATTTCCCCTGTGTTTCTCTAGCATCCAGAGAAGACCAACATCAAACAAAATCCACCAATCACAAAGAAAATGTGCTTTAAGTAAGGAAAGATCTAAGAAAAACATACACATCCTTTTGAACAGGAAACCATGATTAATCCTCACTTTGCAGTTGTCTGGTATACATCATTTCCAAATGGACCTGACAAATCCATAGGATTGAACTATGAAGACCAACTAAGCTCAATATGTAAAACATTTTCAAGCGCACAAAGCAGAAAACATTCTGAGATGCTTTGATCTCCTATACACTGCTTATGAGTGTCCTACTTACATCATACAGTCATGCTAACTAGGCACTTTGCATGGATCTGGTAGTTTTCATATCAAATATGAATCAGTCAGAATGATAATTCCTAAGGTACCAGAGAGACACTTTTCAAATTTTCAAACTTGCAATGTCTCAGCTTTAAATATCCCTAGGCTGAATGTTACTCTTGGCAGGTGGGCACAATTGGCAGGCCCGTGACCGGTCGGGAAACGGGCCGTCGCCCATGATTAACCCCCCGACCGTGATTTCAGGCTGGCTGGCCAATTAAGGCCTGCCCAGCATGAATCACATCCTCCCAATGATGGGAAGGGGCAGACAGGTTAAAAATGGCACTGGCAGCTCCTTTAAGGCTGCCTGGGAAGAACATATTTTCTGCATTGTGAACGCTGAAGTTATGGCATCAAGTGTCGCTGGAGATGCCAGGTGGGAGGGCAGGTCGGGTGGGCAGTCTGCCCCCCGGTTTTTGGATGAGTGCCTCATGGTCCTCCTGGAGGAGGTGGCTGCCAGGAAGGACACTCTTGTCTCCAGAGATGGAAGGAGGAGGCCACCACACCCAACAAATAGAGCTTGGGAGCGCAGGTCAGCAGCCATGACGTTGCGCGGTACACATGGGTGCAGTGCCACAAATGATTTAACGACCTGCTGCTTTCATGGAGTACCATGTTGGTATGGATCAGTGTGTTGAAGTTTTAATGTCTGGCCATCCCCCACGTGGAGTTCAGGGGTGTTAGAGTCTGAGTGCCAAGTGTCAATGACATTGGAGCTGGCCAAGGGGGGTGAGCCCTGGCTGCTTGGGCTGAGTGTCTTGCGGCTCGAGGACCATGACTCGGGTGTGCCCTGCAAGGTGTTCCTCAGGAGGGGTTGGCCATAATAATGGAAAAATGGTGCTGCAGGTAGAGAGTGGACTATTCAATGTTCCTCTGTCCTTTCAGGAGAAGACCACCCATGACAACTTGAAAGGTCACGGACAGGCGGAGGACCCCCAAACCTCCTAGTCCAATCCAGATTTGAGCAGATGCCTTGGAGCTGGAGAGATGCGTGCACATCGGTCAACCGGTCTCAGAGAGGCTGGAGTCTCAGACGAAAGTAAGAGTGCAGTGCACAGAGGTGAGAGTTTTGGATTTTGCAAAAATTCTTTTGTAGTCTCCTCATTGATGGGAGCCTCAAAACTGGATTCACCATTGATCATTGAAAGATGATGGCACCTTGATGCAGATCTCCATTGTGTCACCAGGGTGCCTGGTATGGACAGTGACAGTGTGATGACTTAAAATAATGACATGTTGTTGTTCTCCCTTAGATTCGTCAGCACTCGAATGCAGGACCCTGAAGAGCCACCTGTGATGCCAGAGGACCCCCAGGCTTCACATACACCTGCATCACACCCGCTCTCTGAACCAGGCACCAGTGCAGATATCAGCACCTCAGTGGGCATTAGATCCTCGGCTAGAATATCGGAGCACTGTGGTGAGGGCACTTCACTCTTGCTTGAGGAGCAAGCGGAGGCAGAGAGTGCCCAGGATGTCGGCAGTCAGAGGACTGATGGGGAACAGGACAATGCTCAGTCAAAGGCAGATGATGAGCCCCTGAAGTTGCCCATTAGGCGGCAGATGCTGAATATCCAGAGGGATGTGCGGGAGGATCTGGCGGAGTTCCATGAGGGTATGTGTGGAGGAGTCCACGTGGATCATGAGCATTGCGTTGACCCTCATGGCCGAATGCACTGCCTCCTCCATTGAGATGGTGGCGACTCTCATAGAGAGGCAGCTCCAGGAACAGAATCAGGGGTTCCTAGAGTTGCGCTCAGATCTGCAAGCCCTCATACAGGCCTCAGGTGGTCTACACCAGTGTGGGAGATGGATTGGGCACCCAGTACCCCAGCTAGGTGCCTGTCCATCAATGCTGGGCAGGGAAGTCCAGAGCGACCTCACGTTGGCCTGTTGTCTCAGTGGGCTCCCCTCAGGGTGCTCTGGATAATGACAGCAGCTCCTCTGCCCCTCTGCCAGTGACTGTGGCATCTGATAAGGCTGCAATAACTGGAGAGATGCCAGACATGGCGCTGGTTGCTCTCTCCCAAGTGGGTCCAGCACAAGATCCACTGGCCAAGGTCTTCAAGACATCAGAGTCAGCAGGCTGCCTCCAATGCTGCTGACAGCAAGGGGGAGCACCAAGGCGTAACACTCACAAACAAGTGCAACTGTTCACAGATGATCTTCTGTTGTGTAATGTTGTGTAATGTTTTGTTTATGCTTTCTGGCCTGGGAATTAAGACCAGAGAAGCTAATGTTGACTTTTTTGGATCGTTAAAATGAGATAAATTTTGTTTGTGTCCTAATGGCCAGAGTATGCTTCCCCTTTGTATCTTTTTGGTGCAGGCTACTCCAATTTGTAATACTGGATGTGAGTGGCTCTAACTTTTATTGCACAGGCACTGAGTGGACTTTGGGTTCAAATGAAAGGGTCATTTCAGACACCCGGAATGGAGGCAGCAGCCCTGACCTGAGGTGGAAGCGGATCTCACAGAAGGAGCACTGGGTCCAAGGTGTCCCTGCCTCCCTGAAGGATACAGAGGTCTGCATCCAAGCTCTCAGCGTTCTCCTCACAGTTCTCCTCTTCTGACTCACTACTGGATTCATCCTCTGTAGCCTGTGCAGCTGTGTGAAGATCCTCTTCCTTCAGTGGGTCCCCCCTTGCCTGTGCCAGATTGTGGAGAGTGCAGCATGCGACCACTATTAGTGACACATGCCCTGGGAGGTATTGTAGTGCACCCCCTGGACGGTCCAGGTATTGGAAGCGCATCTTCAGAAGATCTAAGGTCCTCTCTATCATTGCCCTTGTGGAGGCATAACTCCTATTGTAATGCTGCTCTGCCTCAGTTCTTGGGTGGTAGAGAGGCGTCAAAAGCCACCCTTTCAACAGATAGCCCTTGTCACCCAGCAACAATCCATCCAGTCGGGCTGGAGCACTGAATAGCCTCAACACCCGGGAGTGTCTGAGGATGTAAGTGTCATGGGAGCTGTCAGGGTACCTTGCACACACTATCTGGATGTTCACAGAGTGGAAGCCTTTCCTGTTGACGAAGGCACCCGATGGCACCCTGGATGCAGGGGAACCCAGTAATCGCTGTAAAGCCTCTGGCTCACTCAGCCTGGCTGACCTCGTCCATACGGAAATGAATAAATGTCATTACCCATCTGAACTGAGCTTCTGTCACCAGCTGATTGGAACAGCTGATTGGAACACTTCACAAAGATCCCCCACTGAGCCCTGGAAAGAGCTAGAGCCATAAAAGTTGAGGGCCACTGTGACCTTCAGAGCCACTGGCATGGGGTGTCCACCCACACTGTCAGAGCCTTTCTCAGACCCAATCATCTGACAAATGAAGGTCATGGTCTTCCTGAAGAGGGGGAGCCTCTTTCGGAATAGCACCTCGGACATATGAGGTAGCTGCATCGCTGCCTGTAAACCCTGGCAGCAGGATAGTGGCATCTTCTGCAGCCCCCTCTGCATTGGACTACCTGCTAGCTCTGCATCTATTGTGCCTGTGCCTCTCCTCCCAAAGGTCCCAACCCTGGAAGCTGCATTGTGATAGCTGGCCTCCTCTCCCTCCTGCCCCCCTCTTCCTCCTCAGAGGAGGTGCCACCAGTGGAGACCACAAGCCCCAATACCAAGGTCACAGAAGGCTGTCTGATACCTGGAAGGGTCCACACAGTCAAATTCCTCCAGGGGCCTTGGAGACACCAATGAGTCCTGAAATGAAGTCTAGAAATGCTGAGAATAAACTCAGAATGGAGAAGAAGCTGTCAAGTTCAAATAAGCAACCAGCAGCAAACTATCTCTAAACTCCTCATTATTCGCACCGGCAATATCCCTCCCTTGGATGTGGTTATTCAAAATGTGGGCTGCCCACCTGCAGCTCTTGCATCTCCTCATCATCCAGGCCCTCCCTTCATCGCATCGCCAGGTTATGTAGCGCGCAGCAAGCCACTATGATGCGTGACCGAGTGACAAGTGTGAAATCGAACTGGGAACGTAAAATCAGCTTCAGTTGGGTTTTTAATGGCCTTAAGTGGCCTCTTAATTGATGGCGGGTGCGGCTTCACCTCCCACGTGCATCCACCGGCCTGAAGATTGTGTGCGTGTGGGATGATGTCGGGACGCTGGCCCAATGTCTCCTCACACTATATTACGCCAGATCAGGTCAAGCGCGCGCCTGCCGGCGATGCATAAGATACTGCACCTAATTTTCCCATTTTAAGGAAAAAATAAATCTTAAGAGAAATGCAATGGTTGATAATATGCAGGAGAGGCAGGGGGAAGTGAGGAAGAATGGTTTTACACGATGAGTGGTAATGACCTGGAACTTGCTGCCCGCTAGGGCGATGGAAGTGGGGGCAATCAATGATTTCAAAAGGAAATTGGATAGGCACTTGAGCGAAATAAACTTGCAGGGCTGCAGGGGTAGAGCAGCGGAATGAGACTGACTGGATTGCTCCATGGAGAACTGACATAGGCACAATGGGCCGAATGACTTCCTTCTGTGCCCTAATTTATACCATGTTAGGAGTATATAGTGCACTACATTAATATGCTGAAACTAGCAGTGGTTATGGAGTATGTCTTCAAAATTCAGTCATTGAAATAACTTGCTGGTAAAATGTACTGATTGTGTAATCTTAGTCTTGGTGAGGTCACTCTTACAACATCAAAAATGTTCTTTTATTTTCTGTTACATATCTATAAGTAAACTAAACCAATCATAGTTTGCCAGACTATTTTACCTTCAGGAGGAGGAATTGGTTCTTCAATCACAAACTCTGCTCTAACTTTAGAGAGTAGTTCTTGTTGAACAGTTTGCAATTCCTGGAAATCTCCCAGTTTCAAAACAGAATCAGGATTAGACACTATCTGTTGGAGCTCCAACGTGTCGGCACTCTTGGCCCCAATAGCAATGGGCACTATCCCAGCCCGTTTCATTGCATCTGCTGCCTGTCCAACATCATCTCTGGATTTCCCAGCAGTGATGAGCACCAGGATTTGTGAAGCTCCAGCGTCGTTCCTGCTCCCTGCAGATGGAGTGAAGACATTCCTTGTGACATAGTCCAGTGCAGCACCAGTGTTGAGGGGTCTTCCTGTTTTCAGTCTCAGCTTTTTTACTGCATCAAAAATCTCATCTTTAGTTGAATGACTATTGAGACCAAATTCAAGTCTTGGGCTCGAACTATATTGTACCACAGCAACTTGATCTTTGTCAGGTCCAATATCGAGCTCCTGGATTACTTTATTAAGAAACTCACGGACTTGAAGAAATGATCTTCCCATTCCAGGAGAACCATCGATTAGGAAGGTGATATCTCTCTTCCTGACTGCTGAAGCTAAATATAAACATAAATGTACACGATCAATGTTCGAAGTTCCATGCAGGATGAAAAGATTTGCTATGTTATTATGAATTCTTCTTGATAGGGAAGGAGAGATAAGCTGAAACCCCCAATTCCCTCCAATTCCCTTCCCTTACTGTCTGAGATCAATGTGGTTTTCTTTTGTGTATTTTTAAGACCTCTTTAACATGTGGCCAATTTAAAGAACCAGCAATAGTCTTCTGTCGTTTTAAATAAACAAGATTATTTATTCACATGTTCACCCTGAAAGCCTAATTGCTTCATCACTCACACACACACTCACATGAAAGAAAGATACTGTTAAAGAGATTGGTGCACTTTTAGAATTAGTAAACGAAAAAATAGTTCATAGTTTATGGGCGAAAGTTTTAGCTCATTAGGCGCCTGACTCGAATGAATGTGAAAAGACGTGCGATGATGTCAGGTGAGCATCCCGACATCATCGTGCACTTGTGTGATATTTCAATCAGCGGGCATGCACAGGAGTTGGCAACACACCCGCTGACAATGATAAGGCCTGTTAAGGACATTAAAAATCTAATTGAATTGAATTTTTCGCTGCCTGACCAACCTTATGGTTGGCGGGCAGGGGAAAAGGCCAAGCGGCTTTTGGATTTTTTGCAAAACCTGATCCATAGGCAGGATGAGGTTTCGATCAGTCATTAAAAAGAATAAAAAATTTTCATATTAACTTCTAATATATCCCTGCTCATGTGACAGAGTCACATAAGGGGATATTTTTTAACATCTTAAAATGCTTTTTAATTGTTTATATCTCCATCTCATTGAGGCAGCTCTGTGCCTCAGGGAGCATTTCCTGTATGCACTTGCTCGTTCGCCCTCCGACCCCCCCACCCCACCCAATACACACACAGGCAGCACAGAGCACTGCAGCACACGTTTCATGCTGGGTAGGCCTTAATTGGCTCGCCAGCATGAAATCGCAGTCTGGCCCCGATTGCGGATGGTGGTTGGCTTCCTGACTGCTCCCGCCCGCCCCCGCCAAGCCCACCCAATGAGGGCAAAATTCTGCCCTATGTGTCTGGCTCAGTGTAGGGGAACTGTCCTTGCGGGCCCAGTAAAGGAAAGGTTTGTTTCCACCCTTGAGTTCTAGTTGAGGTAGGTTATAATACCTGGGTTCAGATATCAAGATTATTGCAGGATTCCCTCAAGGAGATGGATTTTCAGGAGAGACTGATGCCAGTTATTTGTGGCTGCCTTACCAGGAGATCAAATTCTGTCCTGGTAGACTTTTGAGAGAAAGGAATCAGGCTGGGAGGCTTTTAGGATTTTACAGCCTCCTGTGCTTAAAGGCAAAGATGGCACTGCCCTTTTCTGCAGCTGCTGTGTCCTGCCATGTTTTCTACAACTGCTGAGGTCTTTCAGAGCCTTCAGATAAAAACTCATTATTTCCAGTTGATTTCAGTCACATGAACAATACTGGTATGTCTGTCTGGAATGGCTTAGCTGAAAGCTGTTGCTATACAATGGAGCTAATGGATGAGTTCTTCACACTTACACTGGATGGATTGGTTTCTGCCCAGCCCTTACTGTTAGGGTTCCAAATTGGAGACATGGGACTGAATAAAACACTCTGGCATGAGGGGCATTTTCCGGACCCGGAAGTCAGTGGCCTTCTGATGGTTGAACCATGCAAATAAAGTGCTAATTGGAGCAATTCACTGTGAAAGCTGGGCCTTCATCCCACCCAATCAGTGTTGGAGGGCAGAATGTTTGGCCTTTAAGGTCATTGGCCACGACCTGCAACAGGGAGGGGGTGGGGGTTGTTCAATGGGGTAAGCTTAGGTTTCCCTCCAACATTAAGGGCTGAGTGGCCCCTGTGTCCAGGAGCCCAGGAGCAGTGCAATGGACTAGCTCACATTCTGGGACAGGTATGGGGACACTGTTCCTGAAAGGACAAAACTCCAGAAGCTCTCTGGGCATTCATACAGCTCGGACACACACCGTGCCGTGCCCTCCAAAGGGTAAATTTCTTTCGTGAGAATCTCTGCTTCCTCTGCTGCGTCCTTTGGGGCGTCTTTTGGGGGACTTACTCATATGGAACCCTATTGGATCAACAGGCTTCCCTTATAATCTCCAGCATTTAAGGCTAGAAAGGCTGATTTTATTGCAATGAGGACACATTGGTCTCCGGGCGTTCTCTTTTCAGGCTGCAAATCGGCTTCTCGCACCCTCCTTTGTGCCTTCTCTTCTGGGTGATGGACATTCCTATCTAGGTCGCCCTGCTTATCTTTCCAATATTCATGGGAATGGTTTGGAAAGGGTCTGGTGAGTTTCCAGAGTTGCCTAGGGTGAGATCATATCTGTCTTCTGATATGGCAGAATTTTGGGCTATGAAGATTTTCTGCTCCAAGTGCATCTGCAGGTTGAAGGGTAAGCAACTGTTGAATTCCTCCAACAATGCCAATTCATAGGAGCGTGGGATTCTTGGGGACCTTACCCATCGGTCAAACACAATTTGCTTTAGCCATTCACACTTGATGTGGGTTTGTGTGGGCTTCTTATGAGCGTCCCAATATTACTGCCGATATGCCTCCAAGATGGCAGCCTTGGCCTGCTCCTAATTCATGGACACATCAGAAGTCAGCATGGAAAAGACCTCATGGTCTCTCCCTGACAGCTGTCCTTGAATTAGAAATGTCTAGATATCTGATGGCCATTTTAGCTGTCCTACTACTTTCTCAAAAGTGGCAAAAATGACTCCACATCACTTTCTTTGAATTTGGGAATAAATCTAGCATACTTGAGGGCCTCAGCAAGTGGTTCTGGATTGGGAAGATAGGAGGTGCTCCCGAGAAGAGAGAGGTTTTTCCTCCCAGCTTCTAGCTGTCTGGTCCCTCTCTCCCTTTGAGCAGCTAGCTCCATTTCCAATTTTTGGAGCTGGAAATCTTCTCTCCTTTTCTCTTTCTCTTTCCCTCTCATTTGCTTCCCTTTCCCTTTCTTTTTCCCTCTCCTTAAATTCTAGCTACATTCTGAGCTTTTCCAGCTCAACTTTGACTAGAGGAGAGGATTCGGAGTCATGGTTGAGCTCTACATCTAACTGCTCTATTAGTAATGTGAGATCCAAATGTTCTGGATCAGTTCACTTCTCTTCACTTTACTGGACAATTTTAACTGTACCTCCCTATCCACAGGTTTCAGCTTCTCTGTGCTAAGGGACGCTAATGTTTCACCATTCAAATATCCATGCTTGACTGACATCTGGGTGTCAAATGATGCCATTTTATTAATTCCTTAGAAAAGGAATTTGCTGTAGTAAGTTACTATGTTTTAAAAGTCGTTCCAGCCACCAGGTTTTTCTTTTTGGCCTCCAATTGACTCTTTTATATCAGATTTGGCTCGTGTCTTATGTGGGCCTCTGATCAAATTCAAATGGGTGATCCCGGATGAGCCCCCGATTTCTGTTACAGACAGGGAGGGGTTTAATTTAAACAGCACTAATTTCTCCTCTCACCATCTGTCCATAAAGAGAAAGGTGTTTTTGATTTGCATTACCATCTGACTAGCAGCTTTGCAGACAAGGAGCTCTGGCCCTGGCTGAATACTTGGCCCCCATCTACACTGCTTCTGCTGGAAATTCTGTAATGTCACCTACAAGACTGATTCATCTCTGCATGCCTATCTCATTGTGTGAAGTCAACACCGCCGGAAAAGGAAATTATCCAGCATCGGTTTCAAGCCACCGACCTCCCTGGAAGTATCTCACTGGACTTTGATTCTGGATTCTGGAACCCACATGAAACAATATTTATTTTCCCTGTGGTCTCTGCAGTGGTGTATTACCCAACACCTTGGTTTTGATGT
The DNA here is from genome assembly GCF_017639515.1 of Carcharodon carcharias. Classification (NCBI taxonomy): domain Eukaryota; kingdom Metazoa; phylum Chordata; class Chondrichthyes; order Lamniformes; family Lamnidae; genus Carcharodon; species Carcharodon carcharias. The sequence continues at coordinate 115,865,995 of NC_054478.1, read as the reverse complement.
GATCCAATTTTCTATTAATAATCTCACATCAAACTCGAGATAGGCTGAATTCAAAGGGTTAGTTTATTTGCACACACTCAAAAACACGGGAGCACTGTTGCCTCCTTTGCATTCATACAATAAAAGAGGGATAGAGAAAAGAAAGATTTACAGTGCAGAGACAACAGGGAAAATAAATATTGTTTCATGTGGGTTCCAGAATCCAGAATCAAAGTCCAGTGAGATACTTCCAGGGAGGTCGGTGGCTTGAAACCGATGCTGGATAATTTCCTTTTCCGGCGGTGTTGACTTCACACAATGAGATAGGCATGCAGAGATGAATCAGTCTTGTAGGTGACATTACAGAATTTCCAGCAGAAGCAGTGTAGATGGGGGCCAAGTATTCAACCAGGGCCAGAGCTCCTTGTCTGCAAAGCTGCTAGTCAGATGGTAAAAAACCAGACTGAGACTTTGCAATTCAACAAGGCAATATTACTGGCTCCATGAGCCAGGGGCTATGTCACCTGACTTGCACCTCTCCATACTGTTTTTGCCAAAAGAACATATATCCCTTGTCTGGGTCCCTGAGGTTGTTAAATGGCTCAAACATTAAGAATTGAAAGGAAGGTTGCAGGCCCCTTTGTCTTAGCAGACCAGCAGACTCCTGTTGGCCAGCTTGGCTATGAAATGCAGATGACCTTCGTATCGCTCTCTTTGAATTTAGTCTGGGCAGCCTATAGGGGATTGTTAGTGGCTCTTCAGGGATAACGATGTATGAGTTTCTCCGATACTGCCAGGTAGCTTCCTTTGTTCAGGGTCTTAGATAAGCTAATATTGTTTATTGTGAGGGCAACTGAATACAAAGTAGAGAGGTTATGCTTCGGTTATACAGGGCATTGGTGAGACCACATCTGGAGTACTGTGTACAGTATTGGTTTCCTTTTTTAAGGAATGATGTAAATGAGTTTGAAGCAGTTCAGAGAAGGTTTACTAAACTAATACCTGGAATGAGCAGGAAAGGTTGTACAGGCTAGACTTGTACCCGCTGGAGTTTAGAAGAGTAAGAGGTGACTTGATTGAAACATATATGATCCTAAGGGGTCTTAACAGGGTGGTTGTGGTGAGGATGTTTCCTCTTCTGGGAGAATCTCATATTAGGGGTCACTTTTTAAAACTAAGAGGTCACCCATTTAGGACAGGTGCCCCCCACAAAACGCAGTTGGAGATTTCCCCTGTGAGCATGTCACAGAGTGATGTGACTGTGGCTCTTGAAAGCCTGAGCATTCTCATGCATTGTGTCTCTGACATCTGCAGGTATCTCAATCTCTGTTTGCCTGTATACTTGAGGGGCTGCATAAGCCCTTCTATGTTCCGCTGAGGATGTATGACAGCTTCATTACCCTCTGTGTCCGGCGTAGCTCTGGTCTCTTCATGCACCGTTAGTACATCCTTGGCTTCCTGATCTGCTCTTCTTCCTCTCATTCTCCTCCTCCTTCTCCTCATCCGCCTCACTGGAGGTTATGTCTCCCACCAACACCGCAATTCTCATTTTTCTCAACTGCTTTAAAACCTGGGGTGATGGATAAGGACTAAACACTCAGAGCACTCAGCAGGAGGATAAAAGGCCTCTAATTAATATGTGTTTTAAGTGGAAGCTCTGTTTCTTGAATGAAGCACTCCCAATGATAACAGAACTCTGAACTGATAAAATAAGACTCAGAGCTCAGCTGAACCTTTCAAACCCACTCTAACAAGTTGCCTCATAAAATAACGGGACTCCCACATGGGGCAGAAATTTTCATATGACGGACGGGCTCAGTGGGAGCGGGTGGGGGCGGGAGCGTAGCCGATTGCCACCCGTGGTCGGCTGTGCGCCACCATTTTACGCAGGTGGGCCAATTAAGGCCCGCCCAGCATAAGATGCAACCGGTAGCGCTCAATGCTATCTGTGCAGGCAGGGAGAGGAGGGAGAGTTGAGGCCAGCGCTCTCTCATGGAGCTGCCTATGGGAGATTGAAGGGCTTCCGAAATTATTAAATAAAAGGTTTATAAATTTATTTAAACATGTCCCCTCATGTGACTGTGTCACATGAGATGGGACATGTTTTTATATTTATGAAAAAAAATGTATTTATTGAATAGAAGCTTTAGGCAACCTCACCCCGCTCGTGGATGAGGTTTTCTAAAAAAAAGCAAAGGCCAATTGGCCTTTTTGCCTGCCCACCAACCGTAAGGTTGGACGGGCAGCATTAACAAGTACCTCAATTAATTTCTTAATGGTCTTAAGAGGCCGTTGACATTTTGGCAGGCACGCAGCCGACTCCAGCGCTCAGCCGCTGTATGAAATATCACAGGACTGCGCGATCACGTCGGGACACACACCTGTGTGTCGGCCCGGCCCCGCATGCTGACTGAAAAATTCTGTCCATGGCGTCAAACACAAGTGTATTATCGCAGACACAATGTATTCCAGTCAATTGGGTCGGTAATGACCTTAAATACCTACTTAAATAAAGTTTGAATAACGCAGGCGAGCACCCAATTTTAACCCCACCCACTTGCTGTATTATTCGAAACTGACATCGTGATGTTGGGTAGCATGCCAATAATACATCAGCAGGAATGGGGAAGAAGCATATTATTCAGCCTCTGGAATCTGGATTTGTGTTTTGGGTAAATACCCAAACAATAGCCCGTGTGAATTCCTCTGGTGGTATTTGTCTTGATAAGTCAGGGAAGGCCCCAACCCAGCATTATGCAATGAATAACCTTCTGGAAATTTCAGAAAATCTGTGTTGAAATTCCAAGAGTCTGGTCCTTTACAGCTATCATATCCATCTTGTGAGTATCCATTTATTAAAAAATAAAAGACAGCTCCAGAAGCTTCCATACAAAACAGTCGATGTTTAAAATTATAAATAGAACATGCCTTCACTGGACTTGAACAGTACTGACATTTCCAACAGCAGCATGCTGCATTTTTAGTGAGGATTATGGGCTTTTCCTATTTCTTATTTCCTCCCCATTATTTACTTTCCCCACTGCCTTAACCCTTTAATGACATCTATATTTTCACCTTCCCGCTACCTTGTGCCCCATCCTTCTCATTCGTAGAAACATAGAAAATAGGAGCAGGAGTAGGCCAATCAGCCCTTCGAGCCTGCTCTGCCATTCATTATGATCATAGCTGATTATCGAACTCAGTCGCCTGCTTCCTCTTTCTCCCCATATCCTTTGATCCCTTTCGCCCCAAGAACTATATTTTTCTCCTTCTTGAAAAGCCTCAACTACTTTCTGTGGTAGTGAATTCCATAGGCTCACCATTCTCTGGGTGAAGAAATTTCTCCTCATCTCAGTCCTAAATGGTCCACGCTGTATCCTCAGACTGTGACCCCTGGTTCTGGACTCCCCACCATCGGGAACATCCTTCTTGCATCTACCCTGCCTCGTCCTGTTAGAATTTTTTGGTTTCTATGAGATCCCCCTCATTCTTCTGAACTCCAGCGAATATAATCGTAACTAACTCAATCTCTCCTCATATGAGTCTGGAAAGCTGTAGAGCCTTTAATCAAGATAAAAAAATACTGTTCCTCATGCTAATGTTGAGCTTCATTGAAACAGTGTAGGAGGCTGCGGACAGAGAGGTCAGAGTGGAACTGGGGGACTGAAAAGACATATTCTGCCAAGTTGTCACACAACCTGTGTTTGGTATCCCCAATGTAGAGAAGATTACAAATTAAAATAGAAAACGCTGGAAATGCTTAGCGAGTTTGGAAAGAGAAACAGAGCTGGAATCTTACCACCTTAGTCTCTGGCATAACAGCAAGGCCATTTCCAGGCTGGGAATCTGAGCTGCTGATTAACAGGCAGCCTGGTGGCTCCCTCCATGAGCCAAACAATTAAGAGCTCACCTCCAGGATTACTGGCCAATTAGGGAGAGCGGGCAGAGTGAAGCATCAGTAGCATGAATGAAGGACCTGTATTCAAAGGGAAATCAGCAGCATTATGTGGCATTGTATGCTCAGCGTGAGACACAAGAGGTGAAGAATAAATAAGAAATAGGGAAGCGCTGTCTTCTGCTTCACAGATGTTTCTCTGGAGGTGATATTAATGAAAACAGTGAGGGTATGGAGACAGCATCTTTTTCCAGGCAATGGCAGGGAGAAGCCTGCCAACTGCACAAACGAGGCTTGGCAAGAGGTTGCAAAGAAGGTGAGCAGCTGGAATATGCTAGGTGTGGATATGGATCCAGTGCAGCAAAAAGTTCAATGACCTTTTGAGGTCCAGTAACCTGAGTGTCATGCAACTTTCAGCTGTCAGCCATCATTCCATATAGCAACATGCAACACAGAGATCCTCTGAGGCACACAATGTACTGCCACATAGGAATAAGAACATAAGAACTAGGAGCAGGAGTAGGCAACTCAGCTCCTCGAGCCTGCCCCGCCATTCAATATGATCATGGCTGATCTCATTTCGGCCTCAATTCCAATTTCCCGCCCTCTCCCTTTAACCTTTCAACCCATTACTAATTAAAAATCTATCTACCTCCTTCTTAAATTTATTCACCGTCCACTGCACTCTGAGGTAGTGAATTCTATAGACTCTTTGAGAAAAGTAATTCCTCCTCATCTCTGATTTAAATCTACCATCCCTTAGCCTAAAACTATGGCCTCTCATTCTAGAATGCCCCACAAGGGGAAACATCCACTCCACATCTACTTTGTCTATCCCCTTTAGCATCTTATATACCTCAATTAGATCTCCTCTCATCCTTCTAAACTCCAGCAAGTATAGGCCTAAACTACTCAATCTCTCCTCATAAGACAAGCCCCGCATCTCTGGAATCAATCTAGTGAAGCTCCTCTGAACAACCTCCAATGCAACTACATCCTTCCTCAAGTAAAGGGACCAAATCTGTGCACAGTACTCCAGGGGTGGTCTCACTAATGCCTTGTACAGTTGCAACAACACTTCCCTATTTTTATACTCTATTCCTTCAGCAATAAATGCCAAAATTCTATTTGCCTTCCTTATTACCTGCTGTACCTGCATACTAGCTTTCAGCGATTCATGCACGAGGACACCCAGATCACTCTGCACTGAAGCATTCTGAAGTTTCTCTCCATTTAAATAATAAGTCACCTTTTTATTCTTCTGACCTAAATGGATAACCTCTCACATATCCACGTTAAACTCCATCTGCCAAATTTTGGCCCATTCACCTAACCTGTCCATCTCCATTTGTAAATTTCTTATTTAGGCCATCAGGTCCTGGGGACTTGTCACCCTTTAATCCCAATAGTTTGCTCAGTACTTTTTCTCTATGATGGTGATTGTTCTAAGTTCCTCCTTCTCTATACACTCTGCACTACCTGTTGCTATTGAAGTGGTACTAGTGTCCTCCACAGTGAAAACTGAGGCAAAATATTGATTAAACATCTCTGCTATTTCTGCGTTCCCCACTATTAACTCCCCAGATTCAGCCTCCAGGGGACCAACATTCAATTTAGCTACTCTCTTTCCTTTTATATACTTGTAGAAGCTTTAGCTATCAGTTTTTACATTTTGTGCTAGTTTTCTTTCATAATTTACCTTTGCTCTTTTTATTATTTTTTTAGAAACCTTTTGTTGATCTTTAAAAGTTTCCCAATCTTCCAGCCTGCCACTGACCTTTGCAATTTGGTATGCCTTAGTTTTTGCCTTTATGTTATCTTTAATGTCCTTGCTTAGCCATGGATGCTTTTCCCGCCTCTTACCATCTTTCTTCCTCTTTGGAATATATTTTAGTTGGGAGGAATTGAATATCTCCTTAAATATCTGCCACTGTTAATTGTCCTACCTTGTAGTCTTCCTGCCCAGTCCACTAGGGCCAAATCTGCCCTCATGCCTTTGTTTAACTCCAGAACACTAGTGTGGGACTCAAGTTTCTTGCTCTCAAACTGAACTTGAAATCCTAGCATGCTATGATCACTCTTCCCCAGAGGATCCATTACTATGAGATCATTAATGAATCCCATCTCATTACACAAATCCAGAATAGTCTGCTTCCTGGTTGGTTCCACAACATATTGCTCCAAGAAACAATCTCTAATAGATTCTATGAAGTCAAGGCTACCCTTGCCAATTTGATTAGTCCAATCTATATGCATATTAAAATCACCCATGATTAGTGCCTTTCTTACATGCTCCCAGTATTTCCTGGTTTATACTGTACCCTACTGCTGAACTACTGTTTGGGGACCTATCTATTACTCCCATCAGGGACTTCTTTCCCTTGCTATTTCTTATTTCTACCCAGATTGACTCTACGTCTTGCTCTCCAGTGCCTATATCATTCCTCACTATAGCACTGATCTCTTCCTTTACTAACAAAGCTACACCACCTCCTTTTCCTTCCTGCATATCCTTCCGAAACACTGAGTACCTTTGGATATTCAGCTCCCAAACCTGCTCTCCCTATAACCATGTCTCAGTAATTGCCACCAAATCATACCTATTTATCTCTATTTGCGCTGTTAAATCATTAGTTTTATTCCGAATGCTACACACATTTGGATACAAAGTCTTTAAGTTAGCCCTATTGTCACTTTTCCCTACTCTCATATGATTCTTTGGTGCAATATGGCATTCACACACTCTGTCCCTTCCTTTCACTTTTTGTAACAATCAGCTTCGTCACTAACCTGCACTCTTACTCTCTCCTTAAACTTTGAATTTTTATATTTCCATGCACTGAATCCTCCTCCATACTATTTAGTTCAAAACCCTATCTACAACCCTAGTTCTGCAATTCACCAGGACACTGGTCCCAGCACGATTCAAGTGGAGCCTGTCCGAACGGAATAGCTCCCTCTTTCCCCAGTACTGGTGCCAATGTTCCATGAATTCAAACTCATTTCTCCCACACCAATCTTTGAGCCACGCTTTTACCTCTTTAATCTTATTGATCCTGTGCCAATTAGCTCGTGGCTCGGGTAATAATCCGGAGATTATTACCTTTTTAATTCTGCTTTTTAAATTAGCCCCTAGCTGCTCATATTCCCTCAGCAGAACCTCTTTCCTTGTTCTGCCTATATCGTTGGTACCTATGTGGATCATGACAACTGGATCTTTCCCCTCCCACTTCAAGCTCCTCTGCAGCCCAGATGAGATATCCTTAACCCTGGCACCAGGTAGGCAACACAGCCTTTGGGACTCTCAATCCTGACTACAGAGAACAGTATCTATTCCCCTAACTGTACTCCCCCCACTTGAATGGCTCCCTGTACCATGGTGCTATGGTCAGTTTGCTCATCCTCTCTACAGTCCCCGCTCTCATCCATACAGGGAGCATGAATCTCAAACCTGTTGGTTAAGGGCAAGGGCTGAGGCTCCTGCAGTGCTACTTCCTGGATCCCTCTACCTGCCTCACTCATAGTCACACCTTCATGTCCCTGACCACTGGCCAAATTTAAGGTAGTTAATCTAAAAGGCATGACTGTCTCCTGAAACATAGCATCCAGGTAACTCTCCCCCTCCCTGATGTGTTGCAGTGTCCCGACAATGGGGTCCACCAACTCCCACATCATGCAGCTACAACGCATCGCCTGGCCCTGCATTTCTATTTTATTTAATTAGTTTTTCAATTTGTTTTTGAATTTCCTACTGATCTTTAGTTTATCAATCTGTAAAGCATTTCTCCTATTTACCTTTAATCTGAAAGCAAGTTAGAATAGAGACTCAAAATATACTTTTTAAAATCAACTGGAACTTGCTCTCTCTGCTGAGTTGAAGCTGAAGTGTTAGGCCTCTGATCCTGGGCCCCAGTAGTCACTTTTAATCTGAAATCAATTTGGAATAGGTAGTTCAAACTAGCAGTTACTTACCAACCAATGAACTTACTGTTTTCCTGTGACATCACTCTTTGTTTTTTTTCACTCGGTGACAGTGACTGCAGAGGACACTCTTCCCAAACTGCTTCACGACGATGGTGACTGCAGAGGACACTCTTCCCAGACTGCTTCACAGCGACGGTGACTGCAGAGGACACTCTTCCCAGACTGCTTCACGGTGATAGTGACTGCAGAAGACACTCTTCCCAGACTGCTTCCCGACGATAGCGACTGCAGAGGACACTCTTCCCAGATTCTCCTCTGATCTTTCTGTCCTTGACCTGCTCTAGAGTTCTAATGAAGCCCAATGCAAACTCAAGGAACAGCATTTCATCTTTCCACTCTGCACTTGACAGCAGTGGTTCCCTAACAACAAATGGGGTCACAAGCTCCTCCTTCTCCGAGACTACACCCCACACGAGCAGTCGGCCCAGGCAGCACTTGGTCCTGCCCTTTCTCTGCTCATTTCTCAGTCCTGGTATTTTTCTTCTTCTTCTCAAAACCATTTCAAAATGGTCGCACAACAGCTTGGCCTCAGGCTGGGGTTTAGGCTGTCAGAGCAGTTGTGTCTTCCTCTGGCTGCCACTCGCTGACTGACCTGAATGTTTCTGACAGGATTAGGGAGAGGGGCTGATTACAATGTGCTTTTTTTCTATTCATTCACAGGATGTGAGCGTCGCTGGCTAGGCTAGCATTTATTGCCCATCCCTAATTGCCGTTGAGAAGGTGGTGGTGAACTGCCTAACTTGCAAACTTGCCTAGCATTAAGGAGCAGCAAGAAGCAGAAAGTTAGCACACATGGTGATAACTTGCAAATAGTGCTCCCCATGTTGACCTGTATGCAACAGGAACATTGAGTGGAATATTGGACGCATAGCTGACGCAAAATTGAGAATATCCGTTTCACAAATTACCAATCAGTTGTGTCTGACATACAGACTGATGCAGTTCTTTTTGAAGATCCATACCAGGGACACCACAATATAAAATGTGTCCCCATATCCTCAGATAGGTTGTCAAAGAGGACCTGTGAGCTATTGTGAAGGGTCCTGGAGTATAGCAGCACAGGAATGTGGATTCTAAAATCCAATATGACAGGGAGCATCTGGGGTGTCCCAGAGTCAGGGCCAAATCTGTGCACCTCCAGTCATGTGTGAAATTTTTCATAGGGACGAGAATAATTCTACAGGTGTGCAAACATTGTTTACAAATGTGCTAACGTGACGAGTATTAGTGATAGTTGAAAAAACAAACTAAATTCAGGTACCTTCTGTAGGAGGAACAGGTTCCTCTTCAGGTTTTATTGTTGGTTCTTCAATAATTACTGTTGGAACAGTCAGTGTTGTCAATGGTACCATCATCTGATTCTGTATATCTGACAGAGAGTGGAATTCCTTTACATTGAAGATCAAACTTGGGTCAATTGCAATCTCTTCTAGCTGTGCTGGGTCTGGATGCTTGATTGCAACAGCAAAGGTCATTATTGCAGCTCGCTTCAATGCATCTGCTGGTGCTTCCACATCATCGCTGGACCTTCCACCAGTAACGAGCACCAAGAACTGAGGAACATTTTCTTTTATTCGGCTTCCTGCAGAACTAGTAAAATAGTATTTAATGGCAAAGTCCAATGCTGAACCAGTGTTGACTGTTGTCCCCCCTCTCAGCCCGAGACTTCTGATATGAGACAGAAGTTCAGCTTCTGATGAATAAGTATTTAGATAGAACTCAGCTTCTGTGTCATCACTGTACTGTGCCAGGCCTACACGCACCTTGTCACTTCCAATGGCCAGATTCTGAATGATTCTTGTCATAAAATCACGGACAAAAGGTAAATTTGTGTTTCCAACATTGTCTGATCCATCAATAAGGAACACAATGTCTCTCTCACTCATTTCCTTTGGTAGAACTGAAAAAGCAATACACATCAGGTCAGATAACATCCCTGGAAATTAAATTACACCTGATAAACCAATGTAATCAGATTTTAGAAACTTTTCTACATTCTACAACAAATGGGACTTTAATAAATGATATTTCCCCTGTGTTTCTCTAGCATTCAGAGAAGACCAGCATCAAACAAAATCCACTAATCACAAAGAAAATGTGCTTTAAGTAAGGAAAGATCTAAGAAAAACATACACATCCTTTTGAAAAGGAAACCATAACTAGTCCAAAGGTGGCAGGTGTCTGGAACTGGCATTTTTCATATCAAATATGAATCAGTCAGAATGATACTGCCTAAGGCACCAGAGGGACACTTTTCATATCGTCAAACTTGCAATGTCTCAGGTTTAACTATCCCTGATCTTTCCATTTTACTGAAAAATTAACTCTTAAGGAAAAGGCAATGGTGGTAATGGGCAGGAGAGGCAGCAGGAAGGTGGGGAAGAATGTTTTTATCCAGCAAGTGGTAATAACTTGAAACTCACTGCATTCTAGGGTGATGGTAATGGAGGCAATCAATGATTTCAAAAGGAATTTGGATAGGCACCTGAAAGAAATAAACTTGCAGGGCTGCGGGGATAGAGCAGGGGAATGAGACAGATTGTATTTCTCCGTGGAGAACTGGCATAGACGCCAAAGAATCAAAGAATTGTTACTGCGTAGAAAGAGGTGATTCTGCCTATCATGTCTACACCGGCTCTCCAAATAAGCATATGACTTAGTGCCATTCTCCTATCTTTTCCCCATACCTTTGCACATTGCTTCTGTTCAAATAATCATCTAATGCCCTCTTGAATGCATAGATTGAATCTGCCTCCTCCACAGTTCCAGGCAGTGCATTCCAGACTAGAACCACTCACTGTGTGAAAAAGTTTTATCTCATGCCACATTTGCTTCTTTTGCAAATTACTTTAATTCTGTGCCCCCTCTTGATCCTTTTACAAGCAGGAACAATCTCTCCCTATCTACTCTGTCCAGCCCCCTCATGAACACCTCAATCAAATCTCCTTCTTCTCACCAAGGAGAACAGTCCCAACCTCTCCAATCTATCTTCATAACTGAAGTTTCTCATCCCTGGCACCATTCTTGTAATCCTCTTCTGCACTCTCTCCAATACATTCACATCCTTCCTACAGTGTGGTGCCCAGACCTCTACACAATATTCCAGCTGAGGTCTATCTAGTGTCTTATATAAGCTCAGCATAACCTCCTTGCTCTTGTACTCTTTGGCCCTATTAATAAAATCCAGGATATTGTGTGCTTTACTAACTGCTCTCTGTACCTGCCCGACCATCTTCCATGATCTATGCACATACACACCCAGGTCCCTCTGCTCCTGCACTCCTTTTAGAATTGTACCCCTTATTTTATATTGTCTTTCCATGTTCTTCCTACCAAAATGCATCACCTCACACTTCTCTGCATTGAACTTCATTTGCCACCTATCTGCCCATTCCACCAGCTTGTTCTACATTGTCCTCCCCACAGTTTACAACGCTTCCAAGTTTCGTATCACCCTCACACTTTGAAATTGTTCCCAGCACACCATGATCTAGATCATTAATACATATTAGGAAAAACAAGGGTCCCAGTGTCGACCCCTGGTGAAGTCCACTATAAACCCTCCTCCAGCCCAAAAAATATCCATTGATCATTATTCTGTTTCCTATTACCCAGCCAATTTTGTATCCACGTTGCTCATGCCTCTTTTATTCCACGAGCAATAACTTTTCTCACAAGTCTGTTGTGTGGCTCTGTATCAAATGCCTTTTGAAAGTCAATGTACACTGCATCAGCAGCATTACCCTCAGCAACCCTCTCTATTACCTCATCGAAAAACTCCAGCAAGTTAGTTAAACACATTTTTTTAGAAATCCATGCTGCCTCTTCCTAATCAACCCACATTTTTCCATGTGACTACTAATTCTATCCCAAGTAATTGTTTCTAGAAGCTTCTCCATCACTGAAGTTAAACTGACTGGTCTGTAATTGCTAGGCCTATTCTTGCAACATATTTTGAACAAGGTGTAATGTTTGCAATTCTCCAGTCCTCTGGCATCTTCCTTGAGTCTAGGGAAGACTGAAAGATTATGGCCAGTGCCCCTGCAATTTCCACTCTCACTTCCTTCAATGTCCTTGGATGCATTTCATCTAGTCCTGGTGCCTTGTCAACTTTAAGTGCCGACAGCTTACCCAACACTTCCTCCTTATCAACTTTGAACCCTTCTAGTGATAACATTTCCTCCTGTGTCACCATGGCCTAGGTAGCATCTGCTTCCTTGGTGAAGACTGGTGTAAACTCTTTATTTAACACCTCTGCCATGCCCCTTGCCTCTGTGTGTAAATCCCATTTTTGGGTCACTAATCAGCCATAGTCCTCCTTTTACCACCCTCTTACTATTTGTGTGCTGATAGAAGACTTTGGGATTCTCCTTTATGTTGGCTGTCAGTCTTTTCTTATAATCCCTCTTTGCTTCTCTTATTTGCTTCTTCACCTCTCCTCGGAAATGGTTCTCAACTGTATTTTCTACCTTACACCTGTCATAAGCACACTTTTTCTTCTTCATCTTAATTTCTATTGCCTTTTTCATCCAGAGAGCTCAGGATTTGTTTTCCCTACCTCTCCCTTTTGAGGGAATATACCTTGACTCTGCCCAAATCATTTCTTTTTTGAAGGTAGCCCATTGTTCAGAAACAGTTTTGCCCACCAACCTTTCATTCCAGTCTATCCAGCCCAGTGGGCCAAATGGCCTCCTTCTGTGCCCTAAATAATTCAATGAATTTAAACTGGTGGGAAATAGTTTAAAACCAGCATTGAATCAGAGTTGAATGGCTACCTCTCATCCCTATGTTTTAAAAGGCAGGGGTTACATATATCTACGGCACTCATTGCTATCAGAATCTGCTAAATTATACCATGCGAGGACTATATTGTGCACTACTGGTTTAACGTACTGACACTGACAGTGTTTCTGGAATATGTCTTTAGAATTCAGTCAGTGAAATAACTTAGTGGTAAAATGTACAGATTGTGCAACCTTAGACTTGGTGAGGTCACTCCTACAATCACAGAATCACAGAACCACAGTGCAGAAGAGGGGCCCTTCGGCCCATCGAGTCTGCACCGACATGTGAGAAACACCTGACCTACCTACCTGATCCCATTTATCAGCACTTGGCCCATAGCCTTGAATGTTATGACATGCCAAGTGCTCATCCAGGTACTTTTTAAAGGATGTGAGGCAAACCCTCCGTCACCCTCCCAGGCAGCGCATTCCAGACCGTCACCACCCTCTGGATAAAAAAGTTTTTCCTCATATCCCCCCTAAACCTCCTGCCCCTCACCTTGAACTTATGTCCCCTTGTGACTGACCCTTCAACTGAGGGAAACAGCTGCTCCCTATCCACACTGTCCATGCCCCTCATATCTTGTACGCATCGATCAGCTCGCCCCTCTGCTCCAATGAAAACAACCCAAGTCTATCCAACCTCTCTTCATAGCTTAAATGTTTCATCCCAGGCAACATCCTGATGATTCTCCTCTGCACCCCCTCCAGTGCAATCACATCCTTCATATAATGTGGCGACCAGAACTGCACACAGTACTCCAGCTGTGGTCTCACCAAGGTTCTATACAACTCCATCATGACCTCCCTACTTTTGTAATCTATACCTCGATTTATAAAGGCAAGTGTCTCATATGCCCTTTTCACCACCCCACTAACATGCCCCTCCGCCTTCAGAGATCTATGGACACACACATCAAGTTCCCTTTGATCCTCAGAACATCCTAGTACCATGCCATTCATTGAATACTTCCTTGTCAAATTACTCCTTCCAAGGTGTATCACCTCACACTTTTCAGGGTTAAGTTCCATCTGCCACTTACCTGCCCATTTGACAATCCCACCTATATCTTCCTGTAGCCCAAGACACTCAACCTCACTCAAACTCACTCAATCTCACAATGTTGAAGATGTTCTTTTATTTTCTCCTACATAACTTTGAGTAAACTAAGCCAATCATAGTTTGCCAGACTATTTTACCTTCAGTAGGAGGAATTGGTTTTTCAATCACAAACTCTGCTCTAACTTTAGAGAGTAGTTCTTGTTGAATAGTTTGCAATTCCTTGAAATCTCCCAGTTTCAAAACAGAATCAGGATTAGACACTATCTGTTGGAGCTCCAACGTGTCTGCACTCTTGGCACCGATAGCAATGGGCACTATCCCAGCCCATTTCACTGCATCTGCTGCCTGTCCAACATCATCTATGGATTTCCCAGCAGTGATAAGCACCAGGATTTGTGAAGCTCCTGCTTCACTCCTGCTCCCTGCAGATGGAGCGAAGACATTCCTTGTGACATAGTCCAGTGCAGCACCAGTATTGAGGGGTCTTCCTGTTTTCAATCTCAGCTTTTTTATTGCATCCAAAACCTCATCTTTAGTTGAATAACTATTGAGACCAAATTCAAGTCTTGGGTTTGAACTGTATTGTACCACAGCAACTTGATCTTTGTCAGGTCCAATATCGAGCTCCTGGATCATTTTATTAAGAAACTCACGGACTTGAAGAAATGATCTTCCCATTCCAGGAGAACCATCAATTAGGAAGACTATATCTGTCTTCTTGACTGCTAAAGCTGAATATAAACATAAATGTATAAGATCAATGCATATCTGTAACCTTAGAAGTTTTCTGTAGGATGTAAACATTTATCATGTTATTATCGGTATTGAAATTTCTGACGGCAATATGCTGCAATATTTAGTGTGGTTTAGAGCTTTTCCAATTTCCTCCCCAATATTTCTTTTTCCCACTGCCTTGCTCCTATAATGATGTTTATTCCTTCAACTTCCTACTACTCTGTGCCCCACACTGACTTATTCAATTTCATCCCTACTCAAAGTCAGTTCCATTCTACTTTACCTTCTTCTCAACCATTACATCCGCCCAAATATGGCTGACAAACAATTGTCCCTTAAATCTTTCTCCATGTGGAAACATTTGATTTCAGGGTGGTTCAAATGTTCAGATCCCCTTCACCCATATTGTCAACATAATACCTTCATTCCCCTCCCCTATTTTGTTTACAAAATACAGCTTGTTTATTGTTGAGAAATTAAGTTAGAATGGGTAAAAACAGCCTGGCTGTGTGCCTCTTTATCTCTGCTTCTTTTGCACTTTTTCAGTCTCAAAATATCACAATTAGAAAGGTTCCACTTTAATCAAAACACAAGTAAGATAACTAGAGGCATTAAGTTTGCTTTGAAATTCAGCACTATTTGAAAAAGGAATTAATAATGAGGATGAGGTAAGACACTGGGCAGAATTAACACAGCCAGGTGGAAGCAGATTCAAGTACATGTGGGATGAGGAAGTTCTGGAAATGACGTCAGTTCGGGATCTGAATGTCACCCTGCCCAACCTTCTTCCGGCTTTCCTAGCGGTGGTTTCTGAGTCCTGCGGGGAACTCCTTTGGATCTGACAGGAAAGCAATTGAGGCGATTAAAAAGGCAATCAATAGACTTTTTACCATGAATTCCTTCTTTCCAAGAAGTGCCTGATTTCAACGCTGTGGGTGGAATCGTCCAGTACAGTTGGCAGCTAGTCATGGCTAGTGGGGGGACAAATGGCGAGAAGGGCAAAAATCAGTTTCACACTGTCGTGAAACCAGTTTGTGATCGTCCACTCCCCCCGTCAATGGTGAACCGCATTTCCCGCCCCTGCACGTCAGGAACCTAATTTCAATACTTTAGCATCTCATTATAAGCCCTGCTCACTGGAATCATTACCCCACATCAAATTTACCACCCACGTTGGCATGATTTCAGAATGGCGTGCTTCACAACTGCTTTTAAAAGGTGTGCACCTGACGACCTGAACTTTGAGGCGCACTCAGATGTGAGTGCACACAACCTTGTGCAGTCCTCACAAGCATCGCCATAGGACATCAATGAAGAGGTGCACAGCCAAGTTGTTTTATCCTGGCTGGCTTTCAGTGCAGTACCAGGGCAAGGGCTCCGGTGCGGGTTAGGCCAGGGTTGGAGAGCAAGGCAGCACAGACTGAAGGAGGGACACAAGCACATGCCAGGGAGTGGGAAGGGGATGGAGGGTGCCACAGATTTGGATAAGCTTGTCAAAAGTGAACATTCTCCCGCAGCTGAGACTGTTCAGCTGCAGTTCCATCGATATGCTTGGAGTCAGAGCTCTGAAGCTTTTCTGCCCACTGGGTCCAGACTGCAAATTAATGTGTGTTTTAGGGGAAAGCAGAGCAATTGGGTGACTGGGCAAGTTGTAGGATCCCTTTGCAAAAGGTGGCCATGGTACAGTTGCTGGTGGAGGCATTCACAGCCCCTAGCAAAGTTCATTCAGGTTTGGACCATTACCCATCATGGTTCAAGCTAACAATGCAGCCTTGCAGTGCGGGTTAGGTGAATGCCTGCGCCTGAGCTGATAGCACAGCACGTAGTCCAGTAGCCAAAGCAGCCGTCAATCAGTCAAGTGGAGTGGGTGAAGGTAGGGTTTCGGACAGCCATGAAGTGCACTATACACTGGCCATCCAAGTGGAAGCCAGCGTCTCCGGTATGCACAAAGGGGCCTTCAGACTTAACCAAGAGAGGTTCTTAGGACACATATGCTAATCCATGGGTCTCTCTCTTCGATCCTGCAGGAGGAGAACATCAGGATCATGGCTTGCAGGGAGCAGAGGAGAAGAAGAAGAGTGTAGCAGAGGCGTCTGGCTCAGCAAAGGGAAGAGCTCCTCCCTCGAAATGAAGGGGTGACAGGGCCTGCTGTGTATGCAGCTGAAGATCTACAGTGAGCCATCGCTCATAGGTGTTTCGCTAGGCCCAGGGTCTATAGACAGTGCCGGTCATTCCTGCAGATGAGTGAGAACCAATGTTACCAAAGACTGCGCATGTCTAGGGAACTGGTTGGTCACATGTGCCACCTGCTGCAGGATTTGACGTCACAGGGACATGAAGGCCATCTACTGTCAGTGGCCGTGAAAATGACAGAAGCACTCAATTTTTACGCCAGTGGCTCCTTCCAGGGCACCACAGGTGATCTGTGTGGGATCTCGCAAGCTTTGACGCACAAGTGTCTCCAGGAGGTCATGGACACCATCTTCGCGAAGGCATGGAACTTTGTGCATTTCGACTAGGATCAGGAAAGTCAGGAAGAAAGAGCGCTGGGATTTGTGCAGATCTCAGATTTTCCACAGGAGCAGGGTGCCATCAACTGCATTCACATCTGCGCTTAGATCTCCATGGCAACAAGCAGTCAACCACAAGGGCTTCCACTCAGTAAACATTCAGCTGTTGTGCAACAATCACAAACACATCTTGTAGGTCTGCACACAATTCCCAGAGAACGCCCATGACTCCTACATCCTTAGCAGGCCTCAGATCCCTGACATCTTCCAGGTCCAGAGAGGTTGCAGGGTTGGTGCCTCAGGGACAAAGGCAGCGGCCTCAGACTGCAGCAAGTGTGACCGCTTATAGAGGCCCAGGCCACGACCTGGGCTTTGGTGGAGCAAACGATAGGCATATTGAAAACGGAGTTCTGGTGCCTCAACAGGTCTGGTGGAGAACTGCAATACAGTCCATCAGGCGTGTCGCACATCATCGTAGCTTGCTGCATGCTACACAACCTGGTGCTGCAACAGGGGGAGGACCTGGCTGCGGAGGAGATGGAAAAGCTGTACATCTCCTCCAATGAGGGGGACATCAAAGGGGATGATGGCGATGAGGTCCTCGAAGGCAAGGATGCATGCGATGAAGCCACACCGGCCACACGAGGCAGGCGTGCTTGGGAGGCCCTCATAGCTGCAAGATTCATTGAGGATGATGACAAGTTGCACTGAGGACAGTCCTGATACCCTCAACTTGCATCTGTGAACGTTTGAATCCTGAGTGCTGACGGCAACACACATAGCCTCAGTGCTCAGGCTTATGTTATGGAGGCGCAGTGGAGGCCCTAATAGTCATTAGATTCCAGGGGGATGATGACGGCATATAGTGCGGACACTCCATAGATCTTCACATTGCCTCTGTGAATGTCTGACTCCTGCTTGGCTGAGGGCAGCTCGCTTGTGCTCTGTGATCAGGGTCATATCATAAAGACGTAGCCGTGAAACTTCAAATGCACCTGATCCTTTGTTAGCCTTCAGCACCTATTTCCTTCACACACACAAACACACGCTCACACACAAACACACACACTGAGCTCCCTTGACATTCACAGCAGAGGTGGGGCAGCCTGCTGACTGCTACGCCCTGTCTGTGATGACCTTGATGGGCATCCTCTGGAAGGTTGAGACCTGGGTGTCCTTTGGGTGTTATGCTGTAGGCCACATGCACATTTCTTGGCCTGTTGAGCTGGAGCTGCAGGGGTCACAGGAAGAGGGGATTCGGATGGGCCGGACATTCCCAGAGTCACCTGGCTGAATAGCCCTGGGGTGTTGAACTGCTGGCCCTCCTCCCTATGGGTGTCCAAAGGCTCCTGCTTAGGAGTAGAGAGTGAGATCAAGCTGCCCCATACCCCTCTCACGTTGACACTGTTGGAGGCCAGTGATGCAGGACCAATGTCCTGGACCCAAGGTCTCCATGGCAGCCACCATCCTGTCAGTGTTGAACTCAGTGCGTTGGCATGCCAAAGATATCACCTCAGACTGAAGGCACACAGACTCCTCCATTGTGCCTTGCAATCTGAGGAATGCAGTGGACATCTCTTCCTGATGTTCCTGAGCTTGCCTTTGCAGCTCCAACAACTGTGACATGACCAAGTCCAGAGGCTTGTCATCTTACTTGGACTCAGCAGATTTCTGGCCTCCAGCACTGCTGGTTCTGATGAGCATTGCTGACCTCACCATCAGCACAGGAATGGTCCAGTTCATTGTGGTTAAGCTGTATGACTCTATTTTCAAAGTCTGTGAGGAACTTGATGTCAGGCATTCCTCCACCAGTCTGTGATGTCTCTCTTTTGTTGTGTGCCAGCTTGTCCTGCATGAATTCAGATGGAGAGAATGTATGCAGGATGCCTGCCAGGCCAGATGATAAGGATGCCTAGCATGTGCGGGTGGTGAATGGTGTCATGGACAGAATGAAGATATGATCTGCAAAGCAGATAAAGGTGTATGTGAGAGATTGAGTAATGATGTCCCTTAAACTGGCAGTGAGTGAGATCCTTGTGGACGTGTGATGTGTTTGTGAGTTAAGAGTGATGAGAAGAGTGACTTACCCTCACAGAATGAGGAAATCATTCATAGTCTTTCGGTATTGAGTGGCTGTACTCTTTTGCAGGACATTGGTGCTGACCAGCACTGCCACTGCCTCCCATGCTGGATTGGTGACCTTGCTTGCTGGTCTTCACCCAGAGCCGAGGTTGAGGACTTCATGGCAGCCTCCACTACGTCCAGTAGATGCTTGAGGGAGGCATTGCTAAATTTGGCTGCAGCATGTTTCCTCCCTTTAGCAACCATGACTTCCAGCTTTCGATCCCTTAAAGAGTGCTGGTTCTATGCAGGGGTGCCCTTTAAATATGGCACCTGGATTACTGAAGGTTTGAGGTGTCGGCGGGGCGGGCGACTCAGAGGACCCCTGCCAACAATCTAGAGTATTTCCAGTGAATGCATTATTAATGAGGTGGGACACGCTTGCAAGGGAATGATACAGCGCAAAAACTTGCCATTGCAGCCAGCGGATAAAACAACTTTTTTACTTACATGCTACTGCACTTAGTGCAAATCTGGGGCAATTCCGCCCTGTCTCTGAACATGACTAAGCATCACTAAGGTAAGTATACACAGTGAAGAGCATCTTCAGTTAAACTGACAGACTGGTAAGTCTTTGATCAGTTCCACTGGAGCTCCCATGGCCACTGAAAGTTAGCTTTTTAAAACATTTATACTCTGAGAGAGTGCTATCATTGCTTGACAAGTGATTGTCAACTCCTTGAAAGACACTTCACCTACCCAGCACTTCACTCACCTTTAGCTTCATTTCCCTGCTGCCAACCTTCAGCACAGCATGGCAGCAATTTATGCAGCCCCACCTTCCACCTCTGCTCAGGGGAAGGAGCAAAATTGCACCAGTGCCAACAGTTCCAGCAGCAACACCAGGCACAGCAGCTGCCTTCTCTTTAGCTGCATGCCCCCTGCCCCTAACTGGGGGGAGGGGATTAAACACCAAGATTCACTTTAATGGAAGCGAGGCCTCCACCAAAAGTTGTCCTGACAGAACACCTGCTTTCTTAGCATGTCTGAGCATCAGTACCTCAGGCAGCTCAGACTCTCATGTTAGGTCAATGTTAACATCTGCAGCCTCGTGGAATAAGACCTCCTTCCCAATGGAGCAGGTGGATATGCAGTGCCAATAACCGATAAGGTACCTGTTACTGGAGGGGCATTCCCCAGGTCTCTGCCTCTTGCCAAGTTGTGTGCTGTCTCTCTTATTATTGGATGTGGTCTGGTATGTGGTAGTTGTGGTCCTGCACTTGCTGATAAGGCTGGAGGCGATATCATTAGCAAACTCTACCATTTATTTAACATTATGTTAACTATTTACAAGGTTGTCTCTACATGATGCTTTACACAGAACTATATCTCACCATGATGTGATCTTATGTCACTGACGATGAAGACTATATGTTTCCATTATTCAACATTAACCTTTTATACTACTTCTCCCCCCCAAATATCTGACTCAATAAATACTAATTACCTTATCTTATATCTCCCCTCAAAGTTTCTGCCTTCATCTCTGGTTCACAGAGAGAAGCCTTACGTTGGTTTCATCAACCTCCCAGGCCTTGTTCAGATTTTTCTCTGAAGTTGCATTGGATTCACGTTCTCTGTTTTCTCTTGAACCCTGTTGAGTAGCTTGTGAATGTTCAGAGGCCACTGGTTCTCTGTTCAGGTTTTCTTTCTGATCATATGGATGGTTAGTCCATTCCATTGAAGGTGGTCTTCTTGTTGATATAAGTGTATTTCTATTTATTTGTACTATCCTATTCTCAGTTTCAACCAGCTAAGATCTCAGACTTCTTGTCTTTTCCAGTATTTGGCCTTCTCTATTCTGTTCTCTAATCCAGATTTGTTCACCTGGTTGGAGATCTGGTAACTCATGTACTCTATGGCGATTGTTGCAATTCTTTCCCTGATTTGCACAATACTCATTCTCCTTCTCTCTTACTCTCTTGATGTCAGAGGTTTTCAGACATAGTATGAGCATATGTGGAAGAACAGGAAGTTGTGTACCTAATCTTCTTCCCATCAGTAATTCTGACGGAGTAAATCCATTCTGTAATGGTGTGGAACAGTAGCTCAACTGTGCTAAGTTGATATCATTCTTTTTCAACAAAGCTTTTAGCGTTCTTACTCCTCTCTCATTCTCACCATTTGCTTATGAGTACCTGCATGAACTAGTTATATGGACAAATCCAGAGTCTTCTATAAATTTCTTGAATCCTTCATTCACAAACTGTGGGCCATTGTCTGAAATTACAAGGTCTGGAATGCCATGTGTGACATACATTTCGTTTAGTGAACGAATGACTGCTTCTGAGGTTGTTCATGAAGATGTTTAACCTCAATCCATCGGGAGTAACAACTGTGAGGAACGTCTTCCCCTCAAGCTTGAAAAAGTCCATTCTGAGATGTTCCCAGGGTCTGGATGGAAATGAGGATACAATCAATGTTCCTTCTGCTCTTGTGATGGATTGCACAGGTGATGCATCTCGAAATTATTCCTTGTAGCCACCAAACTGAATTTTGTACCCTAGCATGATACTTTGTAATGTCTAGGTTTCCCTGGCATATTTGTTGAAGGATTTTGAGTCTAAGGACTCTTGGTATGACCAACCTCTCACTGTAGTATCTGATGTATGACAATATTGATATAACTGGGACTTAGATACTGGGATGCCTTGTTTTGCTTGAAATACTGTTTTAAGATTATATTGTTCGGAATATAATCCAGCCATCCATTTTTGCAGTATTCTGTGATTTTTAGCACATTCTTCACCTGCTTTCTGTGTTTGGCATATTTCATTCAGCATCCATGTGGTTTACAGTGTGAACTTTGTTATGTGTGAGCTGCATGAGTCTATCTCCTCAATTAGATTTATGTCTTCCTGCTCAGGCTTCCCAACAGCTGTTATTTGCTGGTTGCCTTGTACATATTCATCTGCTTCCTTCATTTGAAGCTCCAAGGAAATTTTCTGTCTGGTTTCCTCTAGATTTTCCAGTTCATCTCCTTTAAAGATGTCAGGAAGATATATTAATCTTATTGGAATTTATTGTAAAATAGTGGTATACGTGTCTATATGTGTTTGTGTGTGTGGCTTAATTGGATTAAAGACAGTTTGAAGGCTTTGCAGTAAACATGATAAACATGGGGGAAGTTTAGAATGTAAGATGTAAAAGGACATTTGCATTTTTAAATAAACCAGACTAGATTCTTTTCAAAAGAGGGGTGAAATGTGTCACCTAGACAGGTGAAGTTCAGAAACAGTGTGTTTATTTTTTCCCAAAGATTACTGGTGCTGTGAGAGATTTTTATTATCAGAAAGATAAAGTCCAAAGACATAGTTTTTAAATTTCATTCAGGGGATATGGCCTTCACTGGCTGGGACAGCATTTATTGCCCATCCATAGTTACCCATGAGAAGGTGGTGGTGAGTTGCCTTCTTGAGCCGCTGCAGTCCATGAAGTATAGGTATGCCCATGATGCTGTAAGGAAGGGAATTGCAGGATTTTGTCCAAGCGACAGTGAAGGAACAGTGATATATTTCCAAGTCAGGATGGTGAGCGACTTGGAGGGGAACTTCCAGGTAGTGATGTTCCCATCTATCTGCTGCCCTTATCCATGTAGGTGGTAGTGGTCATGGGTTTGGAAGGTGCTGTCGAAGGAGCCTTGGTGAATTCCTGCAGTGCATCTTGTATTTGGTACACATGCTACTGCTGTGTGTTGGTGGTAGAGGGAGTGAATGTTTGTGGTTGTGGTGCCAATCAAGTGGGCTGCTTTGTCCTGGACGGTGTCCAGCTTCTTCAGTGTTGTGGGAGCTGCACTCATCCAGGAAGTGGGGTGTATTCCATCATACTCCTGACTTGTGCCTTGGGTGGACAGGGAGTCAGGAGGTGAGTTACTTGTTGCACAATTCCTAGCCCCTGACCTGCTCTTGTAGCCACAGTGTTTATATGGCTAGTCCAGTTCAGTTTCTGGTCAATGATAACCCCCAGGATGTTGGGATTCAGTGATGATAATGCCATTGAACATCATGGGGTGATGGTTTGATTCTCTCTAGTTGGAAATGGTCATTGCTCGACACTTGTGTGGCACGAATGTCACTTGCTACTTGTCAATCCAAGTCTGGATATTGTCCAGGACTTGCTGCATTTGGATGTGGAATGCTTTAGTATCTGAGGAGTCGTGAATGGTGCTGAACATTGTGCAATCATTAGCGAATGCCTCCACTTCTGACGTTATGATGGAAGGAAGATCACTGAGGAAGCAGCGGCAGATGGTTGGGCTTAGGACACTACCCTGAGGAACTCTTGCAGCGATGCCCTGGAGCTGAGATGACTGACCTCCAACAATCACAACCATTTTCCTTTGTGCTAGGTATGACTCCAACCAACAGAGAGTTTTCACCCTGATTCCCATTGACTCCAGTTTTGCTAGGGCTCCTTGATGTTACACTCAGTCAAGTGCTGCCTTGATGTCAAGGGCAGTCACTCTCACCTCACCTCGGGAGTTCAGCTCATCGTCCATGTTTGAACCAAGGCTGTAATGAGGGCAGGAGCTGCGTGGCCCTGGCGGAACCCAAACTGGGCATCAGTGAGCAGGTCATTGCTAAGCAAGTGCCGCTTAATAGCATTGTTGATGACCCCTTCTATTACTTTACTGATGATCGAGAGTAGACTGATGAGGTGGTAATTGGCCGGGTTGGATTTGTCCTGCTTTTTGTGTACAGGACACACCTGGGCAATTTTCCACATAGTCGAGTAGATGTCAGTGTTGTAGTTGTACTGGCTAGAGGAGTGGCAAGTTCTGGAGCACAAGTCTTCAGTATTATTGCCAGAATATTGTCAGTGCTCATAGCCTTTGCAATATCCAGTGCCTTCAGCTATTTCTCGATATCACGTGGAGTGAATCAAATTGGCTGAAGGCTGGCATCTGTAATGCTGGGTATCTCCAGAGATGGCCGAGATGGATCATCTACTTGGCACCTCTGGCTGAAGATTGTTGTGAATGCTTTATCTTTTGCACTGCTGTGCTGGGCTCCTCCATCATTGAGGATGGGGATATTTGTGGAACCTCCTCCTCCAGTGAGTTGTTTAATTGCCCACTACCATCCATGACTGGATGTGGCAGGACTTAGATCTGATCTGTTGGTTGTGAGATCACTTTACCCTGTCTATCAGTTGCTGCTTATGCTGTTTGGCACACAATTAGTCCTGTGTTACAGCTTCACACCTCATTTTTAGGTATGCCTGGCACTGCTCTTGGCATGCCCTCCTGCACTCTTCTTTGAACCAGGGTTGATCCCCTAGCTTAATGGTAATGGTAGAGTGGGGGATATGCTGGGCCATGAGGCAACAGATTGTGTCCGAGTACAATTCTGTTGCTGATGATGGCCCACAGTACCTCATAGATGCCCAGTCTTGAGTTGCTAGATCTGTTCAAAATCTATCCCATTTAGCACAGTGGTAGTGCCACATGACATGGAGGGTATCCTCAATGTGAAGGTGGTTCTTCGTCTCCACAATGACTTTTCAGTGGTCACTCCTGCAGATACTGTTATGGACAGATGCATCTGCGACAGGCAGATTGGTGAGGATGAGGTCAAATACATTTTTCCCTCTTGTTGGCTCCCTCACCACCTGCCGCATACCCCGTCTAGCAGTTATATTATTTTGGATTCTGCCAGCTTGCTCAGTAGTGGTGCTACCAAGACACTCTTGGTGATGGACATTGAAGTCCCCCACCCAGAGTACATTCTGCACCTTTGCCACCCTCAGTGCTTCCTCTAAGTGATGTTCAACGTGGAGGAGTACTGATTCATCAGCTGAGGGAGGGCAGTGACATGGTAATCAGCAGGAGGTTTCCTTGCCCAGGTTTGGCCAGATGCCATGAGACACCATGGGGTCCCGAGTCAATGTTGAGGGCAACTCCCTCCTGGCTGTATACCACAGTGCCACCAGGTTTGCTGGTGAGACAAGACAGGACATACCCAGGGATGGTAATGGTGGAATCTGGGACATTATCTGTCAGGTATGATTCTGTGAGGATGACTATGTCTGTGAGACAGCTCTCCCAATTTTGGCACTAGCCCCCAGATGTTAGGGAGGAGAACTTTGCAGAGCTGCAGTTGACATTGTTGCTTCCAGTGCCTAAGTCGATGTTGGGTGGTCTGTCCGGTTTCATTCCTTTTTTGTGACTTTGTAGCAGGTTGATACAAAGAGGGCACTTGAGAGTCAACCACATTGCTGTGGGTCTGGAGTCACATGTAGGCCAGTCCAAGTAAGGACAGCAAATTTCCTTCCCTAAAGGCCATTAGTGAACCAGATGGGTGTTTTACAACAATCAGCAATGGTTCCACGGTCATCACGATGAGACTTTTAATTCCAGATTTGTATTGGATTCAAATTACACCATCTGCCATGGTGGGATTCAAACTCGAGTCCTCAGAGCATTACCCTGGGACTTGGGATTACTAGTCTAGCGACAATGCCACTACACCATCACCGCCCCATCTACCTACTGGCGAAACAATGGGAATTTGCTCTCAAAGGGGAAGCAATTAGGAAGGCAAATGGCCTTCATTGCAAGAGGATTTGAGTTCAGAAGTAGGGAAGTCTAACTGCAGTTATACAGGGTCTTGGTGAAATCACACCTGGAGTATTGCGTGCAGTTTTTGTCTCCCCTATACTTGCTATAGAGGGAGTGCAGCAAAGGTTCACTAGGCTGATACCGGGGATGGCAGGAATTTCGTCTGAGGAGAGATTGGTTTGACTGGGCCTGTATTCACTAGAGTTTGGAAGAATGAGAGGGAATCTGATTGAAACATATAAAATTCTAACAGGGCTAGACGGACTGGATGCAGAGAGGGTGTTTCCCCTGGTTGGGAAGTCTAGAACCAAGGGCCACAGTCTCAGGATACAGGGCAGGCCATTTAGGACTGAGATGAGGAAATATTTCTTCACTCAGAGCCTCAAGGGTTATAATCTCTGGATTACTACCCGAGCCACGTGCAAATTGACATAGGGACGCGAGAATAAGGGAAATAAACACGTGGCTAAAGGAGTGGTGCAGGAAAGAGGGGTTCCATTTTGTGGGGCACTGGCATCAGTATTGGAACAGGAAGGCTCTGTACCATTGGGACGGTAGCCTCCTGAACCAATTTGGACCAATGTTCTAGCGAAAAGGGAAAATAGGGTGGTCAACAGGACTTTAAACTAGAAAGAGTGGGGGTAAGGGAAGGGTAAAACTCCAAGAAATATGATTCATGGGAAACAAAGCAGCTGGTTAGGAAGTGACCATAATATGATAGAATTTACCCTGCAATTTGAGAGGAAAAAGCTGGAATCAGATATAACAGTATTACAGTTGAATAAAGGCAGCTACAGAGGCATGAGGGAGGACCTGGCCAGAATTGACTGGGAGATGAGCCTAGCAGGAAAGACAGTGGAACAGCAATGCCAGGAGTTTCTGGGAGTAATTTGGGAGACATAGCAAAAATTCATCCCTAGGAAGAAGAAGCATACTAAAGGAAGGATGAGGCAACCATGGCTCACAAGGGAAGTCAGGGACAGCATAAAAGCTAAAGAGAAAGCATACAATGCGGCGAAGTGGAGTGGGAAACTAGGGGATTGGGAAGCCTACAAAGACCAGGAGAGGACAATTAAAAAAGAAATAAGATTAAATATGAAGGTAAACTAGCCAGTAATATAAAAGAAGATTGCAAGAGTTTTTTTAGATATATAAAAGGTAAGAGAGAGGCAAAAGTGGACATTGGGCCAATGGAAAATGACGCTGGAGAAATAGTAGTGGAGAACAAAGAAATGGCGGAGGAACTGAATAGGTACTTTGTGTCAGTCCTCATGGTGGAAGATACGAGTAACATCCCCAAAGTTCAAGAGAGTTGGGGGGGGCAGAGGTGAGTATGGTGGCCATTCCAAGAGAAGGTGCTAGGAAAACTTAAAGGTCTGAAGGCGGATAAAGCACCTGGACCAGATGGATTACACCCCAGAGTTCTGAAGGAGATAGCTGAAGAGATAGTGGAGGCATTAGTGGTGATCTTTCAGGAATCACTGGAGTCAGGGAGGGTCCCTGAGGACTGGAAAATCGCTAATGTAACCCCCCTGTTTAAGAAGGGAGTGAGGCAAAAGACGGGAAATTACAGGCCGATTAGCCTGACCTCGGTCGTTTGGTAAGATTTTAGAGTCCATTATTAAGGATGAGATTTCATGCATTGGAAGTGCATGGTAAAATAGGGCAAAGTCAGCATGGTTTCATCAAAGGGAGGTCATGCCTGACAAATCTGTTAGAATTCTTTGAGGAGGTAACGAGTAGGTTAGACAAAGGAAAGCCAATGGATGTTAGCTACTTGGACGTCCAGAAGACCTATGACAAGATGCCGCACAGGAGGCTGCTCAGTAAGATAAGAGCCCATGGTGTTAGAGGCAAGGTACTAGCATGAATAGAAGATTGGCTGTCTGGCAGGAGGCAGAGAGTGGGGATAAGGGGGTCCTTCTCAGGATGGCGGCCGGTGACTAGTGGAGTTCCGCAGGGGTCAGTGTTGGGACCACAACTTTTCACTTTATATCTTAATGATCTAGATGAAGGAACTGAGGGCATCCTGGCTAAGTTTGCAGATAATACAAAGATAGGTGGAGGGACAGGTAGTATTGAGGAGGTGGGGAGGCTGCAGAAGGATTTGGACAGATTAGGAGAATAGGCAAAGAAGTGGCAGATGAAATACAATGTGGGGAAATGTGAGGTCATGCACTTTGGTAGGAAGAATAGAGGCATAGAATATTTTCTAAATGGGGAGAGAATTCAGAAATCTGGAGTGCAAAGGGACTTGGGAGTCCTAGTCCAGGATTCTCTTAAGGTTAACTTGCAGGTTGAATTGGTAGTTAAGAAGGCAAATGTAATGTTGGCATTTATTTTGAGAGGACCAGAATATAAAAGCAGGGATGTGCTGCTGAGGCTTTATAAGGCTCTGGTCAGACCACATTTAGAATATTGTGAGCAATTTTGGGCCCCGTATCTCAGGAAGGATGTGCTGGCCTTGGAGAGGGTCCAGAGGATGTTCACTAGAATGATCCCAGGAATGAAAGGCTTAACATATGAGGAACATTTGAGGACTCTGGGTCTATAATCGATGGAGTTTAGAATGATGAGGGGGGATTTGATTGAAACTTACAGAATACTGAAAGGCCTGGATAGAGTGGAAGTGGGGAAGATGTTTCCATTAGTTGGAGAGACTAGGACTCAAGGGCACAGCCTCAGAGTAAAGGGAAGACCTTTTAGAACAGAGATGAGGAGAAACTTCTTTAGCCAGTGAGTGGTGAATGTATGGAATTCATTGCCACATAAGGCTGTGGAGGCCAGATCATTGAATGTATTTAAGACCGAGATATATAGGTTCTTGATTGGTAAGGGGATCAAAGGTTACGGGGAGAAGGCGGGAGAATGGGGTTGAGAAAATTATCAGCCATGATTGAATGGCGGAGCAAACTTGATGGGCCGAATGGCCTAATTTCTGCTAATGTCTTTTGTTCTTATGGTCTTATGGTGGTCAACCTGTGGAATTCTCTACCACATAATGCTGTGGAGGCCAAGTCACTGAGTATGTTCAAGAAAGAAATTGATAAATTTTTGGATTTTAGGGGCATCAAGGGTTATGGAGAGAAAGCAGAAATATGGTGTTGAGATAGAGGATCAGCCATGATCATATTGAATGGTGGAGCAGGCTTGAAGGGCCGAATGGCCTACTCCTGTTCCTATTTTCTATGTTTCTATGTTTTGAAAATATATATAAAGTGTATAAGGGTAGGCG
The DNA here is from genome assembly GCF_017639515.1 of Carcharodon carcharias. Classification (NCBI taxonomy): domain Eukaryota; kingdom Metazoa; phylum Chordata; class Chondrichthyes; order Lamniformes; family Lamnidae; genus Carcharodon; species Carcharodon carcharias. The sequence goes on along the minus strand of NC_054478.1, from coordinate 115,837,130 downwards.
TTTTTAAGGTCTAATACGTGTGAAAAACCTTCAGCACCTATGCCTCAAGCTGCTGTTTTCAAAGAACTGAAGTTAAGAAACCTCACTTTGAATTCAACCTGTTCAGTGTATTTTATGTCACCTTGCCTGGGTCTTCGATGTGTCTTATTGTTGCCTTAACAAAAGTGTAACTGGGAGTCAGATTAAGTAGGAGATTTAGAAGTTATCATAGTAGCAAGTTGTAGATCTATGTATGTACTTAAAATCACTTCTCTTATTAATAAATATTTAATCTAGTTTTGTATAAAACAATAAGACTTGGTAGTCTTATTACTACTGAATTCAAGGTATGTATCTCGAAAGTTATACAAATTGTGGAAGTGTTACCATTGGCTGTGCCATAATAAAAGAGTTGTAAATCTGTGCAAACTTTTCGGCTTGGCGTGAGCATTTGTGATTGCAAGTCACCAACAAGGTTTCTATGATTTCTCTTCCTTTATGCTTGAGTTGAGCAGTCAGCTGTCCTTTGACTGTCAGCTGAATGCCTCCTGGACCACAGATTCATATGGTTGATGGCTAGAGTATCTCTTGTTTTAACAACTTTTCTGCATCTTACAGAATTGAAGCTCCTGCTCCAGCATCTAATTTGAATTTGGTATTGTGTCCATTGACCATAATATCCACACTCCAATAGTTTCCATTTGATCCTGTAATTTCTCCCAAGAATGGCACTTCTGGTTCTTTTTCTTCAACTTGTTGAATGTCTTCAACTTCCTGAATGGTACATGACCTTGGCTGTTTTGCCTTTAATTGTTTGGTTAAAAGCTGTTTGCTGTGGCAGACTGATTTAAAATGGCCTCTCTTCCTACATGAATGGCACTCAATATTTTTATTGTAGCAATCTTAATGCTGATGCAGTCTAATGTTAGCTACTGTGCCCTCTTCTCTGTTTGTACATTATTATGAGGGACATGGGCAGGATGAATAGGAAGCAGCTGTACCCCTTAGTTGAAGGGTCAGTCACAAGGGGACATAAGTTCAAGGTGAGAGGCAGGAGGTTTAGGGGGTATGTGAGGAAAAACCTTTTTACCCAGAGGGTGGTGACGGTCTGGAATGGGCTGCCTGGGAGGGTGTTGGAGGCGGGTTGCCTCACATCCTTTAAAAAGTACCTGGATGAGCACTTGGCACATCATAACATTCAAGGCTATGGGCCAAGTGCAGGTAAATGGGATTAGGTAGGTAGGTCAGGTGTTTCTCACGTGTCGGTGCAGATTCGATGGGCCGAAGGGCCTCTTCTGCACTGCGATTCTGTGATTCTGTGATTCTGTTTGGGGTTAGGTGCGCGGCAATTTTTTATGCTATAAACTAAGCTGTATCAGCCTGTTTTCTCCTCCCAATTTCTTTTTTGCCTTTAGTAAAACTTGTTTTTCTTTCTCTTTTCTATCTGCCTTGCTATGTATACCACTTTCGATAGGGCCAGGTCTTCCCTTGACTGCAAAAAATCATACAATGCCTCTTCTAAGACTCCCACGACAATGGAATCCAGAATGAATTCTTCTTTCAGGGCTCTGTATTTACAATTTTCTGCAAATCGTTATAGCTCATTAATAAAGAAATCTCTGCTCTGTCCCAGTTTTTGGGTGTACCTCTTACGTTTTGCTCACTCAATGATGGTGTTTTTCCAAAGATTAAAATAAGTATTGAAGGCTTTAATAACTTCTCATGATGTGTCTTCATTTATGCCCTGTCTGACTAAAACGTCATCTGCATTGCTGTCAATGGCATATGGCATGGTACCTGCTCCTTGCTACTCTTTTCTGCTAGACCCAGCGCTGTTCTGTACTAGGTGAATCTGCCACATGTCCCTGCTCATGTAACAGAGTCACATGTGGTGACATGATTTCCTTATTTTTGAATTCTTTATTTTTCAGGTTAAAAATCCTCAGCTCTCCGAAGCAGCTCTTTGCCTTCAGGCGGCTTTCCCTGAGCTCACCCGTGCGCATGTGCACACTTCAGCACTAGTGCTCCTCCCACCCCCATCCCGGAAGTGCTGAGGTTATCAGCACGCGTTTCACACTGGGTGGCCGTTAATTGGCCACCCAGCGTGAAACTGCTGTCAGGGTCCAACCGTGGGCAGTGGACCGCTGTGCGGCTGCTCCCGGCCCACCCGCTGTGCCCAACGAGGGGAAAACCCATCCCCAAGGGCAGAATTTTTCATCCCTCATGCAGGCACTTGCCTGACCTGAACAGGGGTGAAATAGTGCTCGATGATATCTGGCCAGCATCCCGACGTCATTGAGCACTCTCAATATTTTGCTCAGTGGACTTGCTGCCATCTCTCGCCCACGCACATGCATACACTTCAACACTCACACTCCTGCCACCTCCACCCCGGCAGCTCTGAGGTTATTAGTACATGTTTTACACTGGCTGGCCATTAATTGGTCACCCAAAATGAAATCATGGTCGGGCCGGCCCACTGAGCCCACCCTACAAGGGAAGAATTCTGCCCTAAGTGTTAGTTTATGTGCTAAGGCAAACTTCCCTAGCATCAAACAGCAACAAGAAGCAGGAAGTTGGTACGAAGGGAGATAACTTGCAATTAGCGCTTCCCATGTTGACCTTCATGCAACAGGAACATTGAGTGGGATATTGGATATATAACTGGTGCGAAATGAAGGAGAGTATATACGTCTCACAAATTGCCAATCAGTTGTGTCTGACATTCAGACTGATGCAGTTGTTTTTGAAGATCTATAGCAGGGACACCACAATATAAAATGTGTCCCCATATCCTCAGATAGGTTGTCAAAGAGGACCTGTGAGCTATTGTGAAGGGTCCTGGAGTATAGCAGCACAGGAATGTGGATTCTAAAATCCAATATTACAGGGAGCATCTGGGGTGTCCCCCTACAAACTATGCAACCAAATCCATGCACCTCCAGTCAGGTATGACATTTCTCACAGGGACTAGAATACTTTTAAATGTCTACAAAAATTGTTTACAAATGTAAAAAAATGATTAGTATTACTGTAATAGTTGAAGAAACGATAAATGAAAATTCAGGTACCTTCTGTAGGAAGGACAGATTCCTCTTCAGGTTTTATTGTTGGTTCTTCAATAATTACTGTTGGAACAGTCAGCGTTGTCAATGGTACCATCATCTGATTCTGTATATCTGACAGAGAGTGGAATTCCTTTACATTGAAGAGTAAACTTGGGTCAATTGCAATCTCTTTTAGCTGTGCTGGGTCTGGATGCTTGACTCCAACAGCAAAGGTCATTACTGCAGCTCGCTTCAATGCATCTGCTGGTGCTTCCACATCATCGCTGGACCTTCCACCAGTAACGAGCACCAAAAACTGAGGAACATTTTCTTTTATTCGGCTTCCTGCAGAACTAGTAAAATAGTATTTAATGGCAAAGTCCAATGCTGAACCAGTGTTGACTGTTGTTCCCCCTCTCAGTCTGAGACTTCTGATATGAGACAGAAGTTCAGCTTCTGATGAATAAGTGTTTAGATAGAACTCAACATCTGTGTCATCACTGTACTGTGCCAGGCCTACATGCACCTTGTCACTTCCAATGGCCAGATTCTGAATGATTCTTGTCATAAAATCACGGACAAAAGGTAAATTTGTGTTTCCAACATTGTCTGATCCATCAATAAGGAACACAATGTCTCTCTCACTCATTTCCTTTGGTAGAACTGGAAAAGCAATACAAATCAGGTCAGACAACATCCCTAGAAATTAAATTACACCTGATAACCAATGTAATCAGATTTTAGAAACTTTTCTACATTCTACAACAAATGGGACTTTAACAAATGATATTTCCCCTGTGTTTCTCTTGAAAAAAAGAGAAGACCAGCATCAAGCAAAATCCACTATTCACAAAGTAAAGGTGTTTCAAGTAAGGAAAGATCTAAGAAAAACATACACATCATTTTGAAAAGGAAACCATGACTAATCCTATAGTGGCAGGTGTCTGGAACTGGTAGTTTTCATATCAAATATGAATTAGTCAGAATGATAATTCCTAAGACACCAGAGGGACATTTTTCATACCATCAAATTTGCAATGTCTCAGGTTTAACTATTCCTGATTTTTCCATTTCAATGAAAAATTTAATCTTAGGAAAATGGCAATGGTTGGTAATGGGCAGAAGAGGCAGCAGGAAGGTGGGGAAGAATGTTTATACTCAACGAGTGGTAATGACCTTAAACAGGCTAATGGAAGTGGAGACAACCAAGAATTTGAAAAGGAAATTGCATAGACACTTGAAGAAAATAAACTTGTAGGGCTGTGGGGATAGGGCAGAGGAATGAGATCGACTGGATTGTTCAACGGAGAACCGGCATAGACTTGATGGGCCCTAACTGCTTCTATGACTTTGTAATGGTGAGAAGTGGTTTAAAAACAGTTGTTGAAACAAGGACAGAGCTAAATGGCTACATCTATCCCCTATGCTTTAAAAGGCAGGGGTTACATATATCTACGGCACTCATTTCTATCAGAATCAGCTAAATTATACCATGTGAGGACTATATTGTGCATTATTGGTTTAATGTCCTGACACTGGCAGTGGGTATGAAATATGTCTTTACAATTCAGTCAGTGAAATAACTTGGTGATAAAATGTACAGATTGTGTAATGTCAGTCTTGGTGAGGTTACTCCTACAATGTCGAAGATGTTCTTTTATTTTCACCTACATAACTTTGATTAAGGTAAACCAATGATAGCTTGTCAAACAATTTTACCTTCAGTAAGATTAATTGGTTCTTCAATTACAAACACTGCTCTAACTTTAGAGAGTAGTTCTTGTTGAATAGTTTGCAATTCCTTGAAATCTCCCAGTTTCAAAACAGAATCAGGATTAGACACTATCTGTTGGAGCTCCGACATGTCGGCACTCTTGGCCCCAATAGCAATGGGCACTATCCCAGCCCGTTTCACTGCATCTGCTGCCTGTCCAACATCATCTCTGGATTTCCCAGCAGTGATGAGCACCAGGATTTGTGAAGCTCCAGCTTCGCTCCTACTCCCTGCAGATGGAGCGAAGACATTCCTTGTGACGTAGTCCAGTGCAGCACCAGTGTTGAGGGGTCTTCCTGTTTTCAATCTCAGCTTTTTTATTGCATCCAAAACCTCATCTTTAGTTGAATGACTATTGAGACCAAATTCAAGTCTTGGGTTTGAACTGTATTGTACCACAGCAACTTGATCTTTGTCAGGTCCAATATCGAGCTCCTGGATTACTTTGTTAAGAAACTCACGGACTTGAAGAAATGATCTTCCCATTCCAGGAGAACCATCGATTAGGAAGACTATATCTCTCTTCCTCGATGTAGAAACTGAACAAAACATAAACGTGAAAATGTTAACACTAAATTTATTAGAAATCTTATACTGAATGTAGAAGTTTGTCAAATGTTATTTCAATTTTTGGTTCCCCATTCCTTTTCTGTTTCAACTGTAATGTATTGCAATACTATTTATCAGAACAGCTATACTGATGCTACTATGTGAAATTGCCAAATATTGTGTCACTAGAAGCAATGTTGCACTCTAGACCCACGCTTAATAAGAAATGGACTGAAAATGTTCAGTCCCATTTCACAGAAAACCTTTCTAGCCAACAGGCAGGGTGACTTTTCTTCCCTTTGTCTCAGCTGGAGTTGCTAACTATCCTTAATAAATATCTAGAAATATTTCCTTCACAAACTTCCCCTGGCTTTATAACATAAATTCCTTTCTCAACACCTCAGCTATACCATCTGCTTATGTGAGGCTATTTCTTCCATTACCTGCTCACTATCTTCTAGATTTACTTGATGTACTGGCTCAAGGCCAACTGCTTTGAGCTCCACCTGCATTGCAGCTTGCCTCAGTAATTCCACACAGCATTCCCCCCAGCCTCCGCTATCCCTGGGCCTCAGAGACCTTGTTGGCCCGACCACTTTGCTGGGCCTGTCATGGTCTTCCCTCTCCTCTTCCTATCGCTCCTGTCCACCCTGCTGCTGTGACTATTCCACTGCTATTTCCAGGTCCTAGCTATCCTGTTTGTCTTTGAAGTTTCTTCTGCATTTCTGTCCAACCAACCAAAAAAACTGTTTAACCATCTGACTGTCCACGGCCCAGTTTCTTTTCACTGATTGTGGTATAGAGACATAGTTCACACCATTAAAGAGATTGAGGATGTAGATGCAGATGTTACGCAAGTGCAGTAAAATGGGAAATATTCAGGCAAGAAATAGAGATATGGAGAAATGCATGAGAACAAAAAAATGAGGCGAGGTGGCTGGAAGATAGCAAACAATTGGAGCAGTGAGATGGAGAAATGACAGGGAGAAGGTTTGGAAAGAGACTGGGAGAGACAGGCAGAGAAGGAGGATCATACGGCAGCAGATATGAGACAGACATAGCTCTCAGAGATATGTGGTAGAAAGAGACATCAACAAGTCAGAGAAATTAGATGAAAGAAATGAGATGGCAAAGACAGACAGATAGAGAGGACAGAATAAGAGATAAAGGGTGGAATTTTCCATGCCCGCTGGCATCGGGCGTGTTCGGTAACATGAGCGGACAGTATGGTGCGAAGGCCAGAAATGGATTTCACGATGTTGTGAAACCAGTTTGCGATCGCCCATTCAGTCCATGGCAGGCCACATTCCCCGCCATCAGACATCAGGGACATCATTGTAATACATTTGCGTATCATTATTATGCCAGTCCGATGGAATCATCTGCCCACGATTGCATGATTGCACACCAGTGCAGAACACATCTTGACAAGTGTGACATGCAGAAGTCGGGACTTACCACCAGGACCTTACTCACATTGCTGACATCCGAGGAGCAGAAGATGTTGGAGTCCGACAGCAACGGCACACTGGAGGGACGTCCATGGAATGCTGGGTGGATTCTCATGGACATGGCTTTGCTGCTAAGCAGCCCATGGAAGTTGGAAAGTCACCATTGAGGATCTGCTAACAATGGGTGATGGTTGAGGGGGTGGAGAGGAAGGTCTAGCTGTGCTTGGGGAAGGAAGGTCTGGGATTGCTTGGGAGAGGAAAAGGTGTCAGGATGGGGTGAGGGTGGGAATGGGGGAATGAAGGTATCAGGATGGGTGAGGTTGCGAGGAGGGGATGAAGGTATTGGTGGGGAGGTTGGGGATGGGGAAGGAGTACAGGGGGGAAGGAGAGAATAACAAGGGAGAAGATGACAACTGGGGAGGTAGGCATATGGGGGGAGAGGTGGAAGGTGTAAGGGAAGGAGTTTAGAGGGGGGATGGAGTGCGGCGGAGGGAAGAGGGCAGAGAGGGGAGGAAATATGGGGCAAGGAAGGATTCGGGAAGGGGGAAGGACTAAGGTGGAGGAAGAAGTAAGGCTGGAGGAAAGAAATAGGAGGGGGAAGGACTAAGCAAGAGTGGATTCCGGGGGGGGCAGGGGATGCAGGACCAAGAGGAGATAAGTTCAGGGGTGGGGGAGGGGTTCCAAGGGGCGAAGGTATTCTAAAGGGGGGAGGGATCCGGAGGGGGTGATGTCCATGTGAATGTGCAAGGGAGGACTCTGATGAGTCCATGACTCCCTCATGGGGAGCGAACTGAGAGTGGCCGTGGAACGATGGAACGGTGAGAATGACCAAGGGCAGAGTGAGGCAGTAGGGTGGGAGGGTGAGGGTTCAAAGGTAGCGATAGAAGGTATGGCGATGGTGGTTGGTGGGGACTCGGAGACAGACATGGACTCTGGGGGTGGGAAGGAGGAGGTTGAGGAGGTGAATGTGGATGAGGGTGGGATTTTCTGGAAGGAAGGGAACGTGTGTATTCACCTAGACATCCCTGAAAGAAAAGGGCTGTGCCTGGTGAGTCATGGACGGGGGGGTGAAAGTGATGCCCGGGTTGGGGGGGGTGGTCAACAGTGATGGGGGAAAGGAAATCGGGGAGGGGAAAAGACAGGGAGGGCACGAGAAACCAAATCAAGACCATGCTGTCTAAATCAAAAGTGAAACAACTGTCATGGTGGGTGAGATCAGGTGCTGCATGGGAGTGTGATCATTGGGTGGGCAGAGATGCAGATCAGCTCAGATGGACAACTGAAAACCAGCAAGCAGTATTCAAAATGCTCAGGATATTGAGGGGAGTGTGATTTGTGAAGGGTCTGGGTATGTGGGAGAGCGCTTGCACGAGGCTCCGAAAGGCACCGCCACACACACACACTTCTCCCTCCAGAATAATTCATTGGCCAGCTGCTCCCTCTGCAGTGGCAGAGGGCGAGGTTGAGGGGCTCACAGGCAAAGGGGACTCAGAGAGCGAGGATAGCCTCTAAGATTCCTGAGTGGATGACCCAGGGGTGTCCAGCTGCTGCTGCTCCTCCTTTTGGCTGCCCAGGGACCCCGGCCTGACTCCTTGAGGGAAAGAATAGCTCAAGAGACATCAAGGTGCCCCACTTCCCTCCCAAGTTGCCACTGCAGGAACTCACCCATGGCGACTACAATAGAGTGCAGGTCTGCACACATCTCTGCGCTCTGCTGGACCAGGGTCTCCATGGCATCTGCCGTCTTCCCTATGGAGAACTCCATACACGCACATGTGGGCACCACTCCATCAGATAGCAGGCTGGCGCCCTCTTCTGGCTTGTGTGCCACTCTGTTGAGGGCCTCCAGCAGCTCTGCGTGATGTTCCCATGCCTTCTGCTGACTCTCTAGGATGAGTTGGAAGGCCACATCCAGAGGCTCATCATCTGATGCGAACCTCACAGATGCCTCTTCCCCAGCAGTCCTCTGAGTGTCAGGGAGCTCAGCTGAAACTGCCTTCTCCTGCTGCGTACATGTGTCCTTGCGGTGACCACTGGATTGTGAACCTGATCCTGCTCTAGATCTAGGTCCCACTGAAGTGTGTGTCTTTGAGCTGGTGAAGGATTTGGCTGAGCACTGTGATGGGTCTTCCAGGCTGCTTATTTTCAGCTCTTCAATGGAGGAGGTGCCCTTTTGGCCAGAGACGAGGACCTAGATGGAGCTGAGGGACTGGCTGGCTAAGGGTGTTGTTCACTTGGCAGAGCTCCCTGTGAACCAAAGTAGAGATATTAGTGCATGGCAGTAGAGTCAAATGCAAGAGAGAGCACTCATGTGCATTGAAAGAGGGATGATGTGCTGCAGAATCCTCATGAAGGTGTTCACCGCTGACTTCACCATCACCGCAGACATGGTCCATGTCCTCACCAGTTAGCGAGATGGCACACTCCTCAAAGTGAGTGAGGGGCCTAATGTGGGCCACTCCACCAACCCACCTGCCACCCCTTTCCCCCTGGTCTGGGGCCTTGATGTGAACAGGCTTCTCCTGTGTGGAAACAGATGGACAGATGGAGAGAGTGTGGCACTGCGTGGAATGTTTGTGCGGTGAGCGAAGCCGTGGACAGGATAAGAACACGAGCTTGAGAGGGTATGAGCCTGATGGAGATGGGAAGATGTGTGTGAGCGTTAGGGATGTTGTCCTTTGAGGTGCGAGATCCCTGTGGATGGTGAGATGAGTTTGTGAGTGTGTGAGTTAAGAGTGATGAAATAAGTGCGTTCCCCTAGCAGAACGGAAGAAACCATTCATCCTTTAGTGGCACTGAGTGGCTGTTCTCTTTGGCAGGGGATTGGCATTAACCACTGCTGCCACCGCCTCCCATGCCGGATTGGTGATGCAGCTGCCAATCCTGCAGCCAGAATGGGGGTAGAGGATATCATGGCAAGCCTCCACTGCATCCAAAAGTTGCTCAAGGGACGCGTCACTGAAGAAGGGGGCTGCAGTCTTTTTGTCTTTCTTTCATCCTGTCTTCCATGTGGCACTCCTGGCCTGGAAGTACTGAGAGGTGTGTTTGTGGCTGCACTTTAAATATGGCAGCCGGCGTGATGAAGCAGCATGTTGATGGTGTGGCAGGCGAATGAGAACCCGCCTGCAATGGAATGGTGTTTTTTCCAGGAATGCATAATGAATGAGGCAGGTTTGGGATGCTATGGTGCGAAAAGCCGCCATTGCAGCCGATGGGTAAAATTACCCACCTACCACACTTAATGCGAATCTGGGACAACTTCATCCAAACAGCAGGAAAACAAGATTCATCATGAGTAATGCTATGAAAGATCCACTAGTATTACTAAGAAACAGACTAACATTTGATGATAAATTTCTCTTTTAGTTTGTTTTCTGGGCTTCTCACACCGGCCACCGCCTTTCCTAATGCTTGCTGGCCCCTGTCCTCATCAACTTCCATTAGATACTTGTCCCTTAAGTGTAGCTTTGATACAATAGTCACACTCTTGTCTCTGTCAGAATGCTGGGAGTTCAAAACCCACTCCAAAACTTGAGTATACAATCTTTCATTTGAGACTACAAATGAGTCTATCTGTCCTCTCAGGATGTAAAAGAGCCCATGGTGTTATTTGAAAAATAGTAGGGGAGATTTTCATTCTGGCCAGCATTTATCCCTCAATTAACATTAGGAAAAACAGATCATCTTGACAAATGCCTTCTTGCTGTTTGGAGACTCTGCTGTGCGTGTACAAATTGGCTGCTGTGTTTCCCCACATTATAACAGTGAATACACTTCAAAGTAGTTCAATGTCTATGAAGCACTTTGGAACACTCAGATAACGTGTAAAGCACTATCATTGATTCAATGTTTTTTTCTGTCTCATTCAATTGAATTTAATATCCATTACCTCATTTACAATTCCCTCCTCTTCGTCATTCCACTTTATGTCTACAAGCTTAGCTACTCCTACATTCTAACATTTTGGTCTCAAACTCTAGCTTCTAGTGCATCCCTTGTACACCATTGATGACAGAGGTTTCAGCCAATTCTCTATGGAAATCCATCCCTAGGTCATTCTACCTTGTTTCTCCTCTCACACCTTTTAAAAACCTACTCAAAACCTATGTGTTCAACTATTCTTTAAGTCATGGTACTTTGCTCTTTTGGTTGTGCTTACATACGATTGCAACCTTCCTGTAATGTGAAGACCAGGACCGTATGCAGTAATCCAACTGTGACATAACTTTTTTTTACACTTCCAGGATAACCTCCCTGCCCTTATATTCAATGCATCATCTAATAAAGGCAAGTATCTCGTATGGCTTTGTAACCATCCTATCTACTCATTTTCAGTGATCTATGGTCATACACTTCAAGGATCCTCTGTTCCTTTACATTTCTCAGAATCCTAAAATGTATTGTTTTTCCTTGCAATAGTAGCTTTCCCCAAATGTATTACCTCACACTTCTCTGGACTGAACTCCATTTGCCACTGTTCGGCCCACATGGCTAGTCCATTGATACCTTCCTGAGGTTTACAGCTTTCCTCTTCATTATCAACAACATGGTCAATTTTTGTATCATCTGCAAATTCTTAATCATACTCCCTACATTTAAGAATAATTAAAAACATGAAAACAAAGGGATCCGATAGAAAGTCTTGTAGATCCCCACTGGAAAGAACCTTCCAGTCAAAAAACTCCTAAAACTCACAAAGACATCCATCGACCATTATTATTCTTTGCTTCTAGCCCCTGAGCCAAATTTGGATCCAACTTGTCACTTGTCTTTGGATCCCATGGGCTTTTACTTTACTGGCCAATCTTCCATGTGGGGCCTTGTCAAATAAACCTTGCTAAAATCCATGTCGATGACAACAAATGCACTATCCTCATTGACCCTTCTTGTTACCTCCTCCAAAATTTAATCAAGTTAGTCAGACACAAGTTTCCATTAAAAAAATCCACATTGAGTGTATTTGATTAATCCGTGCCTTTCTAATTGACAATTAATCCTTTCCCTCAGAATTTTTCCCAATAATTTGCCCATCATTCAGATTAGGCTGACCAGCCTGCAATTACTCAGCCTCTTTCTCCCTTTACAAACAATGGTATGTTATCAGATCTCCAGTCCTCTGGTGCCACACCGATAGCCAGAGGAAATTGGAAAATGCTGGTCACAGCCTCTATTTCCTACCTTGTTTCTTTTAACAACCCAGAAATCTATCATGTGGATCTGGTGATATATCTACTTTCCTCTCTCACTATGTTACTCCCATCCAATGTTTCACACTGCTCCACCTTAACTACAATTTCCGCTCTTTTTCTGTTCTGAAGCATCTTAAGGAAGCTCCCACCTTAAAGGTACTCCTTAAATAGAAATCGTTCTCACTGATGATAATGATGATGCGATTTGCCACACACTGTTCACAGTCAGTCCAGTAATGTACAAAATCAGATAAATAAAATCTGTGTTAACCCTATAACACCTTTTGGCACATCCCCTACCTGTTGTTTCCTGGACTTTCTGCCATTAGTCTTGGTCTTCCCTATCACACAATCCTGAGATTCTCACTCTCCGACAGAACTAGCTATCTTGCCTGATAGTCCTTCCAATCTTGGTTTCAATCTTGGTTTATGTCACAGACTTGGAGATGCCTTAGTGATAATCAAAAGTCTTTTTGGTGGATGGCAATAAAATATCAGGCCGGAGAATATATATAAGTATATGTATACCATGACTAATGCAATAAGATTCAAATTAACCACAATTCAAATACCTTTGGTACTGGTAACCAGTGGCCCATCGATAGGAACTGTTGCCTCTTCAATAGGTACCGATTGAACACGCAGCTTTTGTAATGATGTCATTACCTGTTGCTGTAGGTTCGATAGAGAGTAGAAATGCCTTACATTGAAGGCCAAACTGGGTTCAAATGCCATCTCTTTTAGTTGTGCTGGATCTGCATTCCTGGCTCCAATAGTAAAGGTTATTATAGCAGCCTGCTTCAGTGCATCAGCAGATGCTTTGATATCACCTCCAGACCTCCCACCAGTGATGAGCACTAAAATCTGGGGAACACCTTGCTCCCTTCTGCTGCCTGCAGATCTGGTGAAGTGGTGTCTGAGGACAAAGTCCAACGCTTTGCCAGTGTTAAGCGTTGTGCCACCTTTAAATCTGAGCAATCTCAGGAGAGACAGAAGTTCATCCTTTCTTGAGTTGGTGTTTAGATAAAACTCAGTTTCTGCAATATCACTGTACAGTACCAACCCAACTCGCACTCTGTCACTTCCAATATCGAGGTTCTCAATTATTCTTATGATAAAGTCACGGACAGGTGGTAGATTTGAATTTCCAATATAATCTGATTCATCAATCAGGAACACAATATCTCTCTTGTTCACGGCTTCAGGTGTAACTAGAAAAAATGCACATACAAATACATACTAGGTTATATAAAACTCATGGAAATTGTATTAAATCAGAAAAATTGTCATTTCCACCAGTGGCCTGTTTCAATGATAAGAATATATGTTGACTCAACTCAGTAAAATGGGCTTCCCACTATATTACCATCCTGTTCCTCCTGAGCTGGTGCCGAATGCATGATATGCCTCACTCTTTAAGCTATTAGGAACAGGAATAGGCCATTCAGACCTTCAAATCCATTCTACCATTCCATTAGGAACACTAACCTGCTGTTAATCTGTATCCTTTGATACCCTTATTAAACTGTCAACCTCCATTTGAAAATGTTAATTCATGCAGCATCCATTGACATTTATGGTGACAACCCCAGATTTCTAGAGCACTATGTGTAATTTTACTTCTGAATATTCTAGGTCTAATTTTAAAATTGTGCCTCATGTTCTGGACTCTCAAGCAGTGATAATAGCTTCTCTACATTTCTTGTCTGAAACCTTATTACTTGCCTTCTGCAAATCCAGAAATCTCAATATTCAGCAGTGTGTACTACCATAGAAGCTATCAGTTTTGGCAATGGAAGCTCCATATGGTGTTGCTAATATTGGACAGAATGATCTCCATGTTCTATAAAAAGCCATAAAACAAGTTGGAGCTGGACTTGTTCACACACTGCAACATTGTGTGCAAGGTTTCTGGCAGGCAGCCAAATGCACCTAGAATTTCCTGGTAGAAAGTCTGGTCTCTTATGTGTTAAGATCAGTGCAGCTTTTTGTTACGCTGAAAAGCACTCAACGTTATTAAATATCAAGGCCTCAATTTTCTCTGAGTCATAGAAGCTCCACGACTTATCCAAAATGGTGCTGGGAATGCAGATCTAGAAATCCAGCCCCCGTTTCCGACTTTCACTGGTAGGGAAACAGGGGCAGGATGTAACTCACGCTTGGCAGAAACCCAAACTCAGCAGGGCCATTTGAACTCATTACAAAACAGCCTGCCTTTATCTGTGAGTTGAAAAAAAATCTGTGCTTGCAGCTTCAATAGCCATCTGTTGAAATAACTGTAAGTGCTATCATTAAAGCATTATTATTGTTTGACTGTTTCCACAACCTGTCATTATCACAAATGGAAGCTTTAAGTTTATAGTTTGATTGACAGCTCCAAGAGGTTATTAAAGGATTAGCAATCTTTTATGTGGGGTTATGGATGCAACTGTTTGTTTTTATAAGGGATTAAGTACTTGAGGGGATTTATATATATTGAATGGGCTTTCACGAATGAGAGTGTTGTTTTATATAGTGAATATATATAGTATTGAATACTTAGAACTTTATTTCATCTCAGCATGGCTCTTTAGGTCTGCCCATGATGGATAATGTGTGAGTTAGGAAGGAGGATATAAGGGCAAAGAGGGTGTTTGCGGGGCCATCAGTTGGCACTAAGCTGGCATAGGGTCTATAAATATCATGGGGATGGGCAAAGGGAATGAGTCAGCATGTATGGGCATGGGGAATGAGTAGAGGTGAGGAGTCAGGCCTAGAGAGCTCACTGAGGTGGGCTGTTTAAAAGGCCCACCTCGACACAACAGCAGCCCATGTGGTTGCCACCAATGTGCACCAGAGGGTGGTGGGCCCGACTCTGTCCCACACCTGCTCCCGTTGACTGTGGACATGTTTGGTGGCGTGAGCGGACAATACGGTGTAAAGGCCAAAAATCAGTTTCACGACATCGTGAAACCAATTTTCAATCGTCCGCTCTGCCCATCAATGGCGGCTGTGGTTCCCATCGTCGGACATCGGGGACTTCATTATAATACATACATCCCACTATAAGCCCTGCTCGCTGGAATCATCCCCCTATGCTGGATCATCCGAGCATGTCAGCATGAAAGCATGCTGACTTGTTTCACAACAGCATATACGAGGCATGCATCTGTCAAGCTACACTTCGAGGGGAACTCAGAGGTGACTGCACAGTAACAATGCACAGGTCTCGTGAAGGCCGCTGGTTGGACTTCAAGGAAGAAGCGCTGCTCATTTGGGCAGGGGTACAGGCAAGTCGCTTTTTTCCCGCTGGCTGACGGTGCAGTGTTGGGGCCAAATGCTGGGATAAGGGCTTCCTTGTGGTTGAGGTGACTTGGGGGGCCAAGGGCAGCTTGGTGAGGACAGAGCAGCAAGGGCTCCCCTGTAGTTGAGGGGTCTTGGGGGAGGTGACAAGGGCTGCCCTCTGATTGAGGTGACTTGGGGAGGGGGGCAAGGGCTGCACTGCAGTTGATAGTAGTGCACAAGCACATGCAGGGTTGGGGGGAGGAAAGTGGCCATGCATTAGGGAAACTTGTATAAAGTGACCATTCACCTGCAGCTGAGACGGTTCAGACACAGCCACATTGACAAGCTTGGAGTCAGGCCTTTAGGTTATCTGCCCACTCAAGAAGTGCAGAGGCATGAAATTGCCACCAACTGCTCCAAAGCTTTTCACCCCTGGGACACAGACTGCAAACTAATGAGCATTTTAGTGGACTGCAGAGCAGTTGGATGACTGGGCACATTGTACAATCTCCTTGCTATAGCTGGCCATGGAGCAGTCACTGGTGGAGCGCTCACAACACCTCGCAATGTAAGCTTTCCAGTTTGAGCCAGTCCCCCCCATGGTTCAAGCTAACAGCGCAGCCTTGCAGTGTGGGTTAGGAGAATGCCTGCACCTGAGATGAGAGTACAGTGTGAAGTCCAATGGAGCAAAGCTGCCACCAATCGGTCAGGTGCAGTGGGGCAGAGTAGGGTGGGGTCTTGGGCAGCCATGCAGGACACCAAACTCTGGCCATCCAAGGGTGGCCTGCACTCCCCAGGATGCATTATGGAGCCTTCAGACTTAATCAAGAGAAGTTCTTAGAGCACCCAAGCTAACCCACACATGTCTCACTTTCGTCCTGCAGGAAGAGTACAGGAAGTCTGGTGACTAACTGAGTGCCTCATAGCTTACAAAGAGCAGAGACAAAGGAGAAGAGAGTGATGGAGGCACCTGGCTGGGCAGAGGGAGGATCAGCATCCTCAGGAAAGGACTGTGAGGGCTCCCACACACTCCACTGAAGAGCCACAGTGAGCCGACGCTGGTCAGCGCCTACCTTAACCCAGGATCTATAGATGCCTTGCCTTTCATTCCTGCAAATGACCAAGAACCAATGTACTGAAAGACTGCACATATCTAGGGAACTGGTTGGTCACATGTTCCACCTGCTGCAGGATTAGGCGCCACAGGGACATTGACGCTATCCACTGCCCATGGCCATGAAAGTGACTGCGGTGCTCAACATTTTACTCCACATGTAACCTCTGTGGAGTATCATAAGCCTCCACCCACAAATGCATCCATGAAGTCATGGACGCCATCTTTGCGAATGTACGCAACTCTGTGCATTTTGCCCAGGATCAGGAAAGCCAGGATGCAAGAGCACTGGTATTTGCCCAGATTTCAGGTTTCGCACGGGTGCAGGATGCTATCTCTGCAACAAGTGGTCAACTATGTCAACCGCAAGGCCTTCCACTCACTGAATGTTCAGCTGGTGTGCGACTACCACAAACCTGCAGGTCTGCTCATAGTTCTCAGGGAGTGTCCACGACTCCTACATTCTCAGTCGGCCTCAGATCCTTGCAGTCTTCCAGGGTTCACAGAGGCTGCAGGGATGGCTCCTCAGTGATAAGGGCTACCCGCAGAGGATGTGGCTGATGACACCCGTGCAGCGGCCTCAGACTGTAGCAGAGTGAAGGTGCAATGATGCTCGTGCTGCAACTCGCACCTTGGCGGAGCAAACCATCAGGATGCTGAAAATGAGGTTCCTGTGCCTGGACTGGTGTGGTGGAGCCCTGCAACATAGCCCACAGAGGTTGTCAAGCATCGTCGACGCCTGCTACGCCCTTCACAACCTGGGGCTGCAATTGTGAGACGAGCTGGCTGAGGAGATGGAGGAGCTGGATGTTTCCTCCGATGAGGAAGACATTGACGGGGATGAGGGTGAGGAGGTCCTCGAAGGCGAGGATGACAGCAATGAAGCTCTCAACTGGCCAGACAAGGTAGCATGCTTGGGAGGCCCTCATGGCTGCTAGATTTGTGGAGGATGATGACGACATGCAGTGAGGAGACACCATAGACCCTCACATCGCATCTATGAACATTTGACTGCAGTCTGGCCTGTTTCCCAGGAATATGTGATTAATGAGGTGGGATAGGATTGATACAACGTGAAAAGCTGCCATTGCAGCTGGAGGTTAAAACTACGTTTTACCTGTGCGCTACTGCACTTAGTGCAAATCTGGGATGATTCCACTCAATGTTTGAAGTCTGTGATCTTTTATCAGACCTGGAAGGTGTTAGAAATGAACTGTGTAATGTATTATTTGTGTACATTATTCATAAATTACCTATAAGACAATATCTCTTTAATATTATAAAACTTGTCAGTGACACTTAGCTATGTGTCCCGGTGATAAAGCATTGGCAGATTAATTACTTTCAAGAGAAACATAGAGGAGAAATATCTTGGAGGGGTCCTGATGGGCACAGGGTGTCCAAACAAGAGGCATGCCCCCCCACCACATCCCTGGCCCGATCCAGGTTTCCCTGACACCCTGGACACTTGGAACTGGCCTCCCACTCATTTGGCCCATGGGCGAGCAAGCTGCCTGATGACAAGTAAAATGCCCACTGGGCAAGCAGAGGTGGTAGGCCAAGGGCACGGTGCCACTGCCACGGCACCGAAGTTTAGCCCCGCCATCCCCATGTTGCCAACCCACACCCGGGGGTGTATAAAATTCCAGCTTATGTATATTTACTAACATGGGTTCTATTCCATTTAAACACACGCGAGAAAGTCCTTCATAAATACATTATTCCTTGCAAAAGAGAACCAACATTTCAGAATATTCATTCATTTTCATAACTTCATTCATGCCTGACCTACACAACAAGCCCTTCCAGCTTTAGCCCACTCCAGCAACAGAGAACCTGAGTATATGTCCTCAGGGGTTTATAAAGATATTGGACTAAAAATTAATAGGCAAAATCCAGGGGGGTGGAACAGGACCAATAGTAACATTTTAAAAATCTGAATCCTGGCCCTAGCTCACCATCAAATTGCCCCAGTCTGGGACAATTAGAATGGTCAGACAAGTCACAGCCAAAAGACGGGTTGACAACTTAAATATTTTAATGAGGCTGTGAGCCTCTGATTTAAGCTGATTTGCAGTTTAACAGCTGGTCGCATGAATTATTTTCCTTGACCCTTGAAACTTCCCATTGATGCCCCCATCAGATCCCTCCAACATAAACAAAAACTTCAGAGTTAGACACCTCCTCCCCAGCCCAATCAGGGGTTGAGCATCAGATCCCCCCAACATGCCCCAGCCAGCCGTACAGGGTCAAAGGTCAGACTACCCAGGGTCAGAGATCAGACCACCCCGCTGATCAGAGTTCAGACCACCCCCCAGGTCAGAGATCAGACCGCCCCCGGGGCAGAGTTCAGACCTCCCCCCGGGTCAGAGATCAGACCACCTTGCTGATCAGAGTTCAGACCACCCTGCTGATCAGCGATCAGACCAACCCCTGGGTCAGAGTTCAGACCACCCCCAGGTCAGAGTTCAGACCACCCCGCAGGTCAGAGATCAGACCACCCCCGGGCCAGAGATCAGACCACCCCGCTGATCAGAGATCAAACTACTCCTCTGATCAGAGATCAGACCACCCTTCATGTCAGATATCAGACCACTCCCCTGATCAGAGATCAGACCACTCCCCAGGTCAGAGATCAGATCAGCCCCCAGACAGCCCTGGGTTAGAGATCAGCTTGCAGTTAGGTGGAGAGCATTCTGGAATATTCCAGAGCAGGCAACAGGAGCAGGCAGGTCCCCTCAACAACCTGGACAAGGGATCTCATTCCTGAGAGAGGCTGGAGGAAGAGGAACAAAGGGGTGAGCACCATTTTTTGGGGAGTGCGCCCAGTGGGCAAAGGGCTCCCCAAAAGAAGATACTGGCTTAGGGACCTCATTCCACATCTGCAGCTATAATACATGTGGCTGGGGAGCGTGATCAGTTTTGCAGGTTTCACTGCATGGACTAAAGGCAGGGAGGAAGGGAGAGTATCTAACTGCAAGCGGGTTTGCCTGGCTGATTTCCAGATGGGGAACCAATTAATGACAAAACACACACATTGGGGTTAAAACTCCACAGCATGCAGGGAAACCTGAAGTCAGAGATTTTCACCTGAAACTCTTCCCTCTTATAATGTCAGGCCATTGATGTGTTTCCAGTGGGGAAGCACACCATCTTGGTGAGCAGATGTGGGGCAATCCGTGCATGATTATGCATCTACTAAAATTAACAATTGATAAACAAGCAAAGTGCATGACTGAATTTCCAATATCTACTCTGTGCCAGGCTCACAATCAGAAGTGCTGGTCAAAAACTGCCCCTTCTATCTATTCTTATAACCTGTTCTGTTTTCATAGAGATACTTATCATGTTTGATTTGAAGTAGTGAAGTGACTCAGCCTCAAATACTGGGATCAGTTGCCAATAGCCACTGCTCTGGGAAACACTTTTTAATCTATAATCACATTTTAAATCTGTGTGTACTGGTTTTGTTCTCATCGTGCAAGTAAATTTAGCAAAGGCTTTTACCTTCAGGAGGAGGAATTAGTTCTTCAATCTCAAACTCTGCTCTAACTTTAGAGATTAGGTCTTGTTGAATAGTTTGCAATTCCTGGAAATCTCCCAGTTTCCAAACAGAATCAGGATTAGAAACTATCTGATGTAGCTCCGACATGTCTGCACTCTTGGCCCCGATAGCAATGGGCACTATCCCAGCCCGTTTCATTGCATCTGCTACCTGTCCAACATCATCTCTGGATTTCCCAGCAGTGATGAGCACCAGGATTTGTGAAGCTCCAGCATCGCCCCTACCCCCTGCAGATGGAGTGAAGACATTCCTTGTGACATAGTCCAGTGCAGCACCAGTGTTGAGGGGTCTTCCTGCTTTCAATCTCAGCTTTTTTATTGCATCCAAAACCTCATTTTTTGTTGAATGACTATTGAGACCAAATTCAAGTCTTGGGTTTGAACTGTATTGTACAACAGCAATCTGATTTTTGTCAGGTCCAATATCGAGCTCCTGGATTACTTTCGTAAGAAAATTGCGGATTTGAAGAAATGATCTTCCCATTCCAGACGAACCATCGATTAGGAAGACTATATCTCTCTTCCTGGCTGCAGGAATTCAAGATTAAAAAAATGTAAATAGTCACATTGATAAATTAAGATGTTTATTAAGAAACATATTTTAAATAGTTCTCCTTAGTTTTCCTTAGTCCTGATGAAGTCACGCAATGTTAACTGTATTCCTCTCCGCAGATGCTGTCAGACCTGTTGAGTTTTTCCAGCTATTTTTATTTTTGTTTCAGATTTCCAGCATCCGTAATATTTTGCTTTTAAAATATTTTAAATGTTTGAGGAAACAATAGACAGTGAGTTGAAATCTTTAATTTGAAAAACTCAACTCAGTTTATGTAATACCATTTTCACCTCAGCCACTAGCTTTGGATGGTTGGCACAGAGTGTTTGAAGGGCAAAGAACTTGCTCACAGAGCGTAACACTTGGGAATTTGATGCAAGTGATAAGTTGGCAGCGAGGGGGAAGGAAATATTTAATTTCATCTGCGTAGAACTTAAACTAGATCAAATAATTGAATAAAAAGATGAAAAGCTATAAGCAAATTGATTGAATACATAGACTAATTAAACAATTAATTATAACAGGGCAATATAGTTAGTATAGCCAGCATGTCACAGCTCCAGTATGTAGGAAATTGTGGAGAAATGTCTTCATTTAAAGGCTTGTGAATCTTTGGAACTCTGTTCCAGGGAACTGTAGGTGCTGAATCATTGTGTATATTCAAAAGAGATATCAGTAGATGCTTGTGTATTAAGGAATTTGTGAGATTGGGGAGAATGTGGGAAGGTAGAGTTGAGATGGATGATTAGACATCTTATTGATGGGCAAACCAAGCCCTAATGGGCCTACTCCTATACCCATCTTTTATATTCTTATGTTCTCACTCACCTAATCCTCCTTTTAACAAAATATTTCTGCAGTTAACCATTTGCTTAACCACAGCCTCACCTTCACCTTCAAAGGTCTAGTCCCTCATCTTGGTCATTCCTCCTGGTACAGCCCTCATCTTCACCCTCTTAAGTCCAAGGCACACAGACTTATTGGATACGGTGAACAACAGATTTAGTTATTCATCATTATATCTGACTCAACTACATAAAGATCTATCAAGCCCTGCTCTTATCTACCAAAACTGTTCACCATTCCAGGATATTCCAGAATGCAAAAGTAATTCCCGGCTTCTTTGCACCACTGTAAATCATCTTCTGAAACTCTTCTTCCCTGTCTCCTGCATCCTCACCTCCAACAACAAGTGCAAGGAGCTTACAGACTTCTTTCTAATTAAGATTGAGATCATCCGAACAGCTGCCTCTGCCACTTCCTAGCCCACAGGGCCAATCTTCCCTTTAAGGTTTGCCTCTGCCCTAGTCCTGAACTTGAACCATTCTCTAGTTTCACTCCTTTATTCCCTCATGCCCTCTCTGAGCTCATCTTGTCCATGAAATGCAACTCCTGATCCCTCAACCCTATTCCCACTAAACTACTGACCTCCCAAACTCTCATGTTAGCTGACATTGTTAATGGTTCTTTCTCCTCAGGTACTGTCCCCTCTCTTTCAAATTTGCGATCATCTTTCTCCTCAGAAAAACCCTTAATCACCTCCATCCTAGCAAACTATCGGCCCATCTCCAATGTCCCTGTCTTTTTCAAAGTCCTTGAATGTGTTGTTGCCTCCCAAATACATTCTCATTTTTCCCAGAACTTCAATTTTGAATCCTCCAATCAGGTTTCCACAACTGCCACAGTACTGAAAGCTGACACCCTATATGGCAGTGACAAATTTAAACTATCCTTCCTTCTTCTTCTCAATTGTCCGCAGCCTTCGAAATGGTTGACCAGACCAACCTCGTCCAATGCCTGTCCGACACCCAGGTGGGTGCGATTACATTTGCCTGGTTCCATTTTTATCTATTTAATCATAGCCAGGGAATTACCTTTCAATGGCTTCTTTTTCCAATCCTGGACAGTTACCTCTGGGCCTGAAATTTGCACCTGTCGGGTGCGTGTGATTGGCGGGCCCAGAAGTGGCCATTATTTCCGCTTGCAGCCAATGTTGGAGCCTGAACACAATTTCACACTGGCCAACTAAGGGCCAGCTAGTGTGAAATGTGCCCAGGCATTGGCGAAGCACTGGCAGCAGGGAGAAGCACATGTTGGGTGCCAGGTCCAATGAGGACCCAGCGGGGCATTTAAAATTAGCAGAGTCAGCTCTCTGGAGACTGCCAGGAGTTGGTGAGAAGCCTCACAGAGCTGTCCAGGATAAACTGTAAAAATTTGCAGCAGTTATGGCCTCAGCACCCACTGGGCACGCCAGGTGTGAGGGCAATGCCGGTTGGTACTCTGCCACCCATGCTTTTTGAATGAGTGCCTGTGTACTCTAGTGGAGGCAATGAGTGCCAGGCAGGATATTCTCATGCCCGGGATGGCAAGAGGAGGCCACCACACCTGACAAAGAGGGCCTGGACAGAGGTGGCAGCCCAGGTCAGCAGGCATGACATTGTGCGTCGCTCCTAGACCCAGTGCCGCAAAAGGTTCAATGACCTACTGTGCTCGGCAAGGGTGATTACCAAGTTGGCATGGTACTGTGAAGGGGTGTCATGAAGGGTGTTTCGTGGTGCTCAGGGATGTAAGATTCAGAGATGTGGGACTTAGTAGCATGCCTGCCGACAATTAATCAGTCACTTAAGCCAATTAAAATTAAGCAAATTAATTGAATTAAATTTTAGGTTGCCCGTGCGATTGTGCTCTCATCTCATGGACAACAAGGGCAGTCTGCCAACTCATTTTTTTACTTTACTCCTCCAAGCGTGGGATATAAGGGGAGTGGAGTATTGTCTGTGTAGGTTAGTATTTCAGGTGAGAGTTGTCTGCTTGTTTGTTGAGATTTCAGACCTTTTCCTGTGACTTCTGCTGAAGTTTTTGCTTTGCTGGCTTTGTCTTGTGGACACTCCTGTTTTGTCAACTCTCTTGAAGCATTTTTGTTGAATGCAGGCTTCTGTGAATGGGACAGTGCTATCTGCATTTCAGCAGATGAAGATTGTGTACTACACTGAAGAGGAAGAGAGGGGCAGAACTGAGAGGAGGCCAAGTGTCCGCAGGCAGCGTAGCAGGGCGAGACCTGTGGGAGGAGAGGCACTAGCACAGGGTGCGCAGAGCCACCAGGGAGGGCAAGAAGGAAGGGACGTAGAAAGTGCCACTATCCTGCCGCCAAAGTGTACAGGCAACAATCGAGCTACCTCAATATGTCTGAGGTCCAGTGCCGCAAGAGGCTCTGCCTCTCTAGGGACACTGTGACATCTATATGCCAGATGATTGGTTTGGAAATTGTCTCCAATGTGTGGGACAACAGCCAATGCCAGTGGCTCTGAAGGTCACAGCAGCCCTCAATTTTTTTGCTTCCAATTCTTTCCAGGGGTCAGTAAGGGATCTGTGGTGTGTCCCAATCAGCTATCCACAGTTGTGTCAGGCTCATCACTGACGCTCTGTTCAGATGGGTCCTCACATTCATTCATTACTGGATGGACCAAGCCAGCCAGGCTGAGCGAGCCAGAGCTTTCACAGTGATTTCTGGGTTCCCCCGCATCGAGTGTGTCATAGACTGCACTCTTGTGGCCATTAAGTCACCAGCGGGTCAGCCGGGTACCTTCATGAACAGAAAGGGTTACCACTCCATGAACATGCATATAGTATGCGACCACAAGACCCAGATTCTGCAACACAGTGAAAGGTACCCAGGCAGTCCCCATGATGCATACATCCTGTGACACTCCTAGGTGCCAAGACTGTTCGTGACTCTAGCTCGGCTAGATGGTTGGCTGCTGGGTGACAAAGGATATACTTTGAAATGGTGGCTCATGATGTCACTCCAGAAGAGATGTACAATAGGAGTCATGCCTCCACAAGGGTGGTTCAGGGCCATTAGTCTGCTGAAGATGAGGTTCCGCTGCCTGGGCCAATCAGGGGGTGCCCCCCAATATCCTCCAGAGCGCATGTCACTTATCATCATTGTCTGCTGCGCTCCACACAATCTGGCACTGGCAACGGAGGACACACTGGAGGATGAGGACAGCGACAGAGCTCCAAAGCCCTCAGAGGAAGACTCTACTGTTGGATCTGATGATGGGGCAGGCACAGGGCGGTGTCGAGGAGGCAGATTTAAAGAACCTTCAGTGAGGCACGGACACCAGGAGAGGCCTTGAGTCTACGCACCTTCAGCTAGGCTGCCAAGGCATGGCTGCACTATCATAGCAAGGGTGCCACTTCCTTCACACACATTTCTGAGGAGGCAATCCCATCACCACAATGTCGCCTCACAACTTCTATAATAAAGTTTGCTGCCCCTGCCATTTATCATAAGATACTGCTGAGTCCTGCATTTATGAAAAACATGAAGGACACTCAGGTTATTGAAACAAAATCTTGGTTTATATCTTTTCCAGAGTTGCACTCAAAGAACATAACATAATTTTGTTGCTACTGTCACACAAAAACAATACATAATGCTGATGAAATGAAAGAATGTCACCCATGATAACCCCATCTTGGTGTCCCCCCACTGCCCCTCCTCACTGGCAGCATCACTGGAGGCAGATTACTGACTCTGATGTCATGTCAGCCCTGATGATGTTGGTGGTCGTCCTCTGGCCAGCAGGGCCTGAGCAGGCCCCGCCTAAGAGGGTGCGACCAGTGACATGGCTGGACACTCATCAGTTGTCATGGCCTTAAAAAATACCACGGTTACTGGCAGAGGGGAAGAGGAGCAGCCACTTTCATCTGGAGCGCCCTGAGAGGAGCCCACAGAGACAAGAGGCATGAGGCACATTTGAACCTCCCTGCCCACCATTGATGGATGGGCACCTATCAGAGAGACTAGGTGCCTCATCCATCTCTCACACTGGCAGTGACCTCACAGCCGGTGTATTGGAGTGCAGGTCCTAGTGTGACCCCGAGAACCCTTAATTCTGTTCCTGGAGCTGCCTCTCCATGAGAGTCACCACTCTCTCAATGGAGGAGGCTGTGCGCTCGGTGTTTAGGGTCAACACAGTGCTCCAGTTCCTCAAGTACTCCTTCAGAACAGAGACCCTGGTACACAGATCTTCAGGGATTTCCGCCAAGTCTTCCCATGCATCCCACTGGACAACCAACATCTACTGATGGACGACTCCAGAAGCTCATCATCTACCTCAGACTCAGCGTTGACCAAGTCTCCACCAGTCCTCGACAGCTGGCTTCCTAGGCACTCTCTGCCTGCACCAGCTCCTCATGCGAGCATGCCATGACCTCCCCACAGTGCACAGCCATCTGAGCTGATGAACTACAGCCCACTGATGTGCTTGTATCTGAGCTGGTGCCTGGTAGCAAGAGAGGGTGTGATGCAGGTGGATTTGTCTGTGGCTCCTCCTCAGGTGCCATTTGAGGGTCCTGGTGCCCCTGGAGGATGTTGTACCTGAGGGAGGAAAACAATATGTCGGTGGCACCAATCATCATACATTGAATGTGCATGCTAGACGGCCTGGTGAAAATATAAACAGCAGCTTCATGGTGCAATCATCATTGGATCACTGGGAACTCTTGATTAGAAGTTATCTATTGAGATGAGAGGACCCTACATTGTTTGCAGTCTTCATCTGTCCAGCATCTGTCCATTGGACTCTTACTTTCCTCCGAGATGCCTGCTTCTCCATGACATGATGACCTTGGTGCGCACTCGCATTCGAGCTCCAGGGCATTTATCTCAGGTTTGCTCAAGGTGAGCAGACTGGCCACCCCTCCATCCGTTCTTGTGCGCTCAGCAGCATTATGGCTTCTCTTCTCCTGTATGGACAAAGGTCCATTCATTAGTCTACCCACTACCTGCAACACCATACCAGGATGGCAGCCCCCTACCCACGCATCGAGAAGCAGGCTGAAGTGCCCGTTATTTTTGCACATCTCACCCTTATATGCACCCAGGGCTACTGATCTTATCTCCCAGCCTTGGCAGGCACAGATATATGTGCCTTCTGTTATTTTGAGTCTTACACCCTTGAGTGCCATGAAGGACTGCCATCCTTCAAGAATTCTTCTGCCAAATTAATCTCATTCTTCCCGAGCGAAGATCATTAAACCTTTTCCAGCACTGAATCCAGCTGCAGTACACCATGTTGTGCACTGACCTTGACTGCCACCTCTGCTTTGTTTGGTGAGGTGGCCTCCTCTCTCCATCCCGCAGCACCAAAATGCCCCACCTGGCACTCACTAATTCTACAAGAGTGCGCAGGCACTCAACCGAGAAATGGGAGGGCAGAGTGCCCACTTGCATTGCCCTCTGCCTGGGTGTTGAGCGAGTACTGTTGCCATATCTTAAGTTTATTTTGGACAGCTCCCCATGCCTTCTATGGAACTCCTGGCAGGGTGTTGCCTCAGCTGTTTTAAAACCTCCCGCCAGGCCCAGCGCCCGCCACGCTCCCACCCCTGCTGGCAGCTCTTGCCCAGTGTGGGGTGTGTTTCATGCTGCCCGGCCCTTAATTGGCCAGCCATTGTGAAATCACGTTCTTTGGGCCTGCTAATTGCGCACACACAATGTATACAAAATTTAGGCCAGAGTGACAAAAAATATATATACCGATGCCTGCCAAGGCTGGGATATGTGGCCGCTTGCCTTGGGGGCATACAAGGATGGGATTTGTAAATCTGAAGGGCTCTTCAACCTGATCCTCCAGGGCTGGGGAAGGGTGTGGTGAGTGCGAGGCTGGTATGGTGTTGAAGGTAGAGGGTGGACTAATCAATGTACTTCTTTCCAAACAGGAGCAGAGAAGCCATAATTTTGTTGAGTGCATACGAACGGGTGGTGGGGTGGCCAACCTGCGCATACTGACCAAATTTGAGATGGATACCATAGAGTTAGAGTGCCATTGTGGAGCAAGGCCCTTAGGTCATGAAGAGGCAGGAGTGTTGGAGGAAGGTAACAGTTCAGTGGACAAATGTAAGACTGGCAGAGAGCGCAAACAATGTAGAGTCATCGTATCGCAAATGAAAAGCTCTAAGCAATAGTCCCCAATAATCCGGCATGCTGCAGTTGTCTAGTTGTTCATAGTCTCACCAGCCAGCCTAGCATGCACATTCAATATGTGCTGATTGATAACACTGACATGTTGTCTTCCTCCCTCAGATGAGCCATTCCCCCAGAAGCTGCCGGCACTCCAAGTACCCTCCTTTGACACCTGAGGAGGAGCCACACCCAGATCCACCAGCGTCACACCCTCTCGTTACCTGGCACCAGTGCAGATACAAGCATATCAGCAGGCATTAGTTTGTCGACTTATATGGTAGCGCACTGTAGGGAGGGCACAGCACACTTGCATGACGAGCTGGTGGAGGCAGAGAGTGCCCACGGTACCAGCTGTCGGAGGACTGGTGGAGACAAGGACCATGCGGAGTCCAAGGCAGATGATAAACCTTGGGAGTTGTCCATCAGATGGCAGATGCTGGATGTCCAGCAGGATGCCCAAGAAGATCTGGCAGGTATCTCTGGGGGTCTGCATTTCATGGTCTCTGTGATGGAGGAGTCCTTGAGGAGCTTGAACACTCCGTACCCTGAACACCGAGCACACAGCCTGTTCCATTGAAAGTGTGGCGACACTCATGGAGAAGCAACTGCAGGAACAGAATCAGGGGTTTCTGGGGTCACGGTCGGCCCTGCACTCTGACACACTGGCAGTGACTTCAGGTGGTCACTGCCAGTGTGAGAGATGGATGAGGCACCTAGTCTCTCTGCTGAGTGCCCATCCATCAAAAGTGAACAGGGAGGTACGGACATGCTTCATGCTGGCGGCCGAGCTGCCTGTCGTCTCTGTGGGCTCCTCTCATGGCGCTCTGGACCAGGGCGGTAGCTCCTCCACCCCTCTGCTAATGCTGTGGCACCTGATGAGGCTGCAATGACTAAGAAGTGCCCGAAAATGTCGCTAGTTGCACCGTCCCATACAGGGCCTGCTCAGGCCCCGCCGGCCATAGGACGCCCATCAAGGTCATCAGAGTCAAGACGACATCAGAGTCAACAATCTGCCTCCAGTGGTGCTGCCAGTGAGAGGGAGAGTCAACAAGACATAGTACTCGCAAATGTAAGTTTAAGGCACTGTGAGCACAGGATAAGATTATCAGGAGTGAAATTCTTTCAGTTCATCAGTTTTATGTATTGTTTTTGTGTGACAGTAAACACAAAATTATGTTATGTTTCTCTTTTGCAAGTCTGGAAAAGATATAAACCAAGATTTTTTTTCAATGCCCTGAGTGTCCTACATGTTTTCCATAGTGCAGGCCTCATCAGTACCTTATGATAAATGGCAGGGGCAGCAAACTTTTTTACAGAGGCTGTGAAGCGACACTGGGGTGATGGGATTGCCTCCTCAGAAATGTGTGTGAAGGAGGTGGCTCCCTTGCCATGATAGTGAAGCCATGCCTTGGCAGCCTAGCTGAAGGCGCATAGACTCTAAGCCTCCCTGCCTCCTGGAAGATTCCTCACGTCTGCCTCCATGTCGTCACACTGTGCCTCCCTGAGATCCTCATCAGAATCATCAGTAAAGACTTCCTCTGAGGCCTGTGGAGCTGCATTGCTATCCTCATCCTCCAGTGGATCCCCCCTTGCCAGTGCCAAATTGTATAGAGAGCAGCAGACAACTATTATAAGCGACATGCGCTCTGGAGGATATTGCAGGGCACCCCCGATCGGTTCAGGCAGCGGAACCTCATCTTCAGCAGACCAATGCTCCTCTCAATCATCACCCTTGTGGAGACATGACTCCTATTGTACCTCTCTTCCTCCACTGTCCTTCGGTGCCAAAGTGTCACGAGCCACATTTTGAAGCAATATCCTTTATCACCCGGCAACCATCCATCCAGCTGAGCTGGAGCATGAAGAGCCTTGGTACCTGGGAGTGTCACAGGATGTATGCATCATGGGAACTGCCAGCATACCTGGCACTGACCTACAGAACCTGGGTCTTGTGGTCATGTACTATCTGCACGTTCGTGGAGTGGAAGTCCTTTCTGTTCATCAAGGCACCTGGATGACCCACTGGCACCTTGATGGTCACATGAGTGCAGTCCATGGCACCTTCGAGGCAAGGGAACACAATAGCTGCAAAGCCTCTGGCTCGCTCAGCCTGGCTGACATCATCCATCCAGTAACGAATAAATGTCATGGCCCATCCGAAGAGAGTGCCAGTGACCAGCTTGATGCAACTGTGGACAGCTGATTGGGCCACTCCATGCAGATCCCCCACTGACCCCTGGAAAGAACCAGATGTGAAAAAATTGAGGCTACTGTTGTTTAATAGGTGATATCCATTTACTGAATCAGGCAGTAAAAGACATTCTGTGAATCACAACTGTTTTATTGTTAAATAAAGTACAAATACCAGTTTCCACTCTTCCCTTCTGGATGCTTAGCCTGTCCAGAAGCAAAAGCCCCTCTACTTGGCAAAAACATAGCTTTTAAGTACAGGCTTCATTGAGTATCACCTGCTCTCAATTCATTCTGCATCTTGTTTTGGTTTACTCTTATAGGTACCTGCATTTCTAATATTGTCAACTGTGACCTTTAGAACCACTGGCATAGTGTGCCCACCCACATAGTTGGAGGCGATTTCCAGACCAATCTTCTGACATATTGATATAACGGTGTCCCTAGGGAGGCAGAACCTCCTGCAGTACTGCTCCTCAGACATGTTGAGGTAGCTGGATCACTGCTTGTACACTCTGGCTGCAAGATAGTGGCATCTTCTGTGGTCCCTTCTGCCTTGCTCTCCCTGCTGGCCCTGCATCCCCTGTGCTTACACCTTTCCTCCCACAGGTCATTCCCTGGGACGCTGCCTGTGGACATCTGGCCTCTTCTCACTTCTGCTCCTCTCTTCCTCTTCATAGGAGGTCCCCCCCGCAGCGGAGTACACAATCCCCACCTGCTGAAGTGCAGATGACACTGTCTTATGCACTGAAGGCTGCACTGCGCAGAAATCCTCCAAGGGAGTTGAAAAAACAAAAGAGTCCTCAAAACAAAGCTAACAAAGCAAAGACTTGAGCAGAAACCACAGGGAAAGGTATGAAATTTCAGTAATAAAGCAACAGCAAACACTCATCTGAATTCCTAACAACTCACTCTGCTCCCATTTTGGCCCGCCGTTGGATGTGTAATGTGAAAAAATGGATTGGCTGCCTGCCCATGTTGCCTGTACAACTAGCGCTGAATCATACGGGCAACATAAAATTCCATTCAATTGGTTCGTTAATGGGTTTAATTGCCCATTTAATTGTCAGCTGGCATCTTCTGATTCCCACACAAGCCCTCCAACCATAATAAAGTGCGTGAACGCGAAGATGTCAGGACGGGTGCAGTTTCACATGATTTCAGGTTAGGCACGTGTCCACTCATTCAACACAAAATCTGGCCCTGGTGTTCCCAAGGATCTATCCTTGGTTGCCTCCTATTTCTCATTGACATGCTTCCCCTCAGTGACATTTTCCAAAAACACAGTATTCAACACTCACCTCCTCTCTCAACCCCTCCACTATCTCTAAATTGCCATTGTCTGTCTGGCATCTATATCAGGTGAGCAGAGTTTTCCTTCAAATAAACAATAAGGAGACCAAAGTCATTGTCTTCAGTCTCTACCGCAAACTCTGCTCCCTAGCTACTGACACTCTGTTCCTCTCCCTGGCAACTCTCCAAGGCTGAACCAGGCTGTTTGCAACCTTTGATGTCATGTCTGACCACAAGATGAGCTTCCAACCACATATATGAGCCATCAAAAAAACTGGCTAAGCGTGCCGACGTTAACACTCAGTTGCGCGATAGTTCGGTCGGCAGGCGCCTGCCGGAGTTGGCAGCACGCCCTCCAATAATTAAAAGGTTTGTTAAAGCCATTAAATAATAAATGAAATTAAATATTTCAGTGCCCATCCAACCTAATGGTTGGCGGGCAGGCGTAAGGCCAAGCAGCCTTTGAATTTTTTGATGAGGTTTCCAAAAGCAACTAATTATAAAATAAAAGTTTTAAAATTTAATTAATAACATACCCCTGCTCATGTGACAGAGTCACATGCAGAGACATGTTTTATTACATTTTTATTTTCTTCATTTTCTTTTTTAAAAACTCTTCATCTCCCTGAGGCAGCTCCGTGCCTCAGGGAGATTATGCAGTGTTCACTAACACACATGCTCGAAGTTCACGCTCGGCCCACTTGCCCTGGCCCATACAGGCAGTGCTCAGAGCTGCTGCTCATGTTTCACACTGGAAGGGCCTTAATTGGCCCGCCAACATGAAATTAATTGTGGGCAGCAGTCGGCATCTCGACTGCCCCTGCCGAGCCCGCCTGCCAAGGGCAAAATTCTGCCCTGTATGTGGGTTGGTGTCAGATCTTGCATTGTAACACCTTGGGATATTTTGTTATCTTAAAGATGTTATTAAAAATCTTATGGTCTTGTGCGCTGTCTCCAAAGATTATTTCCTGTTGTGTCTCTGGCACACTTTTGTGACTGTTTATTTCTAATACAAATTAAAAGACCAGAGTTATCATAAAAGTGATAAACGATGGCATCTGGTAATTGCACAATCTGACTTTGTCATTTTGTCACAAATGGCTCAAAATGAATTCAGTAATGGAAGGGGTGCTTTCCCTTTCAATGGACAGTGCAATCAAGCTGCTCTTGCTTAGCAATAACCTGCTCACTGATGTCCAGTTTGGGTTCCGCCAGGATCACTCAGCTCCTGACCTAATTACAGCCTTGGTTCAAACATGGACAAAAGAGCTGAACTCCCGAGGTGAGGTGAGAGTGACTGCCCTTGACATCAATGTGGCATTTGACCATATGTGGCATCAAGGAGCCATGGCTAAACTGGAGTCAATGGGAATCAGGGGGAAAACTCTCCACTGGTTGGAGTCCTATCTAGCACAAAGGAAGATGGTTGTGGCTGTTGATGTCAGTCATCTCAGCTCCAGGACATCACTGAAGGAGTTCCTCAGGGTAATGTCCTCGGTCCAACTATCTGCAGCTGCTTCATCAATGACCTTCCATCCATCATAAGATCAGAAGTGGGGATGTTCGCTGATGATTGCACAATGTTCAGCATCATTTACAACTCCTCAGATACTGAAGCATTCCATGTCCAAATGCAGCAAGACCTGGATAATATCCAGGTTTGGGCTGACAAGTGGCAAGTAAAATTCGGCCACATAAATGTCAGGCAATGACCATCTCCAACATGAGAGAGTCCAACCATCACCCCTTGATGTTCAATGGCATTACCATCACTGAATCCCCCACTATCAACATCCTGATGGTTACCATTGACCAGAAACTGAACCGGACTAGCCATATAAATACTGTGGCTATAAGAGCAAGTCAGAGGCTAGGAATTGTGCGATGAATAACTCATCTCCTCCCTCCCCAAAGCCTGTCCACCATCTCCAAGGCACAAGTCAGGAATGTGATGGAATATTCCCCACTTGCTTGGATGAGTGCAGCTCCCACAACACTGAAGAAGCTGGATACCATCCAGGACAAAGCAGCCCACTGGATTTTTACCACATCCACATTTACTCCCTCCACCACCAATGCACAGTGGCAGCAGTGTGTACCATCCACAAGATGCACAGCAGGAACTCATCAAGGCTCTTTAGACAACACTTTCCAAGCCCACGACCACTGCCATCTAGAAGGACAAGGGCAGCAGATAGATGGGAATGCCACCACCTGCAAGTTCCCCATCAAGTCACTCACCACCCTGACTTGGAAATATATTGCCGTTCCTTCACTGTTGCTGGATCAAAATCCTGGAACTCCCTTCACTGTGGGTGTAGCTACACTACAGGGACTGCAGCAGTTCAAGGAGGCAGCTCACCACCACCTCCAGGGCAACTAGGGATGGGCAATAAATGCTGGCCCAGCCAGTGAAGCCCACATCCCATGAGGGAATGAAAAAAATCATGATTAAATTTATCAATTGGATTATTTTTTATGCCCCCTAAAAGGTTAATGATTGGTTTTGCCTCAAGCCTGAAGACAGGGATACTAAATCTGCATGGTTATAGTACTGGATTAGCAAGCCAGCTGTCAAGTTCAAATCCCAACGTGGCTAGTACTGGAAACATATGCATGGAAGCTGTGGAATTTAAAACCTGACACTCCTATCCCGTCCAGCCCATATGTGACTCCACGTTCTCAGGGCCACCTCACAGAAACTAGGAAAGGGCAATAAACATTGCCTTTCAGAATTGTTCGCATTCCAAAAACAAATTAGAACAAGGCCAGATATTTTAATGTACAGCAGTTTGAAATAACTTTAAACTACATCTGTGAATACTGAGTATTTGCAGTTTGCAATCTGATTATGTACCTTTCACAGAATTTCTAGGCAGAGTTAGACTGGTTTTTGAAAGACAAGGGAACAAGGGTTATGGGGAGCAGACAGGAAACGTAGAGTTGAGACCACAACCAGATCAGCCATGATCTTGTTGAGGAGAGCAGGCTTGAAGGGCTGAATGGCCTTTTCCTGCTCCTAAGTCCTATTCCATGATCAGAATTTTTTGTCCCAAGGGCGGATGCCGCCCGAACTGAACGGGAGTGAAATAGTGTGCAAAGACGTCGGTCCAGCGTCGTGAACTTTAGGTTGGCGGGTGCGCAAGAGAGTTGGCAGCACACCTGTTGACAATTAAGAGGCTTATTAAGGCCCTTAAGAAATTAATTAAGCTGCATTTTTTGTTGCCCACTCAACCATTCTGTTAGTGGGTGGGCGAATAGGCCAGGCAGCCTTTGCGTTTTTAATGAAACCTCATTCACGTATGGAATGAGGTTCCCAGCGCTTACTGAAAAAACAATAAAAATGTTTTAACACCCTTTTTCACATCTCCCTTTTAATGTGATTGAGTCACATGTGGGGACGTGTTTATCTTATATGTTAAAAGTATATTTTTGTATTTAAAATCCGTCAGCTCCCTTCAGCAGCTCTGTGCCTTCAGGGAGCTGTCAGTGTGTGCTTCTTTGTGCATGCGCACACCTCAGTGCTGGGGCTCCTCACATCCCCACCCCAACAGTGCTGAGGCTCCCAGCGCACGTTTGACGCTGGCTGGCCATTAATTGGCCAGCCAATGTGAAATCGTGGTCGGAGCCTGATCGTGGGTGGCAGTCAGTTTTGCGGATACTCCCAGGCCCGCCCGCCCGCCATGCCCGTCGAACAAGGGAAAAATTCTGCCCCATGTTCCCATGTGCATTAACAGGACAGCAGGTGGAAGGGTATGCTATTCCATGTTATGAGGATCTGTGAGTTTCTATGCTTTTCCCAGAAGACTTTGAATGAATCTATGGCTTGAATTTTCAACGCTTTATTTTAGGCAAGTCTGGAAAGATGTAATGACTTGACATACCAGACAGGTTTCAACAAGAAACAGATAAGCTTTATTACAGAGAGCTTTTCAGATGTTACACCCTTGTTTAGGGTCCTCGACAGGAAGCCCCCCCGATTACCCGCGCTTAGGGCTCCTTGGTCAGAGCCTCCAAGAACTTCACATGACCCCCAATAGACAGTAGGAGGGTCTATACCTTCAGTTATTACAAAAGGATTTAAGGTTATGAACAAACATGGTTAACTATAGTGATGTGCTCAGATAAACTCCATTTGAACAATGAAAAATATGATTGTGAATTACTTGTTGATAGTTAGGTAAGGATACAGATTATTTGCAGAGAATGGATTGATGTCTATTGTTGTTGAAAATTCAATTAAATAAACACATTCAGCTCATCATATCTGTACTGACTCTTTGAAAGCCAATTAATCCAACTCCCCTGCCCTTTCTGCGAAGCCATGTTTTTTTTTCCCCTTAAAGTATTTATGTAATTCCCTGTTGAATGTTATTGTTGAATCAGTATCCACCACCTATTCAACAAGTCATCAATGATAACTCATTGTGTTAAAAATCAATTATCTCATTTTGCTTCTGGTTCATTTGCCTCTAACCCTAAATCAGGGTCCTCTGGTTACTGACAATTCTGCGACTGGAAACAGTTTCTCTCTATCTGCTCTATCGCAACCATTCATGATTTTGAACACCTTAATTAAATTTCTTCTTAGCTTTCTCAACTTTAAGAACAACCCCAACTTCTTCAGTTTCTTCAAAAAACTGAAGTCCCTCGTCCCTGGTACCATTCTAGTCAATAGCTTCTGCACTCTTTCCGAAACCATGACATCTTTCTTAAAGTGTGGTGCCAGATTGGACATAATGGCCTGGATTTCCATCACTGAGGCAGATAGCAGGAATCAGGAAAATTCACACTTGGCTTGCCCACTTTGGGATCTTCGTTGCCAGGGTGCAGGTTGGAGTCGGGCCAGCCAATCAAGGATAGAGGACAGGAACTGTTGGTGTGGAGGTGGGCTGTTTAAAATACCTGCCTGGGTGTTTGGGACTTTGTCCCAGTTAAAATAAAAACAGAAAGGCCCTCCAGCTCTCACCCCTCACATCCCCTCATGCAGACGAGAGTTCACAACTCCTCCGAAGGGCCATGAATCACGGATCCTTTAAAAGTTGGCCCAAATCCATGAAAATTGTGGAGGACTAGGACAAGCCTATCCACACAATGGAGCTAGCCAGGTTGGGAGTGCCGGATGTGGATTTTTGACTGGAATCATCCCGCACCCTTTAAAGGCACTCCCAAAAATAAGGCAGTTTGGGAATGGGTTCGTAAATCCAATAGTCAGGACACACCCGTCATTTTTAAAGGACTCCTGAGTCATCCAGACTTAGGGGAAAATCCAGGCCAATGTTCCAGTTGAGGCCTACCCAGTGATTTATGAAAGCTTACCATAAATAACTGATTCTTGAACTGAATGTATATTAATAAAGCCAAGGATCCCATGGGCATTTTTAACAACTTTATCTACTTGTCCTGCCACCTTCAACAATGTTCATACATCCCGAGGTCTCTCTGTTCCTGCACCCTCTTTAAAGTTGTACCTTTTAATTTCTGTCAGCTCTGCTCATTGCTCCATCCAAAACCCATCACTTCACACTTTCCTGCATTAAATTTTATCTAACATAGGACTATCCATTTTGCCAGTGTATCTATTCTCCTGAAATCTGCTGCTATCCCTTTCACTGTTACTCCATTTCCTAGAAGAAGTTTAATTTCATCGGCAAACTTTGAAATAATGCCATTTATACTCAAGTACAGATTATTAATCTTTAGCAAATCATTGACACTTGGGTCACACCATACTTCAATCCAGTCTGCAAACAATTATTCACCAGCACTTTCTGCTTTCTATCCCTTAACTAATTTAGAGTGGAATTTTCCAGTTACCCCATGGCGGGTTCAATGACGGACGAGGGAGACAATGCAGTGGAAGTTGAAAAATCAGTTTCCTGGTGGCGTAAAATGACAGCGGGATCTTCCATTTCTGCCCACCATGACAGGTCGCAATTCCCACCAGAGGCCGGTACAAAACCAATTTGCATCTCACTATTGGAATGCAGATGAAGGCCCAGCTGAAATTGCACCCCTCACCCCCCCACCCCCCCACACTCCATTGTCCATAACACCAAATCACGCTAGTCTAGAACACGTCTGGACATGCTGGGGCTTACCTAAAGGAGACCTGGAGTAGCTTGCAAAGATGAGAAGATGGGTCCAGCTACAGGACCCTGAAACATCACATGCAGCACTGGGTGGATGGAGCATCAACTACATGAATCTTCTCTGAGCAGTAGTATCCTGGAGGTGGTTGTTCTCAATGCAGAAACTTCTTCCAGGGCCAGGATCTTCAACCAGTAACTTCTCCCAGGGCTTGGATCATCAATCAGCAACTTCTTCCAGGACTCGGGTCTTCAACCAGCAACTTCTTCCAGGGTTCAGATCTTCAAGCTACAGGTGGAAGGCTGCAGGAAGTAATGGTGCAAGGATCTATGCTGGGGTGTCGGGGTGGGGGAGGAAAGATGGAGTTGGGAGAATTGAAGAGGTGATGTGGGTGTGCAGACCTAGAGGGGGTTGGAGAGGTTGGGGGTTGTAAGGGAAAGAGAGAAATTCAGCAGAAGTCTTGCAATGGATGAACTGGTATGGAGCAGGAGTCTGGGAGGGTTTGTATTGGATTGTGGACAGGGGAGTGGTGGGGTTTGTGTAGGTGTGAACGGGCAAGCGGGTTGTACAAAGGTGTTTGCGGGAATGGGAGTGATGCTACAGAGGGGCAAGGGGTTCAGGGGGAGGGGTCAGTGAAGTCAATGGTGAATTCCTGGGGGAAATACTGAGGGTAATCAGTGGTAGGACAGGATGATGATGGTTAAAGGGAGCAGTGGGAGCCAGTAGGGTGGGAGGGTGAGGGTGTGGCGATGTGATGTGAAAGGCTGCTGAGGGTTGTTGGAGGGGATGTGGAAAGTGATGCAGATTCAGGGGTTTGGAAGGATGAGGGTGGGCAAGTCTATTGTTACAGGTGTGGGATTTTCAGGAAGGAAGTAGACTTCTAGATTTACCTGGATGGGATGGAAGGTGATAGAGTGGGTTGAAGGGTGATGGTGGGGAGGTCGAAAGTGATTCCTAGGGATCAGTGGTTGTGGGGGGCAGAGTGTGGGTGACTGGGAGAGTAGAAAAATTGTTAAACTCTACTTCAAATGTTACTACCACCATGGCTGGCCGCACCTATGCTGAGCCTCATGGTGGAGATCTCGAGATGCTGCATGGGGATTGGGTCATCGGGGATGGGCGGAGGTGCTGGTCATCTCAGCTGGACAACTGAAGGGAAACCCCAGAATGTAGTATTTACAATGCTAGGACCTTGGAACAGATGAGTGTGCAGAGGGCAGAGGTTCAGTGTGTGTGGGAGACTTCTTGCACATGGCTCGCAAGGGTCCTGGCAAAGACCTTTGCCTCCCTGAGCATGCCTGATTCCGGGGGACATGGGGTGTCCCTCGGAATATTAGGGGGGTGCGAGGACGCACACAGGCTTAAGGACTATCGCAATAAACCACATCAGGTATGATGAAAGTGCAAGTGAACTATATTTACAAAAGTGTGATACGTATAACAATCATAATGCACCCGTGCAACCACTTGTGATTTCAGAACTTCTTAACTTTTCTTTCCCTCGCACTTCTTCTAAATGTTCCCCTGACATCCGCAGCAGGGGTGGAGGCAGCCTGCTGACCAGTTGGCCATGTTGCCTTGGATGACCTTGGCAGCCTTCCTCTGGAGACCTGAGGACTGGAGGGCCCCGGCTTACTTTGGCTGTGCTTCGGTGGGGCAGCTGCACCCTCTGTGGTGACAGAGGATGAGGCTAAAGGGGTCATAGGCAAGGAAGATTCAGAAGAAGTGGACACCCTCATAGAGTCCTGAGTGGAGATCCCATGGGTGTCCAACTGCTGCTGCTCCTCCTTTTAGGTGCCCTAAGGGTAAGGGACACCTGCAGGAAGGTCAAGCAGCCCTGTCCCCTCTTGTGTAGCCACTGCAGAAGCTCACCTAGAACTTCTGTTGAAGGGTCATGAGGACTCGAAAGGTCAACTGTGCTCTCCTCCGCTGTTGCTGCCAGACCTGCTGAGTTTTTCCAGGTATTTCTGTTTCTGTTTTTGGTTTGGATTTCCAGCATCCGCGGTTTTTTGCTTTTACCGTCATATTTCTACTTCTCTTTAGCTCTGAAGAAGAGTCATACAGACTCGAAATGTTAATTCTGTTTCTCTCTCCACAGATGCTGAATTTCCCAGCATTTTCTGTTTTTATCATCAAAATTAAATTACTGGCATGAATGCCAACTTCCTTTGTTTAATTTTCTACACGTTATGCAGCCTTTCCATACATGGCCTTTCAAACCTCTGACAAACTTTGTATGACAGTAAACTGCCATCGAAAGACTCTGAAAATGGCACAAAAAATTGAAATATTTTAATTTGGACTTCTGAAACATTTGGAAAGTATGAGTTCAGTAATCTATTCCATTCATTTGCTCAATTTTGTGTAAACATCATTTGTAAAATAAATCTCATTTATAGCTGTAGGCTGACAAGACAATTTTGATTTTTCTTCTACCTTTTGAAGAGATTAGGAGCGTGTAGTAAGTGTGCAGTAGCAATTTTGGAAAAATGCAGCAACATGTTAATAACTGAGGCATGTTGCTCCCATACACTAAGTGTTTTAAATTGTATGTTTTGGCTCATAAGGAATGTGAGTTTCTCTTAGGAAACTGCAATCTGCCATGAACATATATAAAAAGGATGGGTTGTAATGAAACATCTCTGGATGTCTTCCAATATTTCATCTATGGATCTGTTAAAGTGCAAATAATATTGATTTGAAAGGTTACCAGTCAGCAACCATATGCTCACCTGCTATGGATAGCCAATCTCGCTACAATGCCACCTACACCACCCCTAACCAGGACAGTCAGAGGACTCTCTGCTTCTTTCTTGAATAAAGACCCAACCAGTAACCAGTCCCCATCCACCACCACCCTCCTCCACCTGACCGAACTTGTTTTCTCATTTTCTCCTTTAGCTTGTCTCACGACTTCTAAATAAAAGGTTTTGCTATGAGTACCTGCATGAGTCCTAGTTATGTCAGTCATGTTTTGAATGTGGAACATTCCTTGTTCCTACTCAGGCCCCCTCCCACAATTCTTTTTCCGTTACATTTTCTGTTCTTGCTCGGAATTGGAAAGTTTCCAATGTCCACCATTCTCTCACCTTCACATCTCCTCCAGTTCCCTTTCCTTCCTTGGCTCCTCTGTCTTGATTTTTGGGGATAGGCTGTCCACAAATTTTAATTATAAGCCCACCGACTCCCTACAGTTACCTTGACTACACTTCCTCACATCCTGCTTCCTGTAAGAACTCCATTCCATTCTCCCAGTTTCTCCATCTCCGTCCCATCTATTCTGATGATGCTTCGTTCCGCAACGGCACTTCTGATATGTCTTCCATTTTTCTCAACTGAGGTCCCCCCCTTCTGCTCCCTCCCAGAATGGTGATAAGGCTTCCACTTGTCCTCACTTTCTACCCCGACAGCTTCCACATTCAAAGGATCATCCTCCTCCATTTCCACCTATAGCATAATGCCACCACCAAAGACAACTTCCACCACCCACCCCATCTCCTGTCAGCATTCCGAAGGGATCATTCCCTCTGCAATACCCTAGTCCACACCTCAGTATCATTAAACACCTCAACCCCTTCCCTCAGCACAGTTCCATGCAATCATAGGAGGTGTAACGTCTGTCCTTTAACCTCCTCCCCTCACAGTCCAAGACCCCAAACACTTTTTCCAAGTGAAGCAGCGATTTGCCTGTACTTCCTTCAACTTGGTCTACTGTATTCGCTGCTCACAATGCAATTTGCTCTGCACTGGCGAGGCCAATTGCAGAATGGGTGACCGCCTTGCAGAACGCCTCCGCTCAATCCACAAACTGCCAGTTGCTCACCATTTTAATTCACCACCTTGCCTTCATGCTCACATTTCTGTTCTCGGCCTGTGACAGTGTTCCAGTGAAACTCAATAAGCAAGCTAGCGGAACAGTACCTCATCTTCTGATTAGGCACTTTCCAGCCTTCTGGACTCAGCATGAAGTTCAACAACTTCAGACCATGAATTCTGTCTCCCATTTTGATTCTGCTTTTTGCCATGTGCCAGTCTTAATCTTGTGCTTCTTTTGCTTTCAGACAGAGCTGTTCATTATTGTCCCAGAAGGGAAAAACAGTAAAAAAAAACTGGGGAATAAGAATACTGCTCTGAACTAGTCTTGTATACCTTAAAATGGAACACTGGTGTGAACAGATTTTTCCTTCTGTGGTGGTATTCACACTTACACTGGGCAAATGCTTTGAATCTTTACTACAACCAGTACCACTCCTTTTGCGTTATGTGCTGTGACATCTTTGTCATTTAATCTCTCCTGCCTTCTACCCTATCCCAGAACTCCCTTTTTTTCCCTCAGCCCCCCCATCGCACAACCTACCCTTTAAATGGCATAAACACATCACATTTCTACCTTCCTTCATTTCTGAAGAAGAGTTCAACAGTTTTAACTCGAAACATTAACTCTGTTTCTTTCTCTTCAGATGTATTTCCAACACTTTCTGTTTTTATTTCATATTTCCAGCATCTACACTATTTTGCTTTTATTCCACATTTTCCCATGTAGGCAATGATGGTCCCATGATGGTTCAATATTTACCAGTCTCAATTTAAGCATTAATAATTCTTGATGTGTTTTTGTGCAGCAAAAGTAACCAATGATTCCAGTTAAGACCGTTCACTTTCTTAGGTTGGGTACCTGCCCACCAAATCAGAGGAACAGAATTTAAAATTACTTAGCGTTATAATTTATAGTATTTAGGATTATAATTCATTCGCTTCTGACTCAAACAACAGAGCTCAGGTTGCCTCTCAAGCAACAATTAAAATCAAAGAAAAGTTTATAAAAAAACATAGCATTCTTCTTATTTGTCTAATTTTTTTGTGGAAACAAAGGAAAAAAGTTACTCAAACCACTTTAATATCTAGCAGTTAAAATGACTAAAATAAACATTTTCATAGCTCTCATGACTGCAGTTGCCATCTCTGAAAATTCCAAATACACTTGGAGGGCCTAAATTCACGGTTCATTAACCTCAGCTGATTAATAATTTAATTGGCTGGGAAAATCCTCTTCATTGCTTTAATATTGCTGCCGTGTATCTTTTAACATATAACAATCTGCCCACAAACAGCTGGCCAGTAACTTTATCAAATAGAGCAGTTAACATTTTGAGTACTGCTAAAAAAAGACACATGCTGTCAAAGCTTTCCATCTTGCACTCATCACGACAATTCACAAAATAACTGATAACGGACAGTCAACTGCCAAGCCTTGTTTATATTCAAACCAGGCAGGTTGACTCTGATTGCTCAAGGAATTGCCATGGAAAATGAACCAGAGAATGGCAGTCCGCTATTTTGTTTAGTTGAAAAATGTGCATTTTGTGTTCCTTCTGTCTGCAAAGGACAGGGCCCTGTGCATTGATATATGTAACTTCTAGTACACATAAGTAAGCTGCACTGCAAGCCCAAATGACAACTTTAAATTGGTTGTCAGTGTAATTCTTAGCATGCTCAGGATTGTTCAACAAATGTTGTCCAATCACGGAATCACATCTAAAGTTGGACACATTGTTTTGAATTTTGCAAGCACAGGCTGGTTTGGTACAGTCAGTACCTTGGCGAACAGCCAAAGGGACATGCTGTTTGATATGATCCACCAGTCTTTGGGATGTATGGCCTGCATCTCCTGCAGGATAATGGCTACTCTAATCAGTTCATTGCTTGCGGTATATCGCATAAACTCATGAATGGACATAAGGCCATCACTTTTGGTCCTGAAAAGTGCTCAGTCTATCTCACATTACCCTGGAAAGATAAGGTACCTCAAAAATTTGAGCAACAGGCAAAGCCAGCCGTTTCACGCTGCTACTATACAGTAGCAATATGACTGGTATTTGCCACTAACAGGATGCTGCCAACAAGCCAAAAAGAAGTTCTGCCTATCACACAAATGAGTAACGTGGTATATGAATTTCAGTATTGGTGTGATGCTAGGTACATAGGCCGTACATCTCAAAGAGTGCAGATCATATCAAGCAGCATGTTGCTTTGGCTGTTCGCAACAGGCAAAGTGCTGAACATACCCAACTCGCTCATGCTTACAAAACTCAAAACATAAGTGTCCAAAATTAGATGTGATTCCGCTATTGGACAACGCTTGCTAAACAATCATGAGTTTGATTAAATTGACAACCAATTTAAGATTATCAGTCAAACTTGCGGTATGACTCACTTAGGCATGCTAGAAGCTACATATATTAATGCACAGGGCCCTGTCCTTTGCAGACAGAGGGAACATGTACACATATTGTGCCTTTTTCAACTAAACAAAATAGGCAACAGCCATTCCCTGCTTTATTCTCCAGGGCAATGCCTTGAGCAATCAGGTCAACCTGCCTGGTTTGAATTTAAACAAAGCTTGGCAATTAACTGTCAGATATTAGTTAACTGGTGCACTCTCAATGACAATGCGTCTACCAATCATAGTTCACGTGCAAACCAAGCAGCACTCTGTGCTTATGTAGTATACATTGTTGTTCCCTTTACATTGTGGTATTCTTGTGAATTGTCCTAATGAGTGCAAGATGAAAAGCTTCGGCAGAATGTGTCTTTTTTTAGCAATACTCAAGTTCTGTGCTGCCAAATCTCTAGTTAACATTTTATTCAAATGTTTTATCCCACTGCAAGAGCAGCCAACCTACAAGTCCGTTTTTCCCTTTCCCAATTAAAACTTAGAGATGTGTTCATTAATCTCAGTTGCAGGAGGCAGTCAAAGTCCTACAATTGACCTTAGGAGAGGAATAATCATTCAGAGTTCTACTCATTAGAAAGTGGGTGTGTGTGGCTGGGCAGTGAGAACAACATCAGATTTGACTGAGATACTTTCAATGTTGAATATCTTGTTGTCCCTCATTAGTCAGTTTTACACCTGAAGAATGATGCCCTCAGCAAGGTATCAGAGACCAGCTGATGCCAATGAAGCCACATCTCAGCTGGAGTCAAAATGGCTGAAATTCATTAATACACAATTATGGGCATGAAATAGCCGTGGCAATCACTTCAGGACTGCGGACCATCCTTATTGCACACTGGTCCAAACACATGTACAGATCAAGTGTGGGCTATTGCACCGCTAAAGTGATAATTGTTGCATAAACTGAGGGCAG
Source organism: Carcharodon carcharias (assembly GCF_017639515.1). NCBI lineage: Eukaryota > Metazoa > Chordata > Chondrichthyes > Lamniformes > Lamnidae > Carcharodon > Carcharodon carcharias. The sequence continues at coordinate 115,792,955 of NC_054478.1, read as the reverse complement.
CAACATGGAATTCATGCCCCAATAACTTGAGAAATGAATCGGGAAACTGGAGAACCAATAAATTGTTTCTCTCTTGCCAAAGGTGATTTAGCATTATCCTGTTGACAGTATGAATAATGATTTGAATACACAGCAGGAATTTGCAATTATGGATTAATTGAACACAGTGTGGGGCCCATTAGAGGGCATGGGGATGGTGATGCCCAATTACCCCACTCCAAGTTGGGTGATGCAGGCAGCGTATAAACTTCATGCTGCTTGTTCATCTCAATGATTGTAGCTTGCAGCCCAAAGCAACAAGTACTTCTGACTGGTTGCACATGATGAGTGCATGGTGAGCAAGAGGCACAGCTAGCCTGCACTTCTCAAAGCCAGACAACCTCTTAAAGGGAGCTGCATTTAGCTGCAGCAGCTGGTGCACCTGTCTCCATAAGTGTTTCAGAGAAGGAAGAAGACTGCCAACAGAATAGTGAAGGGAATGGCAGCAGGTAGCCATGGAGGTCAATTCAAGACCTATCTGCAATGCTGCAAAAGGTTCAAAGAACAGCGACAGGTGGTCAAGGTCAGTGAATACATCTTCAAATGCTATCACATACTCACTGCAGCACCAGCCTCACAGAATATTGCTTGCAATTCTTGTATGTTGTGGGAACTTCAGGGCATTTCATGCGTCTTGGTGGATCACATGTGTGGAAAATGTCTCCAGCTACTTGAACTCAAGCTCAGGATTATTAATTAGGATAGACATAGTGTTAAGGGCTTGGATGGAGTGGATTTCTTGAAATATGTACAGGAGAACTTTTTAGGCTAATATGTAGAGGGTACAACAAGGGACGACGCAGTGCTGGACCTAATTCTGGGGAATGAAGCTGGACAAGTGGCTGAGGTGGTGGTGAGGGGCCATTTTAGTGATAGCGACCACAACATGGCACAATTTTAGCTTGTTATGGACAAAGAAATAGACAAGTTGTAAAAAAATGTTTTGGATTTGGGGAGAGTGGATTTTAGTAAAATAAGGCAGGATCTGGCCAAGGTAGACTGGGAACAGCTACTTGTGGAGAAATCTACAAGGGAGCAGTGGGGGGCATTCAAAAAGGAATGGGGAGGGTACAGGCTCAACATGTTCCCTCTAGGGTGATAGGAAGAAGTAACAAGCTCAGAGAACCATGGATGACCGGAGATATTCAGGATATGATGAGAAGGAAAAGAAAGGCTTTTAGCAGGTACAAGGGAAGCAAATCAGCGGAGGCATTAGTGGAGTACAGAAAGGGCAGGGTGGAGCTTAAGAAAGCAATTAGGAGGGCAAAGAGGGGATATGAGAAAGCTCTGGCTGGTAAAAGTAGGGAAAATCCCAAGATATTCTATAAGTATATCAATGGGAAGAGGATAACCAGGGAAAGAGTAGGGCCCATAAGGGACCAAGGGGGCAATCTATGGATGGAGCCAGAGGGCATCGGTAGAGTATTGAATGAATACTTCACCCTAGAGAATGAACTCAGGGAGAGAGACTGCAAGGTTCTTGAGAATATTGATATAGGGAGTGACAAGGTATTGGAGGTGTTGACAGGCTTAAAAGTGGACAAATCTCCAGGTCTGGATGATTTGTGCCCCAGACTGCTGAGGGAGGCAAGGGAGGAGATCGCAGTGGATCTGACCCAAATTTTAATTCCTCTCTGGCCACGGGGTAGGTTCCAGAGGACTGGAGAACAGCTAATGTGGTTCCACTATTTAAGAAGGGTTGTAGAGATAAGCCAGGGAACAACAGGCCAGTGAGTCTCACGTCAGTGGTAGGGAAACTATTGGAGAAAATTCTGAAGGAGAGAATCTGTCTCCACTTGGAGAGGCAAGGTTCAATCAGGGATAGTCAACATGGCTTTGTCAGAGGGAGGTCATACCTAACAAATTTGATTGAATTTTTTGAGGAGGTGACCAGGTGTGTAGATGAGGGTAGTGCAGCTGATGTCGTTTATATGGATTTCAGCAAAGCCTTTGACAAGGTCCCACATGGGAGACTTATAAAGAAGGCAAATGCACATGGTAATTTGATAAAGTGGATTCAAAATTGGCTTAGTTAGAGGAGACAGAGTGTGATGACAGAAAGATGCTTTAGTGACTGGAAGCCGGTGTCCGGTGGCTTACCACAGGAATCTGTGCTGAGTCCCCTATTATTTTTCATTTATATAAACGACATAGATGACTACGTAGGGGGTAGGATTAGTAAGTTTGCTGATGACACAAAGATTGGCCGAGTAGTTAACGGTGAGGTTAAGTGTCTTGGGCTACAGGAAGATATAGACATGGTCAAATAGGCAGATAAGTGGCAGATGGAATTTAACCCTGAAAAGTGTGAGGGGATACACTTTGGAAGGAGTAATTTGACAAGGAAGTATTCGATGACCGGCATGACACTAGGAAGTTCTGAGAAACAAAGGGACCTTGGCGTGTGTGTCCATAGATCTCTGAAGGCAGAGGGACACATTAGTGGGGTGGTGAAAAAGGAATATGGGACACTTGCCTTTATCAATCAAGGCATAGATTACAAAAGTAGGGAGGTCATGTTGGAGTTGTATAGAACCTTAACAAAAACAGAAATGCCTGGAAAAACTCAGCAGGTCTGGCAGCATCGGCGGAGAAGAAAAGAGTTGACGTTTCGAATCCTCATGACCCTTCGACAGAACTTGAGTTCGAGTCCAGGAAAGAGCTGAAATATAAGCTGGTTTAAGGTGTGTGTGTGGGGGGCGGAGAGATAGAGAGACAGAGAGGTGGAGTGGGGGGGTGTGGTTGTAGGGACAAACAAGCAGTGATAGAAGCAGATCATCAAAAGATGTCAACGACAATAGGACAATAGAATACATAGGTGTTAAAGTTAAAGTTGGTGATATTATCTAAACGAATGTGCTAATTAAGAATGGATGGAAGGGCACTCAAGGTATAGCTCTAGTGGGGTTTTTTTTAATTTTTATAATGGAAATAGGTGGGAAAAGGAAAATCTTTATAATTTATTGGAAAAAAAAAAGGAAGGGGGAAACAGAAAGCTGGTGGGGATGGGGGAGGGAGCTCATGACCTAAAGTTGTTGAATTCAATATTCAGTCCGGAAGGCTGTAAAGTCCCTAGTCGGAAGATGAGGTGTTGTTCCTCCAGTTTGCGTTGGGCTTCACTGGAACAATGCAGCAAGCCAAGGACAGACATGTGGGCAAGAGAGCAGGGTGGAGTGTTAAAATGGCAAGCGACAGGGAGGTTTGGGTCATTCTTGCGGACAGACCGCAGGTGTTCTGCAAAGCGGTCGCCCAGTTTACGTTTGGTCTCTCCAATGTAGAGGAGACCACATTGGGAGCAACGAATGCAGTAGACTAAGTTGGGGGAAATGCAAGTGAAATGCTGCTTCACTTGAAAGGAGTGTTTGGGTCCTTGGACGGTGAGGAGAGAGGAAGTGAAGGGGCAGGTGTTGCATCTTTTGCGTGGGCATGGGGTTGTGCCATAGGAGGGGGTTGAGGAGTAGGCGGTGATGGAGGAGTGGACCAGGGTGTCCCGGAGGGAGCGATCCCTACGGAATGCCGATAAGGGGGGTGAAGGGAAGATGTGTTTGGTGGTGGCATCATGCTGGAGTTGGCGGAAATGGCGGAGGATGATCCTTTGAATGCGGAGGCTGGTGGGGTGATAAGTGAGGACAAGGGGGACCCTATCATGTTTCTGGGAGGGAGGAGAAGGCGTGAGGGCGGATGCGCGGGAGATGGGCCGGACACGGTTGAGGGCCCTGTCAACGACCGTGGGTGGAAAACCTCGGTTAAGGAAGAAGGAGGACATGTCAGAGGAACTGTTTTTGAATGTAGCATCATCGGAACAGATGCGACGGAGGCGAAGGAACTGAGAGAATGGGATGGAGTCCTTACAGGAAGCGGGGTGTGAGGAGCTGTAGTCGAGATAGCTGTGGGAGTCGGTGGGTTTGTAATGGATATTGGTGGACAGTCTATCACCAGAGATTGAGACAGAGAGGTCAAGGAAGGGAAGGGAAGTGTCAGAGATGGACCACGTGAAAATGATGGAGGGATGGAGATTGGAAGCAAAATTAATAAATTTTTCCAAGTCCTGACGAGAGCATGAAGCGGCACCGAAGTAATCATCGATGTACCGGAGAAAGAGTTGTGGAAGGGGGCCAGAGTAGGACTGCCCCAACTTAGTCTACTGCATTCGTTGCTCCCAATGTGGTCTCCTCTACATTGGAGAGACCAAACGTAAACTGGGCGACCGCTTTGCAGAACACCTGCGGTCTGTCCGCAAGAATGACCCAAACCTCCCTGTCGCTTGCCATTTTAACACTCCACCCTGCTCTCTTGCCCACATGTCTGTCCTTGGCTTGCTGCATTGTTCCAGTGAAGCCCAACGCAAACTGGAGGAACAACACCTCATCTTCCGACTAGGGACTTTACAGCCTTCCGGACTGAATATTGAATTCAACAACTTTAGGTCGTGAGCTCCCTCCCCCATCCCCACCACCTTTCTGTTTCCCCCTTCCTTTTTTTTTTCCAATAAATTATAAAGATTTTCCTTTTCCCACCTATTTCCATTATAAAAATTAAAAAAAACCCCACTAGAGCTATACCTTGAGTGCCCTACCATCCATTCTTAATTAGCACATTCGTTTAGATAATATCACCAACTTTAACTTTAACACCTATGTGTTCTATTGTATTACTGTGGTTGACATCTTTTGATGATCTGCTTCTATCACTGCTTGTTTGTCCCTACAACCACACCCCCCCCCTCCACCTCTCTGTCTCTCTATCTCTCCGCCCCCCACACACACACCTTAAACCAGCTTATATTTCAGCTCTTTCCTGGACTCGAACTCAAGTTCTGTCGAAGGGTCATGAGGACTCGAAACGTCAACTCTTTTCTTCTCCGCCGATGCTGCCAAACCTGCTGAGTTTTTCCAGGTAATTCTGTTTTTGTTTTGTATAGAACCTTGGTGAGGCCACAGCTGGAGTACTGTGTGCAGTTCTGTTCGCCACATTATAGGAAGGATGTGATTGCACTGGAGGGGGTGCAGAGGAGATTCACCAGGATGTTGCCTGGGATGAAACATTTAAGCTGTGAAGAGAGGTTGGATAGACTTGGGTTGTTTTCATTGGAGCAGAGAGGCAACCTGATCAATGCGTACAAGATATGAGGGGCATGGACAGGGTGGATCGGGAGCAGCTGTTTCCCTAAGTTGAAGGGTCAGTCACAAGGGGACATAAGTTCAAGGTTAGGGGCAGGAGGTTTAGGGGAATGTGAGGAAAAACTTTTTTACCCAGAGGGTAGTGACGGACTGGAATGCGCTGCTTGGGAGGTTGGTGGATGTGGGTTGCCTCACGCCCTTTAAAAAGTACCTGGTTGAGCACTTGTCACGTCATAACATTCAAGGCTATGGGCCAAGTGCCGGTAAATGAGATTAAGTTGGTAGGTCAGGTGTTTCTCACGTGTCGGTGTAGACTCGATGGGCCGAAGGACTTCTTCTGCACTGTGTGATTCTGTGATTCTTCAAGGTGTAATCAACTCTTAAACCAGTACTCAGCATCAGAGAGTGCTAGGAGTGACCTAACCTTGAAGGAGTCAATGCCAAGGCACCAATGGACAGGGAATCCACAAGGGGTAAAACAAAGAATAGAAATGCAGTCATTATAGGAAATTCCATACTTAAGGGAACAGACAGGCATTTCTGAAATGGTCATCATGAATTTTACATGACGTGTTGCCTCCCTGGTACCTGGGTAAAGGACATCATGGAAAGGATATTCTGCAGAGGGATGGCAGTGAGCCGGGAATTATAGTATACATCGATACTATTGATGTATAGAGAGCAGATATAAAGGTCCTAAACACAGATTTCCAGGGGATAAGAAGGAAGTTCAAAATTAGGACCTCAAAGATAATATCTCTGGATTACGCCCAGTGCCACACTTTAGTGACAGTAGAAATAGGAAGATAGAGAGGATCAATACGTAGTTTGAGGCAATGGTGCAGAAGCGAGGGCTTCAGATTCTTGAGACACTGACTTCAGTTCCAGGGCAGGAGGCACCTATTCAAAAGGAGTGGGTTGCACCTCAACAAGACTGGAACCAATGAGCTCGTGATGAGGTTCACTCACGGGGTGGATTTAATCTAAATTGCCAGGGGGACGAGAACCAACATATGGAATTGAAAAGAGGATTAAGGTGCATAAAGTGAGAATATTGGATAGTACTAGAGAAGGAAGTGGTACCTTATTAAATAGGAGCAGACTAAGAAGGACGACAAAGAAAACAAAGACAGGTTTAGAATTCATGTAATGCACAAAGTGTGGTGAATAATGTTGGTTAAATTAAGAATTGAAATGTGGCTTAAAAATGGTGAGGACTAAGCCCTAAATATTCTAGGATATAACATGTTCAGAAAAGATACGGAAGGGGAAAAGAGAGATGGTGTGGCAGCACTGCTGAGGGAAAACTTTGTAGCATTGGAAAGAGAGGATTCCCTGGAGGGAGCAAAGATAGACTCCATTTAGTTAGAGTTGAGAAACAAAAAGAGGATGATCAAGTTACTGGGGATATTCTATAGACTTCCAAAGAGTGAGAGAGCAACGGGTAAAAAAATCAATTCTGCAAGGAAATCCCAGAGATGCTCAAGAACTATACGGCAGTGATATTGGGGATTTTAATTACCCAAATACCAATTGGATAATGGTAAAGTAAGGGGTAGGGAGGAAGAGAATGTTCTGAAATGTGTTCAGGAAAACTTCCTTGATCGGTATATTCTCAGTTCAAATAGGAAGGAGGCATTGCTGGATCTGGTACTGATGAATGAGATGGGCCAAGTGTCAGTGTGGGGGTACTTGGGTAAGATTGATCATTGTATCATGAGGTTTAGACTAGTAATGGAGAAGAGCAAGGAACAATCTAAAGTAGAAGGTGAAAGGTCTTGCCATAATCCTGCAATCTGCCCTGGACATGGGGGAGGTGCCAGAGGTCTGAGGAGTGGAAAACACGACACTGCTGCTCAAGAAGGGGTGCAGGAACATTCCTAGTAACTACAGGCCGGTCAGTTTAACATCAATGATGGGACATGTTTTAGAAACAATAGCCAAGGAAAAAATAAACAGGGACTTGGAGAGGTTTGAGTTAATTAACAAAAGCCAGGCTCAGAGTTGTAAAACGCAGATCATGTTTCCTAATTTAAATGAATTTTTTGATCAAATAACTGGGAAGATTAATGAAGAGAAAGCAATGAATGTTGTCTATATAGATCTTAAGAAAGCCTTTGACAAAGTACCGCATAAAAGACTGGTTAACAAAACTGAGACTCATGGAATAGGAAGGTCAATGTCAGCTTGGATAAAAAAAAATTGGCTCAAGGACAGGAAACATGACAGATAGTCATGCTAAATGGTTGTTTTTCAGACAGAAGGATAGTAGGCAGTAGTGTTCCCCAAGGGTCAGTACTAGGATCACTGCTATTTTTGATAAGGGACTTGGATATTGGAATACACAGTAAAATTTCAAAATTTGCTGATGATTCCAAACTTTGAAGTTGGGCAAATAGTGAGGATGCTACCAAGTGACTGCAAAAGGACATAGATAAACTAGCAGAATAGGCAAAGCAAGTGGCAGTTGGAATTTAATACAGGAAGGAGTGAGGTGATGCATTTTAGTGGAAAGAAAAGGGAGAAGCAGTATAGATTTAATAGCACAGTTCTAAAGAGTGAGCAGGGACAGGGGGACCTGGGAGTTCATCTGCATAGATTTTTGAAGGTGGTTGTACATATTGAGAAAGCAGTTAGCAAAGTGTATGGAGCCCTTGGGCTTTATAAATAGAGGTGTTGAGGACAAAAGCAGAGAAATAATGCTGAACCTTTATAAAGCCCTGGTTTGGCCACAGCGGGAGTATTGTGTCCAGTTTTGGTCACTACACTTTAGGGAGGATGTGAGGGGCCTTGAAATGTTGCAGAGATTTACCAGAATGGTTCCATTACAGAGGGATTTCAGTTAAAATGTTAGGTTGGAGAGGCTGGGGTTATTCTCCTTGGAGGAAAGGAACTTGAGGGGAGATTTAAATGCAAGACGTTGACAGGTAAAGTACAGAAAGAAAAGCTGTTCCTATTAACTGATTTTACAGGGATGAGGGGATACAAATTTAAGGTTTTAGGAAAGACATGCGGGAGGGATGTGAAGAAGAACTTTTTTACGCAGTGAGTGGTAATGACCTGGAATTTGCGGTTGATAAACATGGTGAAAGCAGAGTTGGTTTCAAAAGAAAATTTGATGGACTTTTGAGGGCTAAGGAGATTCTATTCTCATATTTTCTCTTTGCCATTTGTATTTTCCTCTTCAGTCCCCCTCCATAGCTGTTTAAGACAATGTGTTATCAGAACTTGTCAGGTCTAAAATGGTGGATCTGTTGCCAAATCAGTATTAGATGCTGAGTGCCGTCAAATATTGTCCACTCTGCATGTTCCCAGTGCATGTAGGGCACACCCAGGCTAGCACCCTTATAAAAATGGTGTGCCACATGGGTCAGACCAGAAGTGGATGGAAGCATATTAGGCACTATTTTCAGGATTCTAGACCCCTATAGCCTCGATACCAGCTGCAGAGCTCAAGTTAGCAGCCTACCACACTTAACATTTTGAAATGTCCAGTCCAAAGATTTTGCATAAGCTTCACTGAAGTTCTTTTGCTGAATCTGCATTTTTTGTAATGAATTCTATACATGGTAGTTTTCAGCTGCTGGTCCAACATTTTTCTGCCGACCATCTCCCCTTGTATTCCCTTCTATTCTGAAGGTGGACACGATTCCACAGGTTCTGGCAGATCTCTGACAACTAATCCAAAAGGCCATTCTTGATGTGTATGCATTGTCAGGGCCTCTCTGTCATAGTGAAAATATCGTAAATGGCTGAAATTCCTAAGTGCGCAACTGGAGTCGGGCAGGGGTTTGCACATTTGCATTTTACAGAGGTCACTGGCCATTTAAATCACCAGCTGCCTCCACTGATGTGGAATTTTGTTAGGTCAGGAGTATGAAACTCGGCATGTGCAGATTAGACCAGGTAAGAGCTGGTCTGAATTTGGTGGATTCTTTCAGATCGCCAAGGTGCATTACTCCTTTGAATATAGTCCTGGGAGATCTTTGTGGGAGGCAAGGCATGCTTTGGGATTGTTTAAAATAAACATGACTGTGTGTAAAAAGCGAATAAACTCATTATAACTGACAAAACAGTCAAAGCTGTCAAGGAACTGTCAAGCTGTCAAGGAACTGTCAAGCTGTCAAGGAACTGTCAAGCTGTCAAGGAACTTGCAAAGCTGTCAAAGAACTGTCAAAACTCATTGGATCTGTCAAAACTCATTGAAGCTGTCAATGATTTAACTCTGCTCATCTTTAAATTTAAAGAGGAAACAGTCTGAAGTTGAAAAGAAGTATTTTATATTTAATTTTGTCTGTAGCCATAAGCCTGAGGATTGTCATTATAGGATTTGTGCTGCAATGACTTACAAACTAACCTTCTCACAGTGGGATGCCTGGTTAGTGAATAGTTTGATTGAATTACAAGTTGTGAGAGAATAGAAATGTTTGTTGTCATAAGAGATTAGTTGAAGGAATTTCTATTTATTGAATGTTTCTCTATCAATGAGACTTTTTTGTTTAAAATAGTGACATCATCAATGGACACGTAACTTTATTTTATGTCAGCGTGTCTCCTGAGGTTTCCCCATAGTGGATACCAGGTGAGCTGGCAATGGCAGGGGTAATGGAAAAGGGTGGTGGGTTGCAGGGGCATGGGTTGGCATGAGTTGACACTCAGTTGGCATAGGGGCTATGAAAGGCCATGGGGATGTGAGGGGCAGAGGCACTTTGAGGGGTCATGGGGGCTGTGCAGAGGGACATGGGTTGGCATAGGGGGTATAAGGGGCCATGGGTTTGGGTAGGGGGAATGAAGTGGCATAGGTTGGCATGGATGGGGCATAGGGAGTGCATAGGGGTTGGGGGGGTGAGGGCTGGAGGACTGTGTTTTGGTTTAATCATTTTTAAGCTAAACTCAATGAAATACTGGAGCACAGAGGCAGCCCTTCCACAGGCTTGCCTCTACACCTGGCAGCCTCTGCCTTCATTCCGAGAGCCTGACTTTTAATCCAGCCCATCTGCCAAGAATGAAAATCCAACTGGCAGGCAGCTGTTTTTAAAGGTTCAGATCCAACCAGGGGGTGAAAATCTGGGCTTGGGTGTAACGATAAATGATAAACCTGGTTAATTTTTTTGATGTTGGTCTCTCCTGTTCATGGGTGTTAACCACAGCTCCCTTCTGCTGTCCAAATAAGTGAGATCAACTAATTCAACACACTAACAATTGAATTTCACTCCTTCCTAGATTGTATGATTCAATATTGTAAGAAGTGGTGCAGTAGACAACTGCAACATCAGACTATACTACTTCATTTCCCTAATGTATATTTTATGATACCAACATCATTCTTTTAAAGCAGAGAGTAGATTGTTCAGAAAGTTGAGCAGAACCTGAAAGTCCTCCATGTGCTGTGGAGCTTTAGCAAACAGTTTGGCTCACTGCCCGAATGCCCAGCCTGATTAACCGCTGGGCCTTTAGTCAGGTGGGAAGTCAGTATCCGAAGACCACAGCAACAACTATGTCCACGCTGGGAGCAGGGGGTCGACCAGAGTTGGGTACAGGGGCGACTAGGGGGCATCAACCGGAGTGGGGAGTTGACTGGCCAGTGGAGGAGTTAACTGGAGGGGAGTGCAATTGGTATGGAGGTCAAACATAGGGGGTGTTCAACTGGAGGGGGATCCAAGGGATTCAAGTAGGAGCTGCTGAAACACGAGAAGGAGATCATAACCTGATGGGGGAAAGGGTGGAAGCCTTGGTGTGAAGGGGGAGGGTGTAGATTGTTACTGTTGGATGGGGGGGGTGCGTAAATCAGGGCCTGGTGGCAGTGGTGGGGATTGGGATCTGGTGGGTGGAGAAGATTGGGGCCTATTGGAAAAAGGTGGATCAGGGACTGGTGGTGGATTGGAAATTGGCCCATTTTTGGGGGAGGAACTGGAGCTGCTGGCAGTGGAGCGAACAAGGCTTGGTTGCGGGAGGATCAGCTAGGGCCTATAGTGGTTAGGAATCCATGCCTGGTCAGAGAGAGGGTGTTGTGGGGATGGGGCCTGTTGGGGAAGGTGCTTGTGGAGGGCCCCTATCATGGATGCTCTTCAGTCAAGCACTGGGATTCAGAATGCAGGTATAAAGGCATTTACCTCGTGAATCTACCAAGTCTTTGCCGTGAGGAAGCTGCCTGGTTCTCCAATGGTCATGGAATTTCAAAAGCAGAGGCTTACCGCTGTACTCCACCTCCTTAGATTGGGTTAGTCACTCCACCCGACTTCCACCTTCAATTAAAGCCGGAAATGGACAGCTTGGAGACAACTTGGTCCGACCATTATCACATTCTGCTTTCTACTCTTAGTGTCACCATTAGCACCTCCTTTAGCCAGTACCACCACCATTAACACCCCTTTGACCGTTTGCTTATGCAATCGCTCCTTTGCCTCCACCTATCACTGATCCCTTATCCAGCTTCACCAGTTCCACCCCCCTTAAACAGTATATATATTTGACCGCACTTCTACTTCCCTTAATCACTGAAGAAGATTCATATGGACTCAAAACATTAACTCTATCTTTCTCTCCACAGATGATGTCAGTCTTGCTGAGTTTTTCCAGCATATTTTGTTTTTGTTTCAGCTTAGAGACGTGTTTGGATTAGGAATCAGATTTCCCAGATATTAACCCTTCACCTGATCCATACCCACCCGTTCTTAATTTTAAACTAGAATTCAGCCCTATGTTTGTGAAACTGTCTACCACAGCAGAAGCATTGTATTTCATATTCACATTTAGTCATTTGGTAGTATAGAACTTGAGTATTGCTGAAAAAAAGATACTTTTTTGTCAAAGCTTTTCACCCTGCACTCATCAGAAGAATTCACAGCAATACCAAATACAAAGAGAACAACAATCTATACTGCATGAGAAGAGAGTGCTGATTGCAGACTCCAGAGTCCACTTGCCAGCCAAAGAACAGGGCCGTGTGTATTAACATATGTAGCTTCCAGTATATGTAAATACACCACATTGAAAGCCTAACTGACAATCTTAAATTGGTTGTCAGCCTAACTCTTACTACATTGAGGATTATTTGGCAAGTGTTGCTTAATTGCAGATTTGTTCTTTGCAGACAGAAAGAACATGTACACACATTGCACCTATTTCAGTTAAACAAAATAAGTGACAGCTATTCGCTGGTTCATTCCTCAGGGCAATGCCTTTATCAATCAGAATCAAGCTACCTGGTTTAAATTTCAAACAATGCTTGGTAGTTAACTGTCAATCACCATCAACTGGTACATTCTCCATGGCACTACCTCTAACAATCAGAGTCCACTTGCCACCCAATCAGCATCTTCTTCTGGTAGAATTGTTGTTCCCTTTGCATTTGATTTTCTTGTGAATTGTCCTGATGAGTGCAGGCCAAAAGCTTCAATAAAAAGTCTGTTTTTCAGCAATATTCACATTTCTGCTTTATATTTGAATTTGTCAAATTAATTAAATTGGGTCCTCATGAAACTCGTGGAGTATATTACTAATGGAGCTTTTCTTTTTGAAAACTGTATCAGAGAAGTACTGAACTATTTTATGAAATTAAAGGCCATTCCTATTCTAAATCTTTAATCTTCCTCAGCACACATTAAAGCCATTGTTGAAAATAGTTAACAGTTCCTGTTCATTACCTCTACTGCAGTGAATTAGTATCTCTTACCTTGTTGAAAGGAATCAATGACAAAGAGTGAAAGAATCAGACCATAGACAGCCAGCAGGGACTTGGAGAGATTCATTTTTGTTGCTGGAATAAACCATTGGCTGTGCACCTGGAATCAAATAGAATTTTAATTGTATTTGAAAGCCTTGCACAAGTAAAGATAAATGAAAAATTAGTTGCTTAGGTTTACCTTTACAAGCCCTCAGATCATCCTTTCTTAACTTTTAATTTCAAAATTTTTATTTATTTTACCAAGTAAGATGTTCACTGCTTTGAAACCAAGATTCATCCCACCATTTCATACTCCAACATATTCTTTCCCAGGCCCTCCAAACTCTACAATACCTTGTCTTTCTTCCCCTATAAACATTCTTTTAATGCTTGATCCGAGTATGACCTACTCACTAGAGGGCAGGAAAGCTGGCAGGTGGACCCATAAAATAGAGTGCCATTTGCATTGTGCCCACCACTGGTCCATCCATCTCTGCCCTCACCGTGATTTTACTTCTGGCATGGGAGGCGTCAGGCAGGCTGCCCACACATGGCCTACTTCAGGCCCTTCAGTGGGCAATTAATGCCCACTTAAAGGCCTCATCCCATCACTGCTCAAATTTAATGGGCAGCAGGAAAGGGCGGTGCCCAACATGCAGCCCAGCAAGTTGGTTTCTGTAGGCTGCTGGCCAATGAAAGGGGGCTGTGCCTACTTCTGGATGCCTGGTGCCAATCGGAACCTCCTCTACAGTTTTCCCTTCCCGCGTCCACCTTCTTGCCCCACTCTGTCCAACATTCCCTCCCATCCCACTCACCACACCTCACTGGGCCTGCCTGAGATCTCTGGAGGCCTGGGTTCATTGATGAAGACCTCCTGCTTGGCCTAGCTGCATTATTGGCAGTGGCCACCACCTTTGGTGGTCTTGCTACTATTGCAAAGCTGTCAGCCTCCGATTGGCCAGCAGGCCTGTGAAAAGGACTTCCACCTGGAATGGGGTGGTAGTCTTACCTCATGAGAACTAAAAGCTTGCCAGCCAAAAAATTAAAGTAGAGCGAGCTAGCCTAGAGGAGGCGGGCTCACCCCCTGACATTTATATGGGATGCAAGGACCGCACCCTTAGAGTATAACCCAGCCCACTATTTCTTGATGAAATTCTCTTATCCAACACTTTTTTCAAGAATCATTTAACTAATTAGTGGACCTGCCCATCCAACCTTAAGGTTGGCAGGCCAGGAGCCCCAGCAGGAATTAGAAAAAGCATGAAATCTCATTCACAGGCAGGATGAGGTTTCATACAGGTTTTTAAAAATTTTATTTAAGTTTTTGTAAAAATTATGGGCATGTCCCAACTCATGTCAGGATTTTTTTCTATGTTTAATATTTGTCACAGAACAGCCAATCTCCCTGAGGCAGCACTTAGCCTCAGGGAGTTGAGTGTGCTCTTTCCTGCGCATGTGCAAAAGAGCACACTCTCAAGTTTAGGGATTCCCCTGCACCTGCACAGGGAGCGCATAGCGCTTCCGTGCGGACATCGCACTGGGCGGGCCTTAATTGGCCTGTCCACATAAAATAGCGCCATGCCCCCAATTTGGGGTGCTGATCGGAGGCGTGCCTGTGTGCGCCCGCCATTCAACTTCACCCCCGACAGGAGGATAATCCTGCCCAGGAGGAAGGCACCGGGGTGGTCCGATTGCAAGGGCCATTACGTACAACTGAGAGAGATATGTGTTAAGAGGGCTAAAGGAAGGGTGGAAGATGGCATTAACCTTCCCCATTTTTGTCACCTGCACAGGTGTTCCATTAACTGCTGCTGCATAAGCGCGGAAGGTCCCACACTAACCTCTGAGGTGGAAGATAAAGCCTCAGAGGGTGCAGAGTCACATATTTGCTCCAGATCCAGTACCAGTACAGATAACAGCACCTCGGTGGGTAAGCATGCCCCGGATGTAATGGAACCACAAACTGGAGGGGGGAACATCACAGTCGCACATGAAGCTGCCAGAGACAGAGATGGAGTAGGTATCTGGCAGTCGGAGGAGTGCTGAAGGAGAGCCAGATGCTGAGTCCCAGTCAGATGGCAAGCCTCTGGAGTTATCTGTAAGGCGGCAGGCATTGGATGTCCAGCGTGTGGTTTGTGGAGATGTGTAGATATTGGTGGGGTTGCGCATTCTGGCATGGACTTCGGAGGTGTCCATCCAGCCATGAGCACTGGAATCACCACTCAACAGAATACATGGCTTCCTCCATTGACATACTTGTGACTGTCTTGGAGGGGCAAATCCAGTAGATTACTGAAGCCTTCTGACCTACACTCCAGGGGCCCAGAGCCAGAGCAATAGGGGTTGAGGAGCCTAGAGTCATATTCAGCTACTGGTCCTTCTCAGGAGAGCAGGCAGGACTAAATGGTCCTCATGCCAGAGTGTGAGCTGCAGCTGAGACCATCTGCGGGCACCTCTCAGAGCACTTCTGAAGGGGACAGCCTCTCCCTTGCCATTGGCACAGATCCTTTGAGTGCCACAGCGACAGATGGGCATCCCTGCCACTGTGCAGGGGGCTCCCATCACACTGAGGCCCTCATGGCCTCAGGCGACCAGAGGATGGCTGCCAAAGTCATCACAGGCAAGGAGGAGTAAGAGTCAGCAGCATGTGAGGAGGGAGCATCAAGCCGCAGCACCCAGAAAAGAATCACAAAACTCCCAGAGTAGCCAGTCTTCAGTGCACATGAATGAATTTATCATTCTTTTTATTTGTGTACATAAGTGATGTTTGAACATTCTTGAGAAGAGCACTGGCTTATTCACTGTGCGTAATAACGGATTGATTCATGGATGGTCTTATTTGAATGTGTCTTAAATTGCAACCAGGGAAGTAACACGGTTTGGATGTTTGTGATTTTAAAAGATGTGCAGATGAGATGAGGACAAACGGTGAAGAAGGAAACAGTGGAGACGAGAAGGAGTTTCGATGGGCTGAGCTACCGGAATCGCCAGAGGATTAAAGCCTCCCTTCACAGCCATCCAGATCCTCCTGAGCTGGGCCTCAGACATCTGACTGTGTTGGTTCCCCCCACCACTCTTCCTCTATTTCCTCATCAGAGGAATGGATGGTCTCCCTTGGCTCTTCCTCCAATGAGGGGATCCCCTCTCTGGAACGCCAGGTTGTGGAGAGCACAGTAAACAACCACCATCAGGGATACTCTGAAGGCGCATACTGGAGAGCTGATCCAGATTAGTCAAGGCATCGGGACCTCATTTTGAACAGACCATTAGTCTCTCGATGATAGCCCTGGTTGTGCTTTGGCTGACATTACATCGGCGAACAGGGTCAGTTCTGGGACCTTAAAAGCATGTCATGAGCCACTTCTTCAACACTTTGGCACACAGCAGCAATCCTTCCAATGCATCAGATCCACTAAAACATGCCAGGTACCTGAGAGTGCCTGAGGATATTTGACAGCTGCTCTCCAAGTACCTTGTACACACCTGCATTATATGCTGCTGGTGGTCACAGACTATCTGCACATTGATCGAATGGCAGTCCTTCCTGTTAATAAAGGCCTCTGACTGGCCTACTGGTGCCTTGATGGCAACATGGGTGCACTCGATAGTGCCCTGCATGGCCACAAAGTCTCTGGCTCTTTCTGGCTTTTTCTGTCTGACTTTTGTGGTCAGTGGAGAAGGCAATGAATTGCCCTGCATATCTAAACATGGCATCTGAAAACATCTTAATACAGTGATGAGCTACAGGCTGGCTAATGCCATTCAGGTCTCCATACGAGGCCTGAAATGACCTCGAGGCAAAAAAATTCAAATCCACTGTGGTTTTCAATGCCACTGGCATTGGATGCCCACCACCGCCCAGCCCGACACAGTGATCTCCGCAATCACCATGTCACACAGAGAAGTCACATTGGCTCTGGAAAGGCACAACATCCCGAGGCACTGTCTCTCTCTGTCCATCTGCAATAAGTCATGTGCACAATTGGTTGGGTATGGCCTCCTCCAGCGCCTCTGTAGCTGCTGCAGCCTGTCCTCAGCAGCTCCTTGCTCCTCAGCAGATTAGCTCCTTCATGCACTTCCTGTGGTCCTGCCCCTGTTTATATAGTTTCTTCCTTCTCCTCTTCTGCCTCACTGAAGGACGTATCGCCAACAGACAAAACTATGCCCATATTACACACAGCAGCAATGCTGCAGTGATGTTATATTGCAGGGTTCAGTTTGCAGACAGTGTAATGCTCAAAGCCCTGATCCTGTACAGGGATTCAGGTACTTCACGGAATTGCAAGTCAAAAGCATCTCCTGCTTAAGTCAGACACAGATCTCCTTCCAGCCTTTATATCACAACCAAGAATGAAAAAAACAAGGTTCCCCCAGGTATGTTTCACATGCTGGAGATGTAATATTACATCAAGCATAAATTATTGCAATCAATTAGACTGTTAATGAGCTTAAATGGTCATTTACTGCTTTTTCAAAGAAGGCAGGTGGGACCCCAGTTTCGGAACCCACCATATTATTGCCAACTGGTGTGATGATGTTGGTATTGCGAACCAATGTCATCATGTTGCATATTACATCGCTGCTGGAGTACAACATTCCCATTTTCAACACATATAATTCAGCTCCATGCCTCTAGAGCAGGTCTCTGGTCTACTAGCCCAGTAAGTAAACCACTATGCTACCGTTCGCTTGAGGAATGCAAGTTAGACACAGACATGTGTTGGACCTATGGAGATCATTGGAAGGTCTTTGAATATGGACAGTCACTAACTTTGTGGAGATTTTTGAGCATCTTGTCCATGTGACCCACGACCTACTTTCTTGACCCTATTTCTACCACACTGCTGACCACCCTGTAATATTGTTTAAATCTGCCCCTGTCTCAACTGAAACCCTCATCCATGCCTTTGTTACCTCAAAACTTAACTGTCCTACTGCACTCCTGACCGGCCTCCCACATTCTACTCTCCATAACTTGAGCTCATCCAAAGGTCTGCTCCTGTTTTCTAACTCGTATCAAATCCCGTTCACCCATCAGCCTTGTGCTTGCTAACCCACACTAGCTACCAGTTATGCAATGCCTCAATTTTAACATTCTCATCCTTGCTTTCCAATCTCGCCATGGCCTCACACTCCTTATCTTTGTAATCTCCTCCAGCCCCAGGATCCGCCAAGATATCTGCGCTCCTTAATAATTCTGCCCTTTTGAGCATCCCTGATTTTAATTCTTCACAGTTGGTGGCCAGGCCTTCAGCTTCCAATGTCCTAATCTCTGGAATTCATTCTCTTCACCTCCCCACCTCTCTACCTTACTTTCCACCTTTAAGTCACTCCTTAAAACTTACCTCTTTTAGTCATCTGCCCTAATATCTCCTTATATGGCTCAGTGTCATATTTTGTTTTTAAAGTCCCTGTGAAAGACTTTGGGGCATTTTATTGTGCTAAATGTGCTATATAAATACAAGTTGGTGTTGTTGAAGGTACACCCAGAGTCCCAGTAACTGAACTGTTCTGTTTGTTGATGGAGGTTGGAAATACTTGGACTGAAGTTCATTAGCATTATAATTATTTTTGAAAACAAGTTATGTATGTTATGTGACCATACACATAGGTTGCAGGTAAATTACTGGATCGGGTGCTCCAAGACTTGGGGGGATTTTTATGGTCCCATCAAAGTCAATAGAATTTTGAATGGCTCACTGCATTTTACGGCCCCACCATGACAGGGCTGTAAAATCCCACCCTTGGTGTTAAAATCTACTGTTGTTTCCAGTTTACAAAATAACTTGAATTCAAACTTTGTGCAAATTCTTACTAAATATTCACAAACAGGAAGGGTGTCCTATGACCATTCTTTGGTCTTTGTCTTTATTCCTTTGGCCAAGAATTTTTTCCTTCAAATGTAATCTAATTTTTATGTAAAAGCCAATTTGGTAGAGATGTGGTTTTTGAAAAAATGTATTCATATGGCCCTCATTTATCTTGTGACATCTGTCTTTTTGTGGTACT
Source organism: Carcharodon carcharias (assembly GCF_017639515.1). Taxonomy (NCBI): domain Eukaryota; kingdom Metazoa; phylum Chordata; class Chondrichthyes; order Lamniformes; family Lamnidae; genus Carcharodon; species Carcharodon carcharias. The sequence continues at coordinate 115,774,121 of NC_054478.1, read as the reverse complement.
AAAATGACACATGGTTTGCATTGTACCGTTTTGTGAATATGTTGATGCTATTTATCATACCCATAAATTTATTAAAAACACATGCTGAAAAGATGCTGATTCCACACAATGAAGCAATCTAATCACACTGACCAGACTTAGCTTCAAAACAATTTCTCTCACTCAACTGCATGTGAAGCCATTTGTTCTCAGCACTTTTAATGGAAAATTGTCCAACCTATTGTACCAGAAATGTAATATTCCTCTTCAGAAAAGATCCAATCTAAAAGGGGACAGTGACCATTGTATCATAAGGTTTAGTTTGGCCATGGAAAACAACAAGGAACAAAAAGAGCAGGGATAATTAATTAGCAGAAAGCCAACTTTGATGGGATGAGAATAGATCTGAGTTGAGTGAGTTGGAATCAAATGTTGACAGAAAAGGTGGTGGCTGATCATTAGGCCACCTTCAAAGAATAAGTATTGCAGGCAATGTCAAGGTATATTTTCTTGAAGGGGAAGGGTAGGAAAAATAAATCCAGAGCGCCCTGGATGATGAGAGAGATAGAGGTGAAGGTGAAAAGGAAGAAGTGTGCTATGACAGATGTCAGGTGGAAAATACAATGGAGAAGGTGAATATAAAAGCAATGGAGCGGAAGTGAAAAAATTAATAAGAAAAGCAAGGGGAGAGCAGCAAAAGAGAATGGAAAAGAGAGCTAACATAAAAAGGAATCCCAAGGTCTTCAGTGAACATATAAATAATAAAAGTATGGTAAAAGAAAGAGTAGGGCCAATTAGGGATAAAAAGGGGATTTGGATGGAGGCAGAAGAAATGGTGTAGGTATTGAATGAGTACTTTGCATCTGTCTTTACAAAGGAAGAAGATGCTATCCAGGCTGAGGTGAGAGAGGAAGTACCTAGTATATGCAAAGAATTTACACCAGAGAAGGAGGAGGTGTTAGAAAGGCTAATTTCACTTCATATATATATGATTAAAGGACCAGATGAGATGCATCCAAGGGCACTGAGGGAAGTGACAGTGAAAATTGCAGAGACACCAGTCATCTTCCAGCCTCCTTTAGACACATGGGTGGTGCCGGAGGACTGGAGAATTGTGAATATTACAACCCATGTTTAAAAAGGGGTGCAAGGATAAAGTCGACAACTACAGACCAGTCGGTTTGACTTTAGTGGTAAGGAAACTTCTGGAAACTATAATTCAGGGCAGAAATTGATAGTCATTTAGACATGTGCAGGATAATTAAGGAAAGCCAGCATGGATTTATTAAGGGAAAATCATGTTTAACCAACTTGCTGGAGTGTTTTGAGGAGGTAGCAGAGAAGATTGATAAGGGCAATGCTGTTGATGTGGTGTGTATGGATTTTCAAAAGGCATTTGATACAGTGCCACACAACAGACTTGAAAGCAAAATTCTAGCTCATGGAATAAAAGGGAAAGTAGGCACTTGGATAAGAAATTGGCTGGGTGACATGAAATAGAGAATAGTGATAAATGGTTGTTTTTCAGAATGGAGGATGGTATGTAGTGGAGTTCCCCAGGGGTTAGTGTTGGGACCCTTGTTCTTCCTGGTATATATTAATGATCTAAACTGTGGTGTGCAGGGCATGATTTCAAAATTTACAGATGAAGATTGGAAACGTTGTCAACTGTGATGAGGATAGTCTCGAACTTCAAAAGTGGGAATGTGTAAGGTTATGGAGATAAGGCAGGGAAGTGGAACTAGGTAGAATGCTCTTTCAGAGAGTTATTGCAGACTCAATGGGCCAAATGGCCTCCTTCTGCACTCTGCAGATCCTGTGATATTACAGACTGTGGCTTATGTTTCCCTCTTTTGAAGAGAAAAGGTTATTGAACCTTTTTGTAGATAAAAGAGATTAAAAAAAAAGTGGTAAAGATAAGCCCAACAACTACAGGCCAGACAGTTTAACTTCAGTGGAGGGGAAACTTCTAGAAACAAAATTAATAGTCACTGGACAAATGTGAGTTAATTAAGGAAAGCCAGTGTGTCATATGCTGGTTGCATGACCTATCTTATCTAGAGAGATTGTAGTCTTGCTCTGGTAGTTACTTCAAACTGGTTTATTAACATTACATATAAGATTAGTTACAGACTGTTCCATCCTCTCTCCCAAGTGTCTAGTACATGTTATTGTTACATCATGGTCTATATTGCTCATTAACATAACTATTCTATTAATCCATTATACCACACTATAGATTTGTTAAGTGAAAATCCTGTTTAACTAGCTTGCTTGAATTTCTTGATGAGATGATGGTTGATGAGGGCAATGCAATGTGGTGTACATGGATTTCCAAATGGCATTTGATAGTGCCACACAATAGACTTGTGAGCAAAGTTATTGTTCATGGAATAAAAGAGACAGTGGCAATATGGATAGGAAATTGGCTGAGTGATAGGAAACAGAGATAGTGGTTAATGGGTGTTTTTGACACTGGAGGAAGGTTTGTAGTGAAGTTTCCTGGGGGGGGGGGGGCAATGTTGGCACCCTTGTTTTTCCTGAAATATATTAATGACCTAGACGTTGGTGTACAGGAAACAATTTCAAAATTTGCGAATGAAGCATTGTGATCTGTGAAGAGGATGGTGTAGAACTTCAAAAGGACATAGACAAGTTGGCAGATTGGGCAGATAGGTGACAGATGAAGTTCAATGTGGAAAATGTAAAGTAATTCATTTTGATAGAAAGAACATGGAGGGACAAAATAAACTAAGGGATCCAATGCTAAAGCGGGTGCAGAAACTAGTCCATACTTAGCTGGAAAATTGTATCCAGTTCTGGGCACCACACATCAGGAAGGATGTGAAGGCTTGGAGAAGAGAAGATTGAGAGGAAATTTGATAGAGGTATTCAAAATCATGAAGGGTCAGTACAGAGTAAATAGGGAGAAACTAATTCCACTCAAGAACGAGGGGGCACAGATTTAAAGTAATTGGCAAAAGAAGCAAAAGTGACATGAGAATAAACTTTTTCACGCAGCGAGTGGTTAAGGACAGGAATGCACTGCCTGAGAGCGTGGTGAAGGCAGGATCAATCAAAGCATGCAAAAGGGAATTAGACTGTTATCTGAAAAGGAAGAATATGCAGGGTTATGGGGAGAAGGCAGGGGAAAGGCACGAGGTGAATTGCTCATTCAGAGAGCCAGCACAGACATGATGGGCCAAAGGGCCTCCTGTGTTGTAACAATTCTGTGATTCTGTGATATTAATGTCCCCCCATGAGTTCACTGGTAGAAGTAAACATTGGCAACCACAACCTATATGTAATAATGTCCCTATCACATTTCTCAAGCAACTAAGTTACCATTTAACCACTAACTTAAAACTGTTGAAGCACAGAATTCTCTTACATAATGATTCCGTGAATAAATCTGAATTTTCTTCTTTTTCATGAAGTCCACTTTTCTCAAGTGTCAATATCAATCAGAAATAGTTGCCTCTTTCATTTGAAATTAATTGCAAAGACATATTTGATTTCTATATGAAAGTGTAGATTTCCCAACTCTGCTTTCAAACCTGATGTGGCCAACTTACAGGACAAACACTGTAAGTCACAAGATATGCTACTGTATACTATACATTGCAAAATCAAATCAAATGGGGATTAGATTGAAAATATAAATGTTGAAAGAAAAAGGTAAAATTCTAACAACTACAGTGATTACAAATGAGTACGTTGAGGAATTAAAGTAGAAAATAACAAGAAAACAAAAAGCAAAGGAAAAAATCATGGTTGGAAATGTATGATACAATGTATGTGATACTCTGAAATAATTGGCTCTTTGTGTACCATGGGTATTGTAAGGAAAGAGTTAATCAGACAGACTGTTAATGTTGATCTCTCTCTTTATATTGTAGAATTATTAAGCTCTTGCCTTTGACCTATTAATCAAGGATATTGACATCAATTTAAAGTATCAATAAGCAATGTTTAGCCGCTTAGGCCAACTGGATAAAAAGGCATTCCAGTGCATACTGATTCAGATACATCAGACAGCTTTAATCGGTTAATATCAAATGCAGAAAAGAGTTTATGCTTGCGATTTTGCCAGGATTTTGGGCTTCCCCATTGTGAAAGAGTGCCATCAACTGCACTCACATGACTTTTTGGGTGGTGCATCCAAATGAAAAGATATACCTCAACCACATAGGACCTTAATCCCTGAAAGTGCAGTTGGTGTTCAACCATACTCAGCATGTCATGCAGGAGAAAGCCTGATATCCTGACTGGCAGCAGTCACAATGCCTTCATTGTGTACCGGTCTACTGTCCCGTCAATATTTGAGTTTAATATGCATGTAACGCTGTGTTGTTGCATTAACAGGTTGGAACCTGATTTTTTTTTTGATATGCCAGATGCTGGTCTGTTATGCATGCTCTGTTACACTTCTCTATTAACCTGGGTTTGTTCCCTTGCTTGATGATAATGGTGGGGAATTTGCCAGGCCATGAGGGTACAGGTTTTGTCTGAATACAATTCTGCTGCTACTGTTGACTCTCAGCACCTCAAGGATGCGCACTTTGAGCTGCTAGATTTATTCCAAATCTATCCCATTTAGCATTGCGTTAGTGTCACATAGCATGATGGAGAATATCCTCACCGCAAATACAGGAGAGGTTGTATCCCTGTCTAGGAAATCTAGAATACATAGACACAGTTTCAGGATAAGGGCCAATTATTAGGACTGAGTGGGTAGAAATTTCTTCGCTCAAAGGGCTGTGAATCTTTAGAATGCTCTGCCCCAGAGATTTGTAAATGCACCACCATTTAATACGTTTACGGCTGAGATAGACAGATTTTTGGTCTCTCAGAGAATCAATACTGGGGAGTGGGCAGCACTTAAAGCCGATGATCAGTCATGATTTTATTGAATGACGGAGCAGGCTTGAAGGGCTGTAAGGTCTTCTCCTGTTCCTACTTCTTAAATTCTTAAGTTCTGATATCACTTAAAATGACTACAGCAAATATCTTTTAAAATGGCCACAGCACATATCGCTAAAAATAGCCCCAGTGAGTTAGGTTGCTGAAGCAACGGTTCTGCTGCCTGGAACACTCTTGAGGAGTCCTGCAATACTCGGTGGACTGTGCGGTATAATTGTTTTTGTAATAGCGCCTTCTTGTGGCCGTTTGTGTATGCATGTTTGTAAACAAACCAGAATAAACCAGTTTCAGTTGGGTATTCAAAACCCATGGGCAGGATTTTCCCCTCGTCGGATAGGTGCAGTAGATGGGCCTGGGAGCAGCCACAAAACAGTCCACCACCCGCAATCATGCCCCAACCGTGATTTCACAGCATGAAACACGCGTTGAGATCCTCAGCCTTGCCAGGGTCGGGGGGGGGGGGGAGAGGAGCGCGAGCTCTGAAGTTTGCACATGCACAGGGGTGCGTTCACTGCAAGCTCCCTGAAGGCACAGAGCTGTCTCAGGGAGCTGAAGATTTTTACAATTAAAAAAGAAGAATGTACGATTTATGTAAACATGCCCCACATGTGAGTCAATCACATGAAGAGGAACATGTTAAAACTGAGTTTTTAAAAAATGTACTTATTTTTTATTTATTGTTGGAAACCTCATCCTGCCTTTAGATGAGGTTTCGCTAAAAATTCAAAGGCTGACTGGCCTATTTGCCCAACCGCCAACTGTAAGATTGGACGGGCAGCCAAAAATTCTGCCTAATTAGCTGCTTAAGGGCCTTAATAGGCCTCCTAATTGTCACCAGGCATGCTGCCGACTCTCCTGCACGCCAGCCAACTGAAATATCACGCGAGTGCGCAATGATTTCAGGATGCTCACCCAACATCATCAAGCGCCATTTCACACTTGAGCACGTCAGCCATGCACCCACATGCCAAGCTGAAAACCCTGGCCCATATATGTGCTCCAGTCTCTGTCCTGCATAGATACCACAGTCTGGCAAGAAGGTGGGATTGCGTATGTCTCTCACCAAACAATTTTATTTTTTTAGAAGCTTTCAGTAAACCATTAGAGAAACATGTTATTTTATTTTGCTCATAAAAAGGCTTAAAAATCTAGTCTTACAGAAAAGGCTGTTTGTACATGTGGGTGGACTGACCTTCGAAGATGGCTGCATCAATAGGTATTATTGGGCGGCTGGGAGAGTATAGCTTTGACCGAGTGTCTGTGGAGTGGCTTGAGATGTTTCTCATTGCTAATAACATCGTTGGCGTTCCTGACAACCCAGCTGTTAATCAGTGGGAGAAATGAAAATGGCGATCATTTCGATGGAAGCTGGCCCAGAAGCATATGAAACGCTCAAGAATTTGCTCATCCCTGCTTAGCCAAAAGACACATGGCTGTCAGACATTTTGTGTAAGATTGAGTCGCACTACAATCCCAAACTATTGGATATTGCAGAAAGATATCAGTTTGGAACCAGGAATCAGCCGCCCAGTGAGGACAATGGAGACTTTATTGTGGCTTTGAAAGAACTGTCCATTCATTGTAATTCTGGAGAATTTCAAAAGAGGGCATTGCGGGACAGATTTGTGTGCAGTTTATAAAGTGAACGCATTTGCACTAAGTTGCTGACATTGCCAAAGTTAACTTTTGACACTGCTTGGCAAACAGCATTGTCCATAGACTTGGCGGAACAAGATTCGAGAGAAGTCAGAGTTAACAACTGCTAGTTATCTACTGAAGTAAATAGCTGCAGCTGAGTAAGCAGAAGGCCCAACTGACAGCAGTTATTAGTAACAGGGATGACAAAGTCCTGTTACCGGTGCTTCGGCCAATATTGAACACAGAATTGTCCATTTCTGAACACAGAGTGCTACAGCTGCAAGAAAAACATCTTGGCAAGAATGTCAGAAGAATGCAAATGGAGAAAACTCTGGCTAGAGGGAACAGAAATTCATAGAGCATTGTAGTCTAAGTAGCGTTGAATGGAGCTCTGATAAACATGGAGGTTGACTCAGGGACATCAGCTAGCATGATTCCCAAATTGCTATACTGTACAAATTTGAGTCAATATCACAAAATCACACATAGAATTAATAAGTTAAGGAGGAGAAAAAATCCAATATGGGAAGTGTATCAGCTCCAGTAACACACAATCGCCAGAATTTTACATTCGTCAGGCAGGCTCGGCAGGAGCAGGTGAGGGCAGTCAGGAACCTGACCGCTGCCCGCGATCGGCTCCGCACCGCCATTTTACACAGGAGGGCCAACTAAGGCCCGCCCAGCATAAGACGTGACAGCAGCACTAGCGAGAAGGGGCAGGCGGGTGCGGGAGCTCAATGTCCGCCAGGTCCAATGGTGACCTGGCAGCCAATTCAAAAGCGGCTGCGACAGCAATGTGAAGGCTGCCATTGACTCGGAGGACCCTCGGTATGGAGCATCTCAGTGATGAACATGGCAGGTGGGAGGGCAGGTCGGTGGGGTGGTTGGTCCCCGTGTTTTTCCGACGAGTGTCTTGCTGCCCTCCTGTTGGAGGAGGCAGCATACCAAGATGTACTTGTCCCCTGAGACGGGGAGGAGGAGGCCTCCTACCTCACCAAAAATGCCTGGGAGGAGGTGGCAACCAGGGTGACCTCCCATGATGTGGTGAGGCGCACATGGGTGCAGTGCTGTAAGCGCTTCAGTGATCTCCTGCGATCAGAGAGGATGATTGGGTCACTTAGCACGGCAGTAAGGAATGCCCCTCCGCCCTCCCACCCACCGCTGCACCCCCCCTCCCCGCCCCGCCTCAGAGTTCTTAGAGTGTGAGTGGTAAATGTCAATGAGGCAGCATCTGAGCAAGGGGGTGAGCCCTGGCTGCTTAGAAAGGGTTTCTTGCGGCTCCAGGGTCACGAATCAGCTGAGCCTTGCAAAATATTCCTCAGGTGGGGCTGACCAGGCCGCAATGACAGTGCAGGTACAGGGTGGACTAATCAATGCTCCTCTCTCCTTTCAGGAGAAGACATCCCACAATAATGGAGAAAGGCTGTGGACTGGCGGAGGACCGCCCCACCTTCTAATCTTAAGTAGATATGAGCTGGAGGCCCTGGAGCTGGAGAGGTGCCATGCGCCTAGGTCAACTGGCCGCGGTGAGGGAGAGAAGAGTGCAGTGTACTGAGGTCAGAATGTCTGTAATAGCAACCATTCCACTGTTGTTTCTATACTGATGTGAGCGGCGAACATGGAATCCCCATTGATAATGGGGAGATGAGGACACCCTGATCCCTGTGCCAGGTATGCACAGTAACATTGTAACGGCTTCAACTAATGGCATGTCCTTGTTCTTCCTTACAGGCTTACCAGAAGCCTGTCAGGGCGAGGAGCCTGAAGGCCCACCACTGAACCCAGGGGACAGCGACCATAGAAACATACCTGCATCACACCCTCTCAGCTAGGCAAGCACCAGCGCAGATATAGCATCTCGATGGGCATGAGATCAGCGGATACTATCTCGGTGCACAGCGTTGAGGGCACTTCACACTCGCTTGAGGTGCAGACGGAGGCCCAGGACGCCGGCAGTCAGAGGACTGCTAGGGACCAGGAACATACTCAATTGGTATCTGATGATTTTGTACCTCTGGAGTCGTCCCTGAGGCAGCAGATGCTGGATTTCAGCAGGGTGTGTGGGAGGATCTGGCAGAGATACATGAGGAAATGCGTGCCATGGTCTCCTTGATGGAGGAGTCCATGAGGAGCATGAGCAATGCAATGACCCTCATGGCCGAGCGCATTGCCTTCTCCATGGAGAGAGTGACGTCTCTCATGGATAAGCTCCTCCAGGATCTGAATCAGGGGTTCCTGGGAGTGTGCTCGGACCTGCAAGCTCTCTGACAGGCAATGACCTCAGGTGGTTACTGTCAGTGTGGGAGATTGATCAGGCATCCAGTATCCTCACTAGGTGCCCACCCATCAATGGTGAGCAGGGAGGTCCAAAGTGACCTAACAATGGCACATGAGCTGTTTATTGTTTCTGTGAGCTCCTCTCAGGTGCTCCAGATGATGGCAGCAGCTCCTCCACCCCTCTGCCAGTGACCATGGCATCCAATGAGGCTGCAGTGGCTGGGGAGATGCCAGTCTTGGCACTGGCCACTCCCTCCTAGGTGGGGCCAGCACAGGCTTCACAGGCCAGAGGACACCTGCCAAGGACATCAAGGCCAACAGGACAGCAGCGTGAGAAAGCTGTCTCCAATGCCAGTGCCAGCGAGGGGGGAGCACCTAGACGTAGTACCCGCAAGCAAAAACTTAAAGCATCTTAAGTACAACACGGGCTTATGACTGGTGATATTCTTTTCCCCCACTTTTACGTTAATTATTAGCAGGCGTGATGGAGAACACCTTTGCATTTAATTTGTTTTATGTATGCCAGGCACCACACCATTAAATGTGTTTGAGTTCAACAAGTTTCTGGGTGCTTCATTAGTTCTGCAGGTGTAGGGTAACCCATGATGTTATGAGTGATATGTTTGTCATTAAACTTTATTGAAATGGCACACAGTGCATGTTGTTCACCAAGCAAATGTTCCTCTCAGGTATTGAGTATGGAGCCTGCAGTCCTGGCATGTGGTGGCAGTTCTTCTTTGGTAGGCTGGCTGAAGGAGCGTTGGATCAAAGCTTCCCTGGTGTCCCTGCCTCCCTGGAGGTCAGCATCTATCCCCTCAGTGTTCTCCTGACCGTGCTCGTCCTTGTCCTCACTACTGGACCCATCGTCTGCTGCCAGATCAGCTGCGTCAACAGCTTCTTCCTCCACTGCGTCCCCCCTTTCCAGGTCCAGATTGTGGAGAGCACAGCATGTAAACACTATCAGTGACACACGATCTGGGGGATATTGCAGTGCCGCCCCCTAAACAGTCCAGGCATTAAAAGCCCATCATGAGAAGACCTATGGCTCTCTCTACCACCGCTCTTGTGGAGGCATGGCTCCTATTGTACTGCTGCTCAGCCTCTGTTCTTGGATGGCAGAGAGGTGTCGTGAGCCACCTTTTGAGGGGATAACCCTTGTCACCCAGCAGCCAACCATCCAGCCGGGCTGGAGCACTGAAGAGCCTCGGCACTTGGGAGTGTCTCAAGATGTCAACGGCATGGGTACCTTGCACAGACTTGCAGAATCTGCATCCTGTGATCACACACTATCTGCACGTTCATGGAGTGGAAGCCCTTCCTGTTGACAAAGGCACCCGGCTCACTCGCTGACGCCTTGATGGCAACGTGTGTGCAGTCTAATGCACCCTGAATGCAGGGGAACTCAGCAATCACAGCAAAGCCTCTGGCTCGCTCTGCCTGGCTGGCCTCATCCGTAGAAGTGTGGAAGTGAATGAAAGTCAATGCATGCCTGAATAGAGCGTCTGTCACCAGCTTGACACAACTGTAGATAGCTGATTGGGAGACTCCACAAAGATCACCCACTAACCCCTGGAAAGAACCGGAGGATTGAAATTGAGGGCCACTGTGACCTTCAGCGCCACTGGCATGGGGTGTCCACCCACACTATTGGAGCTGATCTCAGGGCTGATTATCTGACAGATTGAGGTCACTGTCTCCCTTAAGAGGAGGAGCCTCCTTCGGCATTGCACATCAGACATATTGAGGTAGCTTGCATCACTGCGTGTAAACCCTGGCAGCAGGAGAGTGGCATCTTCTGCAGCCCCTTTTGCCTTGGACCTCCTGTTGGCCCTGTGCCCCTTGTGCCTGTGCCTGTCCTCCCACAGGTCGCTCCCCTGGAGGATGAAAGGGAACAACTGGCCCTCTCATTTTCTGACCCTCTCTTCCTCCTCAGAGGAGGCGCATCCAGCGGAGACCACAATCCCCATTCCCAGGGTAAGAGAAGGCTGAATTGAAGCCTCCTATTCCTGTCAAAGCAGCCCTGAGGTGAAATGAAGTTGTCCTGTTCGCACAGGAAGCAGCAGCACGTTATAAGCTAAAGTACAAACAACTCGCATTAGCAAACCCACTCACCCATCTTATCCCACCCGCGGATGAGGTTTTTGAAAATGAGGCCTACCCGCCTGCCAGTTGCACCCATGTGACCCTCTGAAAATCAGATGGGCTGCGTAAAATCACAGACAATTGGTGCCTCGAGCCTTAATTGGCCCTTTAATTAATAGCGGGCTCGCCTCCGTCCTCATAGTGTGCCCGCCTAGCGAAATATCGTGATGGTGCGCGGTGATGTCCAATGTCATCACGTGTGATTTTATGTTCCATCAACTCGGGCACACGCCCTCATGCCAAATGTAAAATTCTGCCCAATGAGTACTGTGTAAAATTGCATATCATTGTGGTGAAGGGCGAAAAACTAGCCTTATTAGGAAAATGCGGGTTATCATCACTTACATTAAACTGGAATGAACTTTCTCGTGTTGAAGAAAAATTCACAACGCACGATTGTCAAGTATCCTCAAGTGTTGTGGCAAAACCGATTCAAGGATATAAGGCCAATGTATGGGTGCAGAGGAATGCAGGACCAGTTTACTGCAGGCTTCATCCAATATCCCATGCTCCAAGGGAGAAAGTTGAGCAAGAACTGAAAACACTTTAGACTGAGAGCATTATCTCTAAAGTAGAACAGAATAATTGGGCTATTCCCATAGTGGTAGTACCAAAGTCAAATGGTAGTGGAAGAACATGTGGGGATTATAAGATAACCGTAAGTGATGTACTAGAATGCAATCCACCCAATACATTGCCAAATGTGAAGGATCTGTTCATAATGTTGTCAGGAGGCCAGATTTTTCCAAAATTAAATCTGTCAAATACCCAAGTCATATATGACTATTAATACACATGAGTCTATTTCAGTTTCACAGGCTACCGCGTTTCTTCAGTCCCTAGAATTTTCCAAGGGATGTTGAACCAAATTCTGCAAGGTATCCTGGGAGAATTGTGCTCTTTGGATGAAATACTTATTTCATCTCCAAACAGGCAGATTCATGATGACAGACTGAAAAAGGTGGGATAGTTGGGAGTGGGGGTGGGGGGAGGTGTGTGGTTGCAAGGGCGGTGGGGAGTGTGGTGGTGGGGGCGTGGGAATGGTGTTCAGTAGTATAGTTACCCAGGGTTAGAACTGGTTTTAGTCCTTCTAAATTTCCTTTCACAGCTTTGATATTGGTAGAACAACTCGCAGGGATCTTTATTGACAAGGATATGCAATATATCGCAAATGGGTGGCCATCACAGGTACTGAATTTAGAAATCAGGCCATTTTTGCTGGCATAAAAATGAGCTGATAAAGGTTGTTTTATGTGGGAAGCCAGAATTTCCTGAAAGCTACAGATTGTAGTTTCTGTATGATTTATATGAGCAACACTTGGGGATATGCTTGACAAAGGGTCTAGCGAGAAGCTATATTTGGTGGCCAGGGTTAAATAAGGACATAGGAGACACAGTGAAACTGTGTAGAGTATGTCAAGCTGTAGAAAATAATCATCACTACCTTTCTAACATGGAAATGGCTCGCCGGAGTGTGGCAGAGGCTGTACATAGGTTTTGCAGAATTTGAAGGTCAACAGCGATTCATTATAATGGCTAGCCATTCAAAGTGGGTTGAGGGGTTTCCAATGAATTGAGCAACAACTAGCAAAACTCTAAATATTTTGCATAGTTTGTTTGCCGCTTATGATTTCCCAGATTAAACTGTGTCTGACAATGGACCTCAGTTTTGTTCAGAAGAATTTGTAAAATTCATGAGAATGGATGGGGTAAAGCATACAAGAGTTCCACTGTATCATCCTTCTTCAAATGGAGCAGCAGGGTGCGCAGTACAAATTGTTAAGCATGCTCTTGTTAAGAAAATACTGGATACAAATTGGAAGAAACCTCATTTGGCACTGTAGTTCATGCTCCCACACCAGTGTCTCAGTAGGAGGCAACTTTTTGCCATCTGAAAGGAGAAAGTAACAAAGGTAGGGTTGCAAGTGAGGAAGTTGGAGAAGGCAAGCGGTGCATGTTTACACCATCTACAGCTGAACAGATTGTGGAATGAAGGGCAAGTGAAATTTGGAATGTTGGATAAGGTTAGAATATAGTGCCATTTTCAATGGTTCCAGCCCCGCAGTTGGACATAGTCTCTGTCATGTTCGGTCCAGTGATGACCCTGACTGCTCCATTAGGATAAGGACAGGTAGCTGTGTTTGGCACCTGCCTGTGACCTGTGCACCAATGTCCTGCAAGAAAGAGAGAAATGTGTCAGTGATTAGTGGTGCAATATATTTGTGTGACATGTCTGTCATAGTTGAATAGTGTGTACAAGCTGTAAGGTGTGGGTGTGAGGCTTTCAACAATGCTATGTGTGTGGGGATGAGGTGATGCAACGAATAATAGGTATGAGATGTGACTGATAGAGAATGTTGGTGGGTATGTGATGGGGGTGTGAGGAATTAACCAGTGCATATGGTTGCTTTGTAAGGATATCACTTTTGAAAGTGAATTCACTGATCTTAACCACTTTGGTGAGATCATTAAACTTCTTCCTGCACTGCATCCAGATCCTTGGTATTATACTGCTTGCATTGATGACAATAGCTATCTCCTCCAACTGCCTTCTCAGTATCTATGTGGAGGGCCCTCTATGGATAGAGAATCTCTCTCCTCCTGTCCATCTCCTTCACTAAGATATCTATACTAGATTAGAGAACTTTGAAGCATGTTGTCTGCCCTATTGGGCCATTTTCACTCTTCTTCCTGTTTAGAGTGTTTTCCAAAGCTACCTCCAGCACCTCTTGCAGCCAGAATGCATCCCTCCTTTCTTTAAGGAGTGCATGTTAGCTTATGTAGTGCATGCTTAACTTTAAGTGGTGCTAGCCTTGCTCAGCCATTCAGTCACTCAGTAATGTGTTTGGCTCAAGCTACTATGATTTCAGTTACCAGGTAGCACACTGTCTGCATCACAACAAATGTAATAGTTTTAATAGTATCCCCATGTCCATTTTCAGGCCTTGTCCATTTTATTCACCCTATTATCTTTAATACAACACATTATTGCACTTGATTCATTCATCTATTTCCTTCAAACAAACTATAATTTAGCTTGGAAATGTTGTGCCCAGAAAACCATTTTAAATCCTCTTTCAGCTGGTGAGCCAAGGGATTGAGGCCAGCCTCCAAATGAAATCTGTATCTGAACATCAATTATTTCATGCAATAATTTATAAGTGCACCCCACATAGTCTTGCCTCAACAGTAGAGGAATCCACTTTTACATTATTGCAGTGATATGTCAAACTCTAGCCAAACTTCAGGCCAACATAAAGGGCATGATCACTTCAGGCTCACCCAAAATGGAGTCTCCAGTGACTATTGCATTTTGCCCAGAAACAATTTGCCAAGGAGTGCACAAGACTTTGGGCTTCGTGCACAAGAGTGTCTCCTGGGTAATCAGAATAAGAGAGTCATAGCTAAGGCTTAACCAATCCCATTGCTTCCCAGCAGTTCACTCTAAATAACGTTTTTGAACATGCTAAGGGAATGTCCAACAGGCGAGAAATGACAGAAATTGGCTCTGGTAATGGAGCTGTCTCTCAGGCCAATGACACATCTGTCTCACCCAGCCATCCAACTCAAATGACTCACAATGGCCCAGATAGCTTGTGGGACCAGGCACTTCAGCATAAGTTGCGAAGCAGGCCACAGAGCTACATCAGGACCTTCACAAAGAGGTTCCTGAAGACATTGCATCCTGAGAGTCCTGCACTGACACCCAGGAATTCAGAGCAATCATTCAGGTAGTGGAAGATGTGAGCCAATGCTGTTCTGAAGGTGAATGAAGCACCGGAATAAGACAACTCATAGTACTCAGAAAATAAAATTGATTAACAGAAGACAAATGGTGGGATTTCTCTTTTGCTCCACTTCATTACATGGGATGACACTTGATTGAAGATCTCATTGAATAAAGTCTGCCTTAAGACTCTTCCATAATTCAGGTTGACAAACATGTGAAAAGACGGGCCAGTGGGCTGTCCATCAAGTCATGAGGCAACAAAGGTTCATGACTCTGTGTACCCTCCCACTTACAGACGTGAAATCTCCTAGGAGAAACATTAAACAGATTTTACAAAACACACCCTCAGTCATTTCAGGAAAATAAATCTGGGAAATTCCTCTTTGACCCTCAAAGGATCGAAACAAGTCCCAGGCTATCATACCCAATGTCCCAACTAAGGTTAAGATGTAGTGATAATAGCTGGAGCAAAGAACTTATCCAACCCTTTATTGCACTGCTGCAGCAAGCCTGCAATTATCATGCAAGCAAGGGTGCTTCCACGGTAGTGTAATAACTGGCCCTTCTTCCTTTTTATATCAGAATTCTGTGGATTCATATCCCACTCCAGTCACTGGAACAGAAAATTGAGTGCAGTACTAAGGTGGTACTAAGGATGAGACCCACTTTGCCTTCTCAGGCAGATACAAAAGATCCCATGTCACTATTTTGAAGACTAACATTGGACACAAACAGCATCAAGAAAAAGAAGCTGCTCATTGTCACTTGTTTTTTGTTGGATGTTACACAAAATTGGAATTGTACATCCGGGCTTGGATGATCACATGCATACCATCAATAATGTCCTACATTTTGGGTAAATTTACAATATAAAAAAAAGTGCAATGCCCTCTCATGGCTTTCCATGAGAAGAGTGATGAAACAATTTGCTCTGGAAAACAAGGCACCTATTCTCTGTCGAACGCAATAGAACATCAAAGGTGGACTGATTTGGCATAAAATCCCACAGGTAGGATATCTAGTTGTATAAAGTTGCAAGCCTATGGTGGCCTTCACAGCCATAACACAACATTCCATCATTAACCCTTTCTGAAGGTCAATTCATCCAATCTGCCATGGGTTACATTTGCATGCTGCTCACCTATGTTAATTAGGGAGGACCGTTGAGAGATCGGCTCTGTGGTGTTTTGTGTTCTAAATGATCTGTCATATTATCAATAACAAGGATAGTGACAATATTCCACTTCTGTACTGCAGCCATCAGATCTAACGTATATTAGTAATATTCAGGATAGGGATGGTAAATGAGGAATAAACAACACAAATTGAATTAATATTTAGTAATCTTCTAATACCACAGGCTCTAGAGTTAATGAAATATCAATTGCCAGACTATTATGGAAACCAATATTTGTCCCTTTGGTTTAATTTAAGCTAATGATCTCTAATTTTTCTCCAAATTATGCCAAAGCGTGAACATTTGGTTGTAGCTGGTACAAACCGATCACAAACTAAAGAAATAAACTTTGAAATGCACCCTGTTACCACAAAGCTAAAAATTTTGTTCAAATGTTAACAAACTTTTGCACACAATGGATCATGTTAGCACAGCCGGGAGCACATTTTCACAACAGGGAATCATTAACAGCCCCTCATTAACAGAGTAAAAGCTTGATATCAGCTCAGGATATATTGATGATGGCTAAGTCTAGTTGTTAAGTAATTGTTTAAGTAATTGTCAGAGATAAAAAGAAGAAAACACAAATGCTGGAAATCTGAAAGAAGACCAGAAAATTCTGGAATTGACCAACAGGTCAGTCAGCATCTGAAAAAGAAAAGATATGTTAACCTTTCAGTTGGAACTCTTCTTCAGAACAGTGAAGTTTCTTTATAGAAAAAAGAAAAGCACAGATTACAGTAAAAATATGCCAAATGATTTCACAATGGATTTTTTACTTATTTTCTTTCACTTCTTGTATGTTTCCATCATTTCTTGATTATATTTCAGCTGCTCCTTCATACCATTGCTAATCCAAATAGCTTCTGCCTGCACCTATCTGCATTAACGTATCATTTAAATAGATGACATTGAAGTGTTTAAAAAATTGGAGTTTTTTTCAGATGTGAACAATATAACCTTTTAGCCATCAGAGAAAAATAGCTGATGATAGTACATGCCAAGACTTGGATGGATAATCGTTGCGTTATTGAAAGAATGTTATATCATTGGAAGTGTCATCTTCTAGGTGAAACTTTAGGACATCCCTCTGATTCTCCGGGTGGATGTACAAGATCCCATGGCACTACTTGAAGAAGACTTGGTAGACTTTTTTAAGTCCTACCCATTCTCTCTCATTCAATACCACTAAATACATCTAATCATTTGTGTTGCTTGCTGTTAGAAGGACTTGACTGCTATGTGTGCCTACAAAACAGCAGGAACTGCACTTCAAAAGAAATGATTTCACTTTCCTTCTGTTTGGAAACAGTGAATAAAAGTTTTCCTTTCACAAGGGTGTGAAGACATTAAAGAGGATTCAGAGAAGATTCTTGAAAATAGTTCCCGGGATGAGGAACTTCAGTTATGTGGGTAGATTGGAGAAACTGCAGCAGAGATTTAATAGAGGTATTTAAAATTATGAGGGGTCTCAACAGACTAGATAGAGGGGATCTATTCCTGTTGCCAGAAGGGCCGAGAACCAGAGAACACTGATTTAAGGTGATTAGCAAAAGAAGCATGAGGAAAAGCTTTTTTACACAGCAAGTGGTTAGGATCTGGAATACACTGCCTGAGAGTGTGGTGGAGGAAGATTCAATTGAGGTCTTCGAAAGAGAATTGGATAATTATGCAAAGAGAAAAGACTTGCAGAGCTACAGGAAAAGGCAGGGAAGTGGGACTAGTTGAGTTGCTCTTGTAGAGAGTCAGCATGGACACAACAGGGTGAATGGCCTCCTTCTGTGCTGTAGCCATTCAATAATTCTATGTTTCAGTATTGCCAATGTGCTTTCAATTAAATTCTTCACAGTTGCGAAACCCCTGTGGTATTGAAACATAGGAACAGGAGGAGCCCATTCAGCCCGTCGAGCTGCTCCACCATTCAGTATGATCATGGCTGATCGAACACTTCAGTGCCTTTTACCCACACTATCCCCATAACGTTATTGTTAATCATAAATCTATCAATCTCTACCTTAAACATACTCAGTGACTGAGCTTCCACGGCCCTCTGGGGTGGAGAATTCCAAAGATTCACAACCCTCTGAATAAAGAAATTTCTCCTAATCTCTGTCCTAAGTGGCTTCCCCCTTATGTTGAAATTGTGTCCCCTGGTTCTGGACTCCCCAACAAGAGGAAACATCTTATCTGCATCAACCCTGTCTATTCCTTTAAGTATTTTGTAGGTTTCAATGAGATCACCTCTCATTCTTCGAAACTCTAGAGAACACATGCCCAGTTTCCCCAATCTCTCTTCATAAGATAGTCCCGCCATCCCCAGAACAAGCCTGATGAACCTTCGTTGCACTCCCTCTATGGCAATAATATCCTCTCTGAGGTAAAGGGACCAAAACTGCACACAGTGCCCCTGGCGCAGTCTAACAAAGCTTCTATACAATTGAAGCAAGACTTCACTATTCCTGTACTCAAATCCTCTTGTTATAAAGGCTGACATTCCATTAGCCTTCCTAATTGCCCACTGCACCTGCATGTTAGCTCTCAGTGACTGATGGCCAAGAACACCCAGGTCCCTTTGTCCATTTACACTTTTCTAATCTCTTGCTATTTAGGAATTACTCTGCACATCTGTTCCTTCTACCAAAGTGGTTAACCTCACATTTTCCACATTATATTCCATCTGCCATATTCTTGCTCACTCACTAAGTCTATCCAAATCCTCCTATAGCCACTTTACATTTTCCTCACAACACACATTCCCACGTAGCTTTGTATCATCTGCGACCTTGGAAATATTATATTTGATCCCCACATCCAAATCATGGATATATTTTGTGAACAACGGGGCCCAAGTACTGAACCTTTGTGGTACCCCACTAATCACAGCCTGCCAATGCGAGAATGACCGGTTTATTCTTACTCTCTTTTTTCTGCCTGTTAGCTAATCCTTAATCCGTGCCAGTACGTTGCCTCCTATCCCATGTGCTTTTATTTTGCTAATCAACCTCCTGTGGGGGACTTTATCAAAAGCCTTCTGAAAATCCAAGTATACCACGTCCATCGACTCTTCTTTATCAGTTTTCTTAGTAACATCCTCAAAAACCTCCAACAAGTTCATCAAACATGATTTCCCAATCACAAATCCATGCTGACTATGCTCAATGATTATCCAAGTATCCATTTATCTGACTGTGGGTGGTTCCACCAGAAGCTGTAACCCTCAAACATCTCACCCAAATGATGCTAATCCAAATGTGAAAATGTGAATATTTAGGATATTCAACTCAAATGCATCATGTTGCAAAATCCTAGTTTTGGGCAGCATCAGCATTTATGGTTTCCAGGGTCAATAGAAATCAGGCATCAGAAATATGCTTTGCATCTTTTGTTTTGCCTTATGCAGTCCTGGGTTGTTGCTGCCAAATGTAACGCAGCTTCGACTGAAATTCTCTAGCTCCGCACGAAAGCACATGAACAGGAGTTTCTCTTTTTGCTGGTTGTGCTGAAATGCATTTACACTTTTGCTGCAAATAACACACAGAGGAAGCCTTAGCCTCTGGGTGGTTTCTTTCGCCAGGAAGCAGTCAAGACAGCTTTGTGAAACATGTTTTGAAGGTTTAACTTCTACACACTACAGTCCAATCTTCTCTTTGTTTAACATATATTCGAAAGACAACAGCACTCAGAATCTATTGTAATTATCAAATCTTGTGAGACACAAAACCTGAAGATAAATATATAGTTTTTAAATGAAAGTGAAGTAGATCTAAATGCAAATTATTAACAAGCCATTGCTTTTCTCAACATTTCTAAATGGAATTAAGAATCACAGCTGGCTGTAATGAAGCACTTATAAGTTTTGGAATAAATATCACAAGCAGTCCCAAAAGAAACACTGTAATTTGCATGAATTATTTCCGAGAGAACTAAGTTCTTGCTGTTTAATCAAAGATATGAAATGATCACTTACAGCTGAGGAAGCGCTTGTAGAATGGAACTGTCCTTATCATATACAGAATGTGTTCTCACTCAATGCTTCTTCTGTACACTGTACTATTCATTTGTGTTCATGCCTACAGAGGAGACAAATAATGAGCTCGAAGATCAACCTACTCATTGGAGGATATTGCTACAAGCAAATGTAATTCTCCTGTTAAATGACAGATGAAATTCCATTTCATTGAGCTCGCCCATGCCCCTCCCCTTGAATCACTCTTTCCAAAGACTGTACAAATGTCAATTTTGCTGTTGCCAGTAGCTGATAAAAGACTCAATCTATGACATGAAATAATTAACGGAAACAGTATTATTGGAATTTTTATCTCCAAGATTATTAGGGGCTAACAGACTGTATGAAATGACATATAGTCAAGCTGAATTGTACTGTAGCCATTGTTGATGCCATTTATATAAGTTTTACATTCTCAGACATTTTAAGGTGTGCTTATTTAACTTCACTATATCATAGAACTGCACTCAATTCCAAAATGTGCCTATAGTGTGACAGTGAAACAGAAAATAAGTACACCTAATTTTCCCTCTCACTCCTTTGTCCTTATCCTCAGTCTCACTTGCTTTGTTCAGGCTTCAACTCCATCACATTCACTCGTGTTACAAAGAGAATTTCTATTAAGGAAGTATCTAACCACCTCCTCTGGATATTCAATGGCATTACCACTGCTGAATTCCTCACTATTAACATGCTGGGGGTTACCATTGACCAGAAACTGAACTGGACCAACCATGCAATTACTGTGGCTAAATGAGCAGATTAGAGACTGGGAATTCTGCAACTGGTAACTCACCTCCTAACTCCCCAGAGCCTGTCCACTACCTACAAGGCACAAGTTAGGAGTGTGATGGAATACTCTCCATTTGACTGGATAAACACAGCTCAAACAATGCTCAAGAAACTTGACACCATCTAGGACAAAGCAACCTCCTTGTTTGGCACCCCATCCGCCACCTTAAACATTCACTTCCTCCACAACCAGTGCACAGTGTGTACCATCTAGAAGACCCACAATAACTTTTCAAATACCCATCAAAGGCATCTTCCAAGCACCCAGCCTTTATCATCTAGAAGGACAAGGGCAGCAGATGCATGGAAACACCACCAACTGCAAGTTCCCCTCCGACCCACATACCATCCAACTTGGAACTACATCACCGTTCCTTCACTGTTGCTAGGTCAAAATCCTGGAACTCGCTTCCAAACAGCACTATGGGTGTACCTACTCTACATGGAATGCTGCAGTTCAAAAAGACAGCTTACCACAACCTCCTCAAGGGCAATTTGAAATGGACAACAAATACTGGCCTTGCCAGCAATGGTCACATCCTATGAAAGAATAAATAAAACATTAATCTGTTATGTTCCATGAATTACTGTTGGTTAGTTGTGCAGAGGGCAACATTTTCTGACTTGGTGCCATGTTGTTTATGCCAGTGCAAATTTAGTTTGGCCACTCCTGGTGCAAAAGCTTATCAACAATTATCAAGAACACTGTCAAATGAGGATGGATTAAGAACCCAAGGTGATCAGTGGAATTTCATAGGGCAAAAGACAGTAAAAACAAAGTAGGTAGTGGCTATTATACTGGATTACCAGTTTAGAATTTGTGAGTTCAAAGTTAAGTCAGCAAGTTATATCTCAGTCCAAAGCCAGAAAAAGGTAACTACAGACAGGGTTTTTCAGATAGCAGTGTTTCCCACCAGGCCACCAAGACATCAGTTGGGATTCTGCAGAGAACATATCCCTGCAGATTCCGGCTGGCCCACGGCCTTTTGCTGCTCCAAGGACTGTTAACTGGTTGGAGGCAGGACTTCCTCCCCTCTCTCGGAATGGAGACCCGCCTTAGAGAGTTGCCAGCCGTCAGATTGGCCGTAATTCTATAGTCCCAGCACAAGCGTTGGTAACTGCTGGGACTACAAGCAGTCTCGAGGTTCTAAGTGTCTAAGCCCTCAGGACCAGTTAGGGTTTGAGTCTCACAGCGGGGAACGGAGGAGAGGCTCAGAGGGTGAGGCAGAGGGAGTGGGGATTGTGGTGGCAAGGGAGCACCCCTGGGGTGTACAGACCTTAGGGGGGAGGGGTGCCTGATCTAGAAAGAGGGCCAGTGATGGAGATGCCTCCCCAGTCTTTCAATTCTGAGGACTGAGCAGCAAGCTCCCACACACTCCCAACCCCATACCATCACTGAACTCCTCCCACCAACTGAAAAATCATGGCCAGGCAGGAAGCAGCCTTTAAGTAGCCAATAAAGGCCACTAAAGTACCTAAAAAGAGGAAGGTGCAAGCCTTAGGTCTTGCTCGTCCTCTGTAAAATTGCAGATAGGTTGGGGAACGATAGCAGCAGGAAGGCCACACATTGAAATTTATGGACCCCTCCACAGCAACACCATCCCCCCTGCACCCCCAGCTGCAAATCAGTCAGTGAGAAACCATAAAATTCTGCCCCATGAAAGCTGCTGGAATGCCATCAAAACCCAATTGGTTCACTATGTCCTACAGGTCAGGAAGCCTGCCATTACTAACCAAATTGGACTTGCTTTTAGTCCATATCATTTACGTCGCACAGTTTTGCAAAGCAAAACAAGAAGGTGGCCTACTAATACATTTTCAAGGCAACAAGGGATGAACAATAAAATATGACTATCACACATATCTTAGAACAACATCAAAAAAAGGTGCTGCCAATCTTGGTTTTTAAAAGCCGGTAGATTGATAGAGGAAGGAAAAAGCAAGAATCAGTGAATCATAGAATGGCTGCAGTACAGAACGAAGACATTCAGCCTGTTGTGTCCGTGTAGCCCTCTGTAAAGGCACCTCAGCCAGTCTCACTTCCCACTGTTTCCCCGTAGCCCTACAAATCTTTTCTCTTTAGCTCCTTAAGCAATTACTTTCTGAAAGCCAGATTGAATCAGCCTCTACTACACCATCAGGCAGTACTTTCCAGATCCTAACCACAAAGTTTTTCTTCATGTCGCCTTCAGTTCTTTTGCCACTCATTTTATATCAATGTTGCCTGGGTCTTAACCCTTTTGCCAACAGGAACAATTTTTCCCTATCTACTCTGTCTCCATCCCTCATGATTTTGAACACCTCTGTCAAATCTCC
Organism: Carcharodon carcharias; assembly: GCF_017639515.1. Lineage (NCBI taxonomy): Eukaryota > Metazoa > Chordata > Chondrichthyes > Lamniformes > Lamnidae > Carcharodon > Carcharodon carcharias. The sequence goes on along the minus strand of NC_054478.1, from coordinate 115,751,141 downwards.
TCTCAGCCTTCTCTTCTGCAAGGAGAACAATCCCAACTTCTCCAACTTATCCATGTAACTGTAGTCTTTTATCCCGGGAAAAATTCTCGTAAACCTTTTCTGTCCCTCTCCAAAATCTTCCCATCCTTCCTCATGGGTGGTTTTCAGAATTGTATGTAATACTACAAGTGAGGCTGAACCAGGATTTTATAAAGGTTCACCATGACTTCTTTGCTTTCATACTCTAAGCTGTTTATAAAGCCCAGGATTCCACCGCTTTCTCAACTGACCCTGCAACTTTCAACAATTTGTGCGCATATACCGACTGAGTCCCCTACACCTCCTTTAGAATTGTACCCTTTATTTTATGTTTTGCCTGCCAACATGAATCACTTCACACTTCCCTGCATTAAATTTCATTTGCCATGTGTCCATTCAATCCACCAGCCTGCCTATATCCTCTTTAAATTTATCACTGTCCTCCTCAGGGTTCACAATGCTTCCAAGTTTTGTGTGTTCTGCAAATTTTGAAATTGTGTCCTGTATATGCAAGTCTATGTGATTACTATAAATGAAGGAAAGCAGTGATCCTCATCCTGAGTGAGGTCAGCATTTTCCAAAAGTATTAATTAGTATTCTAAAGATAATGTGGGTTTTATGTAATATTCTAAACATAATTTGTTCAGGAATAAGAGGTAATATATCTCTTGCCCTAGAATTAAGTACCCTTGGTAAATATTGACAATGCTTGAAATTCCTCATTGCATTGATCAGTTACTTAAGGACATAAAGAGAGCAATTGACATCTACTTATTTCCTGTTTCACTGTCACACCAACCTGCTACTAATTTCACCCTTCTCCTACACCACTGTCTCAGGCTGAACAAGACTGTTTCCAATATCAGCATGCTATTTTAGACCAAGCTAAGTTTCCGAACTCATATTCTCTCTATTTCAAAGACGGCCTGCTTGCACCTCCCAAGCAAACCCTGTTTCCATCCATGCCAAACTGGAGTCAATGGGAATCAGGGGGCAAACTCCCTGCTGGTTGAAGTCATACCTAACACAAAGGCAGATGGTTGTGGTTGTTGGAGGTCAATCATCTCAGTCTGCAGGAGTTCCTCAAGGTAGTGTCCTAGACCCAACCATCTTCAACTGCTTCATCAATGACCTTCCTTCCATCATAAGGTCAGAAGTGGGGACGTTCGTTGATGATTACACAATGTTCGGTACCATATGCAATTCCTCAGATACTGAAGCAGTCCATGTCCAAATGCAGCAAGACCTGGACAATATCCAGGCTTGGGCTGACAAATGGCAAATAACATTTGTGCCATACAAGTGCCAGGCAATGACCATCTCCGACAAGAGAGAATCTAATCATTACTCCTTGACATCCAAAGGTATTACCACCACAGAATCTCTCATCTCAACATCCTGGGGAGTTACCATTGACCAGAAACTGAACTGGGCTAGCCATATAAATACTGTGGCTACAAGACCAGATAAGAGGCTAGGAATTCTGCAGTGAGTAACTCACCTCCTGACTCCCCAAAGTTTGTCCACCATCTACAAGGTACAAGTCAGGAATGTGATTGAATGCTGTCCATTTGCCTGGGTGACTGCAGCTCCAACAACACTCAAGAAGCTTGACACCATCCAGCACAAAGCAGCCCGCTTGATTGGTACCCCATGCACAAACATTCACTCCCTCCACCACCGACACACAGTGGCAGCAGTGTGCACCATCTGCAAGATGCACTGCAGGAACTCACCAAGCCTCCTTACACATTACCTTCTAAACCCACGACCACGACCATCTAGAAGGACAAGGGCAGCAGAAACATAGAAACACCACCTCCTGGAAGTTCCCCTCCAATCCACTCATATATCGCCGTTCCTTCGCTGTTGCTGGGTCAAAATCCTGGATCTCCCTTACAGCACTGTGGGTGTACCTACACCACAACGACTGCAGCAGTTCAAGAAGGCAGCTCACCAAAGGCAATTAAGGATAGGCAATAAATGCTGGCCTAGTCAGCAACGCTCACATCCTGTAAATGAATTTTTAAAATGCCTTTGTTACCAATAGGCTTGACTACTCAAATGCCTTCCTGGCCAGTCTTCTATTCTCCACTCTTTCTCCTAAATATGCTATAGTTCATCCAAAACTCTGCTGCCCATATCCTATGCACCAAGTCCCAGTCACCCGTTGCCCCTGCACTAAGTAACATACATTCATTCACGGCCTCCTTACGTTTCATGTAAAATTCTTATGCCTTGAACTTACCTGCACTAACCTTAGCAAACTCACCAGTGAAAGTTATTTGAATAAGGAGCACCCCTTGGAGGCCTGCAAACAAATCTAACTGGGTTTAATGTTTGGACTTCCCACATGGCAATTCCCCTGCCCGGTTTTGGGTGAATATTAGCTGAGATGGGATGAGACTCTGAATTGCAGAGGGGCAGGAAGGCCGCCCACAAGCATCACTGCCCCGGACCTAATGGAGAAAGGCGGGAAGGAAAGGTGGTATCCCTATCCTCCACACCCACACCAAATTAAATGCCCACCCTGCCACCAAACTCACTTTGAGGAAGAGCATTAAATTTCAGCCTGCAGTCTCATTAACAGTTCTTCAATCTGATTCGTTTAGGACGCAGTTGTCGGCTTGCTCGTGCAGGTCCCAGATTCACTCAGCAGGTCTGGTAGCATCAACGGAGAAGAATAGAGTTGACGCTTCAAGTCCTCATGAGGACTCGAAGCATCAACTCTTTTCTTCTCCGCCGATGCTGCTGGACCTGCTAAGTTTTTCCAGGTAATTCTATTTTTGTTTTGGATTTCCAGCATCCACAGTTTTTTGTTTTTATCCCAGATTCACTATTGCTTTCTTAACTATTGGGAAACAAAAACCTCTTTGGCACTGAAAATTAACTTTAAGAAGTGTGGAGTTTCATTCTACAGATTTTAATTATTGTTGAAAATTTTAAAAATAAAAAAAAATTCTTTTACTCTCCTTTCTGTCTTTTTTATCCTTCTCTTTTAATCTTTCCCAATCCTTGGCCGGGATTTTCTGGCCACACCGTGCTGGAGGATGCAGCGGACCAGCCAAAAACCCATTAACTTTCAGCAGGACCAGAAGATCCCAGTGCTGTGCAGGGCTGGAAAATCCTGGCTTTTATTTCATTTTCTAGACATGATTTGACATTAAATAAAATACTCTATCTTTCTGGTTCAGACCTTGCAGACAGTATTTAACGTAGAAAATGGGGATCTTGCCCGCCACTGGAGAGCTGGCGAGAGCCTCAAGTTATCTACTTTCAGCAAGACCTGCCGCATGCCCAATCAGGCACATAATGGGCCTTCCCCAGGATCAAAGGCCAGGGTGGCAGCAATTCTGCCTCAAGCTCCTGCCAGTTGATCCAAGAGATGTACAGTTGTTTGGCTTGTCCATGCAGGTCCCAAATTCACTATAGGTTGGAGCTGCACCAAAATGACTTTCTAATTACAGTACATAAAAGCCTGTTAAAAGTCTATGGGCAGGTACAATTGTAACAAATGGTACCAAATACAGTCCAATATATTAATGCAAGTTGTTGTAGCTGTAAATGATCAGTAGTCACAGTTAACTTTTGAACACAAGAAACAGGAACAGGAGCAGGAGCAGACAACTTGGCCCAAACAGCCTGCTCCACTATTCAATACAATCAGGGCTGATCTTGGTCTTCTGCTCCATTTTCTGGCCCATTCCCCTTATCCCTTAATTCCTTGAGTGACCAAAAATCTGTCTATCCCAGCCTTAAATGCATTCAACGATGGAGCATCCACAACACTCTGGGGTAGAGAATTCCAAAGATTCACAAACCTTTGGCCCATTATCCTGAGACTATGTCCCCGCGTTTTAGATTCCCTGACCAGCGGATACAATCTCTGTGTCCACCTTATCAAGCCCCATTAGATCAATGAGATCACCTCTCATTTTTCTAAACTCCAGAGAACGTAAGCCCAATCTACTCAGCCTCTCTTCATGGGACAGTCTCCTCATCCCAGGGACCAGTTTAGTGAACCTTCGCTGTACTGCCTCCAATGCACATATATCACTTCTTAAATGTGGATACCAAAGCTGCACACAGTATCCCAGATGCAGTCTCACCAAAACCCTGTACAACTCTAGCAAGACTTCTTTATCCTTGTACTCCAGTCCCCTTGCAATAAAGGCCCATATGCCATTTGCCTTCCTAATTGTTTACTGCACCTGCATGCAAACTCTCTGAGTTCCTTATACCAGCACACTCAAGTCTCTTTGAACATCAAAACTAACATGTTTTATACCTTTTAAAAAATAATTATTCTTACAACCAAAATGAATAACGTGACTTTTCCCTATGTTATATTCCATCTGCCATCTTGTTGTCCATTCACCTAACCTATCTATATCTCTTTGCAGCCTTTCTGTGACCTTTCCAGCTTAGTCCAGACTAGGTGGCACTGCTTTAAAATTAGGGGTCGCGCTTTTAAAACAGAGATGTGGAAAAAAATTTTCTTTCAGGTGGTTGTGTGACCTTGGAACTCTGTCTCAGAAGGCAGTGGGGTTGGGGTCATTCAATATTTTTAAGGTAGTTAAGTTCTTGTTAGGCAAGTGTATCAAAAGTTATTGGGAGTAGATAGGAATGTGGAACTCAAAACACAAGCAAATCAACCATGATCTTATTGAATGGTGGAGCAGGCGCAAGGGGCCGAATGGCCTACTTCTGCTTACTAAATTTTTGTGGTTCATAAGCTAGAATACCTAGAACCCTCTGAAACTCAGAATTCTACAGTTGTTCTCCATTTAAGCAATTTTCTGCTTTTTTATTATTGCTGCCAAAGTGAACAACTTCACATTTTGCCAGAGTATGCTCAATCCACCAGATGTTTTGCCAACTCACTCAACCAATCTATATCCGTCTACAATTTCATGTCCTCTTCACAACACACTTTCCTACCTATCTTTGTGTCATCAGCAAAGTTAGCTACCATGCATTTGCTCCCCTCATCTAAGACATTGATATAAATTGTAAAAAGTTGAGGCCACAGCACAGACCCCTGCAGGACTCCATTTGTCACATCCTGCCAATCAGAAAAAGACCCATTTTAAATAAATTTGTCCAAGAGAATTCCCCTTTAGTGAAACCATGTTGTCTTGTTCTAATCATATAATGCTTCTCTAAATGCATTGTTAAGACTTCCTTAATAATAGATCCCAACATTTTCCCAACAACAATGTTAGGCTAACTGGTCTGTAGTTCACTGTTTTCTCTCTCCCTCCTGTCTTGAAAAGCAATGTAACATTTGTTAAATTCCAATTGGGGGGACCATTCCCGAATCTAAGGAATTTTAGAAAATCATCGCTAGCACGTCCAGCAACTCTGCAGCTATCTCTCTTAGAACTCTAGGGTGTAGGATATCAGATCGCCGGGATTTGTCACATTTTATCCCCTTAAGTTTCTGCAATACTTTACTTCTGCTGATATTAATTCCCCTAATGTCCCCACTCTTCTTAAGCCCCTGGGTTACCATTCATTTCTGATCTGGAACTTGTGTCTTCTACTACAAAGATGGGCACAAATATTTGTTCAGTGTCTCTGCCATTTCTTCATTCCCAATGATAATTTCTCCTGTCTCTGCTTCTAAGCTACTCTCTTCCTTATATACACCTACAAAAGTTCTTACAATCTGTTTTTATATTTCTGGCTAGTTTACTCTCATGTTCTATTTTTTTTCCCTTTTTATCAATTTTTTGGTGACCCTTTTGCTGGTTTCTAAAACACTCCCAACCCTCAGACTGGCTACTGTGTTTTTGCAACTTTTTAAGCCTCTTCTTTTAATCTAACACTATCCTTAACTCCGTGAGTGAGCCACGATGGGTCCCCTTTTTTGCTATGAAATGGGAGATTGCATTTTTGTTCTTCAATGGAATGTATTTTTGTTGAACATTTTGAATTGTATCATTAAACATTTCCTGCTGTTCATTTACCTCCTTTTAGTCTATTTACTCAATTAACTTTAGCCAGTTCTCCCCTCATACCTATGTGATTGGCTTTAAGTTTAAGAATTTTGTTTATGATTGGAATATTTCACTTTCAAACTTAACATAGAATTAAATGGTATTATGATCACTATTTCCCAGTGGATCTTTCACTATGACATTATTAATTAACCCTGCTTCATTACACAATACTAGATCTAAGATAGCTTTATGTCTATTTCCTTTGTTACAAGCTCCAATAATTTCTTGTTTAGTGCTCTGCTGAATGCTCTGTTAGGGAGTCTATAAACTACTCTCACTTATGTTTTTTTGACTCTTCCTGTTCCTAATTTCCACCAACACTAATTCTACTTCATCTTCTTCAGAAACCAGATTCTTTCTCACTAATGTCCTTATGGTATCCTTTACTATCAGGGCCACCCTATATCCTTTGGCAATCTGTCCGTCTTTCCGAAATATTGTGTATCCGAGAATATTTATTTCCCAACCTTAATCACCTTGCAACCATGTATTTGTAATGGTGATTAGATCTAAATCATTTACCTCTATTTGTGCCACTAGTTCATCTATTTTATTGCAGTTGCTTTGTGTATTCAGAAAAAGAACTTTTAATTTCACTGTTTTACTTATATTCCCTGCAATGACCTTATTTGCTGTACCGATGTACAAATTTGTTAAACTCCTTGTTCCTTTCTGTCCTACTCTGCTTGCCTTTACCAATATTGCTACATTGTTCTGATATCGCGACCTTTCTCTTTGAATTTCTTGGGGCAAAATTTTTACCTCAGCAAACAGGCGCGCAACCTACCCGCTCGAGCGTAAAATGACATGTGTTGAGATCAGGCAAGCGTCCCCATGTCAACGCGCTGTCGCACAATATTTTGGTTGGCGGACGCTTGTGGGAATTGGCAGCGTGCCCACTGACAATTAAGAGGCCTGTTAAGGCCGTTAAAAAGGTAATTGAAACAAATTTTTCACTGCTGCTCCAACCTTATGGTTGGCAGGTAGGTGAAAAGGCCAAGCGGCCTTTGCACTTTTTTGGAAACCCCATCCATGGGTGGGATGAGGTTTCCAACATCAAATAAAAATTAAATAATTTTTTTAAAATTTCATTTATAATATGCCCCTACTCATGAGAGAATCAGACATTGCAAGGGAGGGGAACATTGCAAGTAGGACGTTGAGAGGGAGTGAGATATAACCAAAAGAATGGGATATTGTGAGCGAGTCAGAGATTGTAAGGGATTGGAATATTGCTAGGAAGTGGGAAATTGCATTGGAGACAGACATCGTGTGCATTGGAGTCAGACAGCGAGTGTAATATTGTGAGGGAGTGGAACATTGCATTGGTGTCAGACATTGTGAGGGAGTGGGATATTATGAGGAAAGTAATAAGCAGGAGAAAGACTGGCAACATATGGGTGCTTGGACATTGCTACAAGGGAGGCAGCTATTGCACATGGGAGTAGTTGATCATGTGGTGATTCAGTCATCAAATGGGGATTAGGTATTACAGTCCACAAGGTCCTCACAGGCTGGATTGTTGGCTGATCACGAAGTTCTGATCATGTGTGGGTTAGCTTGTTAGGCCTGCACGGATCACTCCTGCTTCTCCTGGCTCGCACAGCAGTGGGAACAGCAGTTTCAACAAACTTAATAGATGTCTGGGCTCTCTGCCAAGCCTCATTATGTATTAGAGTACTAGAATATCCGTTCCCCAGAGAAAACATTTTTCAATTGACAGCTCAGGATCTCTGCTGTCTCTTTCACAATGTTTTTTTACACAGGTTTCGTGGTTTCAAGTGTTTGTGGACTCAGAGCTATTGGCGCATGTTGAACCAATCAACAGCATAGCCAAAACAACTGAACACAAGTGTGAAGGAGTTGTGATCAATGCTTACAGTATTCTAGTTAGACTGCACCTTTATTATGTACAATTCTGGTCAACATGAAGTAACAGAAGTTACATAACTGGAGGCTACAGAGAAGAGCTAAGGGCCTGATCTCTAGAGTGAGGGATCTGAGTAATGAGGAAAGAGGAAAGACACTCCGGTTTTGCAGCCTGGATTGAAGGTGTCTGACAGGTGTGCAAGATAGTAAATGGTGAGAAAGACTGATTTGGAATGCAACTTTAAATTAAGCTGTGGAAGTAAAATAAGGACAAAAGGATAAGAGTAAATCACAGGTTCAAATTGATAAAAAGATAGATTTCAGTCTGATATCAGGAAGTCATTGACTAGTCAACACTTGAAATGGACCTCTGGACATAGTGGGATGGAAATAAATCCTGGGATAATTTAAGAAACAATTAAATACAGAGATAGGACTATAAAGTTATTCTGGATAGATTAATTTGGTGTAATCCGCAAATCTAAAATACTGGAAGCATTCTGCTCTATATTATTTGAAAGTAGTGTAAACATTGCATAAAGAACAGACTATTCCACTTAATCCCTTCAACTAGACATCTGGAATCCTATAAGATGAAACAGTGAAACACCATTTTAATTTTGATTTCACAAGATTAATCTAAGGCATCCGCCAAGTCTCAGCTACTCCACAATATTAACAGAACACAGTTAACAAGTCAGAGCGACATCAAAAGAAAGATGAATAAATTTGTTCACCAATGGCTCAGAGCGGAATCTACCCAGATTTGCACTAAGTGCAGTAGTAGGCGGGAAAAAGAACGTTTTACCTGCTGGCTGCAATGGTGGCTTTTGAGGCTGTATCATCTCAAACCCACCTCATTAATCATGCATTCCCAGGAAACATGCCATTTCAATGGTGGGCAGCCTCTGATTTGCCTGCCATACCATCACCTTGCCACTTCCTCATGCCAGGCACCATTTTTAAAGTGCACCTCTCAGTTCTGGGTTAGCTTGGTTGTTCTAAGGAACTCTCTTGGTTAAATCTGAAGGCCCCTTAACACATCCCAGAGACTGCTGGACACCACTTGGATGGGCAGAATTTAGTGCACTGCATGGCTGACAGAGACCCCGCTTGACTTCTCCCACTCCACCGGATCGATTTGCGGCAGTTTCACACACTGGACTGCATTCTGTGCTCTCAGCTCAGGTGCAGGCATTCTCATAACCCACACTGCAAGGCTGTGCTGTTAGCTTCAACCATGAGGAAGACTGGTCCAAACCTGAATGATGACATTGTAAGGGGCTGTGAGCGCCTCCACCAGTGACCGCTCCATGGCCAGCTTTAGCAAGGAGATTGTGCCCAGTCATCCAACTGTTCTGCAGTCCACTAAAATGCTCATTAGTTTGTAGTCTGTGCCCGAGGGGTGAAAAGCTCTGGAGTACTTAGTGGCACTTTCATGCCTCTGCGCCGCTTGAGTGGGCGGATAAGCTGGAGGCCTGACCCAGAGCTTGTCAATGTGGCTGCACCTGAACAATCCCAGCTGCAGAGGAATGGTCACACAAGGTTTTCCTAATGCGTGGTCACTTCCCAACCACAGCCCCACGTGCTTGTGTGCCACCATCAACAGCAGTGCAGCCCTTGCCCCCCCACCCAACTCACTACAACTGCAGTGCAGCCCTTGCCCCCCCCACCCAACTCACCACGACTGCAGTGCAGCCCTTGCTCCCCACCCAACTCACCACAACTGCAGTGCAGCCCTTGCTCCCCACCCAACTCACCACAATAGCAATGCAGCCCTTGCTCCCCACCCAACTCACCACAACAGCAATGCAGCCCTTGCTCCCCACCCAACTCATCACAACAGCAGTGGAGCCCTTGCTCCCCACCCAACTCACCACAACTGCAGTGCAGCCCTTGCAATCCCCAGGGCATCTCAACCATAGTGCAGCCCTTGCTCCTCCCCAACTTGCTTAAATGCAGTGCAGCCCTTGTCCCTACCCCCACAAGTCACCTCAACCGCAGGGCAGCCCTTGCCCCAGCACTGCACTGTCAGTCAGCCGGAAAAAGTGCTTTGCCTTGCCCTTGCCTGAATACACAGTGCCTCAACGTTGAAGTCCAACAGATGACCCTCGCGAATGTTGTGCAACGTTACCGTGCACTCACGTCCGAATTTCCCTCGAAGTGCAGCTCACCAGATGCACACCTTATATATGCTGTTGTGAAATATATCATGCTCGGATGATCCAGCATGGGATATGATTCTGGAGAACTGAGCTTATAATGATATGTAGCCTGTACCTTCCGATCGGTGGTAGTTGAGGGTATTTTCCAAAAATATGTTGTCACCACAACAAGTGATATGAGAGACATTCTTCTTGTGAATGGAGTTTGCAAAGGGATTATAGTGTGCTCATTGAGTCGGCAGCCACACTTGCTGATCCATGGAGCTACCTCTGGGAATCCGAGCATATTTGGTTAGTTTAGAAGAGCAGGAAGAAAATGCTGGTGAGCCAAGAGATGGGAGCAGACCTGTTAGCATTTATCTTCACATTCTCAAACAAGTGCACCAGCCAAGGAAATCATCCCTGCACTTAACTGAACTTAATTTCTCCAGACAGGTTTCAGATAGACTTCACCTGTTCAAAACCTACAGACAAGCTACAGGACAAGCACAACACTAACAGTTGCAGTAAATGTCATGTTTTGCCTTTGTCTCATTTCAGGCTGCCCCAGAGGATATCTGTAATATCAACCAATCTGTCATCCATACAGGTATCAACCAAGCGACTGACATTTTGATTGCAATAGCAAATACCTTCATTTCTTTCCCTGTGGATCTTAGGAAGCAGTAAGGTAGGGCCTTGAGGTTCAAAAAGATTACATGATGCTCTCATGCCTAAGGAAGTGCAGATTGCACACATGTAGCCTTGTATGTCCCTGACCACGATGCTGTAGTCCTAATATATACAGTTATTAACGGGCGATCTTCAACAAATCCTGCTGGTCAGAGCTTACTTTCCGGAAAAACTGTCATCTCACATTTATCTTCCGCTTGTTCTTCACTTATTTTGTCGTTGTTACCCTTGACAACAAGTCCAAACTTAGCTTCGAATAAATTATTAATGTAACAATATAGCCCAAAAGTACGGTAGCTATGCAACCTGTTGTGTTTCCCAAACACTCATTTTAAAATCTCTTGGATTTTTTCATTCACTGCTAATTGAATGGGTCTCAAAACCTAATACTAAGTATTTAGACTGGCATAATGTCCAGGAAATGTCTCTTGCTTCACCTCCTTCATTGTGAAACTTCTATTTTAATTCCAGGGTGAGTATACATGCAAATTATTCCACTGAATTTGGGGAATTCCATGCCTGACTTGCATTTTAGCCACTCCATTTTATCCAGATTTGAAAACAGAAAAATGGTAGAATATGAATAAATAAATGACCTTTGGCTAAACTTGTAATTAGGCATTTATGTGGAGTGAAACATGTATGTTGTTTTTCTTTCTTTCTAACAGTTTTTGGGCATGGTTTAAAGGCTGAGTGAATTACCTCATTTCCAGATCTCCATCTTCCAGCAGAGAACAGCAATATTATTCTACTCAGTTATGTGTGAGTGAGAGGACCTTTGACTCCTTGCTAATGCATTTCAGATGCTTTGACTATTTTGAGGAGTGTAGAATCATCAGAAAGTCTGTTTTTTATCTGCAATAAATTTTATTCCACATTGGCTACATTACCACCCCTCGGACAGAGAAATACATTAATAAATCTGACAGTGAAGATTAGGGACAATTAGAGAAATTGTGACGTGAAAGAAAAAAATGACTTGCCTTTCACAACTCAGGATGTACCAAAGCACTTTACGGCCAATGAAGTACTTTTTGAAACATAACCACTGTTGTAATGTTGGAAACACAGCAGTCAATTTGCTCACAGAAATTTGCCATAAACAGCAATGGGATAATGATCAGCTAGTTTGTTTTGTAATGTTGATTGAGGATAAATATTTTCTAGGACACTGGGAATAACTCCCCTATACTTCTTTGGAATCATGCCATTGGATCTTTTGCATTCATCTTAGAAATCGACAGTTTAACGTCTCTTCTGAAAGATGGCACCTCTGACAGCGTAGTACTCTTTGGGTGCTGCATTGGAGTGTCAGCCTACATTTTGTGCTAAAGTTTTTTGGTGAGACTTGCACCCACAACTTAGTCTAGCCAGTGCAGAAATGTATTTAATTGGATATGGGTATAGTATAGCTAATAGACTTTTAAAAAGAATAGACTATAAAAAACAGCAGGAGTGTAATGGCTCCTCTGCAACCTCAATGTGAACAGTCAGCAGAGTTCACCTTGCTAGATTTGGCATGATCAGCTTACAATATTTTTGCCTTTCTTTACGTGTACATTAAGCACATGGTTATCAACACAATAATAAAGAAATGATTAATCAATACACATCTTGAGCAGAATCATCCCAGATTTCCACTAAGTGCGGTAGCAGGCGGGCAAAACAAAGTTTAACCACTGGCCACAATGGCGGCTTTTCACACCGTGTCGTCCCAAACCCGTCATATTAATTATGCATTCCTGGGAAACAAGCTGTTTCGATGGCAGGCAGGCTCTCATTTGCCTGTCATACCATCACCTCGCCACTTCAGCACTCTGGGTGCCATATTTAAAACCCAGCTGTGCGCACACCTCTCAGTGCTTCCAGCCCATGACTGCTGCAAAGAAGACATGGACCTGAAAGGCAAAAAGACTGCAGCCCCAAGGTTCAATGAAGCCTCTCTCAGGTGCCTTTTGGACACAGTGGAGGCCCACCGTGATGTCCTCTAAACCCACTCTGGCTGCAGGATGGGCAACAACCTCACTAATCTGGCTTGGGAGGTGGTGGCAGCAGGTCAGCGCCAATGCCCTTCAAAAGAGGAGAGCCACCCAGTGTCATAAGAGGATGAATGATCTTTTCTGTTCCACCAGGGTAAGTCACTCTTCTCATCATTCTCAACTCACACACTCAAAAACCCATCACACATCCACAGGGATGTTCAAGGGACATCACTATTTGCTCTCTCACACACACCTTCATTGTCCTCATCCCGTCCATGGGACACTCACTCCCACACATGCCAGGCATACTTATCATCCGGCCTGGCAGGCATCCTGCTTACACTCTCTCCGTCTCTATTCATGCAGGACAGGCTGGCACACAACAAGAGGGAGAGGTCGCAGGCTGATGGAGGAATGCCTGAAATCAAAATCCTCTCAGGCTTTGAAAACAGAGCCATCCAGCTGGCCAGCAAGGATCTGGACCGTTCCTGTGCTGACAGTGAGGTCGACGCTGCTCTACCAAGTGAGGATCCAGCAGTGCAACATCCATCAGACAACCATGCTGTGAGTGATGTGTCCTCTTTCACAGGCCACTGCCATGCACTAATTACCTCCCCTTGCTCCTACCAGCACAAGTGGGAAAATGCCAATGGACTCCATGGCTCAGGGTCTCCAATCAAGCCCCAAAAAAATCTCTGGGGAGGAATCTGGAGCCATCCTCCCTGAAGTCCCATCACAGCGCTCACCTATACCTCCACCAGTGCAGAGACACACACCTCAGTGGGACCTAGCCTTACAGTAGCCTCGGGATCACAATCTGGTGAGCACAACACACTGTCTGATCTGCAGCAATCAGCGGCAGGGATTTCCCAGGTGTCTGGCACTCGGAGGACTGCTGGAGGCCAGAAATCTGCTGACTCCGAATCAGATGATGAGCCTCTGGACTTGGTCATGTCACAGTTGCTGGAGCTGCAAAGGCAAGCTTGGGAACATCAGGAAGGGATGCCCCCTGAACTCCTCTGATTGCAAGGCACAATGGAGGAGTCATGCTGAGGTAATAGCACCGGCTTGCCAATGCACCGAGGTCACCACTGGTAGGATGGCGGCCACCATGGAGCCTTTGGTCCAAGATGTCATTCCTGTACTGCTGAACGGGCTCAACTCCATCGCTGACGCCATAGTTGGCCTCCTACAGTGTGTTCACGAGAGGGATGCAGGGCAACTCGATCTCACTCCAGCTACTCCTTCTCCTCAAGAAGTCAGTCAGGGGCCTTTGGGCACCTATAGAGAGGAGGATCAGCAGGTGTACCCCCGGGGTCATCCATCCAGGTGACTCCAGGAGACTCCAACCCATCCAAACCCTCTCCTCCTGTGACCTCAGCAGCTCCAGCTCCACAGGCCAAGCAGGATGCCACTGCTACACAGCAGGACCTCAAAAGCAGGCCAAGTCTCTCCAGGTCTTGGTCCTCCAGAGAACGTCTGCCAAGATCATCATAGACAGGGCTTAGCAGTCAGCAGGCTGCCCCCTCCTCCGCTGTGGATGGCCAGGGAGCAACAGGCCATAATGGCAGGGTTAGGAACTTTAAGAAGATGTAGTTGCACAGCATGGGTGTGGGTGTTAATCGCATATACATAATGTCCACTATTGCCAATACACTCCCAAAAATGTCTCTCTGCCTATGGCTCTTTGTTCTGATGAGCAGTGTTTGTGTCAGTCAGATGTGAAACCTTAGTTCTTGCACAAGATAAAGGCAGGTGTCTCAGTCCAGGGCCTCTTCCCTGTGCTTTGTGCAGCCTTCAGACCAAAGTGATGGTCCGGCCCCACACTCCCTGGACACAGTGATGCCTGCACCTTGATAGTGCTGGTCATTGCTGCCAGAATATTGTGGGCAGGCATCACAGAGTTCTCTCATTCTCGCTGTGTGCTCTCAGCATCTGCGACCAGTGATGCTGTGTTCCTGAAGGGCTCAGGTGCTGAAGGCTGGCAAAGGATCAGATGCTTCTAAAGTTTCATGACTGCATCTCTATGATATTAACCTGATCATAGCAAGCGAGCTGCCCTCAGCCAAACAGGAGTCAGACATTCTCAGAGGCCATGTGAAGATCTGTGGAGTGTCCTCACTACATGTCATCATCATCCTCCTGCGTACGAGTGAATGTTAGGGTCTCCACTGCAACTTCATGACAGGAGCATTATCACAGATGGTATGCACCATAAGCCAACTGGAGTCAAACGTTCATAGATACAATGTGAGGATCTATGTTGTCTCCTCACTGCATGTCGTCATCATCCTTCACAAATCAACAGCTATTAGGGCCTCTTGAGTGTGCCTGCCTCATCAGGCCAGTGCAAGGGCCTTATTGCCGTCATCATCACCTTTGAGGACCTCCTCACCCTCATCCCTGTTGGTGTCCTCTCATCGGAGGAGAGCTCCAGCTCCTCTAGCTCCTCCTCAGCCAGCTCCTCTCCCCACTGCACTGCCAGGTTGTAAAGGGCTCAGCAGATGCTGAAGATGTGTGATACCCTCTGTGGACTATATTGCAGGGCTCCATCAGACCAGTCCAGGCACCAGAACCTCATTTCCAATGTCCCAATGGTTGCATGTTGCACCTTGAGCTTCTTCATGCCTTCAGTCTGTTGCTCTTTGAGGCCGCAGCATGTGTGTCATCAACTATGTCCTCTGCAGGTAACCTTTGTCCCTGAGAAGCCATCCCTGCAGCTTCTGTGAACCCTGAAAGGTTTCAGGGACCTGTGACTAACTGAGAATGTAGGAGTCATGCACACTCCCTGGAAACTGTGCACAGTTCGACAGGAAGCATTTGTGGTGGTCGCACATCAGCTGCAAATCCAGCGAAAGGAATCCTTTCCATTGACACAGTTGACTGCGTGTTGTGACAGACATCTGAGCGCAATGTGAGTGCAGTTGAATGCACCCTGCACCTGTGGGAAACCCAAGATCTGGGAAAATCCAATCGCTCTTGCACCCTGGCTGTCCTTGTCCCGGATGAAATATGCAAAGTTGTGTGCCCTCGAGAAGGTGGCACCTGTCACCTCATGGATACATTTGTGGGTAGAGGCTTGTGAGATCCCACAGAGGTCACCTGTGGAGCCTTGAAAGAAGCCACTGGGGTAGAAATTGAGCATTGCTGTCAGTTTCATGGTCACTGGCAGTGGCGCCAAATCTTCTGGTAGCTGGGAGATGTGACTGACCAGTTGTCCAGACATGCGCAGTCTTCAGTGCCACTGATTCTTGGTCATCTGCAAGAATGAAAGGCAGCATCTATAGACCCTGGGTATAGCTAGGTGCCGACCAGAGACGGCTCGCTGTGGCTGTTCAGCAGCATGTGCGGAAGCCCCAGCCACCCCTTCTTCCAGAAAGTGCTGCTCCTCCCTTTGTGCAGCCAGACGCCTTAGTCACTCTGTTCTCCATCATCTTCGCTCTCTTTATGCCACAAGGCGTACAGCTAGATCACCAGGCTCCATGATCCTGATGTATTCCTCCTGCAGGATGAAAGAGAGAGATGCATGGGTTAGCATGAGCGTACTAAGAACATGTTGTGGTTAAGTCTTAAGGTATTCCAGAGAGTGCTGGCCACCACTTGGATGGTCAGAGTTTAGTGCACAGCATGGCTGCCCAAAACCACACCGACCTCCGCTCCACTCCACCCAATCGATTGGCAGCAGCTTTGTCCATTAGACTGCATGCTGTGCTCTCAGTACAGGCTCATGCATTCTCCTAACCCACACTGCAAGGCTTCGCTGTTATCTTGAACCATGGGGGAGATGGGGCTGTGAGCGCCTCCACCAGTGAGTGCTCCACTTTAGCAAGGAGACTGTACTACTTGCCCAATCTTCCAACTGTTCTGCAGCCCACTAAAACACTCATTACTTTGCAGTCTGTGCCTGAGGAGTGAAAAGCTCTAGAGCACTTGGTGACACTTTCATGCCTCTATGTTGCTTGAGTGGGCAGAGAAACTAGAGGCCTGACTCCAATCATATCAATGTGGCTCCGCCTGAACTGTCTCAGCTGCAGAGGAATTGTCACTTCATACAAGGTTTCTCTAATGCATGCCTGCTTCCATCACCCATCCTCCCACCCCCGCACCCCGCATGTTCTTATGCACTACCTTCAATCACAGGGCAGCCTTTGACCCCACCCCCTCAAGCCATCTCAACCACAGGGCAGTCCTTGACCCCCACCCCCACCCCAAAGTGCCTCAACCTTAAAGTCCAACAGGCGATCAGGGCAAGCGCTCTGCAATGTTACTGTTTACTCACCTCTGAGTTCCCCTCAAGGTGCAGCCCACCAAGTGCACACCTTTTATATGCTAAAAGCAAAATATATGCTGTTAAATGTTTTATATGCTGTTGTGAAACACGCGCGCCGACATGGGCGGACAGTCCAGCAGGTGCTGGGGGGACTAATCTAGTTGGCTGGGCTTATAATGATATGCAGATGTAGTGCAGTGAGGTTCCCAATGTTCGATCGCGAGAATTGCAGCCGGCCATTGCCAGGCAGAGCGGACGACCGCAATCTGGTTTCACAACTCGTGAAATTGATTTTTGGCCTTCTCGCCTTATTATCCACTCATGCTACCAAACACACCTGACGCGTGCGGACACAGAAAATCCCTGCCCTTGTCTATCTTCAGGAGATCTTTGGGGAGATTCTGTTACATTCCATCTTTGAATATTTTCTCCGTAAAGATAATGACCCAATCCCTTATTTAGAGACAACCAGACATTGAAATAACTCATCTTTTAGGCTAGCCTTGATATCTGAATCCATGTCTTTTTTCTTTTTTCAAAATTTTACCATTAAGTATTTAAGATTGCAGTGGTATTTTGGATATTATGGACTGTATTTCTGTCTGTGATATTGTCTAGCTTGAGTTATCCTTGTTGCAAGAAATGGCTTCTTTAAGCCATTCAGACATTCTTTGTAACTCTGCTGCTCTATTATGAGCAAATATAAACATATCCACACAATTTGTGACACAAGGAAGGGATTAATTGTTTCAGATCATTTTGTAACATTTTTAAAATGCCCAATAGAAAATTTAACACCACAATTATGCTACTTGCATTGTATCATTGAATTCTGCATTGAGTTCTGAAATTATCTTGTGGGGCTTTGTGGGGTATAAAACATTATTTGAAAATAATACAATACTATCAAAAATCATGTGACATAGATTCATACAGAACAGGAGACCATTCAACCTAATGTGCTTGCGCAGTCTCTTTAAAAGAGCTATCCAATTAGTTTCACTTGCCTGCTCTTCCCTCTGCAAATATTTCCTTTCAAGTATTTATCCGCTTTGATAGTTACCATTGAACCTGTTTCCGTCTTTCAGGCATTCCATTGCAAATTATAACAAGTTGTTGCGTTTCAAAATTCTCATTGGGCAGGATTTTGCCCTTGGTGGGGGTATTTGATGGGGGCGGTCAGGAAGCACCGCGATTTTACTCAGACAGGCCAATTGAGGCATGCCCAGTGTGGAATGCGAGCGGCAGCGCTCAGTAGTGCCTGTGCGGGTGGGGGGGAGGAGGGCTAGTGGGCCTAGCACAAACTTCGTGCATGCACGCGAAAGAGCACTTCAATCTCCCTGAGGCACAGAGCTGCCTCAGGGAGATGAAGAGCTGTTTAAAATAACTAATGAACAAAATAAAAATGTCATAAAAGTGACCCCTCATGACTCTGTCACATGAGCAGGGACATGTTTTAATTCAACTGTAAAATTTTTGTTTTATTTTTATTTGCTTTAGGAAACCTCATCCCACCCGTTGATGAGGTTTCCTAAAAAGCACAAAGGCCACTTAGTGTTTTCACTTGCTTGCCAACTGTAAAGTTGGAACAGCAGTGTAAATTTGAATTTAATTACCTTTTTAATGGCCTTAATAGGACTTTTAATTGTTGGTGGGCGTACTGCTGACTCTGGAGCGTGCCCACCGAACAAAATATTGCGGGACTATGCGATGATGTCAGGATACTCGCTCAACATCATTGCGCATCATTTTACACTTGGCCGGGTCGGGCGCGCACCCACCCGCCAAATTCAATATTCTGCCCGTTATCTCCTCTCTTGTTCTTTTGCCAAAATACTTCAATCTATGTCCTCTGACTATTGATCCTCCTGTTTGTGGAAACTGTTTCTCCCTCCGTACTCTATCAAAACCCCTCAATATTTTAAATAACTTTATTAAATCTCCCTTTAACCTTCTCCACTTTAAAGAAAACAATTTCAACTCCTCTAATTTCTCCACATAACTGAAGTCCTTTATCCCTGATACCATACTTGTAAATCTTATTGTATCCTCGACAAAGCCTTGACATTCTTCCTAAAGTGGAGTGTCCAGAATTGGGCACAAGGTACCAGCTCTGGCCTAACTACTGACTTCTTAATTTTTGGCATAATTTCCTTGCCTCTGTTTATAAAGCTAAGAATCCTATATGTCTTTTTTAACAACTTGTCCATTCAAAGCTTTGTGTATGTAAACATCCAGGTCACTCTGTTCCTGCACCCCTTTATAGCACTACCATTTAGTATATATTATAGTCAGAGATGTTGCCATGCAGAATGGACCAAGGAACAGTTAACTGCCAAGCTTTTTAAATTCAAACCAAGTGGTCACCTCTGATTGGTCAAGGTACTGCCATGGGGAATGAACTATGGGATGGCTGTTCCCTAAGCATTTGTTTCATTGAAAAAGGCACAATGTGTGTACATGCTCCTTCTGTCTGCAAAGGACAGGGTCCGGGTGTGTAAATATATGTAGCTTTTAGCACCGATAAGTGAACCAGCTTTGACAGCATGTCTCTTTTTTTCAGCAATATATTATATTGAAGACCAAGTGTATCCAGAAGCACAGTGTGGTTTCCATGCTTGCAGATCCACAGTGGACATGATTTTCTTCATAATCCAGCTACAAGAGAAGTGTAGGAAACAGGATATACCTCTTTACCTTATTTTTGTAGATCTCACTA
The DNA here is from genome assembly GCF_017639515.1 of Carcharodon carcharias. Lineage (NCBI taxonomy): Eukaryota > Metazoa > Chordata > Chondrichthyes > Lamniformes > Lamnidae > Carcharodon > Carcharodon carcharias. The sequence goes on along the minus strand of NC_054478.1, from coordinate 115,731,441 downwards.
AAGCATTCGATACATAATGCACTAAAGCAAGATTTTGAGGAAAATTGGCTGTCCACCAAAATTCTTCAGCCTCATCTGCTCCTTTCATGATGACATGCTTTATACTGTACAGTTTAACAGCAGCACCTCCAACAGTGTGAAGAGTGGAGCAAAACAGGACTATGTCCTAGCCCCAACTTTATTTGGTATTTTCTTTTCCATGTTCCTGACCTTTGTCTTCTCTGCAGATATGGAAGGAGCCTACCTGCACACCCAGTCAGATGCAAAACTCTACAACCTGTCCAGCTTGAGAACGAAGAGAAAAATATAGCATGTCTTGATCGGAGAACTCCTCTGGTGATGCCATGTTAGTCACTCACACAGAAACTCAGCTACAAAGATTCATGGATTGTCTCTCCAGTGCCCATAACTTGCTCCTCTTGACTATTAGTGTAAAGAAAACCATGTTTATGGGACAGGGTGTTACATCTCCACCCTTGATCACTCTAAATAACAGTCTGCTGGAAGCAGTTAGCAAATTCTGCTAGCTTGGGTCCACGCTGACAAACAATCTGTCTCTTGATGCAGAACTCAATACATGCATAGGGAAAGCAGCAGGTGCTAAAAGCTACATATATTTACACACCCAGACCCTGTCCTTTGCAGACAGAAGGAGCGTGTCCACGCATTGTGCCTTTTTCAATGAAATAAATGCTTAGGGAACAGCCATCCCATGGTTCATTCCCCATGGCCGTACCCTTGGCTGACTCAATAAATGTGCATATAATAACATCAAACTGACCCTTAGGACTAAGATGTTAGTTTATGAGGCCTTTGTTCTCAGCACTTTGTATGACTGAAATATAGGTGACATACATCTATCAAGAAAAGAAATTCAACAGTTTTCATCTTCGCTGTTTGAGGTGTGTTATGAACATCTCAAAAGGACAAAAATTATGAATGCGGCAGTCCTCTGAAAGAGAAATCTCACAAGTATGCTGGCAATCATCAAGGAGAGGCACTTTTTCTGGCTCGGGCACATTCACAGGATGGAAGATGATCACATTACCAAGGACTTTCTGTATGGTGAGGTAGCGAGAGCAAATCAAAGGTTATCAGGGTTAGATGGAAATGTGGAAATCGAAACACAAGCAGATCAGCCATGATCTTATTGAATGGCGGAGCAGGTTCGAGGGGCTGAATGGTCTACTGCTGTTCCTACTTCTTATGTTCTTATGTAAGACTAATAGGACGCCCAAATCTTTACTTTGAGAACACTTGCAAGTGTGACATGAAGCTCCCAAACATCGATTTTTCACACCTGAGGGATACTGACTGATGGCAGGGGAAATGACGACATCACCTGTAGGCTGGCATGTGGCACCAGTTTGTGGCTTCAGCAGTTTGGCAATGGGTGTCAACAATAAAAACAATAACCCACAATGATATCCGATAACCACTTCATATGTGGCACTTGTGGCAGAACCTTCCTCTCACAGATTGGTCTTTGCAGCCATCGGCAAAAGTGAAAAGCCAGCCCATCCCCAATGAATTTGATTTGCTACTTGTTTGTTATCTTACGTAGATGGAAGGAAAGCAATGATGGGGGGTTAATATTGCCTCTCCTCATTATCTCTTCCAAAGTCGATCATTTTACACTTTTCTGCATCGAATTTTATCTAACCTCTATCTGCTGGTTTGTATTTCCAACTGAAGTCTGCTGTTATCCTTTTCACTAAATACTATATTTTCTAGTTTCATGTCATTGGAAAATTTTGAAATTATGAAATTTATACCCAAGTCCAGGTCATTAATGTATATCAAAAAGAGCAATGGTCAGTCCCACTATCAACTTATAGGAAATATGTTCCCTCCAGTCTGCAGAACAACCGTTCATCATTGCTATCTGCATTCTGTCCCTTAACCAATATGGTGTTCACACTACAACTGCCCCTTTGATCCAATGGGCTTCAATGTTGTTAACAAGTTTATTATGTTGTACTTTATCGAATATCGTTTGAAAGTACAGTAATTAACAGATCAAATGTTTGAAAATTGAACTGTGTTTCTGAATAGCATTTTATTATCCCCAGTCACAAATAAAACAAATGATAAGATAAGAACTGGAATCGAGAGTTGAACACTTGGCACCTTCATTACCCAATGCCCAATTGTGGTGCATTGACATGGCTGAAATGAGGCCATTTTCTTCTTAATTTGGCTTGGCTGATTGACCACAGCTCATTTCAAATTATTCCATTGTTTCTTCTCTTGCTGATTTTGCAGCAGAACCTTCCAACTCATAATTCTCAATTACATCTGCTTTGGGACTTCCAAACTATCTGCAGTGAGACTGCAGTGTGCTGAAACAGATGATACTATTACATACTACAACAAACTATGTGGCTTGGGTCTTCTGGGGTAAGTACTAAAAGCTGTTCTGGTTTTTAAAAATGATTAGTTATTTCCTTTAGCTGCAGAACATTTTAGCCTTTAGTTCTAACAAACCAATTGGAGAATTGGTAATGAAATTATGACATCTAATTCTCTGTAAACAGGTAGTGTATATATTCTGTTTGGTCATCTGATGTTTATGGTGTGAACGACGTTTAATACTAAAATGACCATACACAGATTACAGAAAATGTAACATTTGACAGATGATGATTTGGAGAATTACAGGAAGTCTTAACCCTGAAATCACAGGGGATCTAAGCTAACAATTAACAATACAGTAAAGTTATGCTTTTCTTCCAAGACTTACAATTCCATTGGGAGCTCTGAATCTCCAAAAATACAAAATTGCAGGGAAAATTTACCTGATCCATCAATCACTCCCCATCCAAAAATAGTGCAACCATGTACATAATTGACCAGACAGTCTCCTGGAACAGGCAATTCAGGGAAAAAACTGTAAATTATTTTCTTATTCAATCAAAGTTCCATGACACAGCAATTCAGATAACTTATCACAATTGTGACTACTGACAATTTCTCCTCTAGAATCAGAAATGTCCTTTTCATATAAAAAACTGTCTGGTTTCCTTTCAGAGGAATGTAATGAATCCATATCAACCAATCTGACTAAGCCTTCATTTCTCTAAACAGCTCTAGTCCTTGAAATGTATTCATAACTAAAAGCTCTTGGGCTATGTCATATTCTGCTCACCTCCACTGTACTTTGTCCAAAGCCTTAATGACTCTTACCAGAATTAGGCACTATGCTTTATGTGGACATATCAAATCTTCTATTGCTAATATACTATAGTATTATTTGCTTAATGCTTATTGTGGTTGAGTATACAACATAAAGCCCTATTTGATTTCCCTGTAGCCATCTGACCAACAAATATACCTGATTCTTGGTCAGTTAACCTTATCAGGAAATCCTTGCATGGTATAAATATAATTGGAAGTTTGCTAAAGAATAAAGACTTGTAATACAAATAGTACTTGTAGTACTATACACTTATTTTAACAAAGTACTTTTCATGACCACCTGATGGCATTTTGCAGCCAATGAAGTACTTTTTAAAGTGTAGCCACTGTTGTAATGTAGGAAACACAGGGCCAGATTTTCACGGAGTCGGGCCGACTCCAGAGACCTTTAAAAATGGTGGGTGGGCCCCAGATGCGCAAGTAGCGGCCCCATTTCTGACAAATCACATTTTTGCTGGCAGGAAGAAGGGTTTGGGGTGTGGATCGCAATGTGGGAAATCCAAGCTCAGCAGAGTCATTTGAATGTAGTACTGAGTTCAAACAGACTCCATTTTTGTTGTAATGTAAAGGCAAAATACTGCGGATGCTGGAAATCTGAAATAAAAACAAAAAATGCTGGAAAAACTCAGCCAGTCTGACAGCATCTGTGGAGAGAAAGACAGAGTTAACATTAAGTCTGTATGACTCTTCTTCGGAGCTAAGGAGAAGTAGAAATGTGGTGAAATACATACTGTTGAAGGGGGGGAAGAACAGGCGAATCTGTATAGAAGGCCAGCGATAGGTGGAGGCAAAGGAGAGATTGCGAAAGATGTCATAGACAGAAGGTCAAAGGGTTGTTAATAGTGGTGGTGCTGGCTAAAGGAGGTGCTAATGGTGACATTAAGAGTGGAAAGCAGAATGTGATAATGACAAGACCAGGGTAAGCACTCTGGAAAGTGACAGATGGCCCTAGTGGGAGTGGGGTGGGGGAGAGGGGACGGTGGTGGGAAAAATAGATTGAAAAGGCTAAAAGCTGAAGATAAAGCAATGAATGAAATGGAAATAAATTTTAAAAATGGTAATGAAAATAGGTAGGAAAAATATAAAATAAATAAATGAATTAAAAAATAAAAATGAATAAGAGAAAAGGGGGGATCAAAAAGGGGTGGGAATGGAGGAGAGAGTTCATGGTCTGAAGTTGTTGAGGGGGCATGGGGACTAGGTGGGGAGTGAGAGGGTGTCAGGGGTGAGGGCTAGAGGGCCAACCAGCTTTCAAAACAACTGGGATTAATGTTTTTTTAGTTATTCATGGGATTTGGGTGTCGCTGGCTAGGCCAGCATTTATTACCCATCCCTAATTGCTTTTGAGAAGGTGGTGGTGAGCTGCCTTCTTGAACCGTTGCAGTCCATGTGGTGTAGGTACACCCATAGTGCTATTAGGGAAAGAGTTCCAGGATTTTGACCCAGCAACAGTGAGGGAACAGTGATGTATGTCCAGGTTAGGATGATGAGTGGCTTGGAGTGAAACTTCCAGGTAGTGGTGTTCCAATGTGTCTGCTGCCCTCGTCCTTCTACATGGTAGCGGTTGTGGATTTGGAAGGTGCTGTGTATGAAGCCTTGGTGAGTTCCAGAGAGTCCCAGAGAATCGAGGTGGGCCTTCTAGCTATTGCCCAAAATTATGGCTGCTTTTGATCTGTTTCTGGGTACAGCGGACCAGACTTGATCCCACCCCCACCTAGCCAGAGCAAAAATTGCATCTGATGGGGCACTTTATAGAGGTAGGTCTGCCAACCAATTCAGGCTACCTGACTTGGTAGCGAAAATCCATCCCACAGTAGTGACTTTATGGAAACAACATACAAACAGCAATGTGGTAATGACAGATGTTAATTAAAGAATAAATTTTGGCCAGGACACAGAGAATGGCGCCCCTGCTTCTCTTATATCAATGTGAAAGGACAGATGGGGCCTTCATCTGAAAGACAGAGCCTCCTACAGCACAGCAATCCTTCTGCCCTACACTGCAGTGTAAGGCCTGATTTGTATGCTCAAGTCATGGAGTAGGACTTGAGCCCTCACTGACTCAGAAATGGGAATGTTAGCATCTGAGTCACAGCTGACAATCAAGCACCAAAATTATTTCCCACACATGGCCTTAAACATGTATTTTTAGTCTGTTTTCAATTTTTAACTTGTACTATGCATTATTTGAAATAGTATGTAAGGAATTTACACCCAAGATCACACAAAGTATTAGTCAATAAAAGCCAACAACTTGAACCAGAGAGAATGGCTGCAAGGACTCCAGCACAATTAATTATCTGAGGTATTTACAGTTCAACTTCCAACAATTTTCCCATTGACAAAGAATATAGTACATTTAATGCTGATGAACGGCATTTAATATCTAACATCTATTATTAATGTAATTATTGCAGAACCACAGATGCTTGGAGCACAATCCATCATGTCAATGCTGGCACTGTGGTAAAGCAATTGAGAACTAATGCAGTTCTGAAGAACCATTTTATACCTGAAATATCAATTACATTGTTTTCTCAACAGATGCCACTTGACTTTTTGTGCAGCTTTATTATCTCTGCAAAGCCCTGTGTCTTCCACTGCTTTAAATATTTATCCAATTTTCCCTTAAAAGATCAATAGTTTCTTTCTCAACCATGGCATATGGGAAGGTATTCCATGCTCCAACAACCCTGTGTTAAAGACATTTCGCTGATCTCTCTCCTTTCCTCCACCTCTTCCATCAAGACCTTCAGTGGAGTGTCCAAAAACTTTGGTCCATGCCATGGATAACCATTGTTGAATCTTCCACAGCACAATATTCAGACTGATCTCAGGACCAGCAGCAGCTTCTTTCAGAGGTGCAGGCTAACAAAATTATGCTAGGCACTCACAATATTGGGGCTCCTGCTAATGCATGCAGTCAAACAACAGCACAATGAGTGCTGGTAACATGCAGCCATCATGGAAATGAACAGGCAGCAACAAGCTGGGATCCCATCTGCATTGCAGTGAATCAAATACCGGCATCCCTGTGCCTGGATATGTAATTTATCTCGCTTTGCTTCTTCTCTGTCAGCTACCTTTCTGTCCATATTGCAGAGTAAAGGGTTAAAATCAGGAGCACCTGATACAGATGTAACTATGATGTAAAATCATATGGTTGTTGAGATCTGGTGGGAGGTAGAAGAACTACTGTGTGTAGAGTCATTGATATGTATATAGATCTGTAGATAAAAAAGAATGCTTTTTATGACTTACTGACCAGAATATCTTTCTTAGGGGACAAGTAAACCCTAAAGAAACCCCATCAAGACTCCAAAGCCAAGACGAAACACATACTGCTAAATTTCCTCTTATGCCTAAATCTTTCTAATAAGCCTCTTCTAAGGCATCTTAACAAATGCCTCCTGGAAATCCATATACACAATATTATTTACTCCTTTTAATAGTCTTTCACGGATATGTCTGTTGCTGCCGATGCCAGCATTTATTGCCCATCCTTAATTGCCCTTGTGAAGATGGTGTTGAGCCACCTTCTTAAACCGTGGCAGTTCTTGTGGTGTAGGTACACACACAGTGCTGTCAGGAATGGAGTTCCAGGATTTTGATCCAGTGACAGTGAAGGAACGGCAATATAGTTCCAAGTCAGGATGGTATGTGTATTGGAGGGAACTCGCAGGTGGTGGTGCTCTCTTGCATCGACAGCCCTTGTCCATCTAGGTGGTATAGGTCAAGGGTTTGGAAGGTACTGTTGAAGAAGCCTTTGTGGGAAGCTGCAGTGCATCTTGTAGATAGGTACACAGTGCTGTCACTGTACTAAGTGGTGGAGCAAGTGAATGTTTAAGATGGTGGATGGGGTACCAAAGCAGGCTGCTTTGTTCTGGACAATGTTGAGCTTCTTGAGTATTGTTGGAGCTGCACTCATCCAGGCAAATGGAAAATATTCCATCACACTCTTGTCTTGTGCTTGGAGATGGTGGACAGGCTTTGGGGAGGGAGGAGTTGAGTTACTATCCGCAAAATTCCCAGCTTCTGACCTGCTTTTGTAGCCAAAGTGTTTATATAGCTGGTCCAGTTCAGTTTCTGGTCAATGGTAACTCCAGGCAGTTGACAGTTGGGGATTCAGCAATGGTAATGATATTAATGTCAACATAGGAACATTGAATCTGGGAGCAGGAGTAGGCCATTTAGTGCTTCGCACCTGTTCTGCCATTCATTAAGATCATATTTGATCTGGTTGTGCAGTCAACTTCATTTTCCTGTCTATCCCCCATAACCTTTGACTTCCCTTTTTATCAAAAATCTGTCTAACTCTGCCTTGAATAGATTTAATGACCCAGCCTCTGCTACTTTCTGGGGAAGAGAATACAACATACTTCTTTTTAAATTCGTTCAGGGGATGTGGGCTTCACTGGCTAGGCCAGCATTTATTGCCCATTCCTAATTGCCCTTGAGAAGGTGGTGGTAAGCTGCCTTCTTGAACTGCTGCAGTCCATGTGGTGTAGGTGCACTCACAGTGCTGTTAGGGACGGAATTCCAGGATTTTGACCCAGTGACAGTGAAGGACTGACAATATAGTTCCAAGTCAGGATGGTGAGTGGCTTGGAGGAGAACTTCCAGGTGGTGGTGTTCCCATTAGTTAGCTGCCCTTGTCCTTCTAGACGGTAGTGGTCATGAGTTTGGAAGGTGCTGTCTAAGGAACCTTGGTGAGTTTCTGTAGTGCATCTTGTAGATAGTACACACTGCTGCTACTGTGCATCGGTGGTGGATGGAGTGAATGTTTGTGGATGTGGTGCCAATCAAGCGGGCTGCTTTGTCCTGAATAGTGTTGAGCTTCTTGAGTGTTGTTGGAGCTGCATTCATCCAGGCAAGGGGAGAGTAATCCATCATACTCCTGACTTGTGCCTTGGAGACTGTGGACAGATTTTGGGGAGTCAAGAGATGAGTTTCTTACCACAGGATTCCTAGCCTTTGACCAGCTCTTGTAGCCACTGTATTTATATGGCTCGTCCAGTTCAGTTTCTGATCAATGGTAACCCTCAGCATGTTGATAGTGGGTGCTTCAGTAGTAGTAATGCCATTGAATGTCAAGGGGAATTGGTTAGATTCACTCTTGTTGGAGATGGTCATTGCCTGTCACTTTTGTGACGTGAATGTTACTTGCTACTTGTCAGCCCAAGCCTAGATGTTGTCCAAGTCTTGCTGCATTTGGACATGGACTGCTTCAGTATCTGAGGAGTCACGAATGGTGCTGAACATTGTGCAATCATCAGCGAACATCTCCACTTCAGACCTTTTGATGGAAGGAAGGTCATTGATGAAGCAGCTGAAGATGGTTGGGCCTAGGACACTACCCTGAGGAACTCCTGTAGTGATGTCCTGGAGCTGAGATGACTGACCTCCAACAGCCACAACAATCTTTCTTTGTGCTAGGCATGACTCCAATCAGTGGAGAGTTTTCCCCCAATTCCCATTGATTCCTGTTTTGCTAGGGCTCCTTGATGCCAGTCTCGGTCAAATGTTACCTTGATATCAAGGGCAGTCACTCTCACCTCACCTTGGGAGTTCAGCCCTTTTGTCCATATTTGAACCAAGGCAGTAATGAGGTCAGGAGCAGAGTGGCCCTGGCATAACCCAAACTGAGCGTCAGTGAGCAGGTTAGTGCTAAGCTTGATAGCACTGTTGATGACTCCATCACTTTCCCGATGATCAAGAGTACACTGATGAGGCGGTAATTGGCTGTGTTGGATTTGCCCTGCCTTTTGTGTACAGGACATACCTGAGCAGTTTTCCACATTGCTGGGTAGATGCCAGTGTTGTAGCTGTACTGGAACAGCTTGGCTTGGGGTGCGGCAAGGTCTGGAGAACAAGTCTTCAGTGCTATTGCCAGAATATTGTCCGGGCCCATAGCCTTTGCAGTATCCAGTGCCTTCAGGCATTTCTTGATATCATGTGGAGTGAATAGAATTGGCTAAAGACTGGCATCTGAGATGCTGGGGACCTCCAGAAGAGGCCAAGAAGAATCATCCACTTGGCATTTCTGGCTGAAGATTGTAGCAAATGCTTCAGCCTTATCTTTTGCACTGACGTGAGGGGCTCCCCCATCTTTGAGGATGGGGATATTAGTGGAGCTTCGTCCTCCAGTGAGCTGTTCAATTGTCCACCACCATTCACAATTAGATGTGGCAGGACTGCAGAGCTTAGATCTGAACTATTGGTTGTGGGATCGCTTAGCTCTGTCTATCACTTGCTACTTATGCTGTTTGGCACACAAATAGTCCTAAGTTGTAGCTTCACCAGGTTGACACCTCATTTTTAGGCATGCCTGGTGCTGCTCCTGACATACCTTTCTGCACTCTTCATAAAACCAAGGCTGATCCCCTGGCTTGGTGGTAATTGTAGAGTGGGGGTGTGCCTGGCCACAATGTTACAGATTGTGGTTGAGTACAATTCTGCTGCTGCTGATGGCCCAGAGTGCCTCATGGCTGCCCAGTTTTGAGTTGCTAGATCTATTTGAAATATATCCCATTTAGCACGGTGGTAGTGCCACACAACACAATAGCGGATATTCGTAATGTGAAAACAGGTCTTCGTCTCCACAAAGACTGTGCGGTGGTCATTCCTACCAATACTGTAATGGACAGTTACATCTGCAGCAGGCAAGTTGGCGAGGATGAGGTCAAGTATGTTTTTCCCTATTGTTGGTTCCCCCACCACCTGCTGCAGACCCAGTCTAGCATCTATGTCCTTTAGAACTCGATCACCTCAGTCAGTAGTGGTGCTCCTGAACCCGTCTTGGTGATGGACAATGAAGTCCTGCTCCCAGAGTAGTCTGCACCCTTGCCACCCTCAGTGCTTCCTCCAAGTGATATTCAACATGGAGGAGTACTGATTCATCAGCTGTTTGGGCGGGGGGTGGTGGTGAGAGGAGGGGGGCAGTACGTTGTAATCAGCAGGAAGTTTCTTTGCCCATGTTTGACTAACAACCCCCTGAGAGAAAAAAATTCTCCTCATCTCGATCTTAAAAGGGAGACCTCATTCTTAAACTTTGTCCCCTAGTTCTAGTCCCCCCCCCACCCCCCCCCCCCCCCCCACAAGTGGAAACACCCTATCAAGTCCCCTAAGGATCTTATATGTTTCAATAAGATCACTTCTCATTCTTCTACACTCCAGTGAGTATAGGCCCAACCTGTTCAACCTTTCTTCATAAGATAAGCCCTTTATCCCTTGAATGAGATGAGTAAACCTGCTCTGAACTGCTTCTAATGCGATTATATCAAGGAGATGGTGAGATTCTCTCTTGTTGGAGATGCTCATTGCTTGGCACTTGTGTGGCACCAATGTTACTTGCTACTTCTCAGCCCAAGCCTGAATGTTGTCCAGGTCTTGCTGCATAAGGGAACATATTGGTTCAGCAAAGTCACAAATGGATTGATGATTGTCCAATTATCAACAAATATCCCCAATTTTGACCTTTTGATGGAGGGAAGGTTATTCATAAAGCAGCTGAAGATGGTTGGATCTAGGACTGAGGAACTCCTGCAATGATGTCCTGGGACTGAGATTAACTTCCAACAAACACAACCATCTTCCTTCATGCTAGGTATGACTACAACCACTTTTCCCCTTTATTTCCATTGGCTTCAATTTTTCTAGGGCTCCTTGATACCATACTTGGTCAATGATGTCAAGGGCAGTCACTCTCATCTCACCTCTTGAGCTCAGCTCTTTTGTCCAGGTTTGGACAAAGGCTATAATGAGGTCAGGAGCTGAATGGCCCTGGCAGAAACCAAACTGAGCGACAGTGAGCAGGTTATTGTTAATTACTTGATAACGTTGTCAACAACCCTTCTATCACTTTGCTGATGATTGAGAGTAGACTGATGGGGTGGTAATTGACTGAGTTGGATTTGTCTAACTTTTTGCGGACATGACATACCAGGGCAATTTTTCACATTGCCGGGCAGATGCCAGAGATTCTCATTTGGTCAGGCAGCATCTGTGGAGAAAGAAACAGAGCTTGATTTTTGACCCTAGCTGGGGCTGGACTCTTATGCTGGGGGTTGGGGGCTGGGGACAGTGTTGGGGGTAGCTTGGTGCTGAAAACCAGCTAGCCAGTGTGCCGTTCCTTGGCTCCATCCAGCCTCCAGTCCATTTCTGTGGAGATGGAATCAGGGCCAGCAGGACTACTCAAACAAGTGGCAAGCAGCTGATTAGGCTCATTGAGAGGTTAATTGTGTTCAGCTAATGGAGGCCCACTGGGATTTTCCAGTTGGCTTCCAATTTCCCACACTGGCGGTGCCAATTTAGGTGCCTCAAGATGGCGACAAGCCATGATGCCAGTGCTCCAGGCAGGCCTAGACACCCTCCTTTCCTGCCTGAGTGCAAGAGCAGCCACAGGCCACCCTGCAGAGATTTACACACCCTATCCCCTGTGTCCTCTGGTTCACCCCTGCTCCACCCCCAACAGAGGTGGCTGGGTTGTTGAATTTATTTTTTTAATCAAAGCTACCCCATTTTGATTTAAGGGAGAGCTGCCTTTGAAATCCCTGTCTGCCTATTTCCACCCAGGGGCAAGCTCAGAGGCAGAAACAGTCCCAACTCCTCTTTCCCATCCCGGAGGGAAAATCCTGCTGCAGAGTTAAAGTGAAGGTCTTCATACTACACAAAAGTTAAACATGTTTTAGGCAGTGAAAAGTGGGCAGAGAGTATGCATAAAGAAAGAACAGAAGATCTGTGATAGGTCAAGAATATGATAAAAAGGAGAAAGGGCCATATGGTCCATCAAGCCTGCTCTACAATTCAGTATGATCGTGGCTGATACTGGGCTCAACTCCACTTTCCTGCCTGCACCTCATATCACTTGATTCCCTGAAAGACTAAAAATCTGTCTGTCTCAGCCTTAAATATATCCAATGATGGAGCATCCACAAACCTCTGAGGCAGCAGTCTGTGGGCTGCAAGCAGCCCAACAGGATTCCACGCGCAGGAAAAAGGACCCAACTGCAGTCGTTACTGATGCTCATTTAGCTCAGCACCACTTGACAGGAGACAAGACAACACAGTTGAAAGTTTTCATTTTGCTTTTCACTAGCTGTTGCGCTGTGCTGAGTGTTATTCAAAATAAGTGAAACCAAGTTAAATTGACTTGAAAGACGTTATACAGCGAAAGCATTGGCTTCTCAGTCAATGAATTATATGTCGCTTACAAGCATCTGACCTATGACGTACATTTTGCAATGTTCAGTGTTTTTGTTTCATTCAGACATGTTTTCAAGTAATTAGCAATAAATTATTATCCTGTTGTATAGCATTTGTAAAGCACCTAGAAGCAAATGGTTTCGGTGTCATCAGCTGACTGACAGTTATGAAATTTATTGTAGTCTTAGCTAAAGCAAGTAGCCTTCGATGAAACAAGAATTATGACCTTGTTTTTTTTTTATTCATTCACGGGATGTGGGCTTCACTGGCTGGGCCAGCATTTATTGCCCATCCCTAGTTGCCTTTGAGAAAATGGTGGTGAGCTGCCTTCTTGAACCGCTGCAGTCCCTGTGGTGTAGGTACACCCACAGTGCTGTTAGGAAGGGAGTTTCAGGGTTTTGACCCAGTGACAGTGAAAGGACAACAATATAGTTCCAGATCAAGATGGTGAGTGGCTTGGAGGGGAACTTCCAGGTGGTGGTGTTCCCATCTATCTGCTGCTCTTGTCCTTGTCACCTTGTAGATGTTACACACTGTTGCTACCGTGTATAGGTGGTAGAGCGAGTGAATATTTGTGAATGTGGTGCCAATCAAGCAGGCTGCTTTGTCATGGATGGTGTCAAGCTTCTTGAGTGTTGTGGGAACTCATTCAAGCAAGTGGGGAGTTTTTCATCACACTCTTGACATGTGCCTTGTAGGTGGTGGACAGGCTTTGGGGAGTCAGGAAGTGAGCTACTCGTCATAAGATTCCTTGCCTCTTACCTGCTCTTGTAGCCACAGCATTTATATGGCTAGCCAAGTTCAGTTTCTGGTCAATGGTAACCCCCAGGATGTTGATAGTGGGGGATTCAGTAACGGTAATGCCATTGAATGTCAAGGGGCGAAGGTTAGATTCTCTCTTGTTGGAGACAGTCATTGCCTGGCACTTGTCGTCGGGCAGGCAGGAAAAAAAAAAAGAAAAAAAAAGAGGCCTTTGGATTTTTTAGGAAACCTCACCCACAGGCAGGATGATGTTTCCAAATAAAAATGTTAATGTTTCATTCATTACATGTCCCTGCTCATGTGACAGTCGTAATGTTAAAATGTTTAAAAAAGTTCCCCTTATGTGACAGTCACATGAGGAGTCATATTTTTAACATTTTAAAATTCTTTATTTTTCATTTTTTAAATCTCCACCTCCCTGAGGCAGCTCCCAGGTGGTGCTGTGCACTGTAGCAAATATTTCACGCTGGGCAGACCTTAATTAGCCCGTCAGCGTGTAATCGCAGTTGGGGCCCAATCGCAGTTAGCATTTGTTTTCCCGGCTGCTCCCGATCACCCCCAGCGAGGGCAAACTCCTGGTCCAGGTCTTGCTGCATTTGGACGTGGACTGCTTCAGTATCTGAGGAGTTGCGAATGGTGTTGAACATTGTGCAACCATCAGCAAACATTCCCACTTCAGACCTTATGATGAAGGGAAGGTAATTGGTGAAGCGGCTGAAGGTGGTTGGACCGAGGGCACTAAACTGAGGAACTCCTGCAGAGATGTTCTGGAGCTGAGATGACTGACCTCCAAAAACCACAACCATCTTCCTTTGTGCCAGGTATGACTCCAACCAGTGGAGAGCTTTTGCCCTGATTCCCATTGACTACAGTTTTGCTAGGGTTCCTTGTTGCCACACTCGGTCAAATGCTGCCTTGATGTCAAGGGCAGTTACTAACACCTTGCCTCGGGAGTTCAGCTCTTTTGTCCATGTTTGAACCAAGGCTGTAATGAGGTCAGGTGCTGAGTGGCCCTGGTGGATCCCAAACTGGGTATCAGTGAGCAGGCTATTGCTAAGCAAGTGCCGCTTGATAGCACTGTTGATGACCTCTTCCATTACCTTACTGATGCTCGAGAATAGACTGATGGGGCAGTAATTGGCCGGGTTGGATTTGTCCTGCTTTTTGTGTACAGGACAAACCTGGGCAATTTTCCACATAGCCAGGTAGCTGCCAATGTTGTGGCTGGACTGGAACAGTTTGGCTAGGGGTGCGGCAAGTTCTGGAGCACAAGTCTTCAGTACTATCGCTGTAATATCTATTGCTGTAATATCTACTGGGAAGAAAGTTTTAATTTGTGCAGCGTGATGTTGATTCTGTGAATGCAATAACTTTAAGGTAGTCTAGTGTTATTTGTTCCACTGGTGGTTGAGGAAGGTAACCACTGGAGACAACATTAGCTACGGTTCAATCTGCATGCCCACAAATTGTGGAGGACAGATCCAAGCAGTAGTCGCACTGAGTATAATGTAAGTAAGGCAAGTGTAATTACTTCTTTTGTTTTTAACTATTTGAAGTTGATGACAGTTCTATTAATATATGAATGATTAAACATTTCCTGTTATGCAATATTCCTCATTATGCAATATTCAGTATGTATTAAATGTATTTAATCTTATTCATGGGGTCATGGTTAGTGCACATGCCTGATTTCAAGCTTGCGGCCCATTAAGATGAAGGAGGGCCCAGTCACTAGACTAGGTTGCCCATCACTGCTCTTGGGTAAAGAATTCCAAAGATTCACAACCCTTTGAGTGAAGAAATTTCTCCTCATCTCAGTCCTATATGATTGGCCTCTTATTGTGAAATTATGCCTGCTTGCTGTAGATTTCCCAGCCAGGAAAAACTGTTCCAATGACATCACCTCTCATAATTCTAAACTCCAGAGAATATAGAATATATATAGAATATATACTCCGCCTGTCATTATAGGACAACCCTCTCAGCCCAAGGACCAATCTAGTAAACATTTGCTGTACCGTCTCCACTACAAGTATATAATTCCTTAAATATGGAGACCAAAATTGCACAAATTATTGCAGGTTTGGTCTCACCGAAGCCCCATTATTTGTAGCAAGGCTTCTTTATTCTTGTACTCTAATCCCTTTGCAATAAAAGCTAAAATGCCACTTACTTTCCTAATTGCTTGTTGTACCTACATGCTAACTTTTTTGCTTTTATGCTAACTTTTTGTGTTTTTTGTATGAGTCTACCCAAGTCTTTTTGAACATCAACATTGACAAGTTTCATGCCTTTCAAAAAATCATTCTGCTTTTATATTCTTGCGATCAAAGTGAATAACTTCATATTTATCTACATGGTACTCCATCTGCCACCTTGTTGTCCACTTATTTAACCTGTCTATATCCCTTTGCAGCCTCTTTCTGTCCTCCTCACAGACTGCATTCCCACCTATATCATCAGCAAACTTAGATCTTTATCTCTTCATCTAAATCATTAATATAGATTGTAAATAGCGGAGGCCCCAGCACTGATCATTGCAGCACTCCACTAGTCACAGCATACCAACTGCAAAAGTCCCCATTTATACCTACTCTTTGCTTCCTGTCTGTTAACCAATCATCTATCCGTGCTAATATATCACCCCCAACTCCATGAGCCCTTACCTTGTGTATTAATCTTATGAGGGAGATACACTGAAAGGACTAATTTCTGTTGAATTTGCAAGACCTTGCTTTATGGAGCACCAAGTGAAAGTATTGAGCTATTATAATTTAGCAGCCTGGAAGTGACAGTTGGTTAACTGGATATTGTCACATTTAAGGTACAGAATGTATTAAGTTTTGATACATCAGACCCTACCTCAAAACAGAATCTGAGCCCTGTTGAAAGATAGAACAGGACTCAGATCATCCAAGCAGTAGTAATAGTTGCTGAGTCCACTGATGCAGTATAAACAAGCTGAAGGAGACTTAAGAAGATAGTCCAGGTCCAGAAGCTGAGGGTATGTTGTTGCAGATGTGCCTGTTACTGGAAGATAACATTGGTGGGTTTATCCTATCCAGATCGAATTGAGCAGCTTCTGCAGACATCTGCCATTTTGTGATGAAGACCATGCCTGTGGACCTGGCGTTGATAGCCTTGCTACAATTGTACAGAGCTTTGGTGAGAATAACGTGTGAAATTTTGGCTGGTATGTTAATTGTGTCTTCTGCCAGAGGTCATAGATTTAAAATCAGTGGCAAAAGATCAAGAGGAGAGATGAGCGGAATTTTATCCACTCAGCGTTATTGGGATCCGGAATGGAATGGGAAGTAGATTTCATAAATAATTTTAAAAGGAAGTGAGGCAGGTACTTGAGGATGAAAAATTTAGAAGATTAAGGGCAGAAAGTAAGGATGTGGAGTAATCATGACTGCTTTTTAAGAGCCATCACCAGCATGACAGGACAAATGGACTCCTTCTGTGCTGTAATCTATGATTCAATGAATTAATTATTACCTCAAGCCAGTTAAGGAACCCAATAAATAATCCTACTGTTGAAGAGCTAATATGAAGTAAATTAGAGGGGAAAAAAGTGGCATACTTAATCTTCAATATCTTTGTTATTTTATGCATCATTTATTTTATTCTCTCTTTTACTGACATGTAGGTTTCAGTGTTATTGTTTGCTGGTCATTCATCTGTCTTATCATAGAAGCATACAGTGCAGAAGAGGCATTCAGCTTGTATCAGCTCTTTGAAAGTGCAATCCACTTGGTCACATTCCCCTACTCTTTCCTTTTCGCCCTGCAAATTTCTCCTTTTCAGGCATAAATCCAGTTCCTCTCTTGGGAAATACGATTGAAATTGCTTCCATCACACTCTCAGCAGTCTATTCTCAATCATAACAACTCTCTGAAAATAAATCTATCCCCATTTCCCCCTCTGGTTCTTTTGCCAATTACCTTATCTGTCTGGTTACCAACCCTTCTGCCAGTGGAAAAAAATTCTCCTTTACTCTATCAAAACCCTTCATAATTTTGAACACATCTATTAAATCTCACCTTGGCCTTTTCTTTTCCAAAGAGAACAATCCCAACTTCACTGGTCTTTCCACATAACTGAAATTCCTCATCCCTTGTACGATTCTAGTAAATATCCTTTGCATCCTTTCCAAGGCCTTGACATCCTTCCTAAAGAGTTCGTTAGCTAGGCATCCATCCACCTTGGGAAATGCTGGACTGCACCCAGTATGGATGTCAGATCTGGATTAAACATTGTTTGTTATAGCTGTAGAGAACGATTTATGAGTGGCAGTCCCTTCAACAGCTGGCAAAGGTGAATAGCGTTGGCCCAAGGTCAACTGATAGCTTTTCCTTCCAACAGGCTCTCTTTTCCGCCATTTCATTATTTCTTTTGCCCTCTGTGTTTTCCACACACTTCCTGACTGCTTGCGTTCCGGTCAGCAGCAAGGACTTCCTGTGCATCAACTCCAATCCCGGTCAACTTGAAATCTTGTTTGCAGACATCTTTGTATTGCAGATGTACTCAACCTGTTGGTCTCATGTTCATAGCAAGTTTGCCCTAGAGCATTTGGGGATGCAGCTATTATCTACTCAGCTCACATGACCCAGTCAATAGAGTCGTCACTGACTCAAGAGGGCAAACACGCTGGGGATCACTGCATGCTGGTGTACTTCTGTGTTTGGCAACTTGTATTGCCAGGAGATGTGCAATATTCATCTGAGGCAGTGGAGGTGGAAGCTCCAGTCCTGGTTTGCATTGGTTGTTCATGCCTCGCTACTGTAAAGGAGGTTGCTGAGAACACACGACTGGTACAAGCGGTGCTTTGCATTTTCAGTTACATTGCTGTTGGTCCAGTCTAGATTTCTCAACTTTGACATGACAGCTGCAGCCTTCCAACCCTGGTGCTGATTTTGCATCGAGGGACAGGTTGCTACTGATTGTTGATCCTGAATATGTGAAGCTTCCAGAGTGAGGAGCTTGATGGAAGGTGAAGTCTCTATGTCCTGTCCCATAACTTTGGTCATCCTGATGCTGACTATCAGCCCAAACTCCTTGCAGATCCAGGAAAACCGATCTACAAGCTGTTACAAGTGAACTTCAGTATGGGATGTCAGTGCAGCATCATCAGCAAACAGCAACTCAAGGATTAGGACATTACACACTTCAGTTTTGGTGTGCAGCCTTGCCCAGCTTGCCATCAGCTCTGGCATACAGGACCCTCTGACCCTCACTTGAGTCACTGGAAGAGTACAATAGCAGCAAGGAGAAAAATATGCCAAACAGAGTTGGCGTCAGGACGCAGCTCTGCTTTACTCCACTTTAAACTGTTGCAGAAACAAGGCTGCCCACCTGAACTCCTGGGCATCATTTCTTCTTTCCACGAGAAAATGCACAGTTTCATCAGTTACAATGGGGCAACATCAAGATCAGTAGCAGGGTAAAGCAGGGCTCCGCCTGAGTAGTGTCACGACTCACTGGGAATGGTGCACTGTAATGTCAAGTCCCACTGTTCCCCGAACCGTGACAAATGTGAAAAGTTTGACCAAAACGCCAGATTGCCCCAATTCTACCTAACTGTTTAATTCAGGTTAACAGAATACAAACACCAGGCTTATATACTTAATCAGTAAATAACTGTTTATTGAACAGATTGTCTTTAACCAGTGGCAAAAGAAAGAAATATGAATTGCTAATTTCTAACACTATGGGCAGAATATTAAGCTCGGTGGGCAGACACATGCACAACCTGGCCGGGTGTAAAATGCACGCGGTGATATCGGGCGAGCGACCCAACATCATCGCGTAGTCCTGCGATATTTCGTTCGGCAGGTGCGAGCTGGAGTCGGTAGCGTTCCAGCCGACAATTAAAAGGCCTGTTAAGGCCATTAAAAGGATGATTAAATTCAAATTTACACTGTCCGTCCAATTTTACAGTTGGCGGGCAGGTGCAAACGCCAAGCGGCCTTTGCACTTTTTAGAAAACCTCATCCATGGGCGGGGATGAGGTTTCCTACAGCAAGTAAAAATAAAATAAAAATTTTACACTTGAATTAAAAATGTGCCCCTGCTCCTGTGACAGTCATGTGACAGAGTCAGATGAGGGGACATGTTTTATGATTTTTTTAATTTTCTTTATATTTTTTTAAACAGCGCTTCATCTCCCTGAGGCAGCTTTGTGCCTCAGGGAGCTTATGAAGCACTCACTCGCGCACATGCACAAAGTTAGCACTCAGCCCACTTGCCCTCCTCACCCTGCCCACACAGGTAGTGCTGAGCGCTGCCGCTTGCATTTCATGCTGGGTGGGTCTTAATTGGCCCTTCAGTCTGAAATGGTGGTGTGGTGCCGATCGCAGTGGTCGGTTGGCTTCCCGACTGTCCCCACCAAGCCCACATGCCAAAGGCAAAATTCTGCCATATAACTTAAACTCTACCCCCTTCTTAAACTCACTATACACACATGCACACACATAAACGTGGATTTTAAGGGTGGGATAAAACAGTTCAATAGCACCAACACAGTGTACAGGGTTCAATGGGTTGATTTTGATCGATGTCTTCCAAATTTCTTTCAGTTTTTGTTGATGACACAAGGTGGTCTTTCAGCACTTTCAGTATTTAGTTAACTGGTTCAGAGGTTGTTTTCAATGTCTCTAATAGTGATTTTCCCCTTTTCCTTTTTACAGGGGTTTCCTCAGAGAGAGAGCAGCTTATAGAGTTATGAGGAAGAGAGATTTTAGATGTTTTCTCTTTGCAGGCCAGGAGTTTTCTGCTTCCCTGCTCTTCACACAAAACCTTGGTCACCTGGTCAGGAGCCAATTAAAATGCTGTTGTCAGACACCTCCCATGGTCCAGGATCCTTTCCGGCACGATCCTGTCTTTCATGGCACATTCTGTGCCAGGATTACAATATATATATCTCTCATCCTGTTTCAGTGGGCATGTCTTTTAACCTGCAGCCATTGTAATTCTAATTCATGGTCCAACAGAAAATAGAAAGATATGTTCTTTACAACAGTCCAACAGAAATAAAAACATATGTTTCTTACAGTAGTGCTCAGAATTGGACTTAATGGAGGGAATTTGAACCCCAAAATGAGTGGGTTTAAGTTGGTTAAATTGTTAAAAATCTGAATCCTGACACCAAATCATCCACTTCTGGGGCAGAATTTTATGTTTGTCGGGTGGGCGGGCCCGACTCAATTGGCAGCGGGCGCGTAGCCGATCTCCGCCGGCAAAACGGGCCGTGCCACTATTTTGCGCGGGCAGGCCAATTAAGGCCTGGCCAGCATGTTGCAGACTCCCGGGTATAGCGGGAATTTCAAATGTGCAGTGGGTGTGTACAGACCGCCGGTTTCAATGGGGAACTGGCAGTCTGTATGAAGAAAGGCCAGGCAGCCTCCTTTAGGCTGTTCATCATGGCCAACGACCAGTCTGCACAGCAGGCTCAAGAGGAGGGCAAGGCAGAGGAGGAGGGGGGCAGGCTGCAGAGTAGGCCAGCGGGAGGGTCAAGTGCCCCTTGGTTCTCTGATGCCTGCCTTGCTGCCCTCCTCAAAAAGGTGTCACAACTTCGGGAGGTCTTGTTTCCCGAGGATGGAAGAAGGAGGGCCCCCACATAACCAAGCAGGCCTAGCAGGAGGTGGCGGAGGTCGTCAGCTCTCAAGATGCTGTGCGGCGCACACAGACCCAGTGCCGCAAAAACTTCAATGATTTGTTGCACTCTGGAAGGGTGAATATCATGTCGGCCTTGGCCATTTAGCCCAGCAAGTAGCCTTAGCTTTGAGGCACCCCCCCCCTCCCACATCTTAGTGTCATTACTGCATTGGGCATTTGGCACATGTTGGATAGGCAAACACATAGTGACCATGCTTACTTCAGCCTCAGTGGTTGAGGAGAAGATGGATTCTCCCCGCAGCATATGTTGGTGTTTGTCACATTTGAGTTGTCTGGGGGCAACCTGCAGGAGAGGCAGCTAGGCACATACTCAGACCTCCAATACATGTCTCATTGATGGTGATGAGATGGTGGAAGGGGAGCCTCAAGGTGTCATGGCCAAGAGCCATCTGCTGGCCTCGGCGCCACACCTAGTTGCCATGGGTACTAAGAGCCATGTGTTATTCAAAGTGATGGACACCAAATGTGTCCAAGTTGGGGGAGGGGTTTGGGAGCAGCCGTACTATCTTCTGATTGATCACCAGTAGTGTGAACAGGAGCCGCTGGAGGCCTCAGATGGGCCACTGTTGTTGGGGTGCGGCATGCACGTGCTGAGTACATGAGCGAGCAGCCCCAATAAATGGTCTTCTCTGTTCTGAAGGCTAAAACTGAACACAACAATTCAGGAGCATTCGGGCACTGGTAGCGGCCAGGCCGTGCTGCAGCATGTCACCCACTTTGAGGAGCATGCCATGGAGCTGGAAAGGAGCCAAGCGGCCAGGTCGGCAGGTGTCGGTGAGGCTGGGGTGCAGCGGTCAGGTATTTGAGGCTGACAGTCCCATCTACTCTGTCTTCCC
Organism: Carcharodon carcharias; assembly: GCF_017639515.1. NCBI lineage: Eukaryota > Metazoa > Chordata > Chondrichthyes > Lamniformes > Lamnidae > Carcharodon > Carcharodon carcharias. The sequence goes on along the minus strand of NC_054478.1, from coordinate 115,709,761 downwards.
ACCATCCAAAGCACTGATGATTACTGCAATCATTAATGCAGCAACACTGCTCATTCACAGACTGATACAGTCAGACGTGTGGGTCATACGCAAAGGTCCCTCGGCCCCTTGACGTCTCTAGCACCTTTCAATGTCGCCTTATCCCATTTCTGACCACTATCCCCATGGCCTAACATGCCATGGCATCGCTGCTGCACATCCAAATACTTATTGCATCTAGGAGTGTTTGTTACTCCACCACCCTTTCAGCCAGTGCGTCCCACATTACTCTGTCCAAAACCCTCAGCACCTCACCTGTCAACCTCATGGCACTCAACTTAAATAAATGCCACCACGTTAGTCATCCATGCTCCAAGGGGAAATGTTGCCTTCTGTCCACCCTGTCTATGCCCCTTATAATGGTATGAAGATCAATAATGTGACCCATCAATCTCCTGTGCTCCACAGCAAATGCCACAAGTGTATGCAATGTTTCCTCATTACTCCATCTCTCCAGGCCAGCATGCATCCTGGTCAGGAACCTCTGCACTCTCTCAACTCCAATACCATCCCTCCCATGAAGCACAGATCACAACTGAACGCAAAAGTGTAGCTGTGGCCTCGACAGCATTTTCAGCACTTGCAACATGACCTCCCTTTTCCTACATTCTATTCCTCGGCTAATAAAGGCGAGTTTGGCTTTTACCTTGTTAAACACCTTATGTTACTGTTCTGCTTCATTAACGGCTCTGCCCAGCAAGGTTCCTGTAATTGTCCTTACTTTCCACGGTCCTACCATTTCTCAAGTATTCCCGTACCTTGTTTGTCTTGCCCAAGTGCTTAACCGCACACTTATCCACATAACATTCCATGTAGCATTCCTAAGGCCATCTGACCAGCCTGTCTGTTTTCACGTGTAATGTTTGGGCCTCCTCTTGACTATTTACCACCCAACCCATGTTGGTCTCCTTAGCTTCTTGAACGTTGAGCGCATTATGAGCATGGGAGGGAAAGGGATGAATGGTGTTACTGACTGAATGCGAACTGATGCACTGTCCTTGTTGTTAATTTCAGCATCACCACCGCATGGCCGCCAGCACGAAGTCCAGAGCACCCCCTTCACACCTGAGGAGCGTCACTTGCAACTTGCATCACATCATTTCAGCGAGCCAGGCACCAGCGCAGCGACTACCATATTGTTGGGGATTATAACGCCGGCTAATGTCCTAGGGCACAGTGGAGAGGGCACCTCACAATCACTGGAGGAGATGGCACAGACAGAGAGTACCGATGGCGCCAGCAGCCGGAGGACTGCAGGGAACCAGGCACATGCTGAGTGGGGCAGTGATGATGTGCCTCTGGAGATGTCTGCCATGCAACAGCTGCAGGACAAGCGGCCGGGTGCGCGGGAGCATCTGGCAGGGTTGCATGAGGGTGTGCTTCACTTGGTCTCTGTGGTGGAGGAATCCAGGCAGAGTGTCAGTGATGGCATGAGCCCCAGGACAGAGCCTCAGGCTTCCTCCATTGAGAGATTGGCGACTCTCATGGAGAGGGACTTCCAACAGAATGATCAGCATCTGATTGGGTTACGCTCTGACCTGCAAGCCCTCACAGCGCTAATGGCCACAGGTGGTCATTCGCAATGTGGGAGATGTTCTGGGCACTAAGTGTCCCAGCTCAGTGCCCATCCATCTGCGGTGAGCAGGGAGGTCTAATGTAACCTCACGTCGGCGCAGCAGCTGCCTGTCGTCGCTGCGAGCTCCTCTCAGGGCGCTCCGGATGAGGGCAGCAGCTCCTCCACCCCTCTGCCAGTGACCATTATATCCATTGAGGCTGCGACAACTGGGGAGGTGCCAGTTCTGGAACTGGCCACCCCCACCCAGGCGGGACCAGCACAGGTTCCACAGGCCAGAGGACGTCCACCAAGGTCATTGAGGCCAATAGGACAGCAGAGTCAGTAGGCTGTCTCACAAGCCACTCCGAGCGATGGGGCAGCACCAAGATGTAGCATCCGCAAACGTAAGCATAAGTCACCTTAGGCACACCACAGGTTTGTCACTGGTGATTTTGTGTTGGCCCTAGATTAGGGAATGTTTGATTCTCAACCTCAGAGCGACATTTGTTCATGTTTTTGGTGGCTATAAAGTCCACATTTGTGACCATGGCTGAGGGTGTTTCCTTGGTGCTGCATTTGTCTGTCTCACACACATATCATGAGTGTTTGAGTGGACATTGATGTTTATGTACTAAGCCCTCAGTTACAGCTGATGAGGTGGAAGATGTAGCACCCAAGTGCCACGTGTGGAAGCGCCAGGCAATGCTGGTCCTGCTGATCTATGTGTGTGCAGCTAGCTGAAGGTTTGTTGGATTAAAGTGTCCCAGGTGTCCCTGCCTCCTTGGTGTAGTAGCAGGTCAGCGTGCTGCCTCTCATCATCGCCCTGTGCTTCCTCATCCTCTGAGGCACTGCTAGATTCATCATGTGCAGCCTCATCCACTGCGTCAAGGTCTTCATCGTCAACTGCATCCCCCCTTTCCAGCACAAGATTGTGCAGAGTGTAGCATGCTACCACTATCACAGAGACGCGATCTGGGGGGTACTGGAGTGCGCCCCTTGAGCGGTCCAGGCATCAGAAGCGCATCTTGAGAAGACCGATGGCTCTCTCCACCACAGCCCTTGTGGTGCCCTGGATTCTTTTTTAGCGCTTCTGTTCTTAGGTGGCAGAGAGGCTTCATGAGCCACCTTCTGAGGGGATAGCCCTTGTCACCCAGCAGCCAACCATCCAGCTGGGCTGGAGCCCTGAAGAGCCCCAGCACCTGGGAGTGTCTGAGGATGTAGGCATCATGGGAGCTGCCTGGGTACCTTGCACAGACTTGTAGAATCAACATCCTTCACATACTATCTGCACGTTCATGGAGTGGAAGCCCTTCCTGTTGACGAAGGCACTGGGCTCATCTGCTGGTGCCTTGATGGCCACATGTGTACAGTCTATTGCACCCGGATGCGGGGGAAGCCAGCAATGGCTGCGAAGCCTCTGGCTCACTGTGTCTGGCTTGCCTGGTCACAGCGGAAGTGGATGAAGGTCAATACCTGTCTGAACAGAGCGTCTGTAACTGCTTGACACAAGGGTGGACAGTTGATTGGGAGACATCACAAAGATCACCCACCGAGCCCTGGAAAGAACCAAATGCATAGAAGTGGAGAGCAACTGTGACTTTCAAAGCCACTGCCATGGGGTGTCCACCCACACAATTAGGGGAGATCTCAGGGCCAATCATCTTATAGATTTGGTTGACTGTTCCCCCTTGACAATCGGAGCATCCTTCGGCACTGCACCTCAATCATATTGAGGTAGCTGCTTTGCTGCCTGTATTCCCTGGCAGCAGAATAGTGGTGTCTACTGAGGCCCCTTCCACCTTGGACAACCTCTTGGCTCTGCACCCCTTGTGCCTGCGCCTGGCCTCCCAAAGGTGGCTCTCCTGGAGGCTGATTGTCCTGTCCTGGCCACATCCTTATTCTAGCCCTCCCTTCCTCCTCAGAAGAGCTGCCTCCAGTGGAGATGTCAGAACCCATACCCCCAGACTAAATGGAGGCCTCCGGAAAGCTGCAGGTCCAATAAAGATGACTATCTGCAGACTGGTGAGCTGAAGCTTCAAAGCACAGAGAAAGCTGTTGGAAATCGATCTGAAGTGCTACCAATAACACAGGCAAGTTTAAAACACTTTCTGCTATAAATACCTCAGATAAAACATTAACAATCCCTCTGAGCCCACATATTCCGCCTGTGGATGAGGTTTGTTCAAAAATCACTTACCCGCCTGCCTGTTGCGCCTGTGCGCCGAGCCGAAGGTCACACAGGCTCCTCAAAATCGGCGTCGATTGCCAAGTTAAGGACCTTATCAAGGCCTTTAATTAATGGCAGGTGCATGTCGCGCTTCATTGCGCGCCCGCCCAGTTAAATATCGCGATGGCACGCGCTCGCCCAACGTCAGCACACGACATTTTAAGTGCTGATGTGTGGGGTCCACCACCCGCACATCGTAAATAAAATTTTCAGCCCCTGGTTTTAGTGGAAGTGGCTTGGCGTGCTGGCAGTCGATTTGCTCACAGGAGGCAATTTACATATTATTGAGGCTGTGTGCCCCATGTATAAGCACAGTTTTTAATTTATCTCTGAATGCCCAGGTTTCCTGAGCCTTAGGAAAACAATCAGCTACAGGGAGGTGAGGACTGTTAGATCTCGGAGATCAGAGCCTTTCCACTTACCTGCTGGATCCAGTGTACCTGCTTCACCAGTGCCCTTCAATTGGACTCCCCACCCCAACTTTTCTGATTCTCCTTCACCCCTTCCCTGTGCTGCCCACCCTGGAGGCCTCTGATCAACTCACACCCCAGACTCCAAACCCCAAGGCCCCCACCCTCATTCTCAGCCCAGGATTGCACACCTCACACCCACATCTTCCCCCAAATCCTTGATTGATCCCAGGGAAACCTGGCCTCAAATTACACAGCACGTCATTCGTGACGGGCTAACAAGTTAAAATTTCCCCCAAGCTGTAATTGGGTGCAATATTCTAAACTGTAATGAGAAACAAAACATAAATTCATGTTGATGGAAGAAATGAGTCAACCATTTTGGATCAACATTGAAAAAGATAGGGATCTGCCATTCCAATTTCCTACCCTGAAGTTACAGACCATAAATAACACTCTAATCAAATAATATCATAAACATGAATACTTACATAAAATAACTTCTAACTGGAATGTTGTTAAGTGGCTTTTTCCAATTAGGATATAAACATGACTACGCTCTAAACTGTTCTTTGGCAGAGTATGTCATTCTTATCAAGATCTGTTTTGTAGCATCTGCCCCAGCAGCAATCAATTTTATTTCTTCCATGAAGCTGGACTTTGCAGTATTAAGATTAACTGAAATGGAAACAATTATAATGTTTTCTTAAGCAAAATGCAGTACATTTAGGTCAAGCATCTGAGACTAATAAAGGCGTCTTTAGTTAAATACTTTAGTCTATGATTACGGTTAAGTATGCAACATGAATGTTTCCAAGTTAAATTTTCCAGATGCCAACATCTATGCTTTACAGGCTTGTATGCACATTTTAGATATTCTCTAGTGCTGAACCTTGTTGAGGCTGGGTGGTAGGCTGATTCAAACCCTCTTTTTATCATGGAAACTGCATTAGATTTTAGGGGCAGAATTTTTAGCTCGGTGTGCGGGCACGTGCCCGACCTACTCGAGCATAAAATAGAGAGTGATGATGTCGGGCGAGCGTCCCAACATTTTGGTAGGCAGGTGTACACAACAGTCGGAAGCATGCCCACCGACAATTAAGAGGGTAATTAAGCCCATTAAAGCTTCAATTGACTCCAATTTTTCATGGTGCATCCAACCTTACAGTTGGTGGACGGGTGAATTGGCAAGGCGGACTTTGCATTTTTGATGAGACCTCATCCAAGGGCGGGATAAGGTTTCCATTATTAAATTTTAAAAAATAAAAATATTTGGACAGAATTTTCATCATCTATATGTCCAGGTGGCTGATTCTGATGTGTGGACATTTTTTTCTGGATTTTAAAATCTTTATTGATTGCTTTTAAATTCTTCAGCTCCCTGAGGCAGCTCTCTGCTCTCAGAGAACTTTCATTCTGTGCTCCTCCGTGCCCGCACTTGCGTTAGCGCCCGCCCTCATCCCAACTCCACTCCAGCAAAGCTGAGCATTTCAGCCCGTGTTTCATGCTGCCTGGCCGTTAATTGGCCTACCAATATGAAATCGCGGTCAGAGGCCAATCACGGTTGGCGGTCAGTTCCTCGGCTGCTCTCGGGCCCACTGATCACACCCGCCCACCAAGCTAAATATCCTGCACAAGGTAAAATTGATGAAACTAAGTTTCCTTCTCAGTTGTTCATTCAAGTATGCACATGTTAAGTCTGGAATAGTCTTGAACAAGTTCCAATACAGATATGAGTCCACAGCACAAAACGGTCCATAATTCATGAATGTTAAGTATATAATTTCCCTTTCAAATAGGAGCCATGGTGTGGGAAATGGAAAAATTCATAGTGATACAGTGCAATCCTGAATTTTTGCTTGAAGCATGTTTAGCACAGTGCAGAATATGTTTTAGTCTGCAACTAACTTGAACTAGACCAAACATGCAGATACATGATGGCGCAGGGTAAGATGAGTCTGTATCCAACTCATACTGTACTCTTATCTTGGAAGTTCTCGGTGCTGACATAGTGCGGTCCCTGAGAGAAAACTCTCCATTCTCTTTTCCCAGAATTCTCCTCTCTTATTTTGAATGATTCTATTCCTTACAACACTTACATTTACATGTTTTTCCCTCTTAAACCCTCTTAAGCACAATGGTTGGACAGAGAATTGTGTGAAATATTAGAAAGAGTGTGAGTATTTGGTAAAGGGCCAGGAGAAGATAGAGTGAAGGAACATGACAAGGTCAGCAAGTACAAAAACCTGTAGCCATATAGTGCTTTTAACATAATAAGATGTCCCAGGGCACTTCTCAAGAGAGTTATAAAGCAAAATCTAGCACTTGAGCCACATGAGAAGATTTTAGAGCAGATGACCAAAAGCTTAATCAAAGGGGTAGGTTTTAAAGAGCATCTTAAAAGAGGAAAAGGGAGTAGAGAAACTGGAGAGAATTCCAGAATTTAGGAAGTTGTCAACTGGAAGGCCTGGCCACTCAGCTGGAGCAATTAGAATCAGGGATGCTCAAGAGGACAGAAGTAGAAGAGTACAGATATCTCAAAGGGTTGTGAGATGATAGTAGATTATAGAAATAGAGATTCATGAGGCCATGGAAGGATTTAATAACAAGGATGAGAATTTTAAAATCGAGGTATTGATTAAGCAGGATCCAATGTAGATCAGTGAGCACAGGGGTGATGGGTGAGCTGGACTTAGTGCAAGAAAGGGCATGGACAACAGAGCTTTGTATGGCCTCAAGTTTGCAGAGGATAGAATGTAAGAGACTGGGCAGGAATCTGTCGATAGAGTCAAATTTTGAGGTAATAAAGTCATGTTTGGGGGTTTCGACAGCAGGTGATCTGAGACAGCCTTAATGTTGGGAGATGTTATGGAGGTGGAATTGGCAATCTTAGTGATGGTGTGAAAATGTGGTCGGAAGTTCTAGGATCAAATATGATACCAAGGTTACACACTGCCTCAGAGAGTTGCCAAGGAGGTGGAGGGCATAAATGGCTAGGGAATGAATGTTGCAGTGACAGTGGAAGCGGAAAGCCAATTAAACTGATTAAGGACCCAATTAGGGAGGATTTTGCATCCTCTTGGGCATTCAATGGAAGTGGCCTCCCCTCAGTAAATTGGGGGATCTGAAACGTCATGCCATGGGTTTAAAAAGATGCAATCATCCTCAATAATGTCATGGATGGCAAGGGCCATGTTTACAAATAAATGGGCATTCTTCAGGTAGATACGGAGCAGGGCGGTGTTAGCTGATCTGCTGGCAGAGCCTATGGGGTCAGCAATGTGGGGTGGGAGGGAGGGGATCTGGACAAGAAGATCAAGATTAGTCTCAAGTGAGCACGCTGGTCAGAAAGGTCAGCAAGATAGTAGGAAGGAGCAATTTTGTGTTGTTGCTCATAATGTGGTAGTTATGAATGCCTTATGGGCCCTTCGGAAGATAGTAAGAGAGGGACGGGGGAAACTATGGCTTATTTTATGAGGTAGTCAAGCCAGGAATGGCAGCAGGAGAGTAGGAAGAGTGAGGAGCACTGAAAGCAAGGCCTTAGTACCTGAGGGGAGAAATGAAAGGAGGTGTGATGACAAGGTCTAGGAGGGGTACAGATAAAATAAAGGAAATGAAAGACGAGAAATGAGTGGAACTAGAAGTGATGGGCTTGAGTCCAGAGTGGCAGCCAAATTGCACACACAAATGAACACAGAGTAATCTCAAGTTATATAGGCCTGTTTACTTAGCCACTATTTGGATACATAAAAACCTGGTAGTAAACAGGGAATTGCTTCATAAAGCCATCTAACAGTACAGACAAGATGAGGAATTTACTTCATGATGAATTATTACCTTATTTTTATTCATTCTCAATACATGGTCATTTATTGCCCATCGTTAATTTTCCTTAACAAACTATCATATGACACAATGGCGCATCAATTTAAAGCACCAACTGATCACTAAGTACATAAGAACATCAGACTTAGGAGCAGGGGTAGGCCATTTGGTCCTTCAAGCCTGATCTGCCATTCGATAAGATCATGGCTGATCTGCTTGTGGTCTCAACTCCACTTTCTCTGCCCCCTAAAACCCCTTGTACATCACAAATCTACCCAACTCAGCCTCGAGTTAATGAATAATACACTTCTGCTTAACAATATGTGCTATAAAGGCCTCTACTTAGTTTACTGTCCTCAGATAGGGCACCGCCTTGGTTATTACAATTGGCCTGAGTGCCTCCTATTGTAGGAATTAGAAAAATACAACTATCACAAGCTATCTTGTGAACCTTGCTGTGCAGTGTGCATGTGTGAAAGCTTGGTATGGACAAAGTTAGGGTTAATTATCTTGACTTACGTTTGAATAATGGCTACTTCAGTGAAGTACTGGAAAACTGTTGAAATCCTTGGAAACTGACCAAAACACAAATTGGTGCTTTTAAGGAAAACTTCACTAGAGGGAGTCAGAGTAGCAGGAAACCTAAGATGTAAAATAAGCTCAGATGTGCTTTTTATTAGATTTTAAGTATTATAAATAATGGTGCATATTCCTTTCCTGCCCAATCTCTGCCATGTTACATAACCTCCCTTCCTTCCATCAATTGTGAAGTATACTATTTCTCAAACTATAAGGCTCTCATTTTCTGGAAAGGTTGATCTATAAAAGCATAATCAATCTATAACCATAAAAAGAAGTTTTGTAGCTATTTGATTCACTCTGTACCATTTTTTCTCTCTACTCATTAAGAGCTAAACATAGCTTCACAATGATAGCGCTTCACTAGCTTATCAACATCAAGATAATATTGCAAGATCGGTTCATTATCATTGCTGTACTGAGAAGTCACGGACACAACCTATATTTAGGACTTTCAAGATGCATCCCATATATTTTAACTAGTGGGAAGCACTACTGAGTACAGCAATACCATAGATAAACTGTAAAGATCAATAATAATTAAGACTGATGAAGAGAAGTTGCATACTTGAGTGTTGGGCCCAGTGGAAAGAAAGCTTTATTTGTCTTAGGGATTTATATATCGAGAGAACTCCAACCTCATTTTCCTCCCCAATGTCTGTGAAGATGTTGCCTCCTAAATCCATGCACACCTTTTCCGGAATTCCATGTTTGAATCCCTCCAATCAGGTTCACCCCTCTGCCACGGCACTGAAATAACCCTTATCAAGTGAGTGGGCAAAAACTTGATGGAGTATGATGTGTAAAAATGTGAATTTGTCCACTTTGGCAGTGAGAATAGAGAAGTAGTATACTATTTAAATGGAGAGAGATTACAGAACTCCGAGGTACAGAGGGACCTGAGTGTGCATGAATCATAGAAAGTTATTATGCAGATACAGCAAGTGAATAGGAAGGCAAATGAAGTTAGCATTTATTGCAAGGTGAATGGAATATAAAAGTGAAGAAGTTTTACTGCAGCTGCATGGGGCCTTGGTGAAACCACAGCTGGGATTTTGCATGCACACCGGCAGCGGGTGTGTTTTGTGGCGTGAGCGGACAATATAGAGATAAGGCTAAAAATCAGTTTCACGATATTGTGAAACCAGTTTGCAATCATCTGCTCAGCCCATCAATAGCGGGCCCCGCCATCAGATATCAGGAACCTCACTGTAATACATCAGCATATCATTATAAGGCCAGCCCGCCGGACTCATCCCCCCACTGGATCGGCTATACACATCAGCAGGAAAATACGCCACCGTGTTTCACAACAGCATATATAAGGCATGCACTTGGCAGGCTGCACTTCACTTGGGACTTCAAGGTTTGTTTGCCTACCTTGCTTCGGTCAGCACTTGCAGTCAGCAGCGCCAGGCTTCACAGGCAACACCATATTACTTTTAGAGGGGCTCACGGGTAGGTCTATACCTACCAAAACATGTAGGTGACTTTTCAATGGCTGCAGGGCAAGGTCTTGCTTGGAGAAGGGAGAGAGGTGGCTTCAGGCAAGGGAAGAGGCTGCAGGGAGAGGGCTGCACTGGGGAAGTAGGGTGTCCCAGGGTCTGTGTGGGAGCAAATTTGATCTGTGCAAGTCGCTTCAAGATGCTGAGGGCAGAGGAGGCAGTCTCCATAAGAAATGAGGCCAGATGGACATGTGAGGTTGTGTTGTCCCTTGAGCTGGCAGTGAGTGAGACGCCCATGAATGTGTGATGGGCTTGAGTGTGTGAATTTACAGTGATAAGATGGATGCCATACCTTGGCTGCATGGATGTGATCCTTCAACCTCTATCTGCATTGGATGGCAAACCTCCTCTGTGCAACATTGGCACTGATCACCACTGCCATCACCAACCAAGCCAGAGTGGTAATGCTGCTGACCCTCCTGAAGCCAGTGGGGGTATAGAGGACATCACAGTGGGCCTTCATAGCGTCCAAAAGTCACTCAAGGGCTGCAGTCTTCTTGCCTTTCAGGGCTATGTTTTCTTTGCTGTAGTCCTGGACTAGAAGCACTGAGTGCAGCTGTGCTTTAAGTGTGATGCTTGGCATGATAAAGCAGTGAGGTGATGGCATGGCGGGCAAATGAGAGCCCACCCATCATGGAAACAGCACATTTCCCTGGAACGCATAAGTAACGCAGTGGGTTTGGGATGATACAGTGTGAAAACCCACCATCGCGGAGTGCAAATCTGGGATGATTCTGCCTCACATTTGGAGTAATGTTACATTTTTGTTGTTCTTATTTGAAAAATTATATACCAGTAATTGCTTTAGAAACAGTTCAGAGAAGGTTCACTCAATACAATCCTGGGATAAAGGTTTAGCTTATGAAGAAAGGGCGAACATGTTTGGCCTATACTCATTGGAATTTAGAAGAATGAGAGGTGATCTTATTGAAACATATAAGATCCTGAGTGGACTTGACAGGGTAGATATCAGGAGGATGTTTCATCTTGTGGGAGAGGCTAAAACTAGGGGACACAGTTAAAGAGTAAGAGGTCTCTCTTTTAAGACAGATGCGGAGAATTTATTTCTCTCAGAGGAATGTTAGTCTGTGGAATTCTCTTCCTCAGAAAGCAGTGGGGGCTGGATCATTGAATTTATTCAAGGCTGAGTTGGATAGATTTTTGATAGACATGGGAGTCAACATGGCTTTGTGAAAATGAAATCATGCTTTCTGTGGGAGATTATAACAAATGCATCTTTGCAGCCACTTCTTTTAAGACCCTAGGATGCATGCCATCTGGTCCTAGGGACTTGTCAACCTTCGGGTCCAATAGTTTTCCCAGCAATTTTTTCCTGGTGATGGTGATTGTTCTAAGTTCCTCCCTCCCTTTCAGGGTTCTAGGGGGCAGATGGGAAAGTGGAATTGAGGCCACAACCAGATCTTTATTGAAAGGCAGAGCAGGTTCAAAGGGCCTATGTTCCTATGTGAAGCATCTTGAGATATTTTGTTATGTTAAATATGCCATATAAATAGTAGTTGTTGTCAATCTATATAATTTAAAGAGCTAATTTATTCAGGACCAGAAATCCTGCAGATTAGCAATGATTCCACTAAAATCAACTCCACTCGCCCCATGGATTTCTCAGGGTTGAGGAAGACCATCCCATTAACTGATCATGGCTCCCACTAGCATTACGTCTCAGCCTCAACCCCTGGGTTGGAAATCCAACAACTGCTGCTAGGTCCAGAGGTGCCACCAGCAAAAGGGTACTGGCCTGCTTCCAGTGGCCTTCATTACAAGGGGAACAATAAACTTTGCCATTAACTTTTTCTTTTCAGCAGTCTGGATCTGAATCATAGCCTGAAGCCTGAGTGGCCTGAATTTCACCATTTGGCCACCACAGATAAGGAAAGAGATTTGACCATTGAATTCTGCAGGTTTCAGCCGCAGATTGGTGGGGCCTAGGATTACGTTAGCCCCTGCTTGTGACTAATCAGCAGGGTAGCAGTGAATGCTTATGATATTGCTGAGGGAGCTACATGAGAGGCCTCAGACTACAACATGCAGAACCATTAATATGGCAATTAACACCCAAATAATTAGTTTCATTACCTGCTTTATTTATTGTTTTTGTTTCTTGGACTGGAGTGGCAGGGGAAAAGGGTGCTCATTTCTATTAATAGTTAAGTCTAGGAAAAAGAATACCTACTTATTTCACAGACCCAGTATCAATGTCAAGATGTTGGGATTCCTCTAGTCTGCCCTGACAAGGTGAATTTATCCCAGCTTCAGAAAATACCTGCCACTGATTAATGTGACATTTCCATTTCTCATGCTTTTTTGCTCTCTCTGAGAGCAGATCAACTGTTTAATTCCCATTAACCTCCAACTTCCATGCTGTTGGCCTGTAATCATCTGGTAATAAGTAATTTGGCAATTAAACCTTACAGGCAGCAGAGGCAGGAGATTTATATACTGACTTTCTGGGCTGGATTCAAACTCAGGAACCAAATGATGCTGACAGAATTATTTACCTAACTGAAGTCCTAGACATTGTTAGCCTCAGACCTCCAATGAGCTAATTCCTAAAGCAATACCAGCACTCTTGAAATAAAAACAAAAAATGCTGGAAAAACTCAGCAGGTCTGGCAGCATCTGTGGAGAGAGAATCAGAATTAATGTTTCGAGAACAATATGACTCTACTTCAGTATTGCTGGTTCAAGAAAAGTATTTCATTTGAAAAATGCAACTGAGAAAGAAATAAAACACACTATCTTTGCAATTTATAGATATATGTTTATGAGGTTTTCTTAATTGTGACACTCATTGTAACTTAAGCTTCATACTTTTGTATGAAAGTAATCAACAATAATGTTCATTAGCTGATACACATGAATTAAAACATTGCATCTAATCAAACAGAATGGTATTAATTATAGCACAGTATATGAGTTCCTTACATTGTGTTCACATAAAAGCCAACTGATCTCATGCAACACAAGTCATGCACACCAGTATTTTCAATAACTGTAGATAGTTTTTTAAAGACAAACTGGTAGTAGAGATATAGTTTTACAGTAATAATTGTGACCGTCACTAGGAACGACAAGAAATTATCAAAGTGGTAGCTAAAACTCAAGTTAATCTTGGTTGGCTTCCTGTTTGAGCCATGAATCAATTCCTTTCTCACTGATTACTTTGTGTGCCTGAAGTTACAAGAGGAGCTTGGAGGTTGAAAATTACAAGGCAATAAATCCGCAGGTGTAGTCATTTGCAAAGTTAGTTATTCATCTGTGGAACAAAGAAAAGGAACTGGTCACTTACAAGGTACTAATTAGCAGTACTGGAGCCTCGGATTAAAGGGTAGAAAATCTATTTCCCAGCCAGGGCTCAGCACACAGCATATTTCCCAATATGAAAAGCCGGGTAGAGGTATGGTGTTGAATATACATTTTAAAAAACTACAAATGCTGAAAATCCTACAAACAAGAATAGAATGTGTTACAAATAAGCAGCATCCGTATCTGTAAAGAAAAAACACATTTTGGTGTTTAGTGTGCAAGAACGTACAAATCTAATGAAGGGTGTACACTTGAAGCATCATTGCTGTCTTGTTAACCTGCTGGGTACTTACGACATGTGTATTTTTGTGGGCAAGTGAAAAGAGGAAGACAGAGCCCAGGAGCACAAAGAAAAGATAAGCTCTGTTGCCTACTGTCTTGAATAGTCCAGGGAATGCTTACGAGAATCAAACTGTGAGTCTTAATCTAAATCTGAAGTCCACATAGATGTCATGCCCGACATTTCCAGAAATGACAGTTTTAGACTTCTCATCCTGCATTCCAAACTGACACAGAATTCAGTGGGAGTATTGCAAACAGGGCCCAGGGTTCTCTCAAACACCAGAGCTGAGCTGGATGCTGGCTGCTCCATTTTATTGATACAGCTCAGCCATAATAGCCAGTCATTTCCCATTGTTGTCAATGCTGAAAGTTGTGGAGATCTTAGAAAGGAAAACATTTTTAACAGAAGCCTAGGCAAAGGAAATGTATGCATTTTTATCAAAAATATACTTTGATTGACAATTTTTTCTCCTCCAATTTCTATGCCAATGAAATTGTGTGATCTAACATTGGAATATAGCTCAGTTGGCACTAACTGCTTTCTAGTCCATTGTCAAAGGTTTACTTTCAGTGTTTCCATTTGGTTTGTAGTGTGGCAGGGGTTTCAAACAACCAAGTAAAACTACAAGAAAGCTTTGACCACAGTCATTTTCCTAACTTTTAACTTCTAACTTTGCTTTTAGGTATCTGTATGATTCATCGCTACATCTTCTTTGCATTTTTTTTCAATCATTTTATATGTTTAACTGAGCACACGTATAAAAGTAAATACACAGGTATCAGATTGGGGCATATGTAAATTCATATAATAAACTTTAGAATATAACAATGGTTTACAATGTCCTAAATGATGCATGGAATGAATGGAATATTACCAAAGCAGAGTCAAGGGCCAGGTCGTTTCCCAGTTCCATGAACCTGAACTGAGAAGAAGAGGCCGGCAGGTTGGATTTTCATTCCAGGGGAGCAGGCTGGATGAGAAGTTGAGCCCGTCACCCCTGGAATGAATGCAGATGCAGGGTGGGCAGAAGGCCTGCTTCAGTGCACTTTGTTGAAGTTATTTTTAAAAATTAACGAAGCAAAAAAAAAGCCCTCCAGCCCTCATCCCTCACCCCCCCACACACTCCCCATGCCCCATCCATGCCAACCTATGCCACCTTATGCACCACCAGCCACCCCCATGGCTCCTAATATGCCCTTTGCAAATCTATGCCCCTTTACCCACCCACATGACCCCTCATACCCCCATGCCATCCTATGCCCACAATCATGCCCATTGTCCTTTATAGCCCCTATGTCATCTGAGTGTCATCTCTGCCAATCTATGTCCCCCATCTACAGCCTTTTGTCCTTACCCCCTCCATACCAACTCACCTAATATCCACCATAGGCAAACCTCGGGACCCATGCTGACATCAAATATTGTTATATGTCTATTGACGACATGACTAATAAAAAAATACTCACTGAAAAAATAACATTCAATGTATTGAAAGTCCTTCAACTAATCTCTGATGAAACCAAGCATTTCGCTTAAGTACTTAATCACTTATGAAAACAAACATTTCTATTCTATAACCATTTGGAGCTGCCAGTCAAACTGTTCATTTAACAGGAACCCCACTGAGATAATGTTAGGTTGTCAAATTAGTCATGCAGCACAAATCCTATAATCAGGCTTAATCACAAATCAAGCTTGTGTCAACAGGCAGAGTAAAATAGCAAGCAGTGATTTCTATTTTAAACTCCACATATTTTTTTAATTTAAAGCCCAGCAAAGTTAAATCCCTTGACAGCTCCAATGAGCTTTGACAGTACTTTGAAAGCTTGACATTCTTTGACAATGTTGACAGTTCCAATGCATTTTTTTACACACAATCATGTTTACTTTTAACATTTGCAAAGGGCAACTGACCTCTCCCAAGGGGTACCTTACCTCTTCCAAAGGGGTACCTTATTTCTCCCAAAGGGCACCTGACCTCCGCCAAAGTTGTCTGGGACTATATCCAAATGGGTACCTTATCTCTCCAAAAGGGACCCTGGCCATCCAAATGAATGCATAAGGTCCAATCTGCAAACCTCATGTTTCACCTACCTCACCAAAATCACACGAGTGGATGCAGCTGCTGATTCCATGAAGCACGGATGTGCAATTTTGAGATCCACCACCACCCATCCCTGTGAAAGTGGTGGAGACCAGGTTCATGGGCAGGACCTCTGGATTCGGGCCTCTGCTGGCATTTTCGCACAGACTGAGAGCCTTTCCATCTGTGCTCACATTGTGGCCAAGGTGCATTACCGAGTGGGAGTTAAGAATGTCTTTATAATTTCTACTTTAATCTCTGGATAGCAATCAGGGAGGGAGCTTAGGTTTTTTTCAGCTGCCACCTCAGAGGTCCTGAAACCATTTGGAGCAATCTGGCTGAGATCATAGCTAGAAGTTAGACTACCTTGGCCCCATCTTTGGACAGTAAGCAAAACAGCTCAGACATCAGCCAGTACAAATATTTTTCCATTAATTTTACCTTTTACCCAATTGAATAATTCCACCCCATTGTAAACCAGAAAAGAATGTTGAGTAAGTACCTTCAACTGCTGTTTCAACAACTTCGATAGACACCGATTTCATTATCTGCTGGAGTCGATTCTGAATGTCAAGCAAACCTTGAAAGGTCCTCACAGGAAAAGCCAAGCTGGCGGAATATGCTATCGGCTCTAGTACTGTTCGATCAGCTTCCCTCAGGCCAATTCCAAATACCACAATTCCCAGTTTTCTTAATTTTTCCGCCTGCTGTGAAATATCATCACGGGACTTCCCTGAAGTGAGAAGCAATATAATCTGTGGAACAGCACTGTCCATCCTGCTTCCTGCTGAGCTTGTGAAAACATTCCTTATGACATGGTCCAATGCATAGCCAATGTTGATTTTTTTGCCACGCTTTAGTTTGAGTTTCTTAATTGCAGCCAGAACTCCTTTCTTGGTTGATTGAGCGTTTAGAAGGAATTCAGTTCTTGGATTCTCACTGAACTGTACAACACCAAATTGAACTTTTCCATCTCCAACATCAAAATTTTCAACAATTTTAGCCATAAACTGACGAACGGTTGGAAATCCTTTTCCAATTTTAGCAGAACCATCGACAAGGAAGACAACATCTCTTTTATCAATAGCTGTAACAAGGAAATGTCATCACCCTTTACATATTTTTGTGTAATGACAGCAAAACAAATTCAAACACATCAAATAATTGCTAAAGAAGCTAGTTTTTTATCTCTTTTCCTTCCTCTAATCTTACAGGCACTGATTCAACTCCCAGTGCCATGTGCTAGTGATGATAGAAATAGGAGAATCAGGCAGATTAATGCATGGCTGGAGATAATGTAGGAGAGAGGGCTTTAGATTCCTAGGGCAATGGGATCAATTCTGATGGAGATGGAACCTACTCAGGCTGGACAGGTTGCACCTGAATAGGATGGAGTCCAATATTTTCACAGGATGGTTTGGTGTTAGGGAGGGTTTAAACCAACTTGGCACGGAGATGGGAAACTTGAAGAAGCTAGTCCAGAATATCAAAAGCACATAGGCAGGTTGGTAGAATGGGCAGACAACTGGCACATGAAATGTAATGCAGATAAGTGTGAAATGATTCATTTCAATAGGAAGAGCACAGAGAGACAATATGAAATAAAGGATGCAACTTTAATGAGGGTGCAGGAGCAGAGGTATGTGCATGAGTGCATATGTCCATAAATCTTTGAAGGTGGCAGGATAGGTTGAAAGAGTGTTACATAAAGCATACAACATCTTGGCTTTTATTAATAGGGGCATACAGTACAAAAACAAGTAAGTTATGTTAAACTTGTGTAAAACACTGGGTTGGCCCCAACTGGATTATTGTGTCCAGTTCTGGGCACCAAACTTTAGGAAGGGTGTGAGGCATTAAAGAGAGTGCAGAAAAATTCACAAGAACAGCTCCAGGGAGGAGGAATTTCAGTTAGATAGAAAAATTGGATAATTCCCTTGGAGAAGAAAAGGTTGAGAGATTGATAGAGGTATTCAAAATCAGAACAGATAGGCAGAAACTGTTCCCATTATTGTAATGATTGAGAACCAGATTTAAGATAATTGACAAAAGAAGCAATGGTGATGTGAGGAAAAACATTTTGACATAGCATTTGGTTAGTATCTGGAATGTACTGTCTGACAGTGTGGTAGGGATATGTCCAATTAAAACTTTCAAAAGGTTATTGGATTATCATCTGAAAAAGAAGAAAGTTTTAGCACTTAAGAGAAAAAAGCCAGGGAGTGGCACTAGTTGAATTGCTCCTTTGGAGGGCCAGCACAGACATGGCATGGTGAATGGCCTCCTGCTGTGCCATAACCATTCTATGATTCTGCGGTCTTCCCCGTTTTAGCCCAATCTGCCCTATCCTCCTTGTTAGCTCTTAGACACATTGCTACAGAAAACTAGTCTGGACACACTCAAGAAATACCTTTCTGAATGTGCAAGTCTGTTTAAACCAATTAATATGAAAGTTAAAACTACTCTGCCTTTGCTATAATTTAGCTTAATCTCTGCATTTACACAACCTATCACTTTGCAACTGATACCAAAGGGTCTATACACAACACCCAAGCAAACTTAAAATCTTTTCTGTTTCTCAATTCTACCCATAAAGTCTCCACTGCCTGCTTGCCTCTTGTTATATTCTCTCTTATCATTGAAGTGAGTTCATCTTTAATCACTGAGACTACTCCTACCCTTTACCATGCTCTCTATCTTTCCTATGGATATTTTCACCTGCACTATTTAGTTCCCAGGTCTGGCTGTCTTGTAACTATGGGCAGGATCATCTCAGATTTTCACTAAGTGTGGTAGCAGGCAGGACAAAGGACTTTTTACCCACTGACCACAATGGCGGTTTATCACACCAATCATCCCAATCCCTCCTCATTAATTATGCATTCCCGGGAAACACGCCATTTCGATGGTGGGTGGGCTCCCATTCACCCGCCAAGCCGTCACCTCACCATTTCCTCATGCCAGGCGCCATATTTAAAGTGCAGTCCCGTGCACACCTCTCAGTGCTTCCAGACCAGGACTGCTACACAGAAGACATGGCCCCGAAAGGCAAGAAGAATGCAGCCCCCTGGTTTAGTGATGATGCATCCCTGGAATGGCTTTTCGACAAGAGGAGGCCCATTGTGAAGTCCTTGACCCCTGCTCTGGGCGAAGACCAGCAAGCAATGTCACCAATTCAGCATGGGAGGCAGTGACAGCAGTGGTCAATGCCAATGCCCTGCAAAAGAAGACAGCCACCCAGTGCCGCAAGAGGAAGAATGGCTTCATCCGTTCCACCAGGGTAAATCACTCTTCTTATCACTCTCAACTCTCACACTCACAAACCCATCACACATCCACAGGGATCTCACACCTCAACGGACAACAGCGCTAACTCTCACACACACCCTCACATCTCCATCAGGCTCATATCTTCTCAAGTTCACGTCCTCATCCCGTCCATGGCTCCAATCACCAACAAACATTCCATGTAGTGCCAAGTGTCCTGCATCTCTCCATTTGTTTTCATGCAGGAGGAGCTGGCTTAAAGCAGCAGGGAGAGGTCCCAGAGCGGGGGTGGAGTGGCCCACATTAGGCTCCTCACTCACTTTGAAGAGCATGCCATCACGTTGACTGGTGAGGTCAGCGGCAAACACCCATGTGAGGACCCTGCACCACATCATCCCTCTCTCAACGCAACTGTGAGTGCTCTCTCTCCTGCTTCTGACTGTGCTGCCATGCACTAATTATCTCTAAGTTGGTTCACAGGGAGCTCTGCCAAGTGACTGACACCCTCAGCCAGCCAATCCCTCAGCTCCATCCAGGTATGTCTCCAAGCAAGAGGACACCTCCTCCATTGAACAGCTGGGAATAAACAGCCTGGAAGACCCATCACAGCGCCTACACACACCCTCCCCCAGTGCAGAGATACATACCTCAGTGGGACCTTGATCTAGAGCAGGCTCGGGTTCACAAACTGGTGGTCACCACACAGACACATGTCCGCAGCAGGAGGTGGCAAGTTCAGCCAAGCTCCCCAGCACTCAGAGGACTGCTGGGGAAGAGGCATCTGTGAGCTCTGAGTTAGATGATGAACATCTAGATTTGGCTTTCAGCTCACCATGAGTCAGCAGAAAGGGGAATATCATGCAGAACTGTCGGAAGCCCTCAACACAGAGTGACACGCGTGTCGGATGAGTGTGTCCACCTGCTCTCTGATGAAGTGGTGCCCACATGTGTGCGTATCAAGGTCTCCATGGGAAGGACGGCAGACGCCATGGAGACCCTGGTCCAACAGAATGCAGAGATGCGCACAGACCTGCACTCCATCATGGTTGCCATGGGTGAGTTCCTGCAGTGGCAATGTGAGGGGGAAACTGGGCACTTTGATGTACCTCCAGCTGCTTCTTCCCCTCAAGGAGTCAGACCCGGGCCCTTGGGCACCCAAAGGGAGGAGCAGCGGCAGCTGGAAACCTCTGGGTCAACCACTCAGTAATCTCAAAGGCAGTCCTCTCCCTCCCTTTGCCTGTCACCTCTTCAACCTCGTTCTCTGTCACTGGAGAGGGAGCAACTGGCCCATAGGAGGACAGCCAAAGCAAGCCGGGGCCGCCAAGGCTACGGCTCTCCAGAAGACCCATGCCAAAGTCATCAGAAGTAACAGGGCCAGCCATTGCACAGGCTGTCTCCACCCCTGCTGAGGGTGTCAAGGCAGCATCGATAAGTCTAAGGCATAGAAAAGTTAAATTCTGATCACAATTGGTTGCACAGGTGAACATATTTTGTCACTTTACAATCTGAAAATATATTCACTTTCACTGAATATGTTTCATCTTCATTTACAGGCTTCATGAGTCAGTCCCCTGCATCCCACACTGCCCGTCACCCCAACTAGCAGTTCAGCTGCATGCTGCCAGCCCACGAGTGATTCTGGAGGAAGAAATATATGCATGTGAAAGGGCCTTTCGGAGCCTCGTGCAAGTACTCTACCACGCACGCCAATCCTCCCCCCATCACACTCATCTCAATGTCCCGAGCATTTTCAATGCTGCCTGCTGGGGTTCGCTTTCAGTTGTCCATCTGAGCTGACCTGCATCTCTGCCCACCCACTGAACACACTCCTACGTAGGACCTGTTCCCGCCTGCTATGAGTCTAGTTTCATTTTCAATTTAACCAACATTGTAGAGGTACAGTTTTTCCTCAGGTTCCCTGTCCTTGCCCCTCCCCAAGTCACCCATTTCCTTTCCACCATCACTGTCAACCCCCCTTGCATCACTTTCCACATCCTCACCAGCACCTACCAGCCACAACCTTTTCTTCCAGGAATATCCAGGTGAACATGCACATTCGCTACCTTCCCGAAAATCCCACTCCCAGCCACATTCACCTCCTGGACCTCCTCCTTCCCGCCCCCAGGGTCCGTGTCTGCCACCGTATCCCTACCAACCACCCCCACCATCCCTTCTACCGATATCGTCGCACCCTCACCCTCCCACCTTACCGCCTCACTCTGCCCTTGGTCGTTCTCACCATTCCCTCATACCATGCCCACCCTTAGTTTACTCCCCAGTAGGCAGTCATCAACTCCACAGATCCCTCCCTTCCTCCCTTGCACATTCATCTAGACATCCCCCACACCCCCTCCGGACTCCTTCCCCCCTTGGAACCTGTTTCCTGGGAATGCATAATTAATGAGGCAGGAAGTAGACAATACAGCATGAAAAGCCATCAAAGCAGGTAAAGCATCTTTTTTCCCACCTGCTACTGCACTTAGTGCAAATCTGGGACACTTCCTCCCTATTTCTGCTGGTTTGGGAACTAAGATTAGGGGCATAGCCTAAACATTAGATCCAAGCCTTTCATAAGTGAAGTTAGGAAACATTTCTACTTGCAAAGTTTGAAGCTCTCTTCCACAGACAGCAGTTGATGTTGGGTTATTGTTAATTTTAAATTTGTGACTGATAGATTTCTGTTAGCCACAGTATTAAGAAATCTGAGCAAAGGCAAGTGTTCAGAGTTATGTCACAGATTAACAATGTCCAAATGGCAGAACAGGTTCAAGAGGCTAAATGACCCACTCTTGTTCCCAAATCATGTTTTAGGCCGGAATAGCCTGTTTTTGTGCTGTAAATATTTGGACATTTCTTATTATTTATTCCTGTTATATACTTATAAATTGTGGTGATTTTTTTTCTCCTGTTAATAAATTTTCTAGTTCGAGTTTTACCACTGCTTCCTGATGTTAATGGAATTTCTGTGATACAGTAGCACTGCCTAGTTCTGAATTTGTGTAATTTATACTCCAGAGAGGGATGTGAAATTTAGAACTCCATCAACAACATTAGAATACACTGGAGCGATTGCTGTCGATTTGGCCACTCGTATGTAAACTGAGTTGCTGAATTCTACAGAGAGACTGAGCCCCACTCACTCACAGCCAGAGCAAAATGACTGCAACCCGGTGCACTGTGTACCAGTGGTACTTAGCTCCAGGTAGCAGGAATGGAAACTACTTCAGTAGGTAATGTTCTGGGCCTCCAGTGCCAAGTGCATTGTCTCATTAATATTACAGTGCTCCCTTCAAAGTCAGTGCTGTCGCTGCTGGGTTTAACCCCAATATTTACCCCCAGAATTGATCATGAGCTGTTCATAGCTCTTGTTCTAATGCAACAAATGGTTCTTCATTTTCAAAAGTGGCTGGTTACCTGAGCTAGAAGTAGGTGGTATCGGGACATTCTCTACATTCTGTGAAATGCTGAGCAGATGCAAGTCCAGATCTGAAAGACTCGAGTAGCTATCCACCTGAAAAACCAGTTTTGGTGAATATGCAACTTGATTCAGTTCACTTCTGTCTACATTCCCAATGCCAACCGTGAATGGCACAACACCAGCCCGCTTCAGCTCTTCTGATGGCCGCCTCACATCATCCTGTGACTTTCCAGTAGTAATGAGCACCAAAATTTGAGAGATCCCCAAATGTTGCCTGCCCCCACCAGATCTGCTGAAGACATTCCTCCTGACAAAGTCCAGAGCAAAGCCTGTCTTAAGTCCCCTTCCACCTTTAAGCCGAAGTTTTCTGGTTGCAGCCAAGACCTGTTCTTTACTTGTGTAAGCGTTTAATGGAAATTCAATCCTTGCATTGTCACTGTATTGTACCAGTGCAACTTGATCTTTGTCCTTTGCAATATTAAAGTTGGGAATTAAATTAATAAGAAAATCACGAATTAAATAAAAAAAACTTCCCACATTGTAAGAACCATCGATTAGGAACACAACATCTCTCTTGTTGCCTGCAATAAATAAGGAAGAGTAATTATCGCCAAGGTTATCCAGTGAATATTATAAAAACTAGTTCATTTTCTGTGATGTTAATCATATTGTTTTATATCATTGACCTGCTAAGCTCCAGTTGTAATTGTCCCATCAGCTTCCAGCAGGCAATGAGAGTGCTGATGTATCTTTTTTTCTCTCATTCTTCTATTTTAACTTCTCTCTTATTCCTTTCCAAAATAGCTTTCTCACAAACCATTCTCTGTTCCTCCATGGATATCTTGCTGTCTTTCTCTATTCCCTCTCAGAGGGATCTCTCTTCAGCCCCCTTCACCATTCAGCATCCCACTCCTCAAGCAGGTTTTTCTATTCATTTTCCCCCTATAACATTTGCTACTCTCTTTATCCCCTCCTCCTCAGGCCATAGCACTGCTAAAATAATCACCCCCTACACATGCTCACTGGAGCATTTTCAGGCTCTATGCCACCAAAATATTCTTGTTCACACCCATCTCGCTATACATACCTGGATGGGGAATATTGCAAAAACATATCTTAATTCTCACTCCCCTCTTCATTTCTATTTTGCACTTCTTCACACAATCTCCTTTCTTTGTATCTCACTCTGTTACTCAATGTCAATTTGTAGTAATTCCCAATAGTCCTTTTTCAATTATTTTCCCATTTTTTTCTTTCCTGTGGTATTTATTGTTTATTTTTCACCACTTTGAGTATTTACCTTTCTTTCCCCACTGTGTTTACTCTTTTTTCCTTGATACTTGAATAGAATACTTCTTCTCTCTCCTGTACTATTTAGTTCTCTTCCATTCTCAGTATTTTCTGCTCTCAGTATTTATCGCGCAATTAATGTGGTTTCTTCATTATCTGGGGATCAGTGCTGAGAGCTTGTCTCCACTCTTACTGAAATGTTGTCATTTGCTTTATATTAGGACAAAGCTCACTATCCAAGAGATTCAACAAGAAGCTGACTAACTCCGTTTCACTGTGCTGGGCTTCCAATACCTTATTCTATTCTTCATGTGAGTGGAGACCATGAAATTCTATTTTCATTGGTGATACTTTCCAGCAACAGGTTAGGGACAACAATTGGGGTGGGAACGCTCATGATTTTTATCCTTCATTAGCTGAGAGCTACCACTCAAACCTGCAACATTCCTGATCTGTATGTTTTTGTCTGCACGCAGCAACACACTTACTGGCGGAGTCATCAAATCTCTAAATCATATATTTAACATTGAAAGTTAAAAAAAAACTGAAAATTATTCAAACCCAAGTACCTTCAGTGACACCGGATGGCATTTTAATAATTTCAACGATCAGCGTTTTCAGGGGCTGTAACAGCTGATCTTGGATATCTGGAAGAGACTGGAAGTCTTGAACAGCAAACAGCAAATTGGAAGAATATGCAATATCCTGTAATTCTTCGCCATCTGCATCCGTGGCCCCGATTACAAATGTCACAATAGCAGCTCTTTTTAGTGCCTCTGCTGCCATCTTAATATTGTCATTTGACTTTCCGGAAATGATAAGCACTAAAAGCTGTGGCACACCAGCATCTCGCCTACTCCCAGCAGCCGTGGTGAAGACATTCCTGATGACATAGTTCAGTGCAGCCCCCGTATTCAGCATTCTTCCACCTTTAGGTTCCAGTTTTTCCACTGCATCCAAAATGTCATTTTTACTTGAATAGGTGTTCAAAAGAAATGCGACTTTTGGGTCCTTGCTGTACTGTACCACTGCGATACGATTCCTGTTCAACCCAACACTGAGCTGTTGAATTACGCCATTAAGAAATTTACGTACAGAAGGAAATGAAGAGCTAGCTTTTGTCGAGCCATCAATCAAGAACACAATGTCTCGTTCCTGGGTATCAGTAATATCTACCAAGACAACAGTCAATAGTTTAGATTTAAAATATATTTTATGAAGACATTACTGAAACTAACGCACTTATTGTTCATTTTTTCTATCGCTTCCCCCTCTCCTTACGAATGCATATACTTTCAGGTTGTGTGCCCAAGTGATGGGTAAAGACTCATTATGAGACATCATCAAGGCCGAAAAAGCTTGGACAGAAAAAAATTAATCAATTAATAGTGGTTAGATGATGCCAAATTTGGGCTTTCAAATCCAGCAGAAGCTAGTAAGAGAAGACGAGAGGAGGCAAGAAATTTTATTTTTGTGGAAGAACCAGTTACCATAGATGTGACATAATCATCTTTAATTTGAAAACCTTGGGGATGCAGGAAAAAGGAAGGGCAAGTTGGGTGGGATATTCGGAGTTTAGCTGAAACAAAAGAGGAAAGTTTAGAGCAGCAAAGATCATAGTATTTTAACTTCCCTCACAGCAGGAGACTCCAGCACTTCCAAATCTATAATCGAACAATGTTGTTATCCTGCAACATTGACAACAAAATTACGTTGAGATTTTCAGCATGTTGCACCAAACGTTTAGTGTGGTACAGCAAGTGCCAGCCAATATTGCTTTGAACCTGACATTGTTTTCAATTCGTGACAATAGGAATATAATTTTTAATCTTTTTAAAAAAAACTGAGAGCCCCCGCCCCCCCACCCCTGCAACATCCATATGATTTCTACTGATAGATAAAGAAGACAATCCCATCAAGCCTTCCAGTTGTTAAAATGTCCACTAGAAGATAGAGGCGATGACATCTCAATGTCACTGGGCTAGGGAGGAAAAAACTCATACAGAAGCCTGTTACTTCTGATTGCTAGCCAATGGCACTTCAATGATAATCACATGATTGGGCTGGGTTATGATGTCCCCCAGCATTATATGGCAAACCAACCATCAAGATCTATTCTCATACAATATAGATGGACCAGTGAGCCAAATAATATATTGTTATCACCATGAGACCATACATTAGCAACAATTCAGTGAATATGAACCCACAGATTCAAACCCAACTAATAGACCTGAACACCCCTAAACACTGTAAAACAAGCACTAGTTTTTGAAGAAAGCAAAATACTGTGGATGCTGGAATTCTGAAATAAAAACAAAAAATGCTAGAAAAACTCAGCAGGTCTGGCAACATCTATGGAGAGAGAAACAGAATCAACGTTTTGAGTCTGTATGACTCTTTTTCAGAAGGTCTTGCAAGAGCCAAGCAAGAGCCCCATGACATCTCTGAATTCAATCTTATGTTAGTTATTCCCATGTTGAACTCAAGATGTGTTTAACCTGATCACCAAAAAACTAAGAACTTTTGGAATTTACTGTACTGTCCTTTCACAGTTTCTCACTTTGGGATATGCTTATTTATTATTTTATCTGAGGCTGTGTTGTTTTTGGGTGTGGATTTCTGTATCTGCAAAATGCTTGGTGCAAAATCTACTAACTATTGTTGCTTTTTGTGGCACTGCAAAGCTACTTTTCTACAATGTTTCTCTCCAAAGGTTTTGCTGAACGCTGCTAATTCACTTTTAGCAAGCAAGCGACCAACATGAGATTTGAGTATTCCTATGGAGGTCCTAAATGAGGAGGAGAAACCAAAAGTTTCAAAACCAGATAGCGCTGACTTTTATTCTGCTATCAACACCTATTCTGGAACAACCTTTAGTCTTTAACACTATCATTACCTCTCCCTTTGCCTTGTGTTCCATGACATATTTGTCATTTAATCTCTACTGCCCTGTAGCCTATCTTTGACCTTCTATTTTGCTTCACCTGCCCTTTCTCGCACTTTCTCAGCATCATAAAACCCATCACATTTCTACCTCTCTCCAGTTCCAAAGAAGTCATATTAGACTCGAAACATTAATTATTTTTCTCTCTCTACTGATGCTGCCAGATCTGTTGGGTTTTTCCAGCATATCCTTCTCCCAGGAACACGTGCATCCTCATCCTAGAAACCACCTGTTCAGATCTAGGCATAACTACCTGGGTAAGTCTGAAGAGACTTGCTTTTGTCACTTGGGCTTCACAAAGGATCCTCTCATTGAGTTATCTCACCTCCTAAGTAAGACCACAGACAATTTCCACCACAGAGATCTTGGCTTTGAAAGTAACCACAGTATTAAATTTCTACAATTTCAGATCTTTGCAAGCAACCATCAGGGACATTGTTCAGACCTGTCAATCATCTGCACATGCATTAAGCAAGTGAAAAAAAACTTGTTTGCCAAGGGAAAAAATTTCCTTTTTTTCCCCCATTGAAAGGAGGTAGCAGAATAAGAAAACAGAACACTTTTTCTCCCCCAAGATGGAGGACCTCATAAATGGCCAACAAAAACAAAAATAGCTGGAAAAACTCAGCAGGTCTTAATTGGCCATTAGGTTCCATTCATGCCCTGTGTGAATAGAATACGCTTTATTAATATGCAGGTGGTCTCAGACCAATTGGTCAGAAACATGCAAGTGAATGTACAATATGCTGGCTGCAGCCCAAGTGCTTTCATTTTATGATGGACCATTATGCTACTATGATTTTATAGAGTTGGCAGAATGTAAAGTTCTCTGCTAGAGGAGCAAGAATGCCCACTATATCCACAACTATAGAGAACTCCATAAACAGAGGCACACTGAAAAATGAAATCCGTGTATCCAAAGAAATCTGCATGACTGTATGGCTGTATGAGCAGTCCTGTTGCATTAAGCACAACACTGTAGCCTGACAAGCCACATGGCCTCCATTATGAACAAATCTACTTCAATACCTTGGTCATCAAATCTCTATTATCCCATTCTCAAAAAGACATTCAGAACAAGGCTGAGATAAAAGAGTTTATTTTTTTATAAATAATCTGTGTAAAAGCTATTAATATTAGCTTTCTCGGTGCTTCACCTTGGTGACAGTGTATGATGTTTATCTTCTCCACCTCATCTAGTGTACCTTTGATGTGCTGCTACAGTGAGAAAAGTGCCTTAGCTGACTTCTGTTTGTCAACAGTGGTTTCATGGCACCTCCCTGTTCTAGGTTACAACAGGGGCCTGCACATGGCAACACCACGCTGGCCATCAGACCCTGTCTGCTACCTGAAAATCTACTATGCATTTCTATGACACTAGAAGTCCTTTGCAGGGTACAACTAGGTTCAAAGGGTATGGCTATACTTTCAAGGTGTAACTCTTTCTGAGTCAAAACAATTAAATTAAAACTTTCAAGATGTAGTTGTCTTTTATCATAGCCTCCTTGATGGCCACTCCTACTAAATGGCCAGAAATTTGCATGGGACCAGACTATTGGCCATTATTAAGGAGTGTAAAAGCCACCATTAAGCTTCCCTCTAGCTGATCCTCTTCTTGATATAATCCAATATTGAAAACCTCCTGTAAACTGAAAGCCCAGTTGCCACAAGAACAGCATTTATATTCTTGAGTAAAACCAAAGCCATATTGGATCAAATTAACAAATTAATAAATCAAGTTAAAGAATTTAAAGGAGCAGTCCCTTAAAAGGACACAGTAACAAAATGCAAAGTCCTTAAAGGAAACTTAACAAATCAAATCATTAAGTGGTTTGGGGGGGTATATGATGCACCTCAACCCACCAGTCATGGAAGGCCTTCAGCATGCCAACGGATACTACGTGCTCCCTCTCCTGGGACACCCAGCCATGAATACAGCCATGGAAGAGGGGCAGATGGTGGGAAGGAGGACCCCCTCAACTGCCTGCTGCCTTGACCTATTAATTCCCAATTTGGTCAGGCCCAGAAACAGGCATATAAGGTGGTCCTACTCTCCTCTCGCCATCACTACAGATACACAAAGATCAAGATGGTGGGGTTGAAGTGTAACTAAAAATTTAATAAAAGCCCCTTCAAGAAACTAAGGCTGTAACCTTAGTTCGCTACCCATAAGGTGCTCCTCCATAGATGGTTGCAAAGTTCCATAAGAACATAAGAAATAGGGGCAGGAGTAGACCATACAGCCCATCGATCCTGCTCCATCATTCTTTACAATCATGGCTAATCTTTGGCTTCAACTCCATCTTCCTGCCCACTTCCCAAATCCTTTGATTCCCGAGGCCAAAAATCTGTCTATCTCAGCCTTAAATATGTTCAACGATGAAGTATTTACAACCTTATATGGTAGATAATTTCATTGATTCACAACCCTTTGAGTGAAGAAATTTATACTCATCTCAGTCCTAAATGATCAGCCCCTTATCCTGAGACTGTGCCCCGATGTTCTAGATTCTCCAGCCTGTGGGAACAACTTCTCAGTATCTACCCTGTCAAACCCCTTCAGAATCTTGTACGTTTCAATGAGATCACCTCTCAATTTTCTAAATTCCAGACTGTATAGGCCCAATTTACTCAGGCTCACATCATAGGACAACCCCCTCAGCCCAGAAACCAACCTAGTGAAACATTGCTGTATTATCTCCAATTGCAAGTATATCCTTCCTTAAATCAATAGTCACTTAGACAAGTGCAGGATAACTAAGGAAAGCCAGCATGGATTCATTAAAGGAAAATCTTGTAACTAACCTGCTGGAGTTTTTTGAGGAGGTAAGTGAAGGTTGATAAGGGAAATAATGTTGATGTGCTGTATATGGATTTTCAAAAGGCATTTGATACAGTGCCAAACATAGACTTGTGAGCAAAATTCTAGGTCATGGAACAAAAGGGAAAGTAGGCAGTTGGATAAGAGATTGGATGAGTGACAGGAAACAGAGAGTAGAGATAAATTGTTGCCTTTCAGCTTGGAGTAGGTTTGTAGTAGAGTTCCCCAGGGTGTCAGTGTTGGGACATTTGCTCTTCCTGATATATATTAATGACTTAGACTGAGGTGTGCAGGGAATTATTTCAATATTTGAAGATGATATGAAGATTGGAAATGTTATCAACTGTGATGAGATAGCCTTGAACTTCAAAAGGACATAGACATGTTGGTGGATTGGGCAGACAAGTGGCAGATGAAGTTCAATGCAAAGAAGTGTGAGGTGATTCATTTTGGCAGGAAAAATATGGTGAGACAGTACAAAATAAAGGGAGAGCCTCTAAAAGAGGTGCGGGAACAGAAGAACCTTGGTGTATGTGTACATAGGCCATTGAAGGTGGCAGGGCATGTTGAGTGAGCAGTTAATAAAGCATATAACATCTTAGGCTTTATTAATTGGGGACATTGAATACAAGAGTAAGGAGGTCATGTTGAACTTGTATAAGACACTAGTTAGGCCACATTTGGGGTGCTGCATCCAGTTCTGAGCACCATACTTGTGGAAGGATGTAAAGGCATTGGAGAGAGTGCAGAGGAGATTCACAAGAGTGATTCCAGGGATAAAGAACTGTAGCTATGAGGAAAGATTGGAGAGGTTGGGATTCTTTTCCTTGGCGAAAAGAAGGCTAAGAGGAGACTTGATAGAAGTATTCAAGGTCTTGAGGGGTATGGACAGGGTAAATAGTGAGAAATTTTTCCTAGACAAGAGAAAATCAGAACTAGAGAAAACAAATTCAAAATAATTGGAAAAAGGAGTAAATGTGATGTGAGGAAAAAAAAACAAATTTCACCCAGGGGGTGGTTCGAGTCTGGAACAAACTTCCTGAAAAGGTGGTGGAGGCAGATTCGATCAAGGTATTGCTACCTGAAAAGAAAAAATGTGCAAGATTACGGGGATAAGGCAGAGGAGTGGGACTAGGTGGAATGTTCTTTCTAAGAGCCAGTGCAGACACGATGGGCTGTATGGCCGCCTTCTGCACTGTAAAAATACGGTGATACTGTACTAGGGTACTGTGAAATATGGAGACCAAAACTGTATACAGTACTCCAGGTGTGGCCTCACCAAAGTTGTATATAATTGAAATGAGACTTCTTTATTCCTGTGCTCCAATACCCTTGCAATAAAGGCCAAC
Source organism: Carcharodon carcharias (assembly GCF_017639515.1). Classification (NCBI taxonomy): domain Eukaryota; kingdom Metazoa; phylum Chordata; class Chondrichthyes; order Lamniformes; family Lamnidae; genus Carcharodon; species Carcharodon carcharias. The sequence continues at coordinate 115,678,839 of NC_054478.1, read as the reverse complement.
ATGCAATTTGCCTTCTTAATTGCTTGAAGTACCTGCATGTCTTTATGCCACATACAGCCAATATATGTGGTGGACTCCTGTTTCATGGATCCCTCACACATATTTGTAGGAATGCTGAAACCACATTCTATGAAGTCTTCAACCTATCATGCTTTTCACATGCTCAGTATACTGCAATAAGGCATTTTTGTTCATTCATGAGATCCCTTCTATAGGCAATGCTGTTATACTAAGAGTCCAGGGCCCCTGCAGCAGGGAAAGGTTTATGCAATGGAGGCTGCTATTCTGCTCTTCAATTGCCACCACTATTTTATGTTCCTCAGGTGCTGGATACTTCATGAAGTGCTTCCTCCTATTCCTGATTAAACTAATTCAGTGATAAACAAAAACAGAATTACCTGGAAAATATCAGCAGGTCTGGCAGCATCGGCGGAGAAGAAAAGAGTTGACCTTTCGAGTCCTCATGACACTTCAACAAAACTAGGACCCTTCAACAGTACCTAGTTTTGTTGAAGGGTCATGAGGACTCGAAATGTCAACTCTTTTCTTCTCCGCCGATGCAGCCAGACCTGCTGAGCTTTTCCAGGTAATTCTGTTTTTGTTTTGGATTTCCAGCATCCGCAGTTTTTTTGTTTTTATCTCAGTGATAAACATATATTTAAGCTGATGCTTATGCAAACAGGACTTAGTGAAAACTGTTCCAGTGATATTTTAGTTTCTTGATAACTGTCTGGTAGGTCACCTTAGGAGATCCCTGTAAAAAGAGAAATGAAACATGTTTTTATCAGGGGTAGGCACATAGGTTGAAAGCTATTCCAAAGAATACTGTGCTGTGCAGAATGAATTTGGATCTTTGTGAATTAGTTTAAAATTGATGCAAATATATGAGGTAAAAGACAACACTTACCTTGCTGGGCTGCTATGAAGACACTAAACTCTCAATGGCCTCCATTAATGTATTTTCCTGTCAGTGGGCAGTGCCACTACCAGTTCTTGTTGCCTCTTGTGTGGGCAATATCCCCATTTAAAGACAAATCAAGGATAAAGCTATTGCAAAGAAAGACTTGTATTTATATGGTTACCATTCACAATCTCAGAGGCAGAATTTATATTGTGAAATAAGGGCAGGAGTGGAGGAGGGTGGGGCTGCAGTTTCCCACTGACCAATGTCGGGATGGCTTCCCGACTTGAATCTCAACCATGTCTATGAGAAGGAGGTGGTAATGCAGGGGACCAGTCAGGGCTGCATCCCTCAATGAAATCAGTTCATAAAGGAGTGGGAGGCACTGAGGAGCATTCATCCATTGGCACAGAGGTGCCCCCGTGGGAGTAGAGTGCTGTGAAAAAGCTGTCTGTGAGTGCTGAGCTAGTTTGGGGTGGGGGGGGGGGGGGGGGTGGTGGCGGGGTGGGTGGGTTATGGGGGTAACGGGGGGAGCAATTGTGGGCAGTTGGTGCTCATGAACCTGTAGAGATCATGGGGACATATGGAGTGGCCAGGGGGAATATTGCAAGTACAGCTAACCGCATGCAAGGCAATAACTGGAGATGGGATTAAGCTACATAGATTTAGGGTCAAGTCATGATGAGAGTCAACATTCTCAGCACCAGGTGCAGATTCAATGGGCATGAGGAACACAGAATTGAGGAACAAGGGGCAGGAGACAACAAAGGCCATATCCTCAGCATCGAGTGTACAGCCAAAATAAAAGCTCCATTCATATGTCAGCGCATCAGTGCCAGAGGAGACGGCATCTACCTGGGCAGATGGTAACTGAGATTTGTGTCCTTGTTGAGGAAGACCTCAGGTATCACATTCCTGCTCTCCTTTCCTAGCCAGTAGTCCTAAAAGTCACTCTGGCTTTGAACTTCTTTACATCTGGATCATTCCAGGAATTAGCAGTGGATCTTAGAGGTGTGTCTCAGGCAGCTACACACCATTGTATCTTACAGGTCGCTGAAACCCTATTGCGAGAACAGGGGAGTGCATCTACCTTCAAACAGATGCAGGCACAGAGGGCGGTGGAATTTGCCTCTATTTCTGGATTTCCATGGGTATGTGTGGCCAAGTGAACAGCCAAGGAGATTCCTCAATGGGAAGGGCTTCCACTTCCGACACATGCAGCAGGTCTGCAACCAATAGAAGTGCTTTCTGCATCTGCGCGCATGCTATTCTGGCAGCTGCCAACCGTACCCAAAAAATTTTATCGTTATTGCTTTCAAGTGAACTCAATGCTCTGAATTACAGTTTGACATCAAAAGGCTCTAATTTGAAATTAATTTGACATCAAATTTGATAGTGCACTCAAAGCTATCCATTGCTCTCAAACCTATATCCAGCGTGCTTGAAGCTATCAAATGATCTCAGCAACCTGCATTGAAAAATACAAGAAAATTAATTACTGAAATAATATCTGAATTTATTCAGTTTTTCATGTTGCCCAAAAAATTCATTGCGCTATACTTGCTTGAGAGCACCACCTGATCCCCAGCAGTTCTTAAATCATTTTAGTCTCAGGGGCTATACTTGCCACCCACCTACCCCCAGGTCTCAGGGTCTAAACTCTCCCCAATCTCAGGGTCAAAGCTCTCCCACCCCTTCTCCTCCCACCGCGCCCCCCCCCCCCCACCCCCACCTCCAATATCAGGGTCTAAATTCTCCCCTCTCTCCCCTCTTCCAAACTCTCCCCCTCCCTCCAGCTTCCAAATCCTCCCCCTCCCCCAAGCTTCCAAAATCTCCCCCTCCACCCAGCCTCCAAACTCTCTCCCTCCCTCCAGCCTCCAAACTCTCTCCCTCCCCCCAGCCTCCAAACTCTCCCCTTTATTTCACCCATGTCCAAACTCTCCCCCCTATCCCTCCTGCCAATCTCCGGGCCTCGGGCCTCGCTGACCTTTCTTGAGGACTCGCCTCCCCACCCCACCGCTCCCCCCAATACTTTACTCATTGCCACGGTCCTCACTGCTTCCATGTCAACTTCAAATCTGCACCTGGGCTGGCTGGAAAATTTCACTTCCGATTTCCAGCCAGCCCTTTGAACAGAAATCTCAAGCTTGAGGGGCTGGGCATGAAGAAAGAAGAAGGGGAGGGGGAAGGTGGGGAGGGGGGAGGGGGAAGTTGGCAAGGGAATAGGGGAGGGAAAAGGAAGGGAGGGGAAAGGGGAGGAGGAAGAGGAAGGGGAATGGAGGGGAGGGGCCAGGGGGAAGGAGTGGAGAGAATGAGGAAAGAGGGGAGGCAGGGTGAGGGATAGGAGCAGGTGAATAAGGGATGTGGTGGGAGGGAGGGGGAGAGTGAGGAGGGAGAGGGAAAAGTTGGGTGGAGGTGTAACCCTACACACTGCATAGGTAATCAGCTGGGACTTAGGAAAATTTGAGCTGTATATATAGTCACATTTTGTTGTGATCACTGCAGGATGACAATTGATGACAATGACGTCAGTTAATAACTATCATTTGACATCACAAATATGGTTCTGAGTGAAAATGATAGCTAAATGGTCAGTTCTGAGTGAAAATGAAATAGCATGATGGCCAGATGGTTGCTTCTGAGTGTGAATGATATCAAATTATGAAAAAATGATTGCATTTGAGAACAATTTACGTGAAATGATGGCAAAATGATTGCAATTGAATGCAGTTGACATCAAATGAACTTTGTTGAAAACAAATGATGTCAAACGATATGAAAAATTTTGGGTGGGGATGATGCCTTCATTCTTTGACAGCCAAAGGTGCTGCTACTCCTCATGTCACCAGTGAAACTCTGTGGACAGCTTCACTGGGATAAGGCATATCACGTGAAAAGATGACTAATGATACCTTTGTGTGCCCCTGCAATGGCACAGCAAAGCCAACTGCTCACAAGTACAATCATTGAGCCGGCTATGGGATCTTTGAAGATGCACTCCTGGTGCCTCAGGGTGATGCCCCGCAGTACAGTCCCACAAGGATGCCACACATTGTGGTGGGCTTCTGCACGCTGCACCTTGAAGAGGGTGAAGCTCTAGAGTGACACAGTTCATCAGAGGAGGAAATAGCAGAGCAGAACATGTTTATGCTGTGTAGGCAGATCACCGGGGCTGCCCCATGAGTCAAAGCACTCATCAGGATGGCATGGATGCTAGTGCCAATCTAACCCAGACACATTTCATCTAAGCACTGCTCATCCAGGACTGAGTGTTCTGATACTCGCTTTGTTCTCAATGTGCGAATGCATCCACAATACATTCATTTTGAACAGTTCCATTCTTACCACAAATGCATGGAATACATCTTTTCAGGGATTGCAGTATCCGCATTCACAGACCATTGCATCATTTTCCCACTTCTCTCTTTTGCCAAATTGCCATGAAAGAACTGAAACACGCAAATCTGGGTTCATGCAACAACAAGTCCATTGTAATGAAAGACCGTTATGTTATAAATTCACAAAACAAAAACACCCAACTGAATCAATGCTGGATCCAGTGCCCTGTTGTTGGGGCTAAAGGATCCGGGTTGCACGTTTGTTTCGAGGTGACCGAGTTGGTATCACAGACAGAAAGATCAGTAGACTGTTCTTAGAAGAAACACATTCTATTTATTTACAAAAGGAACTCAGCAGCCACACTTGTGTGCTTACAACTCAAAACTCTGTCTTTACTCTTTGGATTCTAACTCAAGACTACTCTACAGAGGTAGCCCACGCTACTCTGCTATTGGGTACCAAGACCATGTGTTCTTACATTACAACATTTGTCTTAAAGGTATATTACACATCAGATTATGACAATCTTTCAATGCAATTAACAATGTGGTGGCCTTTGGTCACTGCCTCTGCTACAGACTGCTCCCCTTGAGGTCCCAAGGTGGAGTAGTCCACTTGTATGCATCTGCTTGTGGCTAGGATGCCCATGGCACTCAGCCTCATCGTAGGGGAGCAATTAGGAAAACTCTTAAGGCTGACACACGAGCGTCAATGCAGGAGCAGCCTCTACCACAGGGCCTTTCTGCCAACAGTCAGAGGGCCCAAGGAAGTGGATGATGAGGATGGTGCTCCATGACAAGTGGCTCCCTCCACATTATCCACCTCTGCCTCAGTCCTTTCATGATGTGCTAGAGGGAACCACCAGCAGGGACGCAACTGGCATCAACTCCATGCATCTTTACGACAGATCCATGTTACAGAATGTGACATACATTCTGTGCATCTCAGTGAAGTGAACTGTTCTCCGTCATTTAGAGTGATGCCACAAACAGTTCTCAGTGAGGTTGATCAGTCTCTCACTGGAGGAGCTCATATGCTCAAAACCCTGAGACATGGCCATGCTCATTTGCTGATCTTCATTTCTCAGCCCATGACTCCAGACCACCTCAGGGAATTTCCACATGTGGGCACACATCACACATTGCTGATCAAAATAGAACCGACTTGCTTGTGAGTCTTGAAGCTACACATCTGTACCCAGCTGAGCATGGCTGTGTCTGTCCTCCATTCTCCGAGGGGGACTGCCCATGGCTGCCTCTGCCTCATTTACTTCATCCTGTTCATTCGTGGCACGCAGTACCCAGTACCATCCTTTCCAATGGCACGTGAACCCACCAATGTGATGTATCTGTAGTGGTAGAGAGTATGCTTAAAAATTGTGACAGTGCAGCCTTAGTTGCTTCATTTTCAACCGAGGGATCCAGTGATGTCCCTCTGGCACTGATAGCCTCCCGCACCCCCACAACCGGCCTGTGAGAGACATAAGAAGGTAATCATGAGAACTCGCCTATGCCAGCAGATGCCTCTACAGAGTTTTGGCATGCTGACACAGTGAGAGGAGTGCACTTTATCCCTTTCAGCTGAAATTTCTTCACCCTGTTCTTCATGGATTCCTATCTCTCCATCGCCCATTCCTCATTTATCACGACCCTCATCAACGCAAAGGCCATTTTTTCCATTCTTATTAGCACTGTGAGCTGTGGCTACATTGCAGCTGCAAGTTTGGATTATCTACCTCCAACCAGGCCTGTTTGGTCTGGCTGGTTGGCCATCTCCTGCCACACTCTGGGAACATCACATTCTCCTCTATCACATCCTCCTCTTCCCCACTGCCTCCAAAAGTACTTCAAGGGAGGCATCAATAAACCTTGGGGTTACTGTAGTGGTGGCTGACCAATTGTGTTCCTGCTCCTCTCCTCTCTCTCTGCCACTGCTGGTTGAACTGGTAATCGCGGCAGTGACTGCCATCATCTTTTTAAATCAACCCTCTCTCAATTGCAGTCTCACTCCCTATCTTCGCCCAGCATCCCTAATTGGATGGCGAGGAAGACCTCAAGACAATTAACAGTAAAATCCACAAAAATCATCTTACATAGCATGGGGTCGAGAGCCAGAAATGCTCCTGATGTCAGGTTGCCAACCACAGAAGTAAAATCCTCCCCAGGATGTCCCAAAACACTCTGTGGCCAATGATGTACCTTTTGTAATATAGGAACCATAGCAGCCAATTTGTGGACAAAGTCCCATAAGCAGAAATAATGGCCAGGTAGCCTTTTTTTTAATGTGACATTGATTGAGGGGCAAATATTGGCCAATAATTTCCTTTCTCTTCTTTGAAATAGTGCCAAGGGATCTTTTAAGTTCACCTGCAGACAGAGCCTGGCTTTAACAATTCATCCAAAAGACCTCACCTCCGACAATGCAGACTCTCTCTGGAGTGTCAAGCCTCTAGATTGGGATTTAAACCCATAAGAGCTGAGGTTTACCTCCCAGTGCCCAGCCTTACAGTAAAAAGCAGTATGCAATTAGAATCAGTTGCCACTTTTATGTAGTGGTACAGCATGCAAAAGTTACATTCCAGTGAGAAAGAAAGACATTTGAAGGATGCACCATCCGTGACTAACAAAGCAAGTTGGAGATAGTATCAAATTGAAAGAAAAAACCTACAATTCTACAAACATTACTGGTAGGTTAGAAGATTGGACAGAATTTAAAAACCAGCAAAGCATGCCTAAGAATATAAGGAGGGAGAAATTACAGTATGAGGGAAAGCTAGCTAGAAGTATAAAAACAGATAGTAAGAGTTTCTACAAGTAATTAAAGAGGAATAAAGTCACTAAGGTGAATGGTGGTGCTCTAGAGAGTGAGTATGGGAAATTAATAATAGGAAATAAGGAAATGGCAGATGCACTGAACAAGTATTTTGTGTCTGTCTTCACAGTAGAAGACACAAATAACATCCCAGAAATAATTGTAAATCAAGAGCTGAAAGGGAGGGAGGAACTTAAAACAACACAATCACCAGGCAAAGGTTACTGAAAACATTTTAAGAACTAATGGCTGACAAATCCCCAGGGCCTGATGGACTTCATCCTTGGGTCTTAAAAAGAATTAGCTGCTCAGATAGTGGATGCATTGGTTGTAACTTTTCAAAATTCCATAGATTCTGGAAAAGTCCCATCAGTTTGGAAAATGGTGAATGTCACTTCTCTCTTCAAGAAAGAAAGAAGACAAAAAGCAGGAAAATACAGGCCGGTTATATCTACCATAGGGAAAATACTGGAATCCATTATTAAGGAGGTTACAGCAGGGCACTTAGAAAATCTTAATGCAATCAGGCAGAGTCAACATGGTTTTGTGCAAGGGAAATCATGTTTTATTAATTTATTAGAGTTCTTTAAGGAAGTAACAGGCAACATGGATAAAGAAGAAGCTGTAGATGTACTTAGATTTCCAGAAGGCATTTGATAAGGTAACATATCAAAGGTTACTATACCAAATAAGAGCTCATAATGTAGGGGGTAACATATTAGCATGGATAGAGGATTGTTAGCTAACAGGAAGCAGAGAGAATGGGTCATTTTCAGGTTGGCAAGCCATAATTAGTGGAGTGCCACAGGGATTGATGCTGGGGCCTCAAATATTTACATTCAAAATCAAAGACTTGGATGAAGGGACCAAATGTATTGTTGCTAAATTGCTAATAACATAAAGATATGTAGGAGAGTAAGTTGTGAATAGGACATAAGGAGTCTGCAAAGTGATTTAGATAGGTTAAGTGAGTGGGCAAAAATTTGGCAGTTGGAGTATAATGTGGGACAATGTGAACTTGTCTACTTTGACAGGCAGAATAGGAAAGTGGAACATTATTTAAATGGAGAGAGATTGCAAAAATCTGCAGTACAGAGGGATCTGGGTGTCCTTGCACATGAATTACAAAATGTTAATATGCAGGTACAGCAAGTGATAAGGAAGGCAAATTGAATGTTTTTGATTATTGCAAGCGGAATGGAACATGGACGTAGGGAAGGTTTGCTACAATTGCATAGGGTGTTGGTGAGACCACATTTGGAGTACTGAGTATAGTTTTGGTCTCCTTACTTAAAAAATAATGTAATTGTATTTGAAGCAGTTCAGAGAAGGCTCACTTAACTGATTATGAAGAAAGGTTGGACAGGTTAGAATTGTATCCATTGGAGTTTAGAACAATGAGAGATGATCTTATTGAAACATGCAAGATCCTGAGGGACTTGCCAGGATGTTTCCTCTTATGGAAGAAGCTAGAACCAGGGATATAGTTTAAAAATAAGGGTTCTCCTATTTAAGATAAGGATGAGGATTTTATTTTTCTTTCAGAGTGTCATTAGTCTGTGGCATTCTCTTCCCCTGAGAGCTGTGGAGGCAGGGTCATTGAATATTTTAAAGGCTGAGTTAGATAGATTCTTGATTGGCAAGGGTGTCAATGGTTAGAGGGGGTAGACACGAAAGTAGAGCTGAGGCCACAATCAGATCAGCAATGATCTTATCAAATGGCAAAGCCATTCAAGGGAGCAAATGGCCTTCTCTTGTTCTTAATTTTGTCTGTTCATATGTTCATAAGTTATGTTTGCCATTTGAAGCATTTGCAAGTGTCATCCTCAAAGTACTAATTTCATCATTATCAAAATAGAGATAGAGGGGCAATTGGTACAATGTAAAAAGGAGCAGGAACAGAGGCACCCAGCAGTTCAGGTACACAAATCTTTGAAAATGACAGCACAAATTAATATGGCAATCAAAGTAGTAAAGGGGATCCTGGATTTTATAAATAGAGGCACAGTGTACAAAAGAAAGTTAGGCTAAACCTTTATTCAGCAATGGTTAGACATCAGCTGGAGTATTATACCCAATTCTGCACACTAAACTCTTGGATGAATATCAAGGTCTTGGAGAGCGTGTAGAGGCTATTTATTAGATTGGTACTAGAGATGAGGAACTTCAGTTATGTAGAGAGACATGAGTAGCTGGAATTGTTTTCCTTAAAGTAGAGAAGATTAAGTGGAGATTTAATAGAGATGTTCAAAATGATGTAGGGTATTGATAGAATGAATAGGGGGAAACTGTTTCCACTGACTGGAGGGTCAGTATAACTAGAGGATACAATTTAAGTTAATTGACAATAGAAGAGGAGTGGATGAGGAGAACTTTTTAATGCAGCAAGTTATGAAACACCCGAAAATGGTCGTGGAAACAGATTCAAGAGTAGCTTTCAAACTCTGAAATAGAAAAGATTGCAGGGCTACAGGGAAGGAGTAGAGCAGTGGGGTAGAGGAAGTGGTTAACTCTTTCAAAGAACTGACACAGGCATGACTAGACTCCTTCTGTTGCTGTGTGATTCTTTGATTCTAAGTGTAAAGAATCTGAAAGGTGATCTCAATGCTTTCCATACTCATTTGCTGCTGCTCCGCCATATTTGGAGTACAGTTTTTATGACATACACATTAAGCACAAAGACTTCATTTAAATAGGAAAAGGTAAGTCTGACCACAATCTGCCTCAGACTGAAGAAAATTTTCTTCATCTACCCCATGGCACACAGCTGTGGAGACAGCACTGACTGGTTGAGCCACCTCCTGCCATATTGCTTCTGTGTCACAAAGTGTTCCTTTCAAACCCATATGTGGCTACTTTCCTCTGTTATACCTCTTGCAACAGAATATTATAGCTTTCTTCAATACAATGGATAATTCTAGCCATTTTCCCATACCTGTTTTCTATTGCTAATTTAGTAATTTCCTAGAGCCAGAAAAATATCTGCCTTGAAGTGAAGGCAGGAGCCCTTTAAGAACTCCTGCTCTCTGGATAGCCTTGATGATTACAGCAGCAGCTTTGCATATGAAAAACAGGCACAAAGCATCTTCACGTTGTATTCACTAAATGATCTAAATCAATCTAGTAGTGCAGAATCTCACCATAATGCATTTATCACATTGACCTTTTTTTTTATTCGTTCATGGGATGTGGGCATCACCAGCCTGGCCAGCATTTATTGGCAGCCCTAATTGCCCTTGAGAACTAAATGGCTTGCTAAGTCATTTCAGAGGGCATTTAAGAGTCAACCACATTATTGTGGGTCTGAAGTCACATGTAGGCCAGACAAGGTAAGGTTGGCAGATTTCCTTCCCTAAAGGACATTCTGCCTACTCAATCTGCCCACAATCTACAGGACTGAGGAGGAGAACATTGAGTGGATTTACAAACAGCTATTATATAAAATTCCTATTTTTGCAAGCACCATGGTGTGATACAATGATCAGTCGACAACCTTCGTTCTCCAAAATTATACACACTTCGTGGATGGATGAGTAATATATTTTTTTGGGAACTGAATAACATTGAACAAAGGTGTTCAATGAATAGAAAGTGTTAAGCAGCCTAAGGATTCCTATTAATTTATAGCAATACAAAGCATTTTCATCAAATTACAAAGTTTAAAAGTCAGGTACCTTGGGTACTCTTCATTGTCGGCAGTTCAGACATTATCCTTACACCAGTTAGAGTTGACAATGGTAACAGCACGTCCTGTTGTATGTCTGGAAGAGATCTAAATTCGTCCAAAGTGTAAACCAAGCTGGGCTCCAAAGCAACCTGTTGTAGCTGTTGTGTTATGGCATTCTCAGCCCCAATGGCTAAAGTCATCACACCAGATCGTAGCAGAGTATCTGATGGCTTTTTGATATCATCTCTTGATCTTCCACCAGTAAGAAGTATCAGAAACTGGGGAACACCTTCCTCTTTCCTACTTCCTGAATATTTGGTAAAAATATATTTATGGACATAATCCAATGCTTCTCCAGTGTTGAGCACAGTACCACCTCTCAGCTGGAGTCTGTTTACTTCAGAGAGAATTTCATTTTTTGATGAGTAGGTGTTTAGATAGAACTCAGGTTCTGCAACATCGCTGTACTGTACCAGGCCTACTCGCACTCGATCACTTCCAATATCAAGGGTCTCAATTATTCTTGTGATGAAGTCACGAATGGCTTGTAAATTTGTGTCTCCAACATGAAATGATCCATCAACTAAGAACACAATATCTTTCTTGTCTGTTTCTGTTACAAATAAACACAGGAAATACACACAAATATTTATTACTTCTATAAATTAAATGCATGATTTGTATAGACTATGAAGATACTTGATTATTAAAGTTGCATTCATTTTTCAAGTTGAGATATGCACCACACTGACAAATGGACTACCTCTTTCCATTGCTCTAAATTGCTACTGGCAGTGAAACTGCAGCAGTTTAGGCAAGGTTTAACCTCAATTGTTTGATGGACTGCCCCTCCCACACCAATCTCACCCATTCTGCTCTAGCCTTGACCCACTTTGTATTCTGACATCTGCATTTCGAAAGTCCAAAATTGCTGTTGCACAACCCATGACCATGACCTGCTCATTCTGGCAATGATTCTATGATAGAATAAATTGCTGTGAAAGTCCTTTGATGCAGACGGTATAAATGTGTTCATACCACAACCCTTACAGAAAGATTGAAAACTAACGAATGCAGCAGGCGGGTTGGGGTCACATGTAAAAAAGGGTAACTTATTTTTTTACTGTGATAACCATGAGTCAGATGGTGGAAACTAATGGTCTCCCTCTTGGATGATTTTTTTTTCCATTTATGGAAGAAGCACCAATCATTTTTCAGGAATGTAATTCTTTCCCAAGATCCTGCTGTTCTTGGTGTTGGAGAATTCTGAGGCAGCAAATATAATGTTACAATATAGATTGTGTTACAAGGAACAAGAGTAATTGCATAGCATAAAAGGCACTTCCGGAACTAGACCAGTGTTCTCCAATATAGTCACCACCAGCTATACGTGGCTAATTGCATTTCTGATCTATAAATAAAAGCTGAGTAAGAGACATAATCATTGAGGATACGATCTCAATGCTCATCCATGCAACATCTGCAGTTTCGTGGATTTGTTGATAAAATATTTAAGATGAAAAGCAGAGCATGTTAAGTATTAGTGCTTCACTTCCTTGGTTTCTGAATGTTGGTAAATGTTTGCTAATTAATACATATACAAGCGAAGTATATTCAACTGTCTGATTTAAATGCATCTAGGGTGTTTTTTACTAAGATTAGTGCATGTGACTAAAACAGTGACATTGTATCAACCTGTAGCTTGTCAGCAATTTCTGTTAGACAACACTGAACTAGACCATAAATTACATGATGGACACATCAAGCTCCAGTGGCTCATCTGTAGCTAAGGATTATTTATTTGTTCACAGGGCGTAGGCGTAGCTGACTAGGCCAGCATTTATTACTCACCCCTAATTTCCATTGAGAATATGACAGTGAGTCATCTTCTTGAACTGCTGCAGTCCATGTGGTATAGTACATGGAAAGGGAGTTTGAGGATTTTGACCCGGGGACAGTGAAGGAACAACAATATAGTCACAAATCAGGATGGTGTGTGGCTTGGGAGGGTAGCCTGCAGGTGGCGGTAGTCACATGCATCTGCTTCCCTTGTCCTTTGAGTTAGTAGAGATTGAAGGAGCCTTGGTGAGTTGCTGCAGTGCATCTTATATATGGTACATACTAGTGCCACTGTGTGTTGATGGTGGAGAGAGTGTATGTTTAAGGTGGTGGATGAGGTGTCAATCAAGTGGGCTGCTTTCACACATGGACAAAAGAGCTGAACTCCCGAGGTGAGGTGAGAGTGACTGCCCTTGACATCAAGGCAGCATTTAACTGAGTGTGGCATCAAGGAGCCCTAGCAAAACTGGAGTCAATGGGAATCATGGGGAAAGCTCTCCACTGGTTGGAGTCATGCCTAGCACAAAGGAAGATGGTTGTGGTTGTTGGAGGTCAGTCATCTCAGCTGCAGGACATCACTGAAGGAGTTCCTCAGGGCCATGTCCTCGACACAATCATCTCCAGCTGCTTCATCAATGATCTTCCTTTCATCATAAGGTCAGAAGTGGGGATGTTCGCTGATGATTGCACGATGGTCAGCACCATTCGTGACTCCTCAGACACTGAAGCAGTCCATTTCCAAATGCAGCAAGACCCGGACATTATCCAGGCTTGGGCTGACAAGTGGCAAGTAATATTCGTGCCACACAAGTGTCAGGCAATGACCATCTCCAACAAGAGAGAATCCAACCATCACCCCTTGACATTCAATGGCATTACCATCACTGAATCCCCCACTATCAACATCCTGGGGGTTACCATTGACCAGAAACTGAACTGGACTAGCCATATAAATACTGTGGCTACAAGAGCAGGTCAGAGGCTAAGAATCGTGCAATGAGTAACCTACCTCCTGACTCCCCAGAGCCTGTCCACCATCTACAAGGCACAAGTCAGGAGTGTGATGGAATACTCCCCACTTGCCTGGATGAGTGCAGCTCCCACAACACTCAAGAAGCTTGACACCATCCAGGACAAAGCAGCCCGCTTGATTGGCACCACATCCACAAACATTCACTCCCTCCACCACCAAAGCACAAGTGGTAGCAGCGACACATCCTACAAGATGCACTGCAGGAATTCACCAAGGCTCCTTTGACAGCACCTTCCAAACCCACAACCACTACTATCTAGAAGGACAAGGGCAGCAGATAGATGGAAACACCACCACCCGGAAGTTTCCCTCCAAGTCACTCACCAGCCTGACTTGGAAATATATCACCGTTCCTTCACTGTTGCTGGGTCAAGATGCTGGAACACCCTTCCTAACAGCACTGTGGATGTACCTACACCACATAGACTGCAGCGGTGTAAGAAGGCAGCTCACCACCACCTTCTCAAGGCCAAATAGGGATGGGCAACAAATGTTGGCCCAGCCAGTGAAGCCCACAGCCCATGAATGAATAATAAAAAAAGGAGTATTGTAATACAGTTCATCTTTTCTTGTTCAATAAAAGTTTAATTTATTTGTTAAAAGATCATTAACTGACTCCAGTGACTCTGTTCAGTAGCCATTCTCCATGTATCTAAACAAACAAATTAAAAATTAGGATCTGTCAAGCTGGGTTCCACTCTGGGATTAGGCTTGTCCAGGGGTAACCCCAGCTGGGATCATAACATTAGCAACTCCTGAAGTAGCAACTTCATGTCTATGGAGGACCCCAAAGAATAGTGCTGTAAAAAGATCAGTTGAGTGTTCTATTAATTTCTACAGAAGGGCTCTGATAACCATCTGTTTCTTGTGGACCGCACCAGATTTATAAAGGAGATGCATTCAGTAACCAGGTGAGAAACCTTAGGACAACCTCCACTACAATGGAATAAACCAATAATCTGGTTGGCTCCTATGGTACAGAAACTCCCCCTCCAGTTAATCACTGGCAAAAAAAACCTGTTATCTATTTGACTGGTTCAAGGAGGAAAATGCACCTCATGGAACCCAAGACTCAGGAAGGTTCAGAATTCAATATCTGATCTGTGTTATGTTAGTTGACTTTAGCCAGTTACAGTGATGGCTCACTACAACTGGCCTCAGAAATGCTAGGTTAGAATTAAGAAAAAGCAACTAAAAGTCCTGCTCCTGATGTAGTGACTCATGATAGAATGCACATACATGTGAGGATCAAGTGAGGGCAAGTTTGGGCTGTGCTTTGATGCTTTCAACAGTCATGTAGCCTACTGGCAGGGACTATCTAGATTCACACATGATTCAAGGCTACATGATAATGTATCAAAGGACTGACAGAACCTCAGATTCCAAAGATGTCATTTTGACTATGTGCGTTAGTGTGAAATGGGTGAAAGTGATGCAATGGAATACTGGGACTTCAGCGTAAATGCATATCAGGAGAAATGTAATACAATTTTCTATCAAGCATCTTACACAATCACACAACCAAAATTACTTCCTCATCTTCAGGAGAGCAGTGAAAGTTGAAACAGGTTAAAAAAAACTGTTGTATGCCTGCTATTATACAACTACATCAATATAAGAGCATTTTGTAACTTGCTCCTGTATGCATTTCAGAGAGCACCATGCTGTAATACTTTGATTCTGACAAACCGATGTAACAATGTCTCCAAAAAAAAAATATTGCTTTTTATCATGTGGGTGTAAAAATAAAAATAACTTGTTCTTTAGAACTAAATAATGTTAGAGTATTCAGAGAGGAGAGAAGATTGTTTATAGCCAAGATTTTCTGATAAATTTACTGCAACACAAGATAATTTAGCCAAATGGTAGATCAAAATGTAGTTACCTTTGGTAGTTGGAGCTGTTGGCCGTTCATAAGTTTTACTTACATCAGTCAGTGTTGACAAAGGTAATAGTACTTCCTGCTCTATCTCTGAGAGAGAAGGGAGCTCTTCCACTCCAAAAGCTAAACTGGGGTGTGAACTAACCTCCTGTAGCTGTTTGATCTCATTCTTCACTCCAATGGCTAACGTTGTAATACCAGCTTGTAACAGGGCATCTGATGGCTGTTTCATATCATCTCTCAATTTTCCACCAGTGATAAGTACCAGAAACTGGGGAACACCTTCCTCTTGCCTACTTCCTGAATATTTGGTAAAAAAGTATTCAAGTACATAGTTCAGTGCTTCCCCAGTCTTGAGAATTGTGCCACCTCTCTGCCTGAGTCTTCTTACATGAGAGAGAATTTCATTTTTTGATGAGTAGGTGTTTAGAAAGAACTCAGGTTCTGCAGCATCGCTGTACTGTACCAGTCCTATTCGCACCCCATCACTTCCAATGTCAAATGTCATAATTATTCTTGTGATAAAGTCACGGATAGCAGCTAAGTTTCTTCTTCCAACATCATATGATCCATCAATAAGGAACACAATATCTCTCTTGTCCATTTCTGTTAATATTACCAAATGGAATACACAATTACTATAACATAATATCACACATTTGTAAATTCTAGAAAATAAAAGCGTAATTTGCCCTTAATATTAGATTTGTGAAATAACTGGATTTATCTCTGAAGGTACAGAGATAATCCTTCAAGCCGGAACACTTAAGACACTCAGGTAGACAAGTGTTGCTTGTGTTGTTTTACTCACCAATTGTGAATTAAGCCATTTGCCCAGCTATGCTATGACTTGAAGTATTTTGGTACTTTGGCAAAACCTGCACTTTCTAACCTCATACACTTTGTATTCAGCAGGTCTGTATTCTGCCAGTAGTTCTCTGCCGACTTTTACCAGTGGACCCAATTTTAACTTGACTCACTCAATGGAGTCCAAGCAGGCAGCTAGTTAAAATCAATCAGGGACTAAAACCCACCAATGTCCAGCTATACCAGCATCAGAACCAATCTCTTGTAGCTGTGTTATCGCATTCTTAGCTGCAATGTAACGCCAGCTTGCAAATAGGGCATCTTTTGGCTGTTTCACATCATCACTTGATTTTCTGCCAGTCCTCAAGTTGTTCAATTTTAACCTGCACTTCTGAGCAGGCCACTTGCCTTATGCCAGCAGCACAGTTCTCTAAACATACGGATCAAGGTCCAATGACAATGCAGCTTTCCCACCAGATAAAGTTAGCAGGAAGGGAAGATGAGGCCAAAAGAGACACTACCACTTCCCTCCCTCATTCCCAAATACACGACTTCCCCAAAATTCACGACTTCCCCAATTGCTGGCAACTGTCTTTCCGGTGCAGACCAACAACCACTCCCACCCAATTTGCACTACTGCCCATAGGCCACTAAATGTTTTCAATCCTTTTTGGGCAGGCAACAGGCCAGGAACAGGCACATAAGATCCACAAGTTAAAATCATCTGGGCTTCAGAGTGCTAAGGTCAGGAGGGAGTTGCTGCTCATCTCACCCCCACCTGCCCAATTCCCACACTGGGTTAAAACTGGGCCTCATGAGTCAGAAAATACTGTCTCTCTCTGAGTACTATGTTTTTTCTTCTATTTATGGAGTAATAAGATAGCTTTCAGAAATGTAAACTTTTGCTATTTTCATTCCTCTTAAGTGTTCCTGTTCTATTGTGAGAACATACTAAGGTTTTACTGCTATGAGCCAAGGACATGCCTTTGGGCAGAACACACAATAATGATGATGACCAAAGTTTTGGTATGTCACAGTTTAATGCTTTTGTTAGGAGAAACACAACTGTTATAAAGCAGGGAGAGACAGACTCATGGCAAAACTGGAAGTTCCAGGATCTTATCTATACCCGAGGATAATTTAGCACTCCTTTTATTAAGCCGGCAGTGACACACTCAGTTTCACAAAGCAAAAATGCTATGAATAATAGAGGAAGAAGTAACTCCTGCTGTTGAATATTGAAGGATATAAAAAAAACAGGGTCAGTGCTGGAAATTTTGAAGTAGATATTCGTTTTAGTGCCAGCACTGTAAATTTTGTAAATTCATGGGGCTAATGTTACAGTTAGTAGAGGACCTGGTGGTTGTTGCTGACCACAATCAACTCCTTTCCCACTGTCCTCTCCCTATTCTCTGCTGGGAACTTACCTGAGGTTACTATCAGCAATGTTTCATTCAGGTGAGATGCCTGTGGAGATGCAACAGGCACCAGGAACTCACCATTGTTGGTGAGGTCGAAGGGCCAATTTTTCACATTCCTTGATGCTTAAAAATTAGCCTAATTCCTAGGTGATGATACATCTCAGCCAGTAAATTAAAATAGGGAATTATCAGATTTAAAAAAAATAAACTTACACAACATAAAATTGAAGTGCTCTTTCACTAAAAGATATTTCCTGAATCAGATGAAAACCCAACTGATGTCAGACAGGGCAATACATGTATAACATGTACATTGTTTCATAATAATTGTCACACAGCAATTTATTATTATCTTTCAAATGCAACGCCTTGTGTGAATGATGTGAATGAAACATTTGTTTCCAGGGGAACCTCAACAGGGGAAACCTACAGTTGATATTCATTCATTAAAAGTAGGCTTCATTTAAACGCAATGCTGGGAATCTAGAGCAAAAGTGATTGTATGGAATGTATTTTCCCCTAACACTATTTTATTTTAGCAAATCTGAATGCTTTAATGTTTTAATTAGTTCCTGCGCAAGAATTACATCATTTCTTAGCATTGTGTTGAATAATAGTTGTTTAAAACATTCAAACCCAGAGTAGTTGCTAAAATTTTGGATACCTTTTTTAACTGGAACAGTTGGTTGCTCATAAACTATGGTTACACCAGCCACTGTTGACAGGGGTGTCTTCAGTTGTTCCTGTAACTCTCGTAGAGAATGAAAATCATCAACACTGAAAATTAAACTGGGGTCAATTGCAATCTCATTTAGCTGTGTTGGGTCTGCATTCCCGGCTCCAACTGCAACGGTTATTATAGCAGCTCGCTTCAGAGTATCTGCAGGTCGCTTGACATCATCCTTAGAACTTTTGCCAGTGATAAGCACCAAAAACTGGGGAACATTGTCTTCCTTCCTACTTCCTGCAGCTCTGGTAAAGTGGTTTCTATAGACGTAGTCTAAAGCTGCGCCAGTGTTAAGTGTCCAACCGCCTCTCAATCTCAGCCTTTTCAGAGCAATTTGTAAAGCAGATTGCGTTGTGTGGGTATTTAAGTAAAATTCAGTTGTTGCAACTCCACTGTACTGTACCACAGCAACTTGAACAGAATCTGGCCCAATTACAAATTTGTCAGTTATATTTAAGATAAATTTGCATATTTGCAAAAAGTTAGCATTTCCCACACTGGAACTGCCATCGATCAGGAATACAATGTCCCTCTTGCTGACTTGAACTGCAAAATAATTTTAGGTTAGTTGAAATTTTTGCTTTAACTCATTTCTTAGTCCAAAATAATAAACTTTGGCTTTGCACTAGCAGCATAAAGTGAGAGATCACGCAAAGGGTTATAAAAATAATGAACAGGGCTAATCAAGACACACAATGGAGAATTTTACAGATTTGAAATCCCAGCGCAGAGATTCAGATCCTGGGAGAAAATAAGTGGAATTTAAGCATGTACCCAATGTGATTTTCCAAATAACAGCTGTAAATGAAATTGAAAATGAACCCTGACAATGATACATACCAAAGTATTTGAAAACTTGTATTTTACAATTTATATTAATAAATTGCTACTTATTTAATAAATAAGCACACAAGAAACACCAAATTAGACAATCTTCAGCACAAAAAATAAACAAGTCTAACAAAGAGCGATAAAAGGTATAACTCCTAATTGTAGAATCATCATAAGATTATATACAAACCAGAAGCAATGTCTGTGTCCATCAATACATCTGTCTCTCTATTAATTAAATAATAAAACAGAAAGTAATTCAGCTGGACCTCAGCCATAGGGTTGAGGCATTGCTGGAGCTGGTGGAAGATCAAGCAGATTAAGGGAAGTATAATTGCCCCCAGCCGTCAGTTAGAAAAGAGGCCTGTTACTGAATTATCCTTGAATGGGACTGAATAAATTTCTATTTGACACGCAGTGTGCAATATAGTGGGAAGCATTAATACGATTGAAAAATACTATGGATCTGGAAATCTGAAATAGAAACAGAAATGCTGGAAATACTCATCAAGCCAGACAGCATATGTGGAGAGTGGAACAGTTTTGACCTGAGGTCACCTGCCTGAAATTCTACCTCAGTTTTTTCTCTCACTTACATGCTGCCTGCCCTGTGGAGCATTTCTAGCATTTCTGCTTATGTGTGTGAAATTTTGACGGATTCTAATGTTTCCTTTGCTACTGAGCAATGGGAAAACATTTTTTTTAAAATAAACAAGCTTTTAGTATTCTGTTTACATTTTTATTTAATTTCTCAACAACTCACTGAAATACCCTTGTCCAAATCTGGTCGAGTAGCAACTCTAGGCTCAAAGTCCTGAGAGAACAAGCCCAAACTTTCTGATCACTGAGATTTATCTTTGAAAAGGGCACCATCTCTCCAAAGTGAAATACTGCGTTCAAGGAAAGCTGTTTGATTAGGGAAATTGTCATCGATTTTGTTGAATTTCATTTGTATAATTAAATATGCAATAAAACAAGTGCTTACAAAAGTTGGAAGCTACGCAC
Source organism: Carcharodon carcharias (assembly GCF_017639515.1). Lineage (NCBI taxonomy): Eukaryota > Metazoa > Chordata > Chondrichthyes > Lamniformes > Lamnidae > Carcharodon > Carcharodon carcharias. Next base: position 115,658,576 of record NC_054478.1, on the reverse strand, counting down.
CTTCAGCCTTAGGCTCTCCCACCTCTATCACCAATTGCTTGGTGGCCACTAACGAAAACAGTGACATCAACTGTTGTCTCATGCTAGCCATTTCTTGAAAATCGGGAACGAGCATAACAAATGAAGGATCGGTAGCTATCAGTTTGGCTTCAGCTGCATCGGCATCTCTCACCCCAACAACAAATGTAAACGTGCCACGCTTTTTTATTGAAAACACTCCCCGTCTGACGTCATCAGTGGACTGTCTTGAAGTCATGAGGACCATTACCTGAGGAACCCCCTTCTTTGCCCTGCTCCTGGCCATTGGAATAAAGTGATTGTCAATCAGAAATTGAAAAGCCATTCCAGTGTTGGCTTGATTTCCACCTTTCTGTCGAAGGTTTTTCACGGCATTGAGGATTCCTATTTTTGTGGGATATGTGTTTAAATAGAACTCAGTACTGGGAGTGTTACTGTATTGCACCAAGCCAATTTGGATGGCATCAGGGCCGATATTGAGATCTTCAATGAAATTTGCAATGAAAGAACGTATGAACTGAAATTCATCCCTTCCCAAATTTCTTGATCCATCAATTAGGAAAATTAGGTCAGCTGATTCCTGCACTTTAACGAGAAAGATAAATGTAAAATATGAGCATCTTAAAATAGATAACGCAAAACAATACATTAAAATGGAAAGACTGGCATTTATATATGTATTTCATGTCCTTAGCATGTCCGAATGCACTTCAAAGACAATGATGTACCTTTGCAATGTTATCACTGTGGTAAAATAGGGAAAGGCCACATGCTTTACTGAGAAACCTATGTGAAACCAAAGCCTTTAGTTTTTTTAATTCTTTCTTGGGATGTTGGCTTTGCTGGCAAGGTCAGCTTTTGTTGCCTATCTCTCAAAGTGGTGAACTGCCTTCTTGATTGCTGAAGTCTTTCACAATGTGATTAGGAAGGCAGTTCTTGGATTTTGATCCAGTAACAGTGAAGGAACAGCGATATAGTTCCAAGTCAGGATTGTGTGTGGCTTGGAGGTGAAATTGCAGGTGGTGGTGTTCCCATTTGTCTACTGCCCTTGTCCAGGTGGTGGTAGAGATCGCAGGTTTGGAAAGTGCTATCAAATGAGTCTTGGTGAGTTGCCACAGTGCATCTTATATATGGTATACATTGCTGCCGCTGTGTGTTAGTGATGAAGGGAGTGAATGTTTAAAATGGTAGATGGGATGCCAAGTAAACGGGCTGTTTTGTCTTGGATGGTGTTGAGCTTTAGTGTTGTTGCAGCTGTACTCAACCAGGCATATGGAGAGTTCTTCATCACACTCCGGACTTGTGCCTTGTAAATGGTGGACAGGCTGTGGTTACACACCACAGAATTCCTAGCTTCTGACCTGGTCTTGCAGCTACAGTATTTATATAGCTAGTCCAGTTCAGTTTCTGGTCAATGATAGCCCCCAGAATGTTGATAGTAATGCATAGAACCAAGAGTAAGAAAGAAAACTAACTAAGAGAAAAGGTAGATTGAGATGACAAAGGAGGACAACTCTGTTCAAACCATGGGAAACAATAGATTAGAGAAGGAGTGGTGCACTTAGTCTTGCATTCAACACAAGGAAGATAAAGGAAGAAGAAATTTTGTGTAGAATAGTGAGTTTGGAAGGAAGGACAAAATACATTTCAGGGGAAGTAACATTATAGTATTATTGATAAAAAAAAGTCTGAGAAACTCAAGAAAGGTTAGGAATGGACAAGTTTAGAAGACAGAGGCTAGAGAAGCTTTTAGATGAAATCTGAATGATGTTCTTGCAGAATTCCCTGGTAAGGAAGCAGTATTCAAATCTTGCAAAGAATTAGTTTAATGGAGTTAAGAGGTTCTGAGATCAAAATGAGTTTAAATTTGATGAGGTAATAATAAGCTGTTTTATTTCCAATCTCCTGTCAAAAATTAACAAAGTGATACAAGAGGAGTGTAATTGCTAAAATATGTTTACTCCTATCAGACGACCATCTAGGGTTCAGTTAACAAGATGAAAGTTGCATACATATCAAAAAGGAAAAGAAAAGCACTCAAAATTTTGAAGTCAAAAACAATAATGGGGGCTATGAATTTGAAATACAAATTAATGATGAGGTCTCAAGTTTTAAATCAGAGAAGATAATGGGATTAAAAGATAAATATTTCTGGAACCATCATTGTGAGTCATGGTGTGCTGCCTCACTATGTAAAGAACATCATGGAGAGGGGGCAAAATATTCTGTAATGGGTCAGAAGAGAGCCAAACATTGGTAACATGGAGAGAAATCCTACAATCAGATTTTCAGAAGCTAGGGAGAAAGTTAAAAAGTAGGATTTTAAAGGTAGAAATCTCTGGATTGCTCCCAGTGCCATGCACTAGCAAGAATAGAAAATAGGAATACAGAAAGAATCAATACGTGGCCGTGGCTTGAGGCATGGTGCAAGAGGGAGAGCTTCAGATTCTTGAGCCACTGGGGTCAGTTCTGGGGCAGGAGGCTCCTATTCAGAAAGGTGCAGGCTGCATCTCAACAGAACTGGGACCAATGTCCTCACAGGGAGTTTCAGTAGCGTGGTTAGGGAGAGTTTAAGCTAAATTGGCAGGGGGTGAGCACAAGCATATCAAGGTAGAGAAAAGGAAAAAGTGCATTAAGTGAGAGTGTTTGATAGAACTGGAGAATGGAGTAGTACCATAATATATAGGTGCAGACAAAGAAGGATGTTATGTTCCTTCTGTCGGGTCGCTTTGCTCAGTGAACACTGTTGCATGTCTATCTACTGCTGAGTGAGTTGGTAAACAAGATACTGTAGACACAGAGACCAATGTAAGATGAAGCACATGCTGTTAATTAACACAAGTTACAGAGCACTAACCCAATGTGGGCTTCTCAAACGAGACCCTATTCTAAACTACTGATTAACATTATAGCTCGCGCTACACAGCAATTGGGTAATACAATCACATGGTCAATCTGCTTACATTCTCTTAAAGGTGTATTGCACCTCAGGTTACCACATCCCTCCCCCTTTACTCGAAGGTACAATTTACAATCTTTACAATATATCAAATATTTACGTAAACTATTTACAAATTCAGTCTCTCCAGAGGGTTCTTCAAATGTGTCGAAAGTCATAGTGCTACGACTTCAGATGGTTTATCCGAGGCCTCCCTCTCAGGAGTCATCGGTCCACTAGGCTTTCCAGTAGGAACCTGTAAACCTGTTTGTTTCTTTGAATATCTCAGGCTCAACGGATCCTACAGGAACAAAGCAAGTGGAGTTCCTTCCACATGCGGTGTGGACTCCAATGGGAATGCTTGGTGCATCCTTTATTGTAGATCTGTTTCCCTTTCCCTGAGGTGATCTATGTGTCTCCTAATTATCTGATCTTTGACCGATATACGATAGGAAAGGGGTCCTGTCACTGCACTAACTTCACCTGATAGCCATTTGGGCCCATCTCCAAAGCTCTTTGCAAAAACTATGTCTCCAACAGTGAAGTTTCTTTCATGAACATGTTAATCATGTCCATTTTTCTGGGCCTCCTGACTTCTCGCTAACCTCCACCCTAAATGCGGCCTTATGAGGCTCAAACATGTCCTGAGATGTCTCTTCATCAATACCTCTGCTGGGCAATACCGGTGGTCATGTGTGGCGTAGTCCCATAGCTGAGTAGGAAATGTGATAATCTAGTTGCAATAGAGTCTCCACCCCATTTTTTCATTCCGGACTTAAAGGTCTGGACTGCCGTCTCGGCCAATCCATTGGATGCAGGGTAGTATAACAAGGTCTCAACATGTGAGGCTTGAAAATCTTTGGAATTCCCCGCTGGTGAATGCCATTCCATTATCAGACACTATTATTTCCGGTAACCCGTGTATCGCAAAACTCTGACGCAATCTGTCTATGGTGGTGGCAGATGTGGGCGATCTCATCTTGTATACATCCATCCACTTCAAGCGGGCGTCTGTAATCAAGAGGAACATTGTGCCCATGTAGTCAATGTGGAGGTGGACCCATGGCCTTGCATGACAAATCCCAGGGATGCAATGGGCAAAAGGGGGAAATTTCTGTACTTGTTGGCATTGTATGTAGCTCTTGACTAAGTTTTTGATTTCTGTATCCATCCCTAAGTAGGCCACCATAAGTAGCTGCGCGCCAACATTTTCATTCTAGAGATGCCAGGGTGAGCAATATGTAATTCGGTCAATAATGGCTTTCTTCCTCTTGGAGGCACAATGACTCTCACTCCCCACAGTAAGATGCCATCCTGACAGGTGAGCTCATATCGCCTATTAAAAAGGGTTTAATTTCATCAGACTTTGGCCTGTTAGACCATCCCTGTAAGACTTGTTCCCTTACGTGAGACAAAACTAGATCACAGTCCACCCACTCTCTTATTTGTTTGGCATGTACTAGTGATGAACCCAGAAAGTTTAATAACAGGACAAGTTCTTGAGGAATTGTGGCATCTTTTAGAGGTAATCGGCTCAGTGTGCCGGCATTTGCAATCTGGCTTTCCAGCCGGTGGATAAAAGTATATTTTGGATGCGTGCAGAGGCAATTGAGGGTATTGCATTATCTTCACCGAACAAGCCTAGTAGTGGCTTGTGATTGGATACAATGGTAAAGTGGTGACCATGGATGAATTGATGGAACTTCTTAACGCCAAATATAATGGATAAGCGTTCTTTCTCTATTTGTGAGTATCTTCGTTCTGCAACACTGAGTGTTCTTGAGACATAACCAATGGGCTGCTCGGAACTATCCGCCATCCGGTGGGAGAGTATTGCCCCTACTCCACAAGGGGATGCATTGCAGGTCAAAATTAATTATTTCTTTGGGTCAAAATGCACCAATAGGGCCGATGAATGTAGCAACTGCTTTACTGTCATAAAAGCCTGTTGTTGTGGGGCTTGCCAAGTCCAGCTGTGGTTTTTCTTAAGCAAACCATATAATGGAACCAGTACTATTGACAAATTGGGAGAAAACAGCCATAGTAGTTAATCATTCCCAATAAGGACTTGAGTTCTATGGTGTTTCTCGGCTAGCACCTCATGAATGGCTCTCACCTTGTCTTCTACTGGGTGAAGGCCTTGCAAGGCGACCCTATGACCCAGGTAAACCACTTCTTTTGCTTGGAAGGTACATTTTTCTCTTTTCAAACATACTCCGGCTTGTGAGAAACGCTTCAATATCTCTTCCAGGTTAGCTGGGTGTTCTTCATCAGTTAGTCCTGTTACTAGGATATCATCGAGGTGAAACAGCACATGGGGCAGAGCTTGAAGTAAATTTTCCTTAGTCCATTGGAAAATGGCACAAGCCGATGAGGTTTTGAAGAGTAACCAGGTATATTAGTATAACCCACTATATGTGTTGATAGTTACAAAATCCCGCGAGGCCTTTTCTAGCTCGACTTGCTGGTAAGCGTGGCCCATGTCGAGTTCCATATATGCGGTTCCCCCTGCCAGCTTGGAGTACAATTCATCAATTTTCGGTATAAGATGCCTGTCAAGTCTGGCCACTTTGTTAATGGTCAACTTGTAGTCCCTGCCTATTCGCACACTCTGGTCAGGCTTTAGTATTGGAACTATGGATGCTGCCCATTCTGAAAATTAGACAGGTTGTAAAACCCCCAACCTTTCCAGCCTGTCTAGTTCAACATCAACTTTTTCTCGCAGTGCATAGGGGACTGGCTCCACCTTTATGAATCTGGGGGTTGCCTCAGGATTCATGTGGATTTTAGCTTGCAGCCCTTGAATCTTTCCAATCTCCTCCCTGAAAACAAAGGCATATTTCTGTAAATAATTCTTGCAGATCTTTCACTCTGAGTTGAAAACTCTCAGTCCACTCCAACTTTGTTTCCTTAAGCCAGTTCCAACCAAATACTTTTGTACCTACCCTTGCTACCATTATCAGGGCTTAATTAGCAGACTGATTTCCATATTGCGCTATAACATTGCATACACCTCTTACTCGTATGTCTTCACCGGTATACGTTTTTAATTTAGCATCTGAATTTTCCAGATTCAATGAGTGGTCTCCTCCATTCAGATATTTGAATGTATGTTCCCCTATAACTGTCATGGATGCCCCTGTATCCACCTCCAATCGGATGGGTTTCCCGTTGACTTTCACTGTCATGTAGATTGGCTCTGTTTTACCCATTTTTAAGTTGTTTAGTGAGTAAATATCTGATTCTGTTTCTTCTGGTTCCTCTATTATGTGGATTTTGCGATTTCTATCATTTTGCTTAAAGTTTTGTCCTATCTTGTCTTTACAATATCGCATAATATGCCCATTACGATGGTGGTAGAAACACTTGATTCTTTTAATTTGTCGTTTGCTTGCAGGCTGACTGGTTCCATTTCTGCTATTATTATTGTAGGTTTTCTCCATTAAACCATTGGCTTTTGCTGGTCTGTTAATGGTGGCTGTTTCCTGCCTTTCCACAGAGCCTAGTGCTTCTGCACCATTTCTAGCCGGTGCTTTCCTCCTGATGTGAAGGACTTCGCCATTTTGTCCTCCCTTTATTGCTTCTGAATCCCTGACTGTGCTTTCCATTATGAACGCCAACTTCAGCACCTTGCTGAAGTCTAAATTAATTTCCTACAACAACCTTTTTTGAATGGCATCTTCATTAATCCCACATACTAATCGGTCTCTTAACATATTGTTAATCAATGTCCCGAACTCACAGTGCACTGTGAGTTGTTTTAAGGCTGCTACATAGCAAGTGGTTGTCTCTCCAGGGGCACGACATCTCGAATTAAATTTAAAACCGAGGATTTTGGCTGAAAGTAGCTTTTCACAAGATTTACCAACTCATCAAAGCTCTTGGAATCTGGGGCATTCAGTGCCTTTAGACAACAAATTAAGCAGTATGTTTTACTGTCACACATCAATAAAAGGATTGCTCACCTCTTCTCCTCCCCCAATATGTTGTTGGCCAAAAAGAAGAACACAAAGCATTCAATTTAATTTGACCAGTGGTTTGATCAAATGGTTCGATACGGCACACTGGAAGGAGATAACTTCGAAAACTGTGATTAAGGCTGTACTTACAATCACCTTGAAAGGTGCGGCTGATTTACCTCTGTTTAATTTCCACAGCTTTCTTTGGTGTCGTCGACTGGTCGTGTTTTGCCTCATCGCCTGTTGTTATGTTCTTTCTGTCAGGTTGCTTTGCTCAGCGAACACAGTTGCATACCTATCTACCTGTGAGTGAGTTGTTAAACAAGATACTGCAGACGCAGAGACCAATGTAAGATGAAGCATGTGCTGCTTATTAACAGAGCACTAACAGAATGTGTGCTTCCCAAACCAGACCCTATTCTAAACAACTGATTAACATTGTGACTCGTGCTACACAGCAATTAGCTAATACATTCACATGGTCAATCAGCTCACATTCTCTTAAGGTGTATTGCACCTCAGATTGCCACAAAGGACTACGAGGAAGACAAGGTTTAGAATGCATGGATGTAAATGCAAAAGGTATGGTGAATAAGATCACAAACACAAATAGCTATGTGGGATATGATATAGTGGCAATAATGGAAACTTGGCTAAAGATAGTGAGATTTCAAAAATACAGAGAGTTCAGAAAAGATGGGGAAGAAAAGTGGGGAGGTGGGATGCGGTATTCAGTAGGGAGGACATTATAGTAATGGAAAGAATGGATGTCCTTGAGGGAGCAAGAATAGACCAAGGCCATAAGACGTAGGAGCAGAAGTAGGCCATTCAGCCCAGCGAGTCTGCTCCACCATTCAATGAGATCATGACTGATCTGATAATCTTCAACTCCACTTTCCAGCCTTTTCCCCATAACCCTTGATTCTCTTACTGATTAAAAATCTGTCTATCTCAGTCTTGAATATACTTAATGACCCAGCCTCTACAGCCCTCTGTGGTAAACAATTCCACAGATTAACTACCCTTGGAGAGAACAAATTCCTCCTCATCTCTGTCTTAAATAGGTGACCCCTTACTCTGAGATTATGCGCTCTGATCCTAGACTCTCCCACAAGGGAAAACAACCTCTCAGCATCCACCCTGTTAAGCCCCCGAAGACTCTTATGGGCAGAATTTTTCACTTGGTGGGCGGGCTCGGTGGGGGCAGGCAGGGGTGGTCAGGAAGCCAACCACTGCCCGTGATTGCCATCGCATTGTGATTTCACACTGGCGGGCCAATTAAAGCCTGCAGCTGCCTCAGGGAGATGAAGAGATTTTTTTTTTAAATAAAAAAAGTAAAAATGTAACAAAACATGTCCCCTCGTGTGACTCTGTCACATGAGCAGGGACATGTTATTAATTAAAAGTTTAAGTTTTTATTTTATTTTTATTTGCTGTTGGAAACCTCATCTTACTGGATGGGCAGCACAAAGTTTTTGTTAATTGATAACTTAATGACCTTAACAGGCCTTTTAATTGTCGGTGGGTGCACTGCCGGCTCTAGCACTCGCCTGCTAACCGAATTATTGCGTGACTGCGCGTTGACGTCGGCATGCTCAGCCAACACCAACACGCATCATTTCACGCTTGAGCGGGTCGGGTGCACGCCCGCCCACTGAGCAAAAATTTCTGCCCTATATGTTTCAATAAGAGCGCCTCTCATTCTTCTCAACTTCAATGAGTTCAGGCCCAACCTACTCAACCTCTCCTCATAAGAAAATCCCTTCATACCCGGGATCAACCTAGTGAACCTTCTCTGTACTGCCTCCAATGCCAGTATATCTTTCCTTAGATGAGGCGACCAAAATTGTTCACAGTATTCTAGGTCTAACTAGTGCTTTGTATAGTTTTAGCAAGACTTGCCTATTTTTATACTCCATTCCCTTTGAAATAAAGGCCAACATTCCATTTGCCTTCCCCATTACCTGTTGAACTTGTATGCTAGCTTTTTGTGATTCATTCCCTCTGTGCTGCAGATTTCTGCAGTCTTTCTCCCTTTAAATAACATCCAGCTCCTCTGTTCATCCTGCCAAAAAGTACATAAGCTCACATTTCCCCACATTATATTTCATCTGCCAAGTTTTTGCCCACTCACTTAACCTGTATATACCGCTCTGTAGACTCTTTGTGTCATCCTCGCCACTAGGCTTCCCACCTGTTTTTATGTCATCCACAAACTTGGCGATTCATTTCCCACATCCAAGTCATTAATATATATTGTAAATAATTGTGGCCCCAGCACTGATCCCTGTGGCAATCCACTAGTCCCCCTCATTGCAACTCTCTGTCTTCTATTAGTTAGGCAGTCCATCCATGCTAATATACTACCCCCAACACCATGGTCTCTTATCTTATTAAGTAGCCTTATGTGTGGTACCTTATCGAAAACCTTTTAGAAATCCAAATATATTACATCTACTGGTTCCTGTTTATCTATCCTGCTTGTTGTCTCCTCAAAGAATTCTAATAACTTTGTCAGGCATGATTTCCCCTTCACGAAGCCATTCTGCTTGATTAGATTGTGCATTTCTAAATGCTCTGCTATTACATCCTTTTTAATAGACTCTAACATTTTCCAAATGATGGATGTTAAGCTAACTCGCTTATAGTTACCTGTTTTTTGTCTCCCTCCCTTTTTGAATAAGGGTGTTACATTGGCAGTTTTCCAATCCTCTGGGACTTTTCCAGAATCTAAGGACTCTTGGAAGATTACTACAAGTGCATCCATTATCTCTGCAGCTACTTCCTTTAATATCCTAGGATGCAGCCCATCAGGATCAGGGGACTTAACGGCCTTTAGCCCCATTAGTTTCCCTAGTACTTTTTCTCTAATGATAGTTATTGTATTTATTTCCTCCCCCACTGTTGCCCCATGATTATTTAGTATTTTTGGAATGCTATTAATATATTCTACTGATGCCAAGTATTCATTTAACTCCTCTGCCATTTCCTGGTTCCCCATTATTTCCCCAGCCTCATTCTCTAAGAGACCTATGTTCACTTTGGCCTCTCTCTTCCTTTTTATATAATTAAAGAAGCTCTTACTGTCCATTTTTACATTACTTGCCAGCTTACCCTGAAAGTTTGTTTCCTCCCTCTTTATTAATCCATTTGGTTTGAGTTGAGAAGCAGGAAAAGTATGATCTGACTCTCAGGGTATTCTATAGGCTGCAAAATAGTGGGAGAGGTAGAGGAGAAGGGAAATCAAGGATATCTGCAAAAACCATAGAGTGATGATAGTTTGGGACTATAGTTACCCAAATATCAATTGGGATAGTGTTGAAGGAAAAGGAGGGGGGAGCATTTCTATATGTGTTCAGGAGAACTTCTTGACCAATATGTTCTCATCCAACTCAGAAGGGGGCATTGCTGGATCTGGTGTTGGGAAATGAGTTGGGCCAAATGGACCAAGTGACTGTGAGGGAACATTTGGGTAAGAGTAATCATTATATCAGAAGGTTCAGATTAGTAATGGAGAAGAGCAAGGACCAACCTAAAGAAGAACTTCAAAATTGGAAGAGGCCCAACTTCAGTGGGATGAAAAGGGAACTCACCAAGGAAAAATGCAACTGGAGATGGATAGGAAAGTGTGTAATGGAATAATGAGTGGTTTTTAAGGAGGAGATGTTTCAGGTAAAGGCTAGGTAGATTCCAACAGGGGTGAAAGGTGGAGGAACCAAAGAATGGTCTCTTTGAATGATGAGGAGATAGAGACTATGATGAAACAGAAAGAGGGTGTAAGATGCATGTCAGGGGAAGTCTTCAGTGAAAAACAAACCAAATATAATAGGTTGAGGTGGGAATTGAAGAGATAAATAAGACTGGCAAAGAGGGAATATGAGAATAAAAGGGAATGCTAAAATATTTTACCTACATGCAAATAATATGCAGGGGTAGTAGGTGGGTCTGTTTAGGGACTAAGAGGTGCAGGGCAAACCTGCAACACTTCATGAATACTTTGTATCGATGTTTACTGAAGGAAGATGATGCCAACAAACCATCGGTAGAAGCAGAGGTGATAGAGGTAATGCATGAGATGAAAACTGAAAGGCAGGATGTAATGGAAAGTTTAGAGTGGGTTAAGCCATCTGGTCTGGATGGCTTCCATCCTAGGTTGCTAAAAGAATTGGAGGTGAAGTTAGTGAAATGGCTTGCTATAATCTTCCAGTCATCTAATCAGGTGTGATGGAGTTGCCAGAGGATTGGAGAGTGGCAAATATGACACCTTTATTCAAGAAAGGATGTAAGAACGTTCACAATAACAACAGGTAGATCAGTTTAACAGTGGGTAACAGTGGGTAACAGTGGGATAGCCAGCATGGATTTGTAAAAAGTAGATCGTGAGTGACTTATCTAATTAAAGTTTTTGATGAAATAACAGAAAAGGTTGATAAAGAGGATGCAATAGATATTGCTTGTATGGATTTTAGGAAAATGTTTGACAGAAGGGGAGTTTAAAAAATTGAGACTCATGGAATGGGAATCTCAGTGCCAGCTTGCATAAAAAACTGGCTTAAGAACAGAAAATCATGAGTAGTGATAAATAGTTGTTTGACAGTGTTTCCCAAGTTCCGAGGACAATGCATTTTTGATATGTGGATTTTAATATAGGGAAGTGTGAGGTGATGCATTTTGACAAAAGGGGTAAGGAGAGTAATATGGACTTAATGGCCCTTTCTAAAAAGTGTTCAGGGTCAGACGAACCATGGGTTCATGTGCATAGATCTTTGAAGGTGGCTGGACCTATTGAGATATTAAATAGTAAAGCATATAGGATCTTGGGCTTTATAAATAGAGGTATTAGATACCAAAGTTAGGAAGTTTGCTAAACATTTATAAACTCTGGTTAGGCCACAACCTAGGGTATTGCATCCAGTTCTGGTCGCCATACCTTAGGAAAGATATAAAGGTCCTTGAGAGGCTGCAGAGGAGATTTACCAGGATGGTTCCAGGGATGGGGGATTTTAGCTACAAGATTAGGTTGAAGAAGCTGGAGTTGTTTTCCTTGGAGTAAAGCAGGTTTAAGGGAGATTTGATAGATTTACAACATTATGACAGTTTTAGATATAAAGCACTGCTGCTCCCATTAGATGAAATGGTACAAGCGCTAGAGGATACAGTTTTAAGGATTTGGGCAAGAGATGCAAGGGGGATGCGAAGAAGAACTTTCGTTGCAGCAAGTGTTAAATTGAAAGATAAAGCATAAAGGTCTGCAAAGATTAGTGGTAATTCAGAAGATTGGAGTGAATTGAAAAACCAGCAAAGCATGACTAAAAAAGTAATAATGAGGGAGAAATTAGATTATGAGAGAAAGCTAGCTAGAAATATAAGAACATATAGTAAGAGTTTCTACATAATTAAAAAGGAAAAGAGTAACTAAAGTGAATGTTGATCCTCTAAGAGAGTGAGTCTACGGAATTAGTAATGGGAAATAAAGTGGAAGCGTTGAACAGATATAATGGTTTACATTTTTGCAAAGACTGAGATGGTCTCTGGCTTAGCCAAAATGGTGTCGGAACCCATGGGCAGAATATTATGCTCGGCGTGCGGGCGCGCCCCTGACGTGCCTGACCGTAAAATGACGTGGAATGATGTCGGGCATCCATCCCAATGTCATCACACAGTCTCGCTATATTTCATTCGGCAAATGCTCAGCGGAGTTGGCTGTGCACCCACCAATAATTTAAAGACTTATTAAGACCGTTAACAATCTAATTAAATTTAAATTTATAGGCAGGCAGGCGAAAAGGCCAAGCAGCCTTTACATTTTTTTAGGAAACCTCATTTTACGCATCGGCGAGCGGACCCCATCCCCACTCGCCGACCAGAAAATTCTCCCCATATAGTCTGATCTGGAGCTATGGATACAAATACTTGTTTTCATAAAGGATTAAGCAGTTGTCTGAAATGTTTGTTTTATCAGGAATTTTGTGGTTAGATGAATATAAATGTAGTGAATGGGTTTTTAGGAATGAGAGTTTTTTTAAATAAAAAATAAAGCCTACAATCGACACTTGGACCTTTATTTTATTTCATCTCAGCATGGGTCCTGAGGTCTGCCCATGGAGGATACTGGATGAGTTGGCATGGAAGATGGTGAGTGGGGGTCATTGGCTGGCATGAGTTGAAACTGTTGGCTAAGGGGGTATAAAGGGCCATTTGGTGTAGGTAGAGGGGCATAGATTCATATAGAGGCTTTAAATGGCCTTAAGGATGGGTGGGTAGAGGGGCGCAGGTTGGCATGGAGGGCGTGGGGGCCAAGGGGGGTGGGTAGGGGAAATAAAATGGCATTGATGGGTCATGGGGAGTGTTTGGGGGGCAAGGGACTGTGAGGGATGAGGACTGGAGGGGTGTTTTATCAGGTTTTTTTTAACAGCTGTGACAAAGTCCTGGAGTATCAAGGTAGGCTTTTTCCACAACCCGCATCCACACCCAGCAGCCCCTGCCGGCTGCCACCAAACTCTTCTCTAGGGCAGCGGGACTGACTCCCATTAACACTCATCTCACCCCATCTGGGGCACTTTCTCCCGAGTCAGGTTTGTGGGGCCAGGAATTTTCCCAACTCTGTGCTCTTGATTTGGAAGCAAATATTCAGGCCTTTGAGTCTGTCTTTAGTTCAGAAGACACAAACACCATCCCAAAAATACTTGTCAATCAAGACGTGAAAGGGAGGAACATGAAACAATTAAAAAGGCAGGAAATCTTAATGCAATTAGGCAGAGCCAATACGGATTTGTGAAGGGGAAATCGTATTTGACTAATTTATTAGAGTTCTCTGAAGAAGTAACAACTAACATAGATAAAGGAGATCTTGTAGATGTGGCATACTTGGATTTCCAAAAGGCATTTGATAAGATGCCATATCAAAGGTTACTACACAAAATTACAGAATCACACAGTGCATAAGAGGCCCTTCAGCCCATCGAATCTGCACTGACCTACCTACCTTATCCCATTTACCAGCGCTTGGCCCATAACCTTGAATGTTATGATGTGCCAAATGCTCATCCAGGTACTTTTTAAAGGATGTGAGGCAACCCGCCTCCACCACCCTCCCAGGTGGTGCATTTCAGACTGTCACCACCCTCTGGGTAAAAAGGTTTTTCCTCACATCCCCCCTAAACCTTCTGCCCCTCACTTTGAACTTATGCCCCCTTGTGACTGACCCTTCAACCAAGGGGAACAGCTGCTCCTATCTACCTTGTCCATGCCCCTCATAATCTTGTACACCTCGATCAGGTCGCCCCTCAGTCTTCACTGCTCCAACGTAAACAACCCAAGTCTATCTCTTCATAACTTAAATGTTTCATCCCACGCAAGATCTTGGTGAATTTCCTCTGCATCCCCTCCAGTGCAATCACATCCTTCCTATAATGTGGTGACCAGAACTGCACACACTACTCCAACTGTGGCCTCACCAACATTCTATACAACTCCGACATGATCTCCCTATTTTTGTAATCTATGCCTCAATTAAGAAAGGCAAGTGTCCCATATGGTTTTTTCACCACCCCACCAACATAACCCTCAACCTTCAGAGATCTATGGACAAACACGCCAAGGTCCCTTTGTTCCTCAGAACTTCCCAGTGTCATGCTGTTCATTGAATAATTCCTTGTCAAATTACTCCTTCCAAAATGTATCACGTCACACTTTTCAGGATTAAATCCATCTGCCACTTATTTGCCCATTTAACCATCCTGTCTATATCTTCCTGTAGCCCAAGACACTCAACCTCACTATTAACTACCTGGCCAATCTTTGTGTCATCCGCAAACTTACTAATCCTACCCCCAACAGAGTCATCTATGTCGTTTATATAAATGACAAATAATAGAGGACCCAGCACAGATCCCTGTGGTACGCCATTGGACACTGTAAAGTAAGAGCTCATGGTGTAGGGGTGACATATCATCATGGATAGAGGATTGTTTGGCTGACAGAGAGCAAAGTGTAGGGATAATTGGGTCAATTCAAGTTGGAAAGCTGTGGAGTGCTGCAGGGATCAGTGCTGGGGCCCCAGTATTTGCAATATGTGTAAATCACTTGGATAAAGGGACCAAATCTATTGTTGCTAAATTTGCTGATGACACAAAGACAGGAAGGAAATTAAATTGTAAGGACGATATAAAAGGTCTACAAAGGATTTAGATAGGTTAAGTGAGTGGGCACAAACTTTGCAGATGGAGTATAATGTGAGAAAATGCAAACTCATCCACTTTTGTAGGAAGAATAGAAAAGCAATATATTATTTAAATGGGTAAATTAAATGGGGATTCAATTGTAAGGGGAATAGATAGGCGTTTCTGTGGCCACAAACAAGACTACAGGATGGTATGTTGCCTCCCTGGTGCTAGGGTCAAGGATGTTCAGAGTGGCTACAGGACATTCTGAAGGGGGAGGGTGAGCAGTGGTCATGGTACACATTGGTACAAATGACCTATGTAAAAAATGGGATGAGGGCCTAAAAGCAGAATATAGGGGGTTAGGAAGTAAGTTGAAAAGTAGGACCTCAAAAGTAGTGATCTCAGGATTACTACCAGTGCCACGTGCTAGTCAGAGTAGAAATAGCAGGAAATATCAGATTAATAGGTGGCTGAAGAGATGGTGTGAGAAGGGATGTTTCAGATTCCTGGGACATTGGGAGCGGTTCTGTGGGAGGTAGGACCAGTGCAAACTGGACAGGTTACACCTGGGCAGGACCTTGACTGATGTCCTCGGGGGAATATTTGCTAGAGTGGTTGGGGAGGGTTTAAACTAAAATGGCAGTGGGATGGGAACCTATGCAAGGAGTCAGAGGAGGGGGAATCAAGGACAAGAACAAAAGACAGAAAGGGGAATAAGAAAAGTGATGGACAAAGAAATCAAGGGCAAGAATCAAACAAGGCCTCAGTGAAACATAGTGGGAACGGGACAAGTAATGTTAAAAAGACAAGCCTTAAGGCTTTGTGCCTTAATGCAAGGAGCATTTGCAATGAAGTGGATGAATTAACTGCACAAATAGATGTAAACAGGTATGATATAGTCGGGATTACGGAGACATGGATGCAGGGTGACCAGGGATGGGAACTGAACATCCAGGGGTATTTAGTATTTAGGAAGGACAGACAAAAAGGAAAAGGCGGTGGAGTTGCATTGCTGGTTAAAGAGGAAATTAACGCAATAGTGAGGAAAGATATTAGCTCTGACGATGTGGAATCTGAATGGGTAGAGCTGAGAAACACTAAGGAGCAAAAAAAATTAGTGGGGTTTGTATATAGGCCCCCAAACTGTAGTGGTGATGTTGGGAATGGCATTAAACAGGAAATTAGAGACGCATGCAACATTGGAACATCTGTAATTATGGGTGACTTTAATCTGCATATAGATTGGGCAAATCAAATTAGTAACAATACCGTGGAGGAGGAATTCCTGGAGTATACAGGATGATTTTCTGGACCAATACATTGAGGAACCAAGTAGAGAACAGGCCTAGACTGAGTATTGTGTAATGAGAAAAGAATAATTGACAATCTAGTTGTGCAAAGGCCCATTGGTGATGAGCCACCATAATATGATAGAATTCTTCATCAAGATGGAGAGTAACGTAGTTGACTCTGAGACTAGGGTCCTGAACCTTAATGAAGGAAACTATGATGGTATGAGGCGCGAGTTGGCTATGATGGGTTGGGAAACGTTACTTAAAAGGTTACTTAAAGGTGGATAGGCAATGGCAAACATTCAAAGAGAGCATGGGTGAACTGCAACAATTGTTTATTCCTGTCTGGCACAAAAGTAAAACAGGAAAGGTGGCCAAACCATGGCTTACAAGTAAATTAGAGATAGTATTGGATCCAAGGAAGAGGCATACAAATTGGCCAGAAAAAACAACAGACCTGAGGATTGGGAGCAGTTTATAATTCAGCAAAGGAGGACCAAGGGATTGATTAAGAAGGGGAAAATAGAATAAAAGATTAAGCTTGCGGGGAACATAAAAACTGACTGTAAAAGTTTCTATAGGTATGTGAAGAGAAAAAGATTGGTGAAGACAAATGTAGGTCACTTACAGTCAGAAACAGGGAATTTATAATGGGGAACAAAGAAATGACTGACCAATTAAATACATACTTTGGTTCCGTCTTCACAAAGGGGGACACAAATAACATGCCAGAAATTTTGGGGAACACAAGGTTTAGTGAGAGGGAGGAGCTGAAAGAAATCAGTATTAGTAGGGAAATGGCGTTGGAGAGATTGATGGGATTGAAGGCCGATAAATCCCCAGGACCTGATAATCTACATCCCAGTGTACCTAAGGAAGTGGCCCTAGAAATAGTGAATGCATTGGTGGTCATCTTCCAAGATTCTGTAGACTCTGGAACAGTTCCTACAGATTGGAGGGTAGCTAATGTATACCTGCTATTTAAAAAGGGAGGTAGAGAGAAAGCAGGAAATTACAGGCCAGTCAGCCCGACGTCAGTAGTGGAGAAAATTCTAGAGTCCATTATCACAGAATCACACAGTGCAGAAGAGGCCCTTTGGCCCATCAAGTCTGCACCAACACGTGAAAAACACCTGACCTACCTACCTACCTTTACCAGCACTTGGCCCATAGCCTTGAATGTTATGACATGCCAAGTGCTCATACAGGCACTTTTTAAAGGATGTGAGGCAACCCACCTCCACTACCCTCCCAAGCAGTGGAAATCAGACCATCACCACCTTCTGGGTAAAAAGGTTTTTCCTCACATCCCCCTAAACCTCCTGCCCCTCAACTTGAACTTATGTCCCCTCGTGACTGAGCCTTCAACCAAAGGGAACAGCTGCTCCCTATCCACCCTGTTCATGCCCCTCATAATCTTGTACACCTCGATCAGGACGCCCCCTCAGTCTTCTCTGCTCCAACAAAAACAACCCAAGTCTATCCAACCTCTCTTCATAACTTAAACGTTTCATCCCAGGCAACATCCTGGTGAATCTCCTCTGCAATCACATCTTTCCTACAATGTGGCGACCACAACTGCACACAGTACTCCAGCTGTGGCCTCACCAAGGTTCTGTAGAACTCCAACATGACCTCCCTACTTTTGTAAACTATGCCTCGATTGTTAAAGGCAAGTGCCCCGCATGCCTTTTTCACCACCTCACTAACATGTTCCTCCGTCTTCAGAGATCAATGGACACACATGCCAAGGTGCCTTTGTTCCTCAAAACTTCCTAGTGTCATGCTGTTCATTGAATACTTCCTTGTCAAATTACTCTTTCCAAAGTGTATCACCTCACACTTATCAGAGTTAAATGCCATCTGCCACTTATCTGCCCATTTGACCATTCCGTCTATATCTTCCTGTAGCCCAAGACACTCAACCACTCAGCCAATCTTTGTGTCATCCACAAACTTACTAATCCTACCCCCACATAGTCATCTATGTCATTTATATAAATGACAAATAATAGGGGACCAGGCACAGATCCCTGTAGTACACCACTGGACACTGGCTTCCAGTCACTAAAGCATCCTTCTGTCATCACTATCTGTCACCCACAACTAAGCCAATTTTGAATCCACCTTATCAAATTAGACTGTATCCCATGTGCCTTTGCCTTCTTTATAAGTCTTATAAAAGATTTAATAATTGAGCAGTTGGAAAACAGTGGCAGAATTGGGCAGAGTCAGCATGGATTTATAAAATGGAAATCATGTTTGACAAATCTACTGGAATTTTTCGAGAATACAACTGGTAGAGTTGATGAGAGGGAGCCAGTGCATGTGGTTTATTTGGACTTTCAGAAAGCTTTCGACAAAATCCCACATAAAAGATTAGCATTTAAAATTAAAGCACATGGGATTGGGGGTAGTGTATTGAGATATTGGAAAACTGGTTGGCAGACAGGAAACAAAAAGTAGGAATAAACAGGTCTTTTTCCGAATGGCAGGCAGTGACTAATGGGGTACCGCAGGGATCGGTGCTGGGATCCCAGCTATTCACAATATATATTAATGATTTAGATGAGGGAACTAAATGTAATATCTCCAAATTTGCAGATGACACAAAGTTTGGTTG
Organism: Carcharodon carcharias; assembly: GCF_017639515.1. NCBI lineage: Eukaryota > Metazoa > Chordata > Chondrichthyes > Lamniformes > Lamnidae > Carcharodon > Carcharodon carcharias. The sequence goes on along the minus strand of NC_054478.1, from coordinate 115,639,581 downwards.
GAGGGTGAACTGTGAGGAAGATGCAGAGATGCTTCAGTGTGATTTGGACAAGCTGAGTGAGTGGGCAAATGCATGGCACATGCAGTATAATGTGGATAAATGTGAGGTTATCCACTTTGGTGGCAAAAACCGGAAGGCAGATTATTTTCTGAATGGCTATAAATTGAGAGAGGGGAATGTACGAGACCTGGGTGTCCTCGTACACCAGTCGCTGAAGGTAAGCATGCAGGTGCAGCAGGCGCTAAAGAAGGCAAATGGTATGTTGGCCTTCATAGCGAGAGGATTCATGTATAGGAGCAGGGATGTCTTGTTGCACTTATACAGGGCTTTGGTGAGACCACAACCAGAGTGTTGTGTGCAGTTTTGGTCTCCTTATCTGAGGATGTTTTTGCTATAGAGGGAGTGCAGTGAAGGTTTACCAGACTGATTCCTGGGATGACGGGATTGACAAATGAGGGACAGATTGAGTTGGTTAGGATTATATTCGCTGGAGTTCAGAAGAATGATGGGGGTCCTCATAGAAACCTATAAAATTCTAACAGGACTAGATAGGGTAGATGCAGGAAGAATGTTCCCGATGGTGGGAGAGTCCAGAACCAGGGGTCACAGTCTGAGGATATGGGGTAGACCATTTAGGACTGAGATGAGGGAAAATTTCTTCACTCAGAGAGTGGAAAGCCTGTGTAATTCGCTACCACAGAAAGTAGTTGAGGCCAAAACATTGTATGTTTTCAAGAAGGAGTTAGATATAGCTTTTGGGGCGAGAGGGATCAAAGGATATGGGGAGAAAGTGGGAGCAGGCTATTGAGTTGGATGATCAGCCATGATCTTAATGAATGGCGGAGCAGGCTCGAAGGGCAGAATGGCCTTCTCCTGCTCCTATTTTCTATGTTTCTATAAAGATTGCAAAACTCTGCAGTACTGGGTGTTCTGATGCATGAATCACAAAAAGTTACTATGCAGGTCCAGCAAGTGATTAGGAAGGCAAATGGAATGTTGTTGTTTGTTGCAAGGCTAGTGGAATATAAAAGTAGGGAAGTTTTGCTACAATTGTATGGGGTGTAGTTAAGACCACCTTTGGAGTAATGTGTACAGTTTTGTACTCCTTACTTGAGAAAAGATATAATAACATTGGAAGCAGTTCAGAGAAGGTTAGACTTGCAGGGCTACAAGGATAGAGCGGATGAATGGTACTGACTCTATTGCTCCACAGACAGCATTTGATGGGCATTATTGCCTCTTTTTATGCTATGGTGTCACTGTGATAATAATCTAAAATCTGTAAAGATAAAGGGTTCAGTAATGTCACTACTATAGATGAAGACAGATATAACTGGACAGTAAAGTAACATGCAGACTGCAACTTCAGAAACATTTCAACAATTACAACATTAAAACAGGAGCTCAGCTACTGTGAACTGAGTTTTAAAAGGAAAATAAAATTAGAATTTAATGCACTGGAGTTATGAAAAAGACCAACAGATTTGTGTATATGTGAAACCGATCCTGACTGCAACATTGATCTAGTGTATATAGGATCACTCAGAGAATGCGAAGAAACCTAGCACAATGAATCCTCCATTAAATACCATAAGAAAGGATGCTCCTTTTGTCGGATGAAAATTGATGGCAAACTATATTAATACTAGACCTGCCATCAATGTGTGAATCAGTATTCATTGAATTTGTGAACTCAGCAACTCACGCAGTTGAGTTCAATTTTAATGACACCTTGTATGCCAAATAGATGGTGTTGCTATGGGAGCCCCTCTAGGCCCAGCTCTCGCAAACATCTTTGTTGGGTTCCATGAGAAATGTGCCTTTGATGGAATGACATCTAACAACCCACCCCTTGGACATTTCCAATATGTGGATGACAAGTTTGATATATTTAAATCTGCAGCTGCATGTAATAATTTTCTTACATGTCTTAATGGGTTCCATCCTGTGCTCAACTTCACCTTTGAAATGGAGCAGTCAAATGAACTCTCCTTCCTTAACGTACCAGTTGAGAGCTCTGCCAGGGGCTTCTCTACCATAAACCTATCTTCACTGGCCAATATATGTGCTGGGATTCTTACAGTTCTACACGCTATTATTGGCAACCTCGCAGATAAGGCCCGAGCCATTTGCTCATCATGCAAGCTTGATGCTGAAATAGGGCACATCAAAGGGCACATAAAATAAGGGGTGAAATTTTGAAGGGGTAAGAGCAGAAAGACCTGGGTGTATATGTGCATAAATCATTAAAGGTGGCAGGACAGGGGGAGAGAGCAGTTAATAAAGCATATAGTATCCTGGACCCTATTAATAGGGGCACAGAGTACAAGAGCAAGGAGGTTATGCTGAATTTATATAAGACACTCGTTCAGCCTCAGCTGGAATATTGTGTACCACATTATAGGAAGGATGTGAACACATTGGAGAAAGTGCAGAAGATGTTTACAAGAATGTTTCCAGGGATGAGAAACTTCAGTTACGAAGACAGATTGGAGAAGTTGGGACAGTTCTCCTTGGAGAGAAGAAGGCTAAGAGGAGATTTGATAGAGATGTTCAAAATCATGCGGGGACTGGACAGAGTAGATAGGGAGAAGCTGTTCTCGCTCGTAAAAGGATCAAGAGTGAGTGGGCACAGATTTAAAGTGATTTGCAAAAGAAGCAAATGTGACGTGAGAAAAAACTTTTTCACACAATGAGTGGTTCGGATCTGGAATGCACTGCCTGGAAATGTGGTGGAGGCAGGTTCAATCAAGGCATTCAAGAGGGCATTAGATGATTATTTGAATATAACCAATGTGCAGGGGTATGGGGAAAAGGCACGGTAAAGGCACTAGGTCATAATGCGCATTTGGAGAGCTGGTGCAGACATGATGGGCCAAATGGCCTCCTGTGCCGTTAAAATTCTATGATTCTGTGAAGGACATCCTGCAAGATAATGGCCACGCTAATCAGATCATTTTGCGCTGTGTATCATGCAAACTCATGAATGGGCCTAAAACCATCACTTTCAGTCCTGAAAAGTGCCCAGTCTACCTCACATTTCTCTGGAAGGACAAGGCATCTCAAAAATTTGAGCAACAGTTGAAGCTAGCTGCTTCACACTGCTACTATGCAACACAAGTGGTATTTTCCACTAACAGGATGCTGTTGTCAAGCCAAAGAGACATTCTGCCTATCACACAAATGAGTATTGTGGTATATGAATTTCAAAACCAGTGTAATACTAGGTATGTAGGCTGTATGTGCCAAAGACTGGCAGACCATATCAAACAGCATGTCCCAGCCGCTGTTCGCAATGGGCAAGGTACAGACTGTACCCAACCAGCCCATGTGCTTGCAAAACTCATAACAGAGTGTCCAACATTAAATGTGATTCCGCGATTAGACAACATTTGCTAAATACTCCTCAGTGTGCTAAGAATTATGCAGACAACCAATTTAAGATTGTCAGTTGGGCTCGCTATGTGGTGCATTTGCATGTACTGGAAGCTACAAATATTAATGCACAAGGCCTTGTTCTTTGCAGACAGAAATGATACATTGCGCCTGTTTCAGCCAAACAAAATAAGTGACCACCATTCGCTGACTCATTCCTCAGCAGAATGCCTTGACCAATCAGAGTCAAGCTGCCTGGTTTAAATTTCAAACAATGCTTGGCAGCCAACCGTCAGTCACCATCACTGGTGCATTCCCCATGTCAACACCTCTACCAATCAGAGTCCACTTGCCAACCAATCAGCACACTCTTTGCATATGGTATAAATTGCTGTTTTCCCCTTATATTGGTATTCTTGCCAAGTGTCCTGATGAGTGCAAGGTGAAAATCTTTGACATGTCTCTTTTTTCAGCAATACATATTTTATTCTCAATTCTCTAAATGTGTAAAACGTGTTTCTTTATAACTTAATGTCACACAAAATGGGATAGATGTTAATTGTCTGGGCAATAAGGTGAAGCCTTGCACAAGTCTTTGCAATGAAAATTCAGAGGTTAATAAAGAAGACTAATAATTAAAGTGAGGAATAATGGAGTTTCCAATGCAGATTGAAATATTTGTTGAAGCATTTTAGCAAATTAGTTCACATCAGGTAGTCTGTAGTTCTGTGAAGTTGGCAAGATTTCTAAATTACTTTTTGGAAACTCTTCTCCCGCCACTATTGAAGGCATTGACCTAGCTTGGGTACTTTTCCAGAGGTGAAGATGATCAACTGGTATTTTGTTCTTCATGTTTTAAAACAGACAATGAATGTCAGTAGGCAATGCACCATTAGGCTTGTCACAACTAATATGGACCGTGTTTTGACCCACCAGACTGCATGTGTTTTCACACAAACATTATATCCAATTTAAAAGTAAAAGCATTGTTTGGCCGAAGGGAATCAAAAAAATTGTACAGTATTTTCAGTTTATTATAACACGCTGCTTCAAACATCTGTTACCACTCATGAAAGTGCAGCATTCTCATTATTTTAGGATGTTTTGACAGGTCCAAATGCCATTAAGCTTCAAATATTGAAAATAGGATTAGTGATGTTGGCTTGTCAAAGTGGGAAGCTTTGGCCACCGTGCTCCGATAAGAATGATGAACTTGGAAGTGATTTTGTGGAAATATCAATCATGACTAAATTGACAAATTCCCTGTAGAACTTATACTATTACAGAGGATCTAGTGTGGAAAGCTAGGTGATCCTTTCGTTTCAGGGCCTCTGATATAATTCTAAGCAACAGTGTTAGCTCTAAGGGTCTTATGTGAAATGAGTCTGAAGTTTGTAATGGCCCTGTGCATAATTTACCTCAACCACTGAAGATGGGCAGAGATAAGCCAGGGAACCACAGGCCTGTGAGTCTCACGTCAGTGGCAGGGAAACTATTGGAGAAAATTCTGAAGGAGAGAATCTATCTCCACTTGGAGAGGCAAGGTTTGATCAGGGATAGTCAGCATAGCTTTGTCAGAAGGAGGTCATGCCTAACAAATTTGATTGAATTTTTTGAGGAGATGACCAGGTGTGTAATGAGGGTAGTGCAGTTGATGTAGTTTATATGGATTTCAGCAAAGCCTTTGACAAGTCCCTCTTGGGAAACTTGTAAAGAAGGCAAATGCACATGGGATCCAGGGTAATCAGATAAGGTGGATTCAAAATTGGCTTAGTTGTAGGAGGCAGAGGGTGATGACAGAAGGCTGCTTTAGTGATGGGAAGCCAGTGTCCAGTGGCGTACCACAGGGATCTGTGCTGGGTCCCCTATTATTTGTCATTTATATAAATGACATAGGTGACTATGTGGGGGGTAGGATTAGTAAGTTTGTGGATGTCACAAAGATTGGCTGAGTGGTTGAGTGTCTTGGGCTACAGGAAGATATAGACGGGATAGTCAAATGGGCAGATAAGTGGCAGATGGAATTTAACCCTGAAAAGTGTGAGGTGATACACTTTGGAAAGAGTAATTTGACAAGGAGGTATTCAATGAACGGCATGACACTAGGAAGTTCTGAGGAACAAAAGGACCTTGACGTGTATGTCCATAGATCTCTGAAGGCAGAGGAGCTTGTTAGTGAGGTGGTGAAAAAGGCAAAAGGGACACTTGCCTTTACCAATCGAGGCATAGATTACAAAAGTAGGGAGGTCATGTTGGAGTTGTATAGAACCTCAGTGAGGCCACAGCTGGAGTACTGTGTGTAGTTCTGGTCGCCACATTATAGGAAGGGTGTGATTGTACTGGAGAGGATGCAGAGAAGATTCACCAGGATGTTGCCTGGGATGAAACATTTAAGTTGTGAAGAGAGGTTGGATAGACTTGGGTTTTTTTGTTGGAGCAGAGAAGACTGAGGGGCGACCTGATCGAGGTATACAAGATTATGAGGGGCATGGACAGGGTGAATAGGGAGCAGCTGTTCCCCTTATTTGAAGGCTCAGTCACGAGGGGACATAAGTTCAAGTTGAGGGGCAGGAGGTTTAGGGGGGATGTGAGGAAAAACCTTTTTACCCAGAAGGTGGTGATGGTCTGATTTGCACTGCCTGGGAGGGTGGTCGAGGTGGGTTGCCTCACATCCTTTAAAAAGTACCTGTATGAGCACTTGGCATGTCATAACATTCAAGGCTATGGGCCAAGTGCTGGTAAATAGGATTAGGTAGGTTGGTCAGATGTTTCTCACGTGTCGGTGCAGACTTGATGGGCCAAAGGGCCTCTTCTGCACTGTGTGATTCTGTAATTCTGTTTTTCTTTTGCCCCTGTTAGTTTGTTTGTTTGTAAACAACATTACTCAAAAACTAAGGGACAGGTATCAATCAAACCTGGTACACAAATAGGATTTCGTCCAAGGAAGAACTGATTAGATTTTGGTAAAGATGTAGACCCAGATCCTGGAATTTTTTAACAGATCACTTAACATTGGGACTTAGGGTGAATTGACCTTTTCTTTTAAAATATTGTGGGTTGTTTGACTTAGAAAGTTATTGATTGTTTTGGAATGTTTTGGATTGTTTTCGCTGCTGTGGTAGAATTTTTCACAGCTGTTAAACTGCGAGCAGTATTTTTAGAACAGGATGTTGGATGAGGATTACATACCAACAAATGAATTAGGAGCAGCAGCAGGCCACACAGCCCCTTTAGCCTGCTGTGCCATTCAATAAGTTCATGGCTGATCTGATAGTGGCCTCAGGTCCACATTCAGCCTACCCCTGATAACCTTTGACTCCCTTATCAGTCAAGAATCCAGCTACCTCTGCCTTAAAAATATTCAATGACCCTGCCTCCACTAATCTAAGGGGAAGAGAGTGCAAAAGATTCATGACCATCTGAGAGAAAAAATTGGTTCTCAACCCCATCTTAAATGGGAGACCCCTTAATTTTAAACTGTGTTCCCTAGTTCTAGTCTCCCCCACAAGTGGAAACATCCTTTCAGCATCCATCCTGTCAAGTTCCCTCAGAATCCTATATGCTTCAATAAGATAACCTTTTATTCTTCCAAACTCCAATGGATACAGACCCAGACTGTCCAACCTTTCTTCATAAGGCAATCCACCCATCCCAGTTATCAGTTGAGTGAACCTTCTCTGAACTGCTCCTAACACATTTATATCCTTTCTTAACTAAGGAGACCAAAACGATACACAGTATTCCAGATGTGGTCTCACCAAATGCAGCAAAATATCCTTAATTTTATATTTGATTCCCTGGCAATAAATGGCAGCATTACATTTGCCTTTTTAATTAATTGCTGTACCTTCATACTAAATTTTTGTGATTCATGTACCACCATTTCCTTATTTTTCATTATTAATTCCCCAATCTCACTCTCTGGAGGACAAACGCTCACTTTACTTACTCTTTTCCTTTTTAAATACTCTTACTATCTTTTATATTTCTAGCTTGTTTTCTCTTGTACTTTAATTCCGCCCTCCTTATTAATTGTTTTATCATTCTTTGCTGTTCTTCACATTCTTTCCAATCTTCTAATCTGTCATTCATCTTTCCGGAATTATAGTTTTAAATTGGATGAAAATGCCTATCTTTAATTTCCTTAGTTAGCTACGGATGTTGCGTCCTTCCCTTAGAGACTTTCTTTCTCACTGGAACGTATCTTTTCTGAGTATTCAGAAATATCACCTTAAATGTCTGCCAATGCGTCACTACTAATCTATCCCTTAACTGAATTTCCCATTCTGTCTTAATGCCCTCAACATTGCCCGTTATTTAAGTTTAAAACACTAATCTTAGATTCACACCCCTCTCCCTCAAACTCAATATGAAATTCAATCATATTATGATTATTGCTACGTAGGGGTGTCTTAAAGATGAGGTCATTAACTAATCCTGTCTCACTGAATGTTACCAGATTTAGTATAGCCTGATGTCTGGTTGGTGCTATAACATGTTGCTCTAAGAAACTGTCCAGAAAACACTCTATGAGCTCATCTGATTTGCCAATCTGATTCATTCAATCTGTAAGTAGATTAAAATCACCCATGATTATTGCCATATCTTTCTCACAAGCCTCCATTATTTCTTCCTATATACCCCATCCAACAGGATGGTTACTGTTAGGGAGGGGGTGGGCTATAAACCATCTCTCTCTTCATACCAACGGCATCCTTAAATAACAGAGCTACCCCTCTACCTTTTCCTAGCTTCTTGTCCTTCCTAAATGTCATGTACCCTTCAATATTTGAGTTCCAGTCTTTGTCATCCTGCAGCCATGCCTCTGTAATGGCTACCAAATCATACATTTTTATTCCTATTTGCGCTATCAATTCATCTGTTTCGTTACAAATCCTACATGCATTTTGATAATACACAGCCTTTAGTCTTGTTACTACAGCCTTTTTACTATTTTTGCAACCTCTAGCCTTATCTGTTAGTACACTTTAAGGTTTGTACACTCTGTCCCTTCCTGCCATGCTCTGATCATCATTTCCCTCATGCTCTCCTGCCTTGTATTCTCTCTTTATCACATCTTCCCAAACTTGATCCCTCATTCCCACTATTTAGTTTAAAATCCTCTCTACTGCTATAGTTATATAGCTTACTAGAACACTGGTCCCAGCACGGTCCAGGAGAAGACCATCCCAACAATACAGCTCCCACTTTCCCCATTGCTAGTCCCAGTGACCCATGAATCTAAACCCATTTCTCCCATGCCAATCTTTGAGCCATGCATTTAACTCTCTAATCTAACACACCCTATGCCAATTTGCTCGTTGCTCAGGGAGTAATCCAAGGATTACTAGCCAAGATCCTTTGAGGTTCTGCTTTTTAATTTAGCCCCAACTGCTCATACTCCCTCAGTAGAAACTCTTTGCTTGTTCTACCTATATTGTTGGTGCCTTTGTGGGCCATGATCATTAGATCCTCTCCCTCCCACTGCAAGTGCCTCTCCAGCCCAGGGCAGATGTTCCGAACCCTGGCATTTAGCAGGCAACACAGCTGTCTGGATTCCTGCTCTTGGCTGCAGAGAACTGTGTCTATCCCCCTGACTATACTGTCCCCTACTGTCACTACATTCCTAGTAACTCCACCTGCTTGAATGGCTTCCATGGTGCCATGATCAGTTTGCTCATCCACCACGTAGCCACTGCTTTCATCCTTAAAGCTTGCAAGAACCTTGAAACTGTTGGACAATTGCAAAGGCTAAGGCTTCTCCATTTTTAACTTCTGGGTTTCCATATCTGACTCATTCACAGTCATGCCCTCCTGTCCCTCACCACTGACCAAATCAGAAGACCCTATCCCAAGGGGTGTGACTGCCTCCTGGTACAAATTGTCCAGGTAACTTTCCCCCTCCCTGAATGCATTGCAATGTCTGCAGCTTGACCTCCAGCTCTGTGACTCTGAGCTGAAACATAAACATAGAAACATAGAAAATAGGAGCAGGAGTAGGCCATTCAGCCCTTCGAGTCTGTTCCGCCATTCATCATGATCATGGCTGATCATCCAGCTCAATAGCCTGCTCCCACTTTCTCCCCATATCCTTTGATCCCTTTCGCCCCAAGAACTATATCTAACTCCTTCTTAAAAACATACAATGTTTTGGTAGCAAATAACACAGGCTCACCACACCCTGGGTGAAGAAATTTCTCCTCATCTCAGTCCTAAATGGTTTACCCCGCATCCTCAGACTATGACCCCTGGTTCTGGACTCCCCCACCATCGGGAACATCCTTCCTACATCAATCCTGTATAGTCCTGTAAGAATTTTATAGCTTTCTATGAGATCACCCCTCATTCTTCTGAACTCCAGCAAATATAATTCTAACTGACTCAATCTGTCTTCATTTGTCAGTCCTGCCATCTCAGGAATCAGTCTGGTAAACCTTCGATGCACTCCCTCGATAGCAAGTACATCCTTCCTCAGATAGGAGACCAAAACTACACACAATATTCCAGGTGTGGTCTCACCAAAGCCCTGTACAATTGCAGCAAGATATCCCTGTTCCTGTCCTCGAATCCTCTGGCTATGAAGGCCACCATACCAAAGAAGACCAAAAAGATGAGGAGACCAAAACTGCACACAATATTCCAGGTACGGTCTCACCAAAGCCCTGTATAATTGCAGCAAGACATCCCTGTTCCTGTACTCTAATCCTCTGGTTATGAAGGCCAACATACCATTTGCCTTCTTTATCGCCTGCTGCACCTGCATGCTTCACCTTCAGCGACTGGTGTACAAGGACACCCAGGTCTCGTGGCACATTCCCCTCTCTCAATTTATAGCCATTCAGATAATAATCTGCCTTCCTGTTTGTGCTACCAAAGTAACCTTACATTTATTCACATTATACTGCATCTGCCATGCATTTGCCCACTCACTCAACTTGTCCAAATCACACTGAAGCATCTCTGCATCCTCCTCACAGCTCACCCTCCCACCTGGCTTTGTGTCAGCTGCAAATTTGGAGATATTACATTTAGTTCCCTCATCTAAATCATTAATAACTGGGGTCCCAGCACTGATCCCTGCGGTACCCCACTAGTCACTGCCTGCCATTTGGAAAAGACCCATTTGTTCCTACTCTTTGTTTCCTGTCTGCCAACCGGTTTTCTATCCATCTCAGTACACTACCCCCAATCCCATGCACTTTAATTTTACATGCTAATCTCTTTTGTGGGGCTTTGTCGAAAGCCTTCTGAAAGTCCAAATAAACCATGTCCCCTGGCTCCACCTCATCAACTCAACGAGCTAGATCCTCGAAAAATTCCAGTCGATTTGTCAAGCATGATTTCCGTTTCGTAAATCCATGCTGGCTCTGCCCAATTCTGCCACTGTTTTCCACGTGCTCAGCTATTAAATCTTTAATAATGGACTCTAGATTTTTCCCCACTACTGATGTCAGGCTGACTGGTCTATAATTCCCTTTTCTCTCTACCTCCCTTTTTAAATAGTGGGATTACATTAGCTACCCTCCAATCAGTAGGAACTGTTCCAGCGTCTATGGAAACTTGGAAGATGACCACCAATGTATCCACTATTTCTAGAGCCACTTCCTTAAGTACTCTGGGATGTAGATTATCAGGCCCTGGGGATTTATCGGCCTTCAATCTCATCAATTTCCCCAACACCATTTCCTTACTAATACTGATTTCTTTCAGTTCCTCCCTCTCACTAAATCCTGTGTTCCCCAACATTTCTGGTATGTTATTTGTGTCCTCCTTTGTGAAGACAGAACCAAAGCATGTATTTAGTTGGTCAGCCATTTCTTTGTTCCCCATTATAAATTCCCTTGCTTTTGAATGTAAGGGACCTACATTTGTCTTCACCAATCTTTTTCTCTTCACATACCTATAGAAACTTTTACAGTCAGTTTTTATGTTCCCTGCAAGCTTGCTCTCGTACTCTATTTTCCCCTTCTTAAACAATTACTTTGTCCTCCTTTGCTGAATTATAAACTGCTCCCAATCCTCAGGCCTGTTGTTTTTAGCCAATTTGTATGCCTCTTCCTTGGATCTAATGCTAACTCTAACTTCCCTGTAAGCCATGGTTTGGCCACCTTTCCTGTTTTACTTTTGCGCCAGACAGGAATAAACAATTGTTGCAGTTCACCCATGCTCTCTTTGAATGTTTGCCATTGCCTATCCACCTTTAAGTAACCTTTTAAGTAACGTTTCCCAACCCATCATAGCCAACTCATGCCTCATACCATCATAGTTTCCTTTATTAAGATTCAGGACCCTAGTCTCAGAATCAACTGTGTCACTCTCCATCTTGATGAAGAATTCTATCATATTATGGTGGCTCATCACCAAGGGGCCTCGCACAACTAGATTGTCAATTATTCCTTTCTCATTACATAATACCCCGTCTAGGATGGCCTGTTCTCTACTTGGTTCCTCAACGTTTTAGTCCAGAAAATCATCCTGTATACACTTCAGGAATTCTTCCTCCACAGTATTGTTATTAATTTGATTTGCCCAATCTATATGCAGATTAAAGTCACCCATAATTACAGCTGTTCCTTTATTGCATACGTCTCTAATTTCCTGTTTAATGCCATTCCCAACATCACCACTACAGTTTAGGGGTCTATATACAAACCCCCCTAACATTTTTTAGTGTTTCTCAGCTCTACCCATACAGATTCCACATCGTTGGAGCTAATATCTTTCCTCACTATTGCATTAATTTCCTCTTTAACCAGCAATGCAACTCCACCGCCTTTTCCTTTTTGTCTGTCCTTCCTAAATACTGAATACCCCTGGATGTTCAGTTCCCATCCCTGGTCACCCTGCAGCCATGTCCCCGTAATCCCGACTATATCATACCTGTTTACATCTATTTGCGCAGTTAATTCATCCACTTCATTGCGAATGCTCCTCGCATTAAGGCACAAAGCCTTAGGCTTGTCTTTTTAACATCACTTGTCCCCTTCCCACTATTTTTCACTGAGGCCCTGTTTGATTCTTTCCCTTGATTTCTCTGCCTATCACTTTTCTTATTCCCCTTTCTGTCTTTTGTTCTTTCCTTGATTCCTCCTTCTCTGACTCCTTGCATAGGTTCCCAACCCCCTGCCATTTTAGTTTAAATCCTACCCAACTACTCCAGCAAATATTCCCCCTAGGACATCAGTCTCTGGTCCTGCCCAGGTGTAACCCATCCAATTTGTACTGGTCCCACCTCCTCCAGAACCGGTCCCAATGTCCCAAGAATCTGAAACCCTTCCCCTCACACCATCTCTTCAGCCATGTATTCATCCAATATATCCTGCTATTTCTACTCTGACTAGCACGTGGCACTGGTAGTAATCCTGAGATCACTACCTTTGAGGCCCTACTTTTCAACCTACTTCCTAACTCCCTATATTCTGCATTTAGGACCTCATCCCTTTTTTCACCAATGTCATTAGTACCAATGTGTACCACGACCACTGACTGTTCACCCCACCCCCCTCCCTTCAGAATGTCCTGTAGCCGCTCTGAGACACCCTTGACCCTAGGACCCAGGAGGCAACATACCATCCTGGAGTCTCGTTTGCAGCCACAGAAATGCCTATCTATTCCCCTTACAATTGAATCCCTTATAACTATTACATTCCAACACTTATTAATCCTCCCCTGTGCAGCAGAGCCAACTGCGGTGCAACAAATTTGGCTGTTGCTGCTTTCCCCTGAGAGGCCATTCCCCTCAACAGTATCCAAAGCGGTATATCTGTTTTGCAGGGGAATAGCCACAGGAGAGTCCTGCACTGCCTTCCTCTTGCTTTGCCTGGTAGTCACCCATTCCCTTCCTGCCTGTGGACTCTTAGCCTGCAGTGTGACCACCTCCCTATACGTGCTATCCACAATACTCTCTGCCTTGCGGATGTTCCACAGTGTCCCCAGCCACCATTCGAGCTCCGAAACCCGGGCTTCCAGGAGCTGCAGCTGGAGACACTTCCTGCACACATGCTAGACCTAAGCACTGGAAATGTTCCCAGTTTCCCACATAGAGCAGGAGGAGCACACCATGTCTTTGACCTCTCCTGCCATCGATTACTCCTTTAAATTAAATTAAACCTTTTGGAAGATACTTAATATCAAATAATATCAATTACTCTAGGGCCCTTCTTCCCTGCTCCTTATTGTTACAGAATATAGCCCTTACAAACGATGAACCACAAAATAAGACCTTAAAAACTATAAGCGATAAAAGTGGTAAATACTTACCTGACTGTACTCACAGTACACAAAGGATCACCTCATTCCCTCCTCACTGAACTCCCAAAGCAGCGCTCCAGTGCAGACTGTGATGCTGACTGCAGGACACTCTTCCCAGACTCCATAAGTTGCAGCCACTTACTGCAGGCATGTTTGCCCTTGATCACACCGACAACCAGGAAACTCATATTCTGTAGTCACAACACATTACCTGCCCTGCCATCTTTATTATGTGTTAATTAATTTATTTTTCTTAATTAATTTATAATTAATAAATACTGCTACTCCCAATAAACTTTACTACTGCTAGTAAGCCTTGCTCCAACTCATAAAACCATACAATTACTCATAATGTTACTCAGTTTTGAAGATAAACAAAGATAAATATATTCACCAGCCAATCATTCATCTGTTTTCCTGTGATGCCCCATTTTGATATCTCTTAGAACATGGCCACTCCACTCCTGAGCTACAGACTGGACTGGATTGGATAGCACGTCTGGGTACATCTGACTGTCTCCCGGTCCTCTATTCACCCACTCTTCTAGATGATGCTGACTGCCTCTGAGTCCTCTTTTCAACCTCTTATCTAGGTGCCGCTGACTGCCTCCTGATCCTCTTTTCACCCACATATCCCTGGCCCGAAGCCTCATCAATGAGATGGAAGCACTGAATAAAAAGATTTTTTTTTTTCAGCTTTTTAGTTACAGAGTATCAACCAGGCAGGGAAAAGCCTCAATAGCAGGCTGCATTATCATGATGGAGAAGAGCAAGGAACAATCTAAAGAAGAACTTCTAAAACTGGAAGGAGTCTAACTTCAGTGCAATGAGAGGGAACGTAGCCCAGATAAAATTGAACCAAAGACTGGCAGGAAAAGCTGTAACAAAAAATCTTTAAGTAGGAGATGCTTCACATGTAGGCTGGATAGTTTCCAACAAGGGCTAAGGCTATCTGAATTAAAGCCAGGGCTGTTTGAATGAGGACGGAGATAGAGAAAATGACCCAAAAATGAAGAAGGTGGATGATATTTGCCAGGTGAATTCTTCAAGCCAGAATCAAAAGCAATACAATAATTGGAAAGGGGAAGTGAAGAGGAAAACAAAATTCAAAGAGAGAATATGAGAAACAGAATGCAACCCAAAAATCTTCTATCGACTAGTATGTAGGTAGTAAGAGGTGGGGTGGATCAAAGAGAGTGATATATGCTTAGAGGCACAAAGCAAGGCTGGAACAGAGTACTTTGTATCTGTGGTTACAAAGGAAAAAGCTGCTGATAAAATATCAGAGAAACAGAGAGGGTAGAGATGATGGGTGGGGATGAAAATTGATAGGATGAGTCTAATGGAAAGGTTGGCTGTACTGAGATTGGATAGTCCGATTATTTGTACTCCAGTTTGCTAAAGGAAGTGTGGGTGGAGATAATGGAAGGGCTTGCCATAGTCTTCTAATCTTCCATAGAGGTACAAGGGAGGTGCCAGAGGATTGGACAGTGGCAAATATGACACCTTTATTCAAGAATGGGTGTAAGGACATTCTTAGTAACTACAGGCCAGTCAGTTTAATATCAGTGGTAGGTAAGGTTTTAGAAACAATAAGCAGGGTAAAAAAAATCAACAGATATGGAGAGATTTGAGTTAATTAAGGAGAGCCAGCACAGATTTGTAACAGGCAGATCATGCTTTAATAACCAAATTGAATTCTTTGATGAAGCAACAGAGAAGATTGATGAAGGGAATGTAATGGATATTGCCGATATGAATTTTAAGAAATAGTTTGATGAAGTACCACATAAAAAGCAGGTTAACAAAATTGCCATTCATGGAAAGAAGGATCAACTGGCGTAAGGACAAAAAACAGAAGGTCATCATAAAAGGCTGTTTTTCAGACAGGAGAACAATTCGGACAGTGGTGTACCCCAAGGGTCAGAACTGGGACCACTGCCTTTTTGATATAGATACTGGTAGAATGTCCAAAATCCGGCTATCAGAAAACCAAACATTTTTGAAAATGGAAACGAGTGCTGTCCTCTGCAGGCGAGGTTGCAGTATTACGTTGGTTACCGATTTCTCCTGAACAACACGATAAAGATCAATTGCTTCTTGAACCAGTATCACGCGTGCAGTTCAGGGCGGGAATGCCTCGTTCACAACGGTGGACCCTCCCACATATTACATTGGTGTGCCAACATCAAACGAGCAAGGGGAATTTGCGAACCTCTGTCCCGAATACAAGGCCCCAGGCACTTGGCTGTAACTCTGGGACGGACAGTCGAGTCCGTTCACATCAACGGCACAGGAGAGTGCTCGGCGAGCTGTGGAGGGTAATAGCAATGCTGCTGTTGGCTAGCCCCCTGTCCGGCCAAGTGCAAGCTGAAAAACATAATTCCGTCGTTCCGCGACCCGCCTGTTCCGTGCAACCGTTGGGCGTAGCAGACATCGAGCGGCATCCGACGGTGCCTGAAGCAAATCGGCTTGACTTAAGGGAGAAGTCGGAATAAAATGGTACCTTGCCTGATTTTATTACCTGATCCAAAATTCAGGAAAATCCAAAGTCCGACATGGGGTCTCGGTCCTGACCTTGCCAGATTTTAGACACCAAGCTGTAAATGACTTGGATACTGCATTACAGAGTAACGTTTTGCAATGAAGCCGAACTTGGAGTTGTAGCAAATAGTGAACATGAAACTAGTGTATGGACATATGCTAGCAGAACAGGCAAAGAGGCGGCTGATGGAATTTAATACAGATAAGTGTGGGGTGATGCACTTTGTCAGAAGTGATAGGGAGAGGAAATGTAGACTTAATGGCACAATCTAAACAGAGGTCAGGGTTGGAGAGAACTGGGCTTGCACGTGCATATATCTTTAAAGGTGGCAGGACGCATTCAAAGAATAGTTAAAGCTTATGGGGTCTAATTTGAATGGGGTTTTTGATGAGGCAACAGAGAAGGTTGATGAAAGTAATGTAATTGATGTGGTGCACATTAACTTGCAAAAGGCATTTGACGAAGTGTCACACAACAGGCTTGTCAGCAAAGTTAAAGGCCATGGAATAAAAGGAATAGTGACGCCATGGATCCAAAGTTGGCTGAATGACAGGAAACAAAGAATAGCATTGCACAGTTGTTTTTCAGACTGGAAGATGGTAGATAGTGTGGTCCCCAAAGGGCAGCCTTACTGCTTTACTTGATCTGTATTAATGACCCAGACCTGGGTGTGCAACACACAATTTAAGACTTTGCAAGTGACAAAAAAACTTGGAAGAATTGACTGAGAGGTGGATAGTGATAGACTTCAAGAGGACATAGCAGGCTGGTGGAATGGGCAGACCCATGGCAGATGAAATTTAATGCAGACAAGTGTGAATTGATGTCTTTGCATTGGAAGAATGAAGAAAGCCAATACAAAGTAAAGGATACAATGCTAAAAGTGGTGAAGAACAGAGGGACTTGGGAGTATATGTACACAAATTGCTGAAGGTGACATGGCGGGTTCAGAAAGATGTTAATAAGGCATACAAGATCCTGGACTTTATAAATAGAGGCAAAGAGTACAGAAACAAATAGATTTTGGTGAATCTTTATAAATCGCTAGTTCAGCCTCAACTAGAGTATTGTGTCCAATTTTGGGCAGCACACTTTAGGAATTGGAGATGATGCAGAAAAGATTTACGAGAATGGTTCCAGGGATGAGAGATTTCAGTTACATAGATTGGAGAAGATGGCACTGTATTTCTTAGAGAAGAGATGATTGCGAGGAGATTTGATGGAGGTGTTCCAAATCATGAGGGATCCGGGTAGAGTAGATTTAAAGAAATTGTTCCCAATTGCAGAAGAATCAAGAAAGAACACCCATGTCAGGTGATTGTCTAAAGAGCCAGAAGTGAAATGAGGAAAAATGTATTTACACAGCGAATGGTTATGATCTGGAATGCAGTGCCTGAGATTGTGATGGAGGCAAATTTGATCAAAAGACAATTAATTAAATGATTATCTGAAGAGAAAAGATTTGCAAGGCTACAGGGAAAAGGCAGATAACTGAGCTGCTCTTGCAGAGAGTGAGCACAGACACAATAGACCAAATGGCTGCCTTCTGTGCTTTAACCATTCTATGATTGGATGATCTTATTGCTCATTTGGGTCTAGAATGATCAGTTTACACCTCTGTAACCTGTACACAACTCATGCACTAAAGGGCCTTGTTTATTCTGTATGAGGCTAGGTTTTAAGAACTCACTTTACAAATAAAGGTTTCAAATTAATACTGTATCTGAATAGATTAAAGAATAGATTTATGTTCTGCCACTTCCCTCTTTTCAAAAGGACTCTAACATGTGAATTTAACAGCTCATTTGTGAAGATGATGTATTATGAACTAATTGTGCTGCCATGCCTGTATCCACCAGTGTACATTTCACTCTACCATCAATGGGGTATATTTTTCTATATCCCATCTCCACATCCTTCTCTCCAATGCAAAAAGCTATTTCATCCTGCAATTTAAAGATCCTATGAATCCTAACAATAAGCATTCCTTAACAGTGATGAAACTTTTACTGCTTCCATTCATATTTGACTCTGAGTGAAGGAATACTTACAGCAAAAGTAAGGGCTTGTGATGCCTCGTGCATATTTCTGATAAGTTAAGGGTTCAACCATAGAATGAAAGGTGATTGCACATGTTAAAAAAGGCCTATTACCGTGCATTGTTACAAGTTCAGGTTTTTTCCTCTTACCTTAGTTAGCCCCATTGAACTCATCAAACCTCCTTCACCATTGCATTGCTGTGTGGGTTTATTGGCAATGACACTAACTGCCAAGGCTACTTCCTTTCATTGTACTTACACCAATATTTTGTTTGGTCTCCTTCCTTTGTTCCCTTTAAATACAGTTCCACCTGTTCGTGGCTGCCAAAAAAGACTGAGCTCCTGTTATATACCACGCATCTTAGAAATGGGCGAACCATTGATGGAAATGGTAGGAAGGGGCAGCTGACATCAGAGCGGCATTTAAATGTTGTTTGCATAGAGTGGACAATCTTTGGGTGGTATTTCTGGCTGCTGTTTTCACCTTCTGTGAAGAAAATTTATGAATATTGCTTTTTATAGAAGTTATTCATGGGATGTGGGCATTGCTGGCTGGGCCAGCATTTATTACCCATCCCTAATTACCCTTGAGACGGTGGTGGTGAGCTGTCTTCTTGAAATACTACAGGCCATGTGATGTAGGTACACCCACAGTGCTGTTAGGAAGGGAGTTGCAGGATTTTGACCTAGCAACAGTGAAGGAATGGTGATATATTTCCAACTATTGCAAGTGGGTAGGATTTTGTGTAATGCCACCAAATTTCCCTTTCCCTCTCCAATGTATAATCATAAACATTTACAATGTGTTATGATTATATATGCCTTGCAAGAGTAAAAAACATTTATGTTGTCATCTTCCCTCCTACTTTATTTCTCTTATGTGTCTTCCCAAGATTTCCATAATTTTCTTTGATTTGCGGCATGAGGTCAGGAAAATGTACCATGTACCAAAATGTGCCTTTAGCTGTGTAATATTACCTGTAACCAAGGCCACCTCCTTTCATTGTATTTGGACCAAATTTTTGTTTGGTCTCCTTCAGTCCCATGTGGCTGACCTGCCATTCAGTATGGGCCTCTTTCCTCTTTATTAAGAAATAAAACAAATAATGTGAATAATGTGACCCAGGTAACAATAAGCATTCCTTAACAGTGATGAAACTTTTACTGCTTCCATTCATATTTGACTCTGAGTGAAGGAATACTTACAGCAAAAGTAAGGGCTTGTGATGCCTCGTGCATATTTCTGATAAGTTAAGGGTTCAACCATAGAATGAAAGGTGATTGCACATGTTAAAAAAGGCCTATTACCGTGCATTGTTACAAGTTCAGGTTTTTTCCTCTTACCTTAGTTAGCCCCATTGAACTCATCAAACCTCCTTCACCATTGCATTGCTGTGTGGGTTTATTGGCAATGACACTAACTGCCAAGGCTACTTCCTTTCATTGTACTTACACCAATATTTTGTTTGGTCTCCTTCCTTTGTTGCCATATGACTGCTTGCTCTCTTCCCTTATTTGAACCAAAAGAATTTCTATGGAGGGGTCTGAAAACATGGGAACTCTTAGATTCATTACTTCCTAATGCTGCATCAATGCCCTGGCCATTCAGATTGCTGCAGCCAGTAAAGTATTACCCTCTCCTCCAAGAGCAAGCGCCTGTTAGACAATCTAATCACTCACAGCCTGCCCCAAATATGATAATGAACCTGAGGAACCAAAATAGGATTTGATCATAGTATGGTCTCATCGGCAGATGGATGTTATGCTGTAAAGAACATATATTTTTATTTCTGTTAGACTGTTATGAAGAACATATCTTTTATTTCTGTTGGACTGTGGATTAAAATGACAATGGCTGCAGTTTGAAAGGCATATCTACTGGAACAGTGTGAAGTATTTATACAATGTTGCTGTCCTTGCACAGAGTGTGCTATGAAAGACAGGATGGTGCTGAAGAGGAGTCTGATCTAATTGGGAACTGCCTGGCAACAACATTTTTAATTGGTTCCTGACCAGGTGACCAGGTTTGTGTGATAGCAGTGCAGCAGAGAGACATTTCTAGCCTGAAAAGAGAAAAGACCTAAAACCTCATTCTGCATGTGTAAAATTCTAGTAATTCTACAATAATAGCTAGCTTTTTTCCCCTCATATCTCTATAATCTGCTCTCTCTGAAAAGCCCCTGTTAAGAGGAAAAAGGAAAAATCATGGTTAGAGACATTGAAAAGCAAGTGCTCATCCAGTGAAATAAAGACTGAAAGTGCTGAGAAGACCCCCCTTGAGTTATCAGCAAAGAATTGAAAAGAGTTTGGAAGACATCGATCAAAATCAATTCATTAAATCCTGTACTTTGGAATTAGTTCTATTTATCCCATCCGTAAAATCCATGTTTTTGTGTGTCTTATATCTGTATAGGGATTTAAGAAGGGGTAGAGTTTAGCTTGTAGAATTAG
The DNA here is from genome assembly GCF_017639515.1 of Carcharodon carcharias. Taxonomy (NCBI): domain Eukaryota; kingdom Metazoa; phylum Chordata; class Chondrichthyes; order Lamniformes; family Lamnidae; genus Carcharodon; species Carcharodon carcharias. The sequence goes on along the minus strand of NC_054478.1, from coordinate 115,618,920 downwards.
AAATTAGCAGTTCGTATTTCTTTGTTTTGCCACTGGTTAAAGACAATGTATTCAATAAACAGTTATTTACTTATTAAGTTTATAAACCTGGTATTCTGTTACCCTAAATTAAACAGTTAGGTGGTTTGAACTTTTCACATTTGTCATGGTTCGGGGAGCACTGGGACTTGACATTGCAGCGCATTATCCCCAGTGAGTCTTGACAATGCATGGTACACTTCTGGAAATAAAAATACTGCAGAGCAAAATCTTGTCTAAGTCTGTGATCACTTACACAATCTACCCAACTGTGTCATAACTCCACCATACAACTATCAACTTTGGCTTTGTAACCCACTTTTTTACAGATCAAACAACCATGCTACATTGTTTGGGTATAGTGGCAGAAAAGGAAAAATAACATGGATGGCGAGACCCTCACCAGATTCCTGATGTCAGATGTTTCCATGCAGACGGTCCTAGCGGACAACATGGCTGCCTGCTTCTGGACAACCACCACATTAAAATAATGGTGAGTGTGGGTCTCAATGACTGCTGACCCCAGGAGCACCAGGAGATGGATAAAGGTACTGCCTTGACCAGGAGTAGCACAACCTCTATTGTCAAGGTTGGAGGGAAAGGGGCTTGTGCTGGACGTTGTTGCAGCTGGTGATCCACAGTTTGGTAAGAATTTCTTATTTAAATTGAAAGGAAATTCTTTGGAGCACTTCTGCCCCCTTCTAGACATCTTCCTACTTGAGGCATTGCAGCATCTGAGCTCTCTCCATGTGGGAGGATTTCACTACCTAGCATATTTAATAAGCATCACCACACAAAAGTTGTTTATAGACAGCATGTAAGGATTAGAGCAGCAGGGTTAAATTATGAGGCAAAATGATAAAAACTAGGGTTCTATTGCCTGGAATTAAGATATGATTGAAGTTTTCAAGATATTAAGGGGAACAGGTTAGGTGGATGGAGAATTTTGATTGGTTAGATGTGACAACTTTTGACCCAGAAGCAATATCGTAAGATAAATTTGTAATTTCATCAAAATGTCCGGGCACCTGTAATTGTTTTCAAGAATGCTTGAAAATAACTTTTAAGAGTTTGCACCAATTGTAAAGGGATCAATTGTAATTTCCTTGGATAATAAGAAATACTGGTCCATGTGACCCTTGATCTGAAAGGAACTTATAACTTCCTGCCTATTGGTAAGATAATAAAAAAACATGTGGCTAGACGTAGAGAAGACAGACAAAGAAGCTAAAGCTACTAAAGAACAATGGACAGCTGCAACATAGAGGAGAACAGAGAAGGCACAGTTAGGAGCTGTGTGTGTGTGATACAGTTAAACAGGACAGAAAATTGAAGTCAGGGTTAGAGCATAGATTATGAATTGGACAGTTCTATGGCTATGCTTCAGTTTAGCCACAGCCAACCAGACTGTTTAATATTCAAGAGATGACACCTCCAACACTCCCTCAGTAGTGCACTGGAGTGCCAGTCTTGATTTTTGTGTTCAAATCCTGGAGCAGATTTTGTCATTGAGGCAAGAGTGCTACCAACTGAGCCACAACTGAAAACAACAGTACTTAGCTCAAAAAGGAATCACCTTTATCTAGAGAATCCCCATCACCAATGTACAAGTATTGAAGGATTGATCCCTATGTTTTACATTTATTTTGCTGCTCATTTTAGTTGAATCTCTTAATTGTTACCACATGGCAGTAAACTCCTGAATGGTATCACATAGTCTTCCCTCATGTTTACTCTTCACATGTCAACACCAGATAGTGACTCATGCATGACTTTCATCTTAATGACTCCTTACCCTGCTGTGTTTCAGTCACAGAGTATGAGAGGACTAGACCAAGAACGGCCAGCTGGAGCACAGGGTGGTGCATTTTCATTGTTGATACCATCCACTTCTATAGGACCTGGAAGAAACAGGAATATTGTTAATATAAAAATTCCAATTTTTGTCAAAAAGCCACCATTTTGTTTATTTTGTTATAAATGATTATTATGGGGACGTAAAGATCAGTAGTCAGTAACCGATCAAATAAAGAATTTTGATGGAACTTCTCTTGGAGAGTGATGCGAATGTGGAACTCTCTGTCACATAGAGTAGTTGAAGCAGAAAGCATTGATGAATTTAAGGGTAGGCTTGATGCATACACAAGGGAGAAGGGAATAGAAGAACATGGAAACAAGTAAATAGAGTTGAAGGAGATTTGTGCGGAGTATAAGCATAGCCATTGACCTTCTGGGCCTCACTCACTTTAACCTATCCCTCCCCTGACTTTGCAGCACACCTTTCTTTCAGGTCTAACCCTAACATTGCTAAGCCTGTCAGCAGGTTTACTGAACAGACCTTCAGCTTGCAGAGGCTGAACACCAAATCTCCACACCTCTTCAACTTTCTACCTGAGCATAAGGCCATAATCTTATGATCTTGAGAAAACAAGAATGCATAATGAGGCTTGGCTGAGAGTCCAATCTTCCATAAAGGCTCTCTTTATTGAAACAGGTGCACAAAAAAAATTACTTGATTGATAGATTTGCAAGCTATTTTTCAGTTTATCTATTTTGTTGCTCGCTTGGTGTTTATTTACACAAGATAAAGAGGTATCTAGTGCTTATTGTTTCTGCTGTTGATGCGTTAAAGGTCTAGTTGATTGACACCTTTATAGGGTTATTGTAGCAGTTTTTTAAAGAAGGTTATGAATGGCTGTTTTTTAGTGCATTCCATTCATGCCTTTGTTACTATAGGATTCATTAGTTTGGTGTAGAGTGTATTCTAGGTGAATGGGTATGGAAGTGGTATAAAACAAAAACAGAAGTACCTGCAAAACTCAGCAGGTCTGGCAGCATTGGCGGAGAAGAAAAGATTTGATGTTTCGAGTCCTCATGACCCTTCAACAGAACTGAGTGAATATTAGGAGAGGGGTGAAATATAAGCTGGTTTAAGGTGGGGGGAGTGTGGTTGTAGGGACAAGCAAGCAATGATAGGAGCAGATAATCAAAAGATGTCACAGACAGAAGAACAAAGAGGTGTTGAAGGTGGTGATATTATCTAAATGAAGGTGCTAATTAACAATGGACGGCAGGACGTTCAAGGTACAGCTCTGGGGGGGATGGGGTGGAAAGCCTAACAGGGCATAAAAGATATAGATTTAAAAATAATGGAAATAGGTGGAAAAAGAAAAATCTATATAAATTATTGGAAAAAACAAAAGGAAGGGGAAAGAAACGGAAAGGGGGTGGGGATGGAGGAGGGAGTTCAAAATCTAAAGTTGTTGAATTCAATATTCAGTCCGGAAGGCTGTAAAGTGCCTAGTCGGAAGATGAGGTGCTGTTCCTCCAGTTTGCATTGGGCTTCACTGGAACAATGCAGCAAGCCAAGGACAGACATGTGGGCAAGAGAGCAGGGTGGAGTGTTAAAATGGCATGCGACAGGGAGGTTTGGGTCTTTCTTGCGGAAAGACTGCAGGTGTTCTGCAAAGCCCAGTTTACGGTTGGTCTGTCCAATGTAGAGACCGCATTGGGAGCAATGAATGCAGTAGACTAAGTTGGGGGAAATGCAAGTGAAATGCTGCTTCACTTGAAAGGAGTGTTTGGGCCCTTGGACGGTGAGGAGAGTGAAAGTGAAGGGGCAGGTGTTACATCTTTTGCGTGGGCATGGGGATGTGCCATAGGTGGAGGTTGAGGATTAGGGGGTGATGGAGGAGTGGACCAGGGTGTCCCAGAGGGAACGATCCCTATGGAATGCTGCCAGGGAGGTGAAGGGAAGATGTGTTTGGTGGTGGCATCATGCTGGAGTTGGCGGAAATGGCGGAGGATGCTCCTTTGAATGTGGAGGCTGGTGGGGTGATAGATGAGGACACGGGGGATGCTATCATGTTTCTGGGAGGGAGGAGAAGGCGTGAGGGCAGATGCACGGGAGATGGGCTGGACACGGTTGAGGGCCCTGTCAATGACCGTGGGTGGAAAACCTCGGTTAAGGAAGAAGGAGGACATGTCAGAGGAACTGCTTTTGAAGGTAGCATCATCAGAACAGATGCGATGGAGGCGAAGGAATTGAGAGAATGGGATGGAGTCCTTACAGGAAGCGGGGTGTGAGGAGCTGTAGTCGAGGTAGCTGTGGGAGTCGGTAGGCTTGTAATGGATATTGTTGGACAGTCTATCACCAAAAATTGAGACAGAGAGGTCAAGGAAGGAAAGGGAAGTGTCAGAGATAGACTATGTGAAAATGATGGAGGGGTGGAGATTGGAAGCAAAATTAATAAATTTTTCCAGGTCCCGACGAGAGCATGAAGCAGCACCGAAGTAATCATCGATGTACCGGAGAAAGAGTTGTGGGAGGGGGCCGGAGTAGGACTGGAACAAGGAATGTTCCACATACCCCATAAAGAGACAGGCATATCTGGGGACCATGCGGGTACCCATAGCCACACCTGTTATTTGGAAGAAGTGAGAGGAGTTAAAGGAGAAATTGTTCAGTGTGAGAACAAATTCAGCCAGACGGAGGAGAGTAGTGGTGGATGTGGATTGTTCGGGCCTCTGTTCGAGGAAGAAGCTAAGGGCCTTCAGACCATCCTGATGGGGGATGGAGGAGTAGAGGGATTGGACGTCCATTATGAAGAGGAAGCGGTTGGGGCCAGGGAACTGGAAATTGTTGATGTGATGTAAGGTGTCAGAGGAATCACGGATATAGGTGGGAAGGGACTGGACAAGGGGAGAGACAAGGGAGTCAAGATAACGAGAAATGAATTCCGTGGGGCAGGAGCAAGCTGACATGATCGGTCTGCCGGGACAGTCCTGTTTGTGGATTTTGGGTAGGAGGTAGAAGCGGGCCGTCCAAGGTTGGGTGACTATCAGGTTGGAAGCTGTGGGAGGAAGATCTCCAGAGGAGATGAGGTCAGTGACAGTCCTTGAAACAATGGCTTGATGTTCAGTGGTGGGGTCATGGTCCAGGGAGAGGTAGGAGGAAGTGTCTGCTCATTGACGCTCAGCCTGCGCGAGGTAGAGGTCAGTGCGCCAGACAACAGCACCACCCTTGTCAGTGAGTTTGATGACAATGTTGGGGCTGGACCTGAGGGAACAAAGTGCAGTAAGTTCAGAGAGAGACAGATTAGAATGAGTGAGAGGAGCAGAGAAATTGAGATGACTAATGTCATGCCGACAGTTCTCAATGAAAAGACAAAGAGAAGGTAAGAATCCAGAGGGAGGGGTCCAGGTGGAGGGAGAATATTGGAGCTGGGTGAAAGGATCCGTTGAACTGGGAGAGGACTCCTGCCCAAAGAAGTGAGCACGGAGACGAAGACGGCAGAAGAAGAGTTCAGCATCGTGCCGAGCCCAAAATTCATTGAGATGAGGGCGTAAGGGTATGAAACTAAGTCCTTTGCTGAGCACTGAACGTTCAACATTGGAGAGGGGAAGGTCAGGGGGTATAGTGAATACATGGCTGGGGCTGGGATTGGAAGAAAGGGTGGGGACGGAGGGACAGGCAGGGGTGGAGGGTCCGAGATGGGTGTTGGTGTCGATGAGTTGTTGGAGCTTGCGTTCCTTAGCACTTGAGAGAAAGAGAAAAAGTTTCTTGTTGAGGCGTCGGATGAGACGAAGAATAAAATGAAACTGGGGGCACGTGCAGCTTTGAAAAAGGGTGCAGCGGTGCTGCTAGAGGGAGAGGTTGAGCGTGTTCATGTGGCGGCGCGTGGCACTGAGTGTGGATTTCAGAATGTGACGGGAACAGCAGTCCGAGAAACGTTTTATGTCCCAGAGATATCTGTAATCCTTGGTGGGTTCGAAACGAGGGATGGAATTTCAGTTGAAATCCACGTTGGATAAGTCAGAGACAGAAACAGTCCCAGAGAAAGGAGATATGGCTGTGAAAACGGGTTTTAGTAAACACCTTGTCAAACACCCCCCTGCACTTCTCTACCCCCAGCCACCACCCCACCACCCCCACCTGAAACCAGTTTATATTTCACCCCTTTCCTAATATTCACTCAGTTCTGTTGAACGTTCACGAGGTCTCGAAACATCAACTCTTTTCTTCTCCGCCAATGCTGCCAGACCTGCTGAGATTTTCCAGGTAATTCTGTTTTTGTTTTGGATTTCTAGCACCTGCAGTTTTTTGTTTTTAACTCTGTGTTTAATTGACTGCCACTTCTCTTCAAGAAATGCCTACCTTGAAGAAGTACTGCTTCTCTCTCGGACAAGATTTCCATATCTCTATTTTGCCTTGTTCACCTTCATTGCTTTCCATTTCTCTCCTGGTGTTTGACAAGGTGTTTACGATGCTGAACTCTTCTTCTGCCGTCTTCGTCTCCGGGCACTTCCTCCTACCTCTCCCTGGACCATGACCCCACCACTGAACATCAAGCCATTGTTTCCAAGGCTGTCACTGACCTCATCTCCTGTAGAGATCTTCCTCCCACAGCTTCCAACCTGATAGTCGCCCAACCTCGGATGGCCCGCTTCTACCTCCTACCCAAGATCCACAAACAGAACTGCCCCGGCAGACCGATCGTGTCAACCTGCTCCTGCCCCATGGAACTCATTTCACGTTATCTTGACTCCCTTCTCTCTCCCCTTGTCCAGTCCCTTCCCACCTACATCCGTGATTCCTCTGACACCTGACGTCACATCAACAATTTCCAGTTCCCTGGCCCCAACCGCTTCCTTTTCACCATGGACGTCCAATCCCTCTACTCCTCCATCCCCCATCCAGGATGGTCTGAGGGCGCTTAGCTTCTTCCTCGAACAGAGGCCCGAACAATCCCCATCCACCACTACTCTCCTCCGTCTGGCTGAACTTGTTCTCACACTGAACAATTTCTTCTTTAACTCCTCTAACTTCCTCCAATTAAAAGGTGTGGCTGTGGGTTCCCGCATGGGCCCCAGCTATGCCTGTTTCTTTATGGGGTATGTGAAACATTCTGTGTTCCAGTCCTACTCCGGCCCCTCCCACAACTCTTTCTTGGGTACATCGATGATTACTTTGGTGCTGCTTCATGCTCTCATCGGGACCTGGAAAAATTTATTAATTTTGCTTCCAATCTCCACCCCTCCATCATTTTCACATGGGCCATCTCCGACACTTCCCTTCCCTTCCTTGACCTCTCTGATTCAATTTCTGGTGATAGACTGTCCTCCAATATCCATTGCAAGCCTACCGACTCCCACAGCTACCTCGACTACAGCTCGTCACACCCCGCTTCCTGTAAGGACTCCATCCTATTATCTCAGTTCCTTCGCCTCCGTCGCATCTGTTCCAATGATGCTCCTTCAAAAACAGTTCCTCTGACATGTCCTCCTTCTTCCTTAACCGAGGTTTTCCACCCACAGTCGTTGACAGGGCCCTCAACTGTGTCCAGCCCATTTCCCGCGCATCTGCCCTCACGCCTTCTCCTCCCTCCCAGAAACATGATAGGGTCCTCCTTGTCCTCACTTATCACACCACCAGCCTCTGTATTCAAAGGATCATCCTCCGCCATTTCTGCCCACTCCAGCATGATGCCACCACCAAACACATCTTCCCTTCGTCCCCTTGGCGGCATTCCATAGGGATCGTTCCCTCCGGGTCACCCTGGTCCACTCCTCCGTCACCCCCTACTCCTCAACCCCCACCTATGGCACCTCCCCATGCCCATGCAAAAGATGCAACACTTGCCCCTTCACTTCCTCTCTCCTCACCGTCCAAGGGCCCAAACACTCCTTTCAATTGAAGCAGCATTTCACTTGCATTTCCCTCAACTTAGTCTATTGCATTCGTTGCTCCCAACGCGGTCTCCTCTACATTGGAGAGACCAAACGTAAGGCGGGCGACCTCTTTGCAGACCACCTGCGGTCTGTCCGCAAGAAAGACCCAAACCTCCCTGTCGCTTGCCATTTTAACATTCCACCCTGCTCTCTTGCCCACGTGTCTGTCCTTGGCTTGCTGCATTGTTCCAGTGAAGCCCAATGCAAACTGGAGGAACAGCATCTCATCTTCCAACTACGCACTTTGCAGCCTTCCAGACTGAATATTGAAATCAACAACTTTAGATCTTGAACTCCCTCCTCCATCCTCACCCCCTTTCCGTTTCTTCCCCCTTCCTTTTGTTTTTTCCAATAATTTATATAGATTTTTCTTTTCCTACCTTTTTCCATAATTTTAAAATCTATATCTTTTATGCCCTGTTAGGCTTTCCACCCCATCCCCCCAGAGCTGTACTTTGAACCTCCTGCCATCCATTCTTATTTAGCACCTTCGTTTAGATAATATCACCACCTTCAACACCTCTTTGTTCTTCTGTCTGTGACATCTTTTGATTATCTGCTCCTATCACTGCTTGCCACCCCCCCAACTTCCCTCCCCCACCCCACCTTAAACCAGCTTATATTTCACCCCTCTCCTAATATTCACTCAGTTCTGTTGAAGGGTCATGAGGACTCGAAACGTCAACTCTTCTCCGCCGATGCTGCCAGACCTGCTGAGTTTTTCCAGGTAATTCTGTTTTTGTTTTGGATTTGCAGCATCCGCAGTTTTTTGTTTTTATTTATGGAAGTGGTATATGTTGGCATGGAGGCTGTGAGGGGCCATTGGGGGTGGTTGCGGGCCATGGGTTGGCATGATTTGGCATGGATGGGGCATGGGGAGTAGGTGGGGAGGTGAGGGCAAGAAGGCCCAATATTTAACAAATCGACTGGGACAAAGGGCTGAATTTTTACTGAGTCAGCATGACTCTGGAGCCCTTTAAAATGGTGGGCAGGTCCTGATTCTGGGATTCACAACTCCATTCCTGGTCTGTCTGCATTTTGGGTGTGCCTTTAAAGGGTGCAGGCTGATTCAGGTCAAAAGACTCCATCCTGCTCTCTCGATCTGGCTGGCTCCAGTGTGGGAATAGGTATGAACTACTCCATGATTTTGATGGAGCCTGGCCAAGTTTTTAAAGAGTTGTGGTTCATGGCCCCCTCAGAAGAGCTGCGAACCCTAGACTGCATGAGGCGACTTTTTAAAATGTGACTTCAAAAGGTTGTCCTCATGCCCCTATGCCAAGCTAAGGCTAGCCCCTCCCCCCCACCCAATAGCCCTTCATGTCTCCTCTATGCCAAGCTGTTGCAGTCCACCCATCCATGCCCCATGGACCCTCATGCCCCCTAAGCCAAGTTATGACATTCCACATATTCCCCAATGATCCCCCCATGCTCCCTGTGCTAGGTTATGACAGTCCATCCACCCCCATGGCCACTCATGACCCCTATGCCAAGCTATGGCAGTCCACACACCCTCCAATGACCCCTCATGTTCCCCTATGCAAAGGTATTGCACTTCACTCATCCTCATGCCCCCTTTGCCAAGCTATGACACTCCACCCACTGCCCCCATGCCAAGCTATGGCACTGCAATACCCATTGGTTCTATACAGTTGGTCAATGAACCCTATAGTGACATAGCGTAAAGTAACAAAATGCTTTAAAGAAGCCATTCATTAATTACTTCCCACTATGATTAAAATATAGTGATTTCACTACAGGTCAATACAAATGTTAACCATCAAGACCCTTTAATGTATCAGTAACAGAAACACAAGCCTTTGAAATCACTTAACCTTGTGTAAACAAACATTGTGAAATTGACAGCAGAGATCAGAGAGCCTATTAATCAAGCAATGTTCCCTGGGGCTCAGGTGTTTCAACAAAAGTAATGGATTTCTGGGCTCTCAGCCACACATCATTATGTATGCATTGCAATTGTCTGATTCCAGGGAGATGATAAGGCTTCCTGACCCACTACATTAAAAAAAGCATTGACAGTTAACCAAGTGGACAGCCGACAGTACCATTGCTGTCCTACTCATCCAAATTCAGAAACAGCTTCCAAAGGAAAATACAGGACAAAGTCAAAGTGACTCCTGCAAACATTGAATGTTCCAGGAGAGGTTAATTATAGAGGATAGATTTAAACTGTGAATGCAGAGTCAGAATACTGACAAGTACCATATATACTCAAGTAATAGTTTATCTTGTGTAAAAGTTGACCCCAATTTTTGGCCAAAAATTTCTTAATTTTTCTTATACCTCTTCATTAAAACTTGCAAATTATTCATTAAAGCTGTACTTTCCTTCCTTTCCCCTAATACTCGAGCAACATTGAAAGCGCAGGCCCAGCCGAAGCTCTCACTTCCTCTCCTGGGCTGGGGGGTGTTGGGGAAAGTCCCTGAAGTGGGAAGCACAGCCTGATGAAATCATATCAGGGCTCAAGTTTGATGCCTCAGTGAGATTTTGATGGGAGAACCACCTCCATACACCTAACACCAGATAAACGCAGTAAAAGTGGATCAGTCCAGAACCAGGTGCCATGCTCCCTGAAAAGTCGTGAGCTCCACACCAGTTCAAAGTTCATGGGCTGGAGAAATTAATCTTCACAGACTAATTAAACCCTGGCACTGTGTTTGGAAGCAAAGATTAATTCCACAGTTTAAGGCTGTTCATAGACATGTACCGAAATGATGAGTGTACCAACTGGGTGTTTCCGTATGTCTCAGCTATGGCTTCCCCATTACCTTTTAGTTGAAAGTAAGCCCCTTGACAATAACACCTGTATAAAAGTCAACTCCCTAACTTTTTGCCTAAAAAATGGGTGTCAGAAATTCAACATATGGTAACCGACAGCACTCTACTACATCGAGCTTATCAGAGAGATAATGACCTAGAGATCTGAGTTTGCAGGGAGTGAGCCCTGCAGGTGAATGGTGAAGCCTAAAGTGGCCTTGATATTGGGCCTTGCATCTATAGTGTCAATAAGCTGTAGAGAGCAACAAGCAACTTGCAGGCATAATCCAATGGAAGATCAAGTCATTGCTGCTGTCACAGCAGCACTCAGGTAAGTGAGGATGGAGTCACCAAGAAGGGTGTTTGGGATGGGAGATAGCACTGGCAGTTGGTATCCATCAAGGTGAATGGTGATGGTCACTGGGAGGATTAATGTCTATTGAAGGGGCAAGGTAGGAGTGACTGGGGTGCATCAGAGGGGGAAGCAGTGAAAATTGGGAGGGGATTGGTGTCTATCAGGGGAGCAGCGGTGATTAGGGTGTAAGAAACCAGTGTACAGCAGTAGCCTATATTCTTTGAATACTCCACAGCATAATTTGATAGAATTTCACATTATGTTTGAAAGTGAGGTTGTTCAATCTGAAACCAGGGTGTTAAATTTAAACAAAGGAAATTATGAAGGTACAAGAGGCAAAATGGCTGAGGTGGATTCAGAAAATAGATTAAAAGGTATGATGGTACATAGGCAAGGGATAGTCTTTGAATAATTATTACATAGTTTAGTGGGGGGGGAAGGGAAGGGTAAAACTCCAAGAAGTATGACTAATGGGAAACAAAGCAGCAGGTTAGCATGTGGGAGGGGGGGTGGGGGGGTGGATTCAACTTCATGGAAAATTATGAAAAAACTGAAAAGAAAGGAGAGCCCAGGAGAGAGGCAATTAGAGGCTCCAGAACACAAAATGTGATAGAGTGTTTGGAAAGGACTAGGAATCTAACTTCAAGCACATCAGATAAAGGGATGACAATGAGAAAGGGGACGGGAAATACAGGACTGAAGGTGTTGTATCTGAAAGCACGCGGTATACGAAATAAGGTAAATGAGCTTGTGGCGCACATTGAAATTGGCAGGTATGATGTGGTGGGCATCACACATGGTGTGGGAGAAATGGCTGCAAAGGGATCAGGACTGGGAGCTAAATATATCCAAGGATATACATCCTATCGAAAAGATAGGCAGGTTGGCAGAGGGGGTGGGGTTGCTTTGTTAGTAAGAAATGAAATTAAATCGACAGCAAGAAACAACGTAGGGTCAGATGATATAGAATTTGTGTGGGTAAAGTTGAGGACCTCTAAAGGTAAAAAATCCATAATGGGAGTTATGTACAGGCCTCCGAACAGTAGTCAGGATGTGGGGCACAAGATACACCAGGAGATAGAAAAGATGTGTAAGAAAGGCAAGGTTACAGTGATCATGGGGGATTTCAATATGCAGGTAGCCTGGGAAAATTAGGTTGATAGTGGATCCCAAGAAAAAGAATTTGTGGAATGTCTACGAGCTGGCTTTTTGGAGCAGCTTGTGGTGGAGCCCACTAGGGAACAGGCAATTCTAGATTTAGTGATGTGTAATGAGGCAGATTTGACAAGGGAGCTTAAGGTGAAGGAACCCTTAGGAGGAAGTGACCATAATATAATAGAATTTACCCTGCAATTTGAGAGGAAAAAGCTGGAATCAGATGTAATGGTATTACAATTGAATAAAGGCAACTACAGAGGCATGAGGGAGGAGCTGGCCAGAATTGACTGGGAGATGAGCCTAGCAGGAAAGACAGTGGAACAGCAATGGCAGGAGTTTCTGGGAGTAATTTGGGAGACACAGCAAAAATTCATCCCTAGGAAGAAGAAGCATACTAAAGGAAGGATGAGGCAACCATGGCTCACAAGGGAAGTCAGGGACAGCATAAAAGCTAAAGAGAAAGCATACAATGTGGCGAAGAGCAGTGGGAAGCTAGGGGATTGGGAAGCCTACAAAGACCAACAGAGGACAACTAAAAAAGAAATAAGGAGGGAGAAGATTAAATATGAGGGTAAACTAGCCAGTAATATAAAAAAAGATTGCAAGAGTTTTTTTTAGATATATAAAAGGTAAGAGAGAGGCAAAAGTGAACATTGGGCTGCTAGAAAATGAAGCTGGAGAAGTAGTAATGAGGAAAAATAAATGGTGGAGAAACTGAATAGGTACTTTGTGCCAGTCTTCACAGTGGAAGACATGAGTAACATCCCCAAAGTTCAAGAGAGTTGGGGGGCAGAGGTGAGTATGGTGACCATTACCAAGGAGAAGGTGGTAGGAAAACTGAAAGGTCTGAAAGTGGATAAATCACCTGGACCAGATGGATTACATCCCAGAGTTCTGAAGGAAATAGCTGAAGAGATAGTGGAGGCATTAGTGGTGATCTTTCAGGAATCACTGGAGTCAGGGAGGGTCCCAGAGGACTGGAAAATCGCTAGTGTAAACCCCTTGTTTAAGAAGGGAGTGAGGCAAAAGACGGGAAATTACAGGCCGATTAGCCTGACCTCAGTCATTGGTAAGATTTTAGAGTCCATTATTAAGAAAGAGATTTCAGAATACTTGGAAGTGCATGGTAAAATAGGGCAAAGTCAGCATAGTTTCATCAAGGGGAGATCATGCCTGACAAATCTGTTAGAAATCTTTGAGGAGGTAACGAGTAGGTTAGATAAAGGAGAGCCAATGGATGTTATCTACTTGGACTTCCAGAAGGCCTTTGACAAGGTGCCGCACAGGAGGCTGCTCAGTAAGATAAGAGCCCATGGTGTTACAGGCAAGGTACTAGCATGGATAGAAAATTGGCTGTCTGGCAGGAGGCAGAGAGTGGGGATAAGGGGGTCCTTCTCAGGATGGCGGCCAGTTACTAGTGGAGATCCGCAGGGGTCAGTATTCGGACCACAACTTTTCACTTTATACATTAACAATCTAGATGAAGGAACTGAGGGCATTCTGGCTAAGTTTGTAGATGATACAAAGATAAGTGGAGGGACAGGTAGTATTGAGGAGGCAGTGAGGCTGCAGAAGGATTTAGACAGGTTAGGAGAATGGGCAAAAGAAATGGCAGATGGAATACAACGTGGGGAAGTGTGAGGTCATGCACTTTGGGCAGAAGAATAGAGGCATAGACTATTTTCTAAATTGGGATAGAATTCAGAAATCTGGAGTGCAAAGGGACTTGGGAGTCCTAGTCCATGATTCTCTTAAGGTTAACTTGCAGGTTGAGTCGGTAGTTAGGAAGGCAAATGCAATGTTGGCATTTATTTCGAGAGGCCTAGAATATAAAAGCAGGGATGTGCTGCTGAGGCTTTATAAAGCTCTGGTCAGACCACATTTTGAATATTGTGAGCAATTTTGGGCCCCATATCTCAGGAAGGATGTGCTGGCCCTGGAGAGGGTCCAAAGGAGGTTCACGAGAATGATCCCAGGAATGAAAGGCTTAACATATGAGGAATGTTGAGGACTCTGGGTCTATACTCGATGGAATTTAGAAGGATGAGGGGGGATCTGATTGAAACTTAAAGAATACTGAAAGGCCTGGATAGAGTGGACGTGGGGAAGATGTTTCCATTAGTAGGAGAGACTAGGACCCAAGGGCACAGCCTCAGAGTAAAGGGAAGACCTTTTAGAACAGAGATGAGGAGAAACTTCTTTAGCCAGAGAGTGGTGAATCTATGGAATTCATTGCCACAGAAGGCTGTGGAGGCCAGGTCATTGAGTGTATTTAAGACTGAGATAGATATGTTCTTGATTGGTAAGGGGATCAAAGGTTACGGGGAGAAGGCGGGAGAATGGGGTTGAGAAACTTATCAATCGTGATTGAATGACAGAGCAGACTCGATGGGCCGAATGGCCTAATTTCTGATCCTATTTCTTATAGTCTTTACAGCAACTTTACCTTTCTTTAAGGCACAAAAATCCAAAAAGAAAAGTCAGTCAACTGTGGCTAATAAAGGAAGTTAAGGATTGTATAAGAGTAGAAGAAAAGACCTGTAAAGTTGCCAGAATGAGTAGTAAACCTGAATATAGCAAAGGAGGACCAAGAAATTAATAAAGAAAGGGAGAATCGAATATGAATGTAAACTAGCAAAGAACATAAAAATGGACTGTAAAAGCTTCTATAGGTATGTAAAAAGGAAATGTTTGTGGGTCCATGTGGGTCCATTACAGGCAGAATTTATAAATGCAGAGTAGGGAAATGGCAGAGAAGCCATTGTGTCTGTCTTCACTGAGGGAGCTACAAGAAATCTTCCAGAATTAGAGATCCAAGGGATGAGGGGGAATGAGGGATTGAAGGAAATTTGTCTTTTTAAGAAGGTTGTATTGGAGAAATTACTGGGACTGAAGGTTGATAAGTCCTCAGGACCTGATATTCTACATCCCAGAGTGTTGAAATAGGTAGCTATGGAGACAGTGGATGCATTAGTGATCATCTTCCAAAATTCTATAGCTTCTAGAACAGTTCCTGCAGATTGAAAGGTAGCAAATTTCACCCACTATTTCAGAATGGAGGGAGAGAGAAAATGGGTAATTACAGACCTGTTAACCTAACATCAGTGGTAGGGAAAATGCTAGAATCTATTAAAAAGGATGTGATAAATGGACACTTGGATAATAATGATCTAATTGGGCAGAGTTAACACGGATTTATCAATGGGAAATCGTGTTTGAAGAATCTGTTGGAGTTTTTTGAGGATGTTCTAACAGAATTGATAAAGGGAAGTCGGTGGGCATAACATACTTGGAGTTTCAGAAGGCTTTTGATGAAGTCCCCCACAGGAGGTTGCTTAGCAAAACTAAAGCATGTGGGATAGGAGACATTATACTGGCATAGATTAAGAATTGGTTAACAGGCAAAAAACAGAGTAGGAATAAACGGCTCATTCTCACATTAGTTGGCTGAATCTAGTGGGGTACCACAGGAATCAGGACTCGGGTCCCAGCTGTTCATAATCCATATTGTGGGGACCAAATGTTATATTTCAAAGTTCATAATTGACAAAAGCTAGGTAGGAATGTGTGTTGTGAGGAAGTTGCAAAACAGCTTCAAGAGGATTTGGACAGATTTAGTGATTGGGCAAGAACATGACAGATGGAATGTAATGTGGAAAAATATGAGATTATCCACTTTGGTAGGAGGAACAGATATGTAGTATATTTTTAAATGGTAAGAGATTGAATAGTGTAGATGTACAAAGGGACCTGGGTGTCATCGTCAAAAAGTCACTGAAGACTAATATGCAGATGTAGCAGGCAATTAGGAAGGCTAATGGTATGTTAGCCTTTATTGCAAGAGGATTTGAGTACAGGAGTAGTAAAGTCTTTTATCAATTGTATACAACCTTGGTTAGACTGCACCTAGAGTACTGTGTGTAGTTTTGGTCCCCTTACCTTAGGAAGGATATTATTGCCTTGGAGGGAGTGCAACAAAGGTTCACCGGACTTGTTCCTGGGATGGCAGGACTGTCCTATGAGGAGAGATCTGAACCGTGTCCCCAGCAGTTAGGAGGATTGGGAAAGGTGGGGGAGGTCTGAAACTGCAAAGGATTATACAGCATTGGAGCATTAAAGAGATTACACCATGCTGAGATAATAGGTGGGCTTCTACCTATGATCCCTGGCAACTCTTTTCAACTTTACGGCCAGTTAATACCAGATGACAAGAAAGTTAGGAAATGTTGTAAGGTTGTATGTTGTCTCATGCAGATTCTAGAAGCTTGTATGGTTGAACAATAACTTTATTAATAACACATATCTATATATTTATATACAGGATACAGTCCTGACTAGGTATTATCCTTTTGCCGACTACTACTGGACTCTCGTCTTCACTCTACTGCTCCCATGTGAATCTCCACATCACAGTGTGGGCAGTACTGTTGCCTCAGTCCCACATTAACCCTTACAGTCCTGAATACCCAAATGAATTTACAATAATATTTACATACTACCCTCCTGCCCCCAAGTATCTGACTTGACAGATTCAGATGGTTTGGAGGCTTTACGACTCTTCCAGATTTCTTTCTTTTCAATTTGGAGGATTGATAGTCTCAACTGCTTTGGGCTGACTGGAGTTGAAGTTGTAGTATTTGTTATTTGAATATTTGGGTTTCGACATCTAGTTCTCTCAAATATATGATAGGAGGTTCACCATGAGGAATGAGGAGAAGCTCCATCTGATTGTGCCTCCTGGGGTATGTATCAAGTAAAACTATCGTTGATCTTCATGCCTCAGGACAATGACACCTTCTCTGTCAAGGTCCCTGACCCAAACCCTGCCACCTCTGTTATCCGGAGCAGGTTTCAAGTACCATGCCTCCCATTTTAAGTAGAGGGTTGTCACTGTCTGTAGGACTGTTCTTGGTACTGAACCTTCTGATAGGGCCTGACTGCCAACCCTGGGATTAATTTCTTTGGCAGACTTGGAAGTTGAGTATGAAGTATTCTGCCCATCAGCAGCTCTGATGAAGCTGATCCACATTGTAGTGGTATGTGCCTATATGTCAAAAGTGCCATCGGAAAGTTGTCATTTTTCTTCAAGAGGTTAGAATAGTACATCCACCCCTTTCTGCTTCACCATTAAATTGTAGATACCTTGGGGAACTGGTAAGGTATTGAATTCCTTAATTCCTGGCAAAATTAAATATTCATTAGCGAATTGCGGATACTACCTGGCCCAGGATGCCATGGATTGCAAAGATTTATTTCAATGACTTAATGATCGACTCTGTGGCTATTGTGTGTAAATGCTTCACTTTGATCCACCAAGAGAAAGTCAACAATGATGAGGAATGACTTGCCACTGTATGTGAACAGATCCATTCCCAAACATTCCACAGAGAGCCTGGGGATGACTGCAATGTGTTTTTATTGGCTTTTTAACCAAGTCATTGCATTTGCATTTGACTCGCAGGTTTGCCAACCAATTGACCTGAGCGGGTGTGGAGGTGACCCACATGAGTAGATTTCAGTAGAACAATTGAAAGGGATGCTGGGAAGGTGACAGTTAAAGGATGGTTGAAGTGAAGGAACAGTGGAAGTAACCGTACTCATGGATTTCAATGTGGCAAGCTGTCATTCGGTTCATAGATACTTCCCTGGACCTGATGTTGTGGTGTGGAAGGATCCACAGAGAAATATTCTCCCTACCAACAGGAGGAAGGAGCCTGCCACAGAGAGAAAGAAGGCATTGCTGGAGATTGCTGAGCAGGTTAGCATTAGGAGCGTGCTTTGACATTTCAGGATGTAGCGCAGGAAGCATTTGAATGACCTAATCAGAGGAGGAAAGATGACAACAGTGACATTGTTAACAATATCCTGCTGTCTGCAGTACCACACCCCCTCATTGCCTTCCCAAGCCTACTCCTGCACATCACTTCTTATACCTCACACATGCATCCAGCCCTCTATGCCAATCCACTTCCTCACATCTGACTACTGACACTCACCCTCACCTTAATACAATGTTATGCCTCTCCCCTATAGTCATCCATAATAAGCGTTGTTCACCCGTCCAACTCTCTTTTTTCCTTCCCTGCAGCAGAAAAGAGCACAGAACAAGAGGGAGAGGCAGTGAATTGGAGCTGATATTGACAGGTGCAGAGAAGGAGATGCTGGAGATGAGCTGAATCACAGCATGTCTGATCATCAAACATGGAGAAAGGGGGCCACCTCAGCTATCTGGTGATAAAATTAAATATTAGACATCTACATGGGTTAAACAGTCACTCATATTGACTTGACATCAGCACCTGGTGAAATATGATCATGTGCATAACAATCATTTAGCACCTTCTTACCTTGACCATTCTAATTCCTGTCTTTAATCTCCCACAGATCCATCATGCATCCATAGGAGATGCTGCAGTAGGAGACTGAAGACTCCTCTGAGAAAGCACTATCACTGTACCAAGTCAGCACGCTGGGACTACTGAGACAGGTTGTTCTTTCGGTAGGCCTGAAGAGATCATATTAGACAATGGGCTACAGTATTCTGGCAGCCCTTTTAGGAACATGTGTGCTAAATGGGGCATAAATCGTGATAGCCTGCTCACACTATCTCAGATCCAACATTCTCACCGAGTGAATGGTTGGTACCATTAAGGCATTAATCATAAAGTGTAGGGAAACTAAACAAGATCATTGCATTGCCATGCTATACTTGAGAGCAACATCTTTAGATATGGGCTTACTGTCACCAGCGGAAATCATGTTCGGAAGACAGGTTTGGACACCCTTCCCAAGCCATCCAGTTCTCATAAATACAGGAGTAAATTATTGAGAAACAAGGAATAATGAAAATGGCACATGACCATGAACTGCCTGGTCTGCACGTGGGACAGAAGATTTGGGTCATACATCTTATCCAGGGAACCTGGTCACCCGCAGTAGTATCGAGAGTTTGCAGTAAGCCTAGATTCTATGAGGTCACAACACCAAATGGGGTGATGTTAAGGAGAAACAGAAGTCAGCTAAGGGAATTGTGCAACCATATAACACCCAGCACTCCAACTGCATCTAAAACAAATCCAAATTCAGAAAGAGAAATTGTGGAAGACCACCATGAAAGCAATCAACACACCAATAACACCCAGGATGCCAACACACCTACAAGTCAACAACACTGAAGTGGTAAGTCTAGATCTCAGGAAGGTCATTACCATCATGAGATCCAGGAGGATTAGCAAGCCACCTGTACATTATATGGACCCTTAAACTCTTAAACAGAGATCTATCTTTTCTGTAAATGGTTTTCAGAATCACCCTATTGTGCATGTATTTTTACTTTAAATATATGTCATGGTAGCTTGGGAAAAAAGGAGGATGCTGTGAATAAGGGAATATGCAAATGAAAAAGTAACCAGAATGGAAAGCAACATGTGACCAGCAGCAAGCAGTGGGTAGAAGAATTGCAGTTGTGCTGTTCTTGTGAGTAATAGTTGCTTAATTCATAAATTAGATCTGTCTGCTGAGCCAACCTATAATTATTTTCAAATAAACCAAACCTATGTATAGTTTACCAGTCCTGATGTGAGATTGGTGAGTTTGTGTAAAGCAGATATAAAAATACAACAGCTTGCACACTCTGAATTCCACCAAAAAGGATTGATCAAAATCCTCCACCCTTCAGCACCCAACTAATGTGCAGTAAAGAGCTTTTTAGCTCATTGTTAGTAGGGAAGTGTGGGCAGGCCATGAGAGGGAAGGTGGTACTGGCGATCCTGTTCAAAGTGTTTCCACTTTTCACCCATTTCACTGTCCCCTCAATCACTGGCTGACATGGTGTCTCACATCCCAGTGGCTGACTCTGCCCCTGAGGAGGTGCAGGTGGAGCACCCTTTTTAGGGCCTTCACAAGTGCCAAAACCCAGAGGATGTTGGACAACAGAATCTCAGAAGTCAGAGCAGGGACCTGGGCAGCCTGCATCTACCTCTGCTGAAGCTGCAAGGTTTACACCACATGTGCACAGTAGAGAAAGGAAGAGTAAAGATTTGTACCTTCAAAAGGGTCTGCTCATGAGTGTGTTATAATGTTATACAATGTTAGATTGTTAAGTTTCTAATTTTTTGAGTTATGTAAATATTATTTGTTTGCACTATGTTTCCATCTTGCCCATTTTTGTCCGTTGCCTGGCAAATGACTTTCTCAGTTATGATGATGGCAAAGCTGAGCAAATGGGTGTCTGTGTATGGGATGACTTGTTGAATGATGGACTGTTTGATGCTGGGGAAGGGAGGAGTGAATTGGATTCAGGATGTGACTTCCAGATAGGTGCACTGGTACAACCTAACTGAATCACACCATTATGAGGGCATCCTGGGCAGCAATGTGCACCGCTGCTGTAGCCACATTACGTTCATTCCTGTTCCTCCTGCCCCTCCTCTCTTCTTCCTCTGAAGAAGTGATATCCTCTTCCTGTGCTCCTGCAGCTCCAAACCACACTGCTGTGCCCATACTATGCAGAGTTCGGTACACCACGATCATTCTCAAAACTTTGACTGGTGCATATTGAAGGGTGCATCCAGCTCTGTCCAGCACCTGAAGCATACCTTCAGCATCCTAACTGCTTGTTCAGTTACAAATCTCGTCATCACATGGCTTGGATTGCAGCGCTTCTGCATCATTGCTTGGATGCTTCGCTGATGTCTGCAGCCCCGTTTTAAGTGGATAGCTGTTATCTCCAGCTGATAAGTCTGTTCCACGGTCCATAGAGCTCAGGAATGGTGAACTGACACAGAACGAATGTATCATGGTAGTTTCCTGGGGATCATGGACACACCTGCATGATGATTTTTTTGTGGTTGCACACAAACTGTACATTAATGGAATGGAAACCCTTTGAGTCCACAAATCCTCCTGGGTGGGCCAGTGCTACCTTGACTGTCACATGTACAAAGCCAATAATGGCCTGCAAGGAGGCCTGCTAGAGACCCAAGCCTGAGCACCCACTCAGTCTGACTGGCATCACCATTGACAAGGTGCACATAAATGGCTTGCCATGGCAAGCATGGCATCAGTCACCAGTGTCATGTGTTTGGTGGCCATCTGTGATGTCTTCTACAGCCCCTACTTTGGCACCCCAATGACATTTTCCAAATGTCAAACAGGACCCCCTGCTGTGTATGCAGCTTGTCTTCCCTCAGGAAGCAGGAGCATAACAGGAGGTCAGAGTTTCATGACGTATGTATGTTGAGGAGCCAAATTCTGTTCTGCATGTACTGGGAAGTGTCTTTATTTGGAACCGTTTCCTTGCAGACAACTTGAATGGATTGAGCTGAGAGGCAAGATGTGGCTGCTGGTTCCAGCATCGATATCAACCTTCCATCTTGAGCCACCATCTCCTTCTCCACATACCTGAAGAGTACAGCACTCAGGGAGCTGCCAGTTGCCCTCCCCTCTGGCCACTCTGATTGGCCGTCCATTGACCAGTACCCACCTGCCATCCCTAATTGGATGGTGGACATGGAGACAGTCATTTAATGGAAATGGTCCCCACCTGCAAAACTGTTTTACTCAGGGAAAATTATGGCCCAAATGTGATCCAAATTAAATACCCTGAGCGTCTTGAGGTCCTGATATTTAGACATATTAAGGAAGCTGATCCTCTTGCGGGTATCACCTCTTGTGAGCCATACTACTGACCTCAGTCTCTCTCTCCTGTTTTTAGCTGCATTTTTTTTGGAACAGAAGAGGCTGAGGGGAGATTTAATTGATCTATACAAAATTATGAGGAACCTAAATAGAGTGCAATAGGAAGAAAATATTCCCCTTAACAGAGAGGTCTATAAGCAATGGGCAGAAGGATCAAAGCAGAGTTGAGGTGAGAATTTTTGACTGATTATGGTGGGGTCTTGAACTCACCACCTGAAAGGCTGCAAGAGGCAGAAAACATCATCACATTTAAGAAATACATGGATATGCACTTGAAGTGCTGTAACCTACAGGGCTACAGATCAAGAGCTGGAAAGTGGGATTAGGCTGGTTAGCTCGTTTTATGCTGGCACAAATGCACTGGGCCAAATGACTCTCTCCTGTGCCATAAATTTCCCATTTCCATGTTCCTATGTTTTTGAGAAGAGCTCCTGTCGCTGGTCCTCCTGCCGCTGGTGCTATTCATCTTGTTCCTCATCTGAGGTCCAAAATAAAGCCGTATAAGTTGCTGATCTGACGTATAACAGATGGAAATTAGAGATTAGATGCACAAGCCAACATAGTAGAAATTACTTCCAAAATAATGAAAGGACACTCAGAACAAGTATTGAGAGCACTTAGGCAAGGAACCAGGTGTTTGTGGGATTTCTTCAGCTGCCTCAATTGTTGCTGTGCACTTGCCTTGGTTTAAATGGCAGGGTGCAGAAAATCCAGGAAACCTATGCATCCACCGTTAAAGTTGAAAACCCTTGTTAAAACAGCAGTTAATTTCCTCTTAACATAATAAATTTAGCAACCCACCTATCCTGAGCGTGTTTCTTGCATGCAGCCAAACACATTGCACTTAATTGCAGTGTTCGGTTTGTTAGAGGCAGCTTCCCAATGTTCTGTCCATTTCAGCACATTTAACCACAAACGCACTCGCATATGTGGTAAGTACAGCATGCTTGTGACAGAGAAGGTGACTATTTTCTCCAAAGCTCTCCAATACTGGAGTTTTTCTTGTGTTTTTTTCTGGGCCTGTTGTGGCTTAATTGATAGCGACTAATTGCATTCTCATTGAATCGTATGGCAACTAGGATGATAGAAGGAGAATTCGATGGACATTAGTCTTTTTATGTCAGTAATTTCTATGTGCCTATGCATGTCAGTCACTGTATATACATGGGCCTCTTTAAAATTTAACCAGAAATACAGCAGTGTTGCCTCAGTGCTGGAATGGAGTGGTCGCAAGGAAATAATGAGCATTTCCCATCATTTTCAATTGAAACAAAGGAGAATTACCCCCTATGCAGTCTCTAGGACCATTAGTGAATCTAAGGAGCAAGTTACCCAACCACCTTCTCTGCTGCAATTAGTGTGTGGTCAAATACAGGAAATAACTATATCTGCAATATTTTCAGTCAGAGAGCAACCATTTAAAAAGTCTTAATTCAGAAATCTTTACAAAAATGTAATCATTTTTTTCAAAATATTTTGAAGCTTAATTTATTAAGCTTCCAGAAAGATGAAATAGTCATTGCAATCTACTTAAACAGCTTACAGTATAAATGGTTCCTACAGGGAGTCCTTATTAAAACTAGATCCAAGGTAATTCTGATATGTCTTCACAAAAAACCCTATAAAATCTTGCACAACAAAACAGCAAACATTCTTGAAGCATTGTTGCTTCTTAACGAAATTACTTCCTACTATCTAGTTAGATTTGTGAAATAGGCACCTACCGTCACAGCAGCTCTAATGAAGTAAGTACAAGATGTGCATCTGCTAAACTCTTCTGGTGAAGGATGTTGAGTCAGTGCTGCTTCTCATTGTTTGAAGGTTATTATTTGTAATTCTTTTCTATTTAACTCAGCATAAGAGACATGGAACAGTTGAATGTGAGAATCCACCCACTCATTGGCAGATATTTTGGGAATGCTTACAATACTTTTAGGTTCTGACAGAGTTCATTTTTCTTGTTTTTTTGGCTGTTCTGTTGCTTTGCACCTCTTACTGCCTTTGCCTGTCTTCACATATCCAGAATTGAGTTATTTGTTATGCAGCAAGCGGTCTGCTAGGAATGTGTGGTTGCAAAACTAAATGTTCTACTAATATCTGCCAAATGTGAGAAAATACCATTGTTTTTGTTGTTTTGTATTGAGGCAATGGTACTCTGCGGTCAACAGATTAAACCTAACATCTCCCTCTCTTGCTTTTATTTTCCTTATTTTTTTCCTCTTTGTTTTGTGTTCTAGAATCAAATGAAAGATGCTTCCAAGTTTAATTTGTCCAGTGCCCAATGTGCAACTAACTGGTGCAAAAACTAGAGATAAAATAAGTATTGATGAGGATGGTAATCAAATGAATACTGAAGGAATGATTTTAACCCTGGCTTCCCCAATGAAGCTGGGCATTCAGGCAGTTAAAACCTCCTAGGAGACTTACCTGCCGACACCCTGCTCCCTTCCTGTCCTCTAGTATTTTAACCTGAAATCCTGCTATGGCAGAAAAGATGCCCAAAGAAAACCAGCAAGGTCCTTTCTTAAATATACTGTTGACAACTGGGACTATTTTAAGAAAGAAATCATTGTGACTTTTCCAAAAGGTGAGCCTAATGAAAATAAGAGATCCAAAAGGTAGATTTTAAGACTTGAAAAAAAAATTCCTATGGAGGCAAGAGCAGGAATTCCTGATCTACAAACCCTCCCAAAACCCCCTCCTTTAATTCCAGGGACTGTTTCTTCAATCCCACCAATTGACCAACTGGTACACCCGATAGTTAGGAATTTAGGATTGTAAGCAGTCTCAGATTTATAACCAAACAATTAATCTAGCATCAATTGCCATTTGCAGAAGAGAATTCTTAACTTCTACTATGCTTTATGTGTGGAAGTGTTTCTTACTTTCACTCCTGAAAGGACTGACTCTAATTTTTTGATATGCACCTGAGTCCTAGACACTCTAACCAGTGGAAATAATTTTTCTCTATTCTATCTGTTCCCCTTAATATCTTGAAAACTTTGATTAAATCACCCCGTAACCTTCTAAATTTTCAGGGAATGCAACCCTAGTTTGTGTAATCTCTCCTTAAAATTTAGCCCTTGTTGTCTAGATATTATTCTGGTCAATCTATGCTGCACTCCCTCCAAGACCAATATATCCTTCCTAAAGTGTAGTGCCCAGAATGCTTACGTACTTCATCTGTGATCTAATCAAAGCTTCATATAGTTGAATCATGACTTCTTCACTAGTATTTTAGTCCTCTTGATATAGACGCCAGCTTTCCATTAGCCTTTTTGATTATTTCCTGTACCCTTCCAAGACCAATATATCCTTCCTAAAGTGTGGTGCCCAGAATGCTCACGTACTTCAGATGTGATCTAACCAAAGCTTTGTATAGTTGAATCATGACTTCTATACCAGTATGTTAGTCTTCTTAATATAAAGGCCAGCTTTCCATTAGCCTCTTTGATTATTTTCTGTACCTGTGCATAACATTTCAATGATCTATGTACCTGGACCCCCAAATCTCTATTTGTATCTCCATTGTTTTCTATATTTTTATCCTTCAGATAGTGCCAATTTTATTACTTTTTAGCTCCAACATGTATGACCTCACAATTACCAATACTGAAATCTATTTTCCACAGTTTTACCCATTTGCTTAACCCATCAATATTTCTTTGCACTATTATGCTTCCATCTTACAATATCACCATCACTTACAATACCGCCAATCTTTGTGTCAGCAGCAAATTTCAGTATGTGGTTTTCTATCCCATCATCTAAGCCATTAACAAATGAATAGTTGAGATCCAAACAGACATTCTTGCAGGACACCACTAGTCACATCCCGCCAATTAGATTACCTGCCCATTGTTCCTACTTCCTGTCTCCTGACGCTCAGCCAATTACCAAATTTGTCAATTTTATGGACTTCAACTTTTACTAGCAGTCTCTTTTGAAGTACTTTATCAAATGTCTTCTGGAAGTTCATATAAGTAACGTGTTTAATAGTGAGGAGGATAGCTTAAAACTGCAGGAGGATAACAATGGTCTGGTCAGGTGGCAGAACAGCGGCAAATGGAATTCAACCCGGAAAAGTGTGAGGTAATGCACCTGGGGAGGGCTAACAAAGCAAGGGATTACATTATGAATGGTAGGAACCTGGAAAGTGATGAAGATCAGAGTGACCTTGGTATGCATACCCACAGATCCTTGAAGATAGCAGAACAGGTGGATAAGTTGGGTAAGAATAAGGGATGCGTGCCTTTATTAGCTGAAGCATAGAATGCAAGAGCAGAGCGGTTATGCTGGAACTGTATTAAAAGGCTGGTTAGGCCACAACAGGAGTACTGCTTGCAGCTCTGGTCACCAGATTATAGGAAGGATGTGATTGCACTAGATGGGTGCAGAGGAGATTTACCAGGAAGCTACCGCGGCTGGAGGGTCTGAGTTATGAGGAAAGATTGAGGGTGGTTTTCCTTGGAGCAGCAAAGGTTGTGAGGGGACCCGATAGAGGTATATAAGATTATGAAGGACATAGGTAAGGTGGCTAGGAAGGCACTTTTTTCCATTAGTAGAGGGATCAATAACCAGGGTGCATAGATTTAAAGTAAGAGGTAGAAGGCTAAGAGGGGAGTTGAGGAGAAATATTTTCACCCAGAGGGTGGTGGCAGTCTGGAACTCACTGCCTGAAAGGGTGGTTGAGTCAGAAACTCTTGTAACATTTAAGAAGTAGTTAGATATTGATTTGCGTTGCCATAACCTCCAGGTCTATGGGGCAAGCACTGGAAAATGGGATTGGTGTAATCAGATCTTTGTTGACTGGTGCAGACATAGTGGGCTGAATGGCCTCCCTCTGTGCTGTAAATGTCTGAGTCTATCCATTGACATTCACCTCTTCAAAAAAATTAAATCTGATTCATCAGGCCTACGCTTCACAAATCCATACCGGCTCTCTCTGATTAACTGAAATATCTCAAGGCATTCAGTCACTCCATTAATTATAGACTCGAGTAATTTCCCCATAACAGATGTTCGGCTAACTGGTCTATATTTCCCTCTCCCATCTTTCTTAAATAACTGAATGACATGCACAATTTGCCAATCTAAAGGTAAACTTTTGATATTGAGATAACTTTGGAAGATTAGATTTAGAGTTACTACATTCTTCTAACCTACTTCTTTTGAACTCTCAGATGGAAACCTTCTGAGCTTGGGGATTTGTCAGTCTTAGTGCCATCACTTTCTTCATTACTGTTATTTTGGTGAGTTCCTGACCCTGATTCAACGTTAATTTCCTTGGGATGCTTGACATGTTGGCCTCTTCCTCTATTGTAAATATGAATGTAAAGCAACTATTCAGCATGATTGCCAATTCCTTTATTCATTGACAATATCATTGATCACTCTTATCAGTTTTCAAGGGCCCACATTACTCCTGACTACCCTCTTTTTCTTAACTTAACTGTAAAAATGTTTTGTGTTGATGTTGATCTCCCTTGCAAGTTTCTTTTCATACTCACCTTTTGTTACTCTTGCAGTCTGTTTGTCACCCTTTGCTGTTCATTGTATCTTTTCCATTTGCCAGAATCTGTGCTCTTTTTCTTAGTTTTATGTTATCTCTTACCTGCATATTGCTGCAGAAAACATTCCCAGACACACTCAAGAAATGTTTTGTGCACACATTTCTGATTTCTATCCTCTCTTTAATTGCTTTACATCTTGTACTTTTGCCTGCACATGCAATGCCTAAAGCACAATTTCTGACATTTACTCTACTGTCTTCCCTTTTGTTTATTTTTGAACTACTATTTATACTACATTTTCCATCAAGTCCTACAATCACACTCACCCACTTAAGCATTTAAATTCCTTGTGGCCTTATTTATCCTTTTTGACAGGACCCTGGTCCCAGCCTGGCTCAGGTAGAGCCCTTCCCAGTGGTACAGTTGCTTCTTCTCACAGTATTGATGCCAGTGTCCAATAAAATGGAACCCCTCTTTCCCACACACTCCTTCAACCATGTGCTCTTCTCTTTATAAAGTCATACAGTCATTTACAGCACAGAAGGAAGCCATTTGGCCCAAGGAGACCATGCTGATGCCCCCGGGAACAATTCAGCCAGTCCTACTCCCCTCCTTGTTTCCCATAGCCCTGCAAGTTTATCTCTTTCAAGTGACTATCCTTTTGAAATGTTGTTTCCCCTTCCACCACATTCATGGGCAGAAAGTTCCCGGTCATTACCATTCACTGCATAAAAATTTTCCCCCACATTCCCACCCGCATCTCTTGCCCAAAATTTTAAATCTGTGTTCCCTAGTCCTTATACCGTCAGCTAATGGGAACAGCTTTTCTTTGTCTAGCCTTTGTCTAGCTTATCTAAGCCTGTCATAATCATGTACACCTCTATCAAATCTCCCCTCAATCATCTTTGTTTCCAACCTAACCTTGTAACTAAACTGACCCCTCATCCCTGGAAAATCTCCTCTGCACTCTGTCAAGGACCTTCATATCTTTCCTAAAGTGTGGTGGCCAGAATGGGATTCAATACTCTAGTTGTGGCCTAGCTAGAGCTTAATAAATGTTTGGCATAATTTTCCTGCTTTTGCACTCAATGTCTCTCTTTATGAAGCACAAAATCCCTTATGCTTTGCTAACCATTCGTTCAATATGTCCTGCCACGTTCAAAACTCATGCACATGCATTCCCAGGTCCCTCTGTTCCTGCACACCCTTTAGAATTGTGCCATTAAGTTTCTATTATATTAAGTTTATATTGCCTCCCTTCTGCAAATATGTATCACCTCACACTTGCCTGCCTGTTCTGCATGTCTATCTATGTCCTGTTGCAGGCAATTCATATCACCCTCACTATTTGCCACTTCTCTAAGTTTAGTATCATCAGATTTGGAGATTTTACTCCATATTCCAAGATCCAAGTCATTTACATGTAGCAAAAAAAAAAAACAGTGGTCCCAGCACTGACCAATGGGGAATACCACTGTTTACCATCCTCCAGTCTGAAAAACAACCATCTGCCTCGACTTGCTATTTTTTGTTGTTAAGCCAATTTATAATCAAGGGCACTGACCCTCCTATTCCATAAGCCTCAGTTTTGTTAACCAGTCTTCTGTGTCGTTCCTTGCCAAATACTTTCTTAAAATTGATATAGACAACATCCATTGCATTCACTTCATCAACTTTCTCTGTTACTTTGTCAAAAATTCAATTAGATTAGTCAAGCATTTTATAAATCCATGCTGGCTATCCTTAATTAACTCCAAATGCTTGTTGATTTTTTCCCCGATTCTAAATTCCAAAGCCTTATCCACCAGTTTTGTTACACTTCCTGATCTGTAGTTACTCGGACTGTCCTTCCACTGTTTCTTGACTATCATTTGCCACTCTTCAGTCCCCTAGCATTCTCGTGTATGTAGGGATGATTGAAAGATTAAGGCAAGCCCTTCCACTCCCATTCCTTTAGCAAACTCCTTGAATCCAATGATATGAGTCATCTTGATGAAGTAACTTATCTATCCTAAACATAGCCAGCCTTCTCAGTACCATCTCCCTCTCAATTTTTCAGGCTAGCGATTTCCTCCGCTATCTCCACTTCTACTGATATTTTGGTCAGATTTCCCTTCTCTAGCAAGCACTATTGTAAATAATTCATGAATATTCTAGCCTTCCCTTGACCCTCTAAGCATATATCATTCTCTTTGTCCATACAAGGACCCACTCCACCTCTTTCTACCCACTTACTATTTACATGCTGGTAGAAGATTATTTTGGGTTCTCTTTCATGTTGACTGCCATTCTATTCTCAAACTCTCTCTTTGTCAGTCTTATTTTCCTCTTCACCTCCCTTCTCAATTTATTGTATTTGATCTGGCTCTCACTTGGAAGAATTCACTGGAAATGCATCATACACCTTCCTTTTTTGTTTCACCATAATCTCTACCTCCCTCATTATCCAAGGAGCCCTGTTTGTCCGCCTATCCTTATGATAATTTGTACATAGCTCTGGTAATAATCTGGAGATTACAACCCTTGATGTCCTGCTCCTTAATTTAGCCCCTTGTTTCTGGTTCTCTCCTCTTGCCTATTTTTCCCTTATGTTGGTTGCAACATAGATCATAACAACTAGACCCTTCCCCCCTCCCTATCCAATATCCTTTCAAGCTGATTTAAGACTTCCCTCACCCTGGCACCAGAAAGGCAATGCACCCCATTTACTCCCAATCCTGTTTACAAAGGATTATATCTGTCCCCCTAATTATTAAATCCCCTAAAAGTGCCACATGACCCTTCCTCCCTTTGTGGCTGCATTCTGGATGTCCTTCTGATAGTCTTTATTCCTATCCTTACAGACAGGAAGTAAATTGTATCCATTGAATAGGATCAATTTCTGAGATCACCACTCTCTATCTCATCTGTACACCATCAGTCACACCAACCCTGTTCTTAACCTAACCTTCTCTATGACATGTGATCAAAAGCAGGAGCAAACCGTCCAAATAGTGCTCCCTCTCATTTATGTGTCAGTGTCTCCAACTCACATTCCAGAAAGAACCAGAAAGATTTGAGACAGGCATCTAATCCAGATGTGTTTTCTAGGGATGTTCTGAATGTCCACAAGGTCCCACACACTGCAGTCCATAGGCACGATCTACTCTGCCATTTCCAATCTCCATTATTTATATCTGCATATTGTTTTGTATTTTTTTTCTTTTTCTACACTAAGCATCAAACAGTGGACAAATGTTTTAATTACTTCTTGTCCTAAGTTTATTTGAACCAATACAGGTTTTGGAAATAGGCCCCTCTGCTGCGAATTCTCACTCTCAGCAAATTTCCAACTTTTGCATTTTATTTACGCTGCACTTCTCTCATGACTTCTTTGTGCGAACACTCTATGCACCTTGGAGAAGAAGAGGAAGTGTCATGTGGTACTTGTAAGGGATTAAATAATTAGAGGGACAGATAATTCCTTGTGTGAGCAAAATTGAGAGTACCACATGGTATGTTGCCTTTCTGGTACCAGGGTGAGGGACACTCCAAACCAGCTTGAAAGGATCTTGGAGAGGGTGTGCAAACTGAGTGGGAATCATGCAAATATGAGCAAGGAATAAAATTATCCAGGTCTTTTCTAGCCGAGGTCATTCAGTTTATAGGCCATAATCAGCCCTGCCCAATTTCCACCCTGAGTTAAAATCAGAACTGGAAAATACAAAACTGGCTTTGATTGTGACCCTTTACCAGAGCAAAAGACTGTTGATGTTAGGTTCCACCTAAAAGATTTCACCATCTTTATCCTTGAAAATATCAATTCAAACACTATGCATTTCCTACATTTCCTCTTCCAGTTCTCAATAAACATGTTGAAAGTGACAATTATTTGATGGCACAACTCAGTTTCACAGAGCACTGCATCATTTCTGGCAGCTAATTCCAAGGTGTAGAGATCCAACTTCCTGGAAGTGATAAGTTCTTGCTGCTGTGAAGTGTTAGAGTATGTAACGGAGAGCCTGAGGAATTCTTCAAAGTCAACACCAGTTACCAGGTAACCACAGTCAAGTCAACTGAAGCCTCTGAATCATTGCTGAGACTAGCCCTCGGAAATAAAGTCAGTTCAAAAATACCTGCCCAGAAAAATACCCTTCCAGAATGTTTCAATTTAGTGAGGCTCCAATAAGAAATCAGTGGATGATTTATAAAGTTGGTTGCGTATGTAGTTTGCAGTCACTCAGAAGATCGTATGTTTTGATAGGCAGTGACATGAAATTGCACGGTGATGGATGGGGTAATCAAATGAAGAAAGGAAAGGCAAGTTGCTGTGTTTCTAAACCTAGTGGGTATGAAATTGGGGCCTGCAGTACTACTGGAGGTGGTGTTACAGATGCTGATCAGCTTTCTGCTGATGCACACTGTGTCAACAGATATTTCTGGTTTGGCCCACAAAACACCCATGCTGGGAAGGATGCTTGTGCAGATACCCCTGCTCATACAGACGTTTACAGCACAGAAGGAGGCCATTCGGTCCATTGTGTCCTTGCTAGTCAAAAAAGACCTGACAACACTAATTCCATTTACCAGCGCTTGGCCCATAGCCCTGGAGGCTATGGCAACACAAGTGAATCTCTAAATACTTCTTAAATGTTACGAGAGTTTCTGACTCAACCACCCTTTCAGGCAGTGAGTTCCAGATTCCCACCACCCTCAGGGTGAAAAAATTTCTTTTCAACTCCTCTCTTCACCTCAAATCTATGCCCCCTGGCTGTTGAACCTGGTTTCCCACCTGGTGCAATCATTACATTACACAGCTCACCGGTTGATGAGATGCTCAGTTTTCAATTTTGACCACGCAGGTCCGTTCAACAAGTTTGCATGTCACTCCCAAAGAACAGAGGCTCAGCTGCAAGAAGGGCCCACCACCCTCATTACTTAAAGGGCCAGACACCCAACTCTTAGATAAGATGGTTCTGGAGAGTTTCTGCCCTTGCAAGATCAATGCAATTATTGCAGAAGGTTTTTGGAGATGTTGTGGTGAGTTCCTGGATTTGACAGAGTGTTGCTGCATCCTTGCAGGGAGCACCGAGAATGAGCTGAACTGTCCGCACAACAGGTAGAAGGTGGGCAGATCCAGTGCCTCTGTATCTGCAGGACAACAGCGAGATGAAACAGAAGCTGCAGACAAGACAAGATGCCCTCTGTTAAGTTGAGATTGGACTCCGGCAGGTCAGCCAATGCACCCAGCATCTGCGTGTGCATGCCCATCAGTTTTCTCCTGTATGTTGCCCATCGAGGTCCTCATCTGAGTCCTGTGCAGTAGAGCTCATCTGTCACCTCTGGTTTCCCTGGTATGGCTGCAGCCCAATAATAACCAGTGACTCACCACGTGCAGATCCCAACTCGATAGCACCCTCTAATATAATACAGTGCCAACATCTGAGCTGGCAGCTGCTAGCATCAGATAAGTGACGGGGGCCCCTTCATCATTGCTGTGATGTTTCTCTCTCCTTCTGGGGTTGCTTTTGGGGCAGAAAGCAGTTCTTGGGTGTCTGAAAGCAGAAAATCAAAAGGAGAGGGTTGGCGTGAGGGAAGGTGGGTGGGGTGGAAAGCAAGGGATTCAGGATCACATCATCCTCAGTTTCCCCTTCATGTCAGATACTAGAGTGTGAGTGAGCTGGGAGTTGAGAAGGGGAATAAAGCAGGAACATAACATCATCCTTAATGTTCTCAGTGACATTGGATGCCATGGGCTCTGTCGCAGTGGGCCCTAAGATGCAGAAAACCATTTTGTCAGGGCTCAGGAGAGGCAGGCATCTGTGTCCTGGTTCTGCTTTGCTCCTTTCTATTGTGTATCATCTTGTTCAACAAGGAGGAGCCTGGAATGTCAGTAATTGTGTTTGGGTGATGTGCCTCTCATAACTGAATAACTACAGGTATGTGGAATTAGCAGGTGTTGGATGTAGGCTGACATCATTGGAAGCTGTGTAGGGGTGAGATGGAGAGTCTGGATAGTAGATGTGAGTCCTGAGTGCCAGGGACTGATGCTGCCTGAGTGTTGGGAGTCTAATGCAATGAGTAGTGCAAGGTTGGTTTTGTGGTTGATAGGAGATGTCACGAAAAAATGTGTTCACCTTGATCAGCCACGTATGATCATTAGACTTCTTATGCCACTGCTGCAGGTCCCCTGGTTCAGATGACCTCCCTGACTATCAGTTCCCAATTCCTTCTGAGTGTCATTCCTGAGGATCTCTTGGCTTCCCACAGAACCATCGGATCTCTCTCCTCTGCCCCTCCGCCACTAAGGTCTTGAAGATCTATCTATAACCCTGGAACCCTCCCTTTACCTTATCTTTTCAGTTTCTTTGTTTACAATTTCAGCAATAGCTTCCTGTTCTTCAGTGCAGCTTCCCGTTAAGAGGAGAACAAAAGCACCATGTGAGATGGGGGAATGCTATTCAGACTCCTGCTGAGCTTAGAAGCTGCCAGGACCACTGACCCTGTTGGGCCCTTTGCAGACCTAATTTGCATGCTGCGTACCTCTTCATCAACAAGCATGGTTCGATTATGAATTGCCCCAAAAAATTTCAAGGACCAATTTTTAGTCTACCAGGCAGTTTTATGAGAGGCATATATAAGGAAGGCATGTGAAGCTTTCAAAAAAAACAACAGAAGGAGAGTTTCATGACTACACTCAAAGCGATTCTAATGAAGTGGTAACCGAACATGCAATTTCTTTAGTGATTCTCACCAGAAACGGCCTGTACACTTGTTCCACTACAGCTTTCACAATGTTCAACACCATTTACAACTCCTCAGATACTGAAGCAGTCCATGTCCAAATGTAGCAAGACCTGGACAATATCCAGGTGTGGGCTGACAAATGGTAAGTAAC
Source organism: Carcharodon carcharias (assembly GCF_017639515.1). NCBI lineage: Eukaryota > Metazoa > Chordata > Chondrichthyes > Lamniformes > Lamnidae > Carcharodon > Carcharodon carcharias. The sequence goes on along the minus strand of NC_054478.1, from coordinate 115,584,794 downwards.
ATTCGCACCACACAAGTGCCAGGCAATGACCATCTCCAGTAAGAAAGAATCTAACTATCGCCCCTTGACGTTTAATGCCATTACCAGTGCTGAATCCCCCACAATCAACATCCTGAAGGTTACCATTCACCAGAAACTGAACTGGACTAGCCATATAAATACTGTAGCTAAAAGAGCAGGTCAGAGGCTAGGAATCGTGTGGCAAGTAACTCACCTCCTGACTCCCCAAAGAACATAAGAACATAAGGTCCTAGGAGCAGGAGTAGGCAATTCAGCCCCTCGAGTCTGCCCCGCCATTCAATACGATCACGGCTGATCTCATTTCAGCCTCAACCCCAATTTTCCACCCTCTCCCCATAACCTTTCAACCCATTACTAATTAAAAATCTGTCTATCTCCTCCTCAAATTTATTCAGCGTCCCGGCATCCACTGCACTCAGGTATTGAGTTCCACAGATTCATTACCCTTTAAGAAAAGTAATTCCTCCTCATCTCTGATTTAAATCTACCACCCTTTAGCCTAAAACTATGGCCTCTCATTCTAGAATGCCCCACAAGGGGAAACATCCCCTCCACGTCTACTTTATACATCCCCTTTAACACCTTTATATACCTCAATTAGATCTCCTCTCATTCTTCTAAACTCTAGTGAGTATAGGCCTAAACTGCTCAATCTCTCCACATAAGACAAGCCCCGTATCTCTGGAATCAATCTAGTGAACCTACTCTAAACAACCTCCAATGCAACTACATCTTTCCTCAAGTTAGGGGACCAAAACTGCACAGTACTCCAAGTGCGGTCTCATCAATGCCATGTACAGTTGCAACAAAACTTCCCTATTTTTATACTCTATTCCTTTAGCAATAAATGCCAAAATTCCATTTGCCTTTTTACCTGCTGTACCTGCATACTAGCTTTCAGCGATTCATGCACGAGGACACCCAGATCTCTCTGCACTGAAGCATTCTGAAGTTTCTCTCCATTTAAATAATAAGTTGCCTTTTTATTCTTCTGATCAAAATGGATAACCTCACACTTATCCACATTAAACTCCATCTGCCAAATTTTGGCCCATTCACCTAACCTGTCCATATCCATTTGTAAATTTCTTATTTCTTCATTACAACTTACTTTCCTACTTATTTTGGTGTCATCTGCAAGTTTAGCTACAGTACCTTCTAGCCCTGAATCCAAGTCATTAATATAGATTGTTAATAGTTGGGGCCCAAGGACCAAACCCTGTGGCACCCCACTAGTTACAGCTTGCCATCCAAATAAAGATCCATTTATCCCGACTCTGCTTTCTATTGGTTAGCCAATCCTCTATCCAAACTAATATATTACCCCTAACCCCATGTGGTCTTATCTTGTGTATTAATCTTTTGTGTGACACCTTATCAAAGGCCTTCTGGAAGTTCAGATAGACAACATCTACAGAATCCACTTTGCTTGTCACATTTTCAAAGAACTCTAGCAAATTAGTCAAACACGATTTACTCTTCATAAAACCATGCCAACTCTGATGGATTGCATTTTGACTTTCCAAATGCCCCATTACTACTTCCTTAATGATGGATTCCAACAATTTCCCAACAACAGACGTTAAACTAACTGGCCTATAGTTTCCTACTTTCTGCCTCCCCCTCTTTTTGAATAAGGGTGTTAGCATTTTTCCAATCCACTGGAACCTTTCCAGAATCCAGGGAATTTTGGAATATTATAGTCAACGCATCCACTATCTCTGCTGCCACTTCCTTTAAGACCCTGGAATGTAGGCCATCAGGTGCTGGGGACTTGTCACCCTTTAATCCCAATAGTTTGCTCAGTACTTTTTCTCTAGTGACGGTGATTGTTCAAAATTCCTCCTTCTCTAAACCCTCTGCACTACCTATTATTATTGGGGTGGTACTAGTGTCCTGCACTGTGAAAACTGAAGCAAAATATTGATTAAGCGTCTCTGCCATTTCTGCGTTCCCTACTATTAACTCCCCAGTCTCATCCTCCAAGGGACCAACATTCACTTTAGCTACTCTCTATCCTTGTATATACTTGTAGAAGCTTTTGCTATCAGGATGTGATGGAGTACTTTTCATTTGCCTGGATGAGTGCAGTTACAACAATGCTCAAGAAGCTTGACAACATCCAGGACAAAGCAGTCCACTTGACTGGCATCCCATCCACAAACATTCACTCCCTCCACCACTGACACATGGTAGCAACAACGTGTACCATCTACAAGGTGCACTGCAGGAACTCACCAAGCCTCCTTACACATCACCTTCCAAACCCATGACCACTACCATCTAGAAGGGCAAGGGCAGCAGATACATGGGAACACCACTAACTGGAAATTCCCCTCCAAGCCACACAACATCCTGACTTGGAAATATATCACCATTCCTTCACTGTCGCCGGGTCAAAATCCTGGAACTCCCTTCCTAACACCACATGGACTGCAGCAGGTCAAGAAGGCAGCTCATCACCGCCTTCTCAAGGGAAGTTAGGGATGGGCAATAAATGCTGGCCCAGCCAGCGACACCCGTATCCCATAAATGAATAAATAAAATAAAAACTCTTATATTTGTACGCACTCCTATTTCAGTAAGGCACAAGCTAAGTTTACAATGTAAGGTCTTGCAATGCTCGTCTGTTTCAAGAACTTTACAAATCAAGCCAGTGAAACACAAACATAATCACTCTATGACATGTAGGATGCGCTTATGCCATCAGTGATCCGGGAAACTTAGTAATGTTGCATGGTTCACCAGGTGGATCTGACTATTCACTGGGAAAGAAGATGAAAATGCAGTGACTGGAAGCATCAATGTGAGCAGCACATAAACTGATAATGCAATGCTGGCTGGGCAATGAGGCATGTACATAGGAGTTGAGGCAGTGGTGCCAATAACAACTAGTGAAATCCTTATGTTGAAATTTTTGGCTGCAGTTATACTTGTACATGTAAAACTGTAATTTTGCACTCCTGATTTACAGAGAACTTTTGATCCAGGACTCATTCAAAAGTTGAATCAAGCAGATCTTGTCAGCCAATGGGCAGTAGTTTTTTTTTAAATTCTCTGCATACTGCACCAGTTTTCAGTGTGAACAGTGGTAGGTAGGTGAAAATCACTGCCTTCATTTTTCCTGAAAAAATACAGATGCCATCAGTTCTGAGCTCAAATAGTTGAGTGACTACCATGCATATGTTATAAAGAGGTACAAAGTGAAAGCGTTACCTTGTATAATTTCAACTCTTGGTATAGCACACCATTCATAATGTAAGTGTTAAATGTGACTTTACCAGGTGTAAATGTTTACGCCCATGATACTACAATGTAACATTTACCCACAAAATATCAGCTTTCTCTTCTATTCTTTGCTGTTTGACACTTTAGAAAGGGCAACTTGTTTAAAATAAAAACAGAAAATGCTGGCAATTCTCATCAGTTCAGGCAACATTTGTTAAAAGAGAAACTGAGTTAACGAGAAGGATCTTGTGCTCTTGCCAGTGGTGAGCTTGGAAACGGGAAGGTTATTTACTTAGGTGGGATGTTGGGGTACCTGAACCCCGCTACCTTTCCGCCTCCACCAGAACTAAATTCTGGGCCAGAAGGCCTATGGTTGACCGATCCATTCTGTTGGCAATTAAGGCCCTTAAGTGGCCAATAAATGACCACCACTGGGATTAACCCCTTTGCAAGCAGGCATGTCACCATGCAATGTGCAGAACAGATGAACTTGTGTGGGCTGCTTGTCACCTTGGTGGGGTTGGGGAGGTGGCTCCCTTGATCAAAGGTAATCAATAACTGATTGAGGGACTGCATGGACTTGAAGGGGGATGGCGCTGAGAGCCACCATGCCTGGCCTTGCTTCCAGCCGCCCCTTCCCATTTCTCCGTCACCTCCTCCCCAACACATTTCTTCCCTGTGGCCTGGGTCGCTCCACAATCCTGGGACTCTGGGGGAATGACCTTCTGGAAGCAGTCATGGCCTCCTCAGTGGCACTGATGAGTTTAAGACCTGCCAGCCATTGTTTGGCCAGCAGCTTATGCTTGGCGTGACATCTGCCACCAGGTTCTTGATTCTAAGGGTAGGCCTGTCTGATGGCCTCATCACTGCCTGATTAGCCTGTGGTTCGGCAAGCCTTTCTGAAAAGAGCACAGGACTCCAACCAGCAGGCGAGACCCCCAACACCTCAACAAGTTACTGAAAAACATTTCAAGTCAATTACCTTTCATCAGTTGAAATTGAACTATTCTAGTTAAAGCAAAGGGATTAAATATGAAGTATCAGTACCACTGTGTCAGTTAATGAGCTGCTGTGTCAATCAGGCAGGATTGATGGCAGGGATTAAACCAAGCAGTGTATTTTCCAGCAAGCAACGTCTAATTGATAAGCAAACAGAATCTATTTAAATGAGTTTCAACTAACTACAGCAAATGGAACTCATGACCAAAACTATAAAAAGTCTCCTGATGACAGCAGAGTTATCTCTCCAGCAAAATGCAATGAGTGGAGGATAGCTAGGTACAAATTATGGGTGTAAAGTTAATTCCACATCTCACAGCCATGCAGGCTGTAGACATGATTGACAGGAGAATTTACCAATTCGCTCCATTGGCTTGGAATAATGGTGTTACTATATACAACCATTTTAAAATACTTTACAATTTGCCAGTTTTGGCAACATACAACATATCCTTCAGAAAAGGCCTTACTTTGGAAATCAGCTCACATAAACACTGATCCCTAAAGAACCCCCGTTTATCCATCATCATTATTCACATGCAAACAAACTTAAGTGATTTGCTTCAATCCATAGTTTTAATGGCTAGTCCTATATTCCTCTGACTGTGCTTTTTGAATTAGAGCTGGACTAGTTTCTCCCTCTGCTTTCCCTCCTCCCTAGACCCTCACAATATTGAGTCAAGATTCAAGACAATCTTTTACTCTAATTCATTCCATGCTAGAATCTGATAATTATGGCATCACCCTGAAAATACCCTTCCATTAGTCGGTGGGCTTTTCAAGCCTAGTCTTTGTGTAATCTAATCACTAATTCCAATTTATTTCATCTTCGATCTAATTCTTTGATGTCCTTGAGATATGGACCTTGATCCTTTACCTGGATATCTCAACCTTGAGGAATAAAATCTTGAGTTGCTGCTGCGAAGAACCCGCCAATGGCTTGCAACATCACCTGAGTAAGAGCATGTAACTCCATTTAAAGTAAATGTTTGGTGAATCATATTTTGAAATATTGGCAGTGAGGATGAGATAAATCAAAAAGCCATGTGGTTAGGTGAATTGATCCAACTTCTACTAATTCAAGCCAGAACAGTTTCCATTGTTTAGAAAACCATTAATTTGTAAAATTCTGAAATTAATCCAAGGTAGAATAATTAATCATAACACCCATGCCATGTAAATGGAAAAGGTTGAACCTAAACCAATTTGGAACTGATCTGGATAGACTCATAGACTAGGTGTTACACTAAAAGTGTCTGCATTCTGCCACATAGTCCTCTAATCTCTAAGATTTGGAATTAAACTGCTTGTCCCAAAATCTTCTAATATTAGTATTTTCAGCTCTTACATCCAGTTATGTTGAGTTACATCAAGTCTACATCACAGGAACAGGTCATTCACCCAACAGGCTCATGCAAGCATTGTGCTCCTCCTATTCTTCTTCACTTGTCAATTTATCTTCTATTTCTTTCACCCTCATAGGACTTAGGAGCAAGATTAGCCTGCTCCAACATTCAATAAGATCATGGCTGATCTGGTTGTGGTCTGAGCTCCACTTTCCTGTCCATGCCACATTACCCTTGACTCCCTTGTCAAACAAAAATCTGTCGAACACAGCCTTGAATAAATTTAACGACCCAATCTCCACTATCTTCTGGGGAAGAGAATTCCACACTCCAATGACCCTCAGAGAGAAAAAAACAATTCTCCTCATCTCTGTCTTAAAGGGAGACCTCTTATTCTTAAACTATGTTCCCAAGTACTAGTTTCCACCAAAAGAGGAAATAACCTCCCAGTATCCACCCTATCATGGCCCCTCAGGATTTTATATGTTGCAATATTCTTCTAAGCTCCAATAGGTATTAGGCCCTGTTCAACCTTTGTTCATGAGATAAGCCATTCGTCCCAGGAATGAGTTGAGTAAACCTTATCTGAACTGCTTCGCAAGCAATTATATCTTTTTTTCAAATAAGGACACCAAAACTTCATACAATATTCTAGATGCTCACCACCACCTTCTCAAGGGCAATTAGGGTATGGATAATAAATGCTGGCTTAGCCAGTGAAGCCCATACCCCATGAAAGACTTCTTAAAAAGTGGTTTCACCAAGGCCCTGTACAGCTGCAGTAAAACTCACTGTTATGTTCCTTCTGTCGGGTTTCTTTACTCACGAACACAGTTACACGCTTACCTACCTTTGAATGAGGTATATGCTGCAGATGCAGAGACCAATATAAGATGAAGCACATGCTGTTTATTTACACAAGTAACAGAGCACTAACACAATGTGTGCTTCTCCAACCAGACTCTATTCCAAACTACTGATTAACATAAAAACAGAAATACCTGGAAAAACTCAGCAGGTCTGGCAGCATCGGCGGAGAAGAACAAAGTTGACGTTTCGAGTCCTCATGACCCTTCAACAGAACTAAGTAAAAATAGGAGAGGGGTGAAATATAAGCTGGTTTAAGGTGGGAGGAGGTGGGGGGAGAGAAGTGGAGTGGTAGTGGTTGTAGGGACAAGCAAGCAGTAATAGGCAATTAAGGTGAACAAGGCAAAAGAGAGATACGGAAATCCTGTCGGAGAGAAGAGCAATACTTCTTCAAGGTAGGCATTTCTTGAAGAGAAGTGGCAGTCAATTAAACACAGAGATAAAAACAAAAAACTGCGGAAACTGGAAATCCAAAACAAAAACAGAAATGCCCGGAAAAACTCAGCAGGTCTGGCAGCATCGGCGGAGAAGAACAAAGTTGACGTTTCGAGTCCTCATGACCCTTCAACAGAACTAAGTAAAAATAGGAGAGGGTTGAAATATAAGCTCTGTGTTTAATTGACTGCCACTTCTCTTCAAGAAATGTCTACCTTGAAGAAGTATTGCTCTTCTCTCCAACAGGATTTCCATATCTCTCTTTTGCCTTGTTCACCTTCATTGCCTATCACTGCTTGCTTGTCCCTACAACCAACCCCCCTCCACTTCTCTCCCCCCGCCACCCCCCCCCCCCCACCCCCCCCCACCCCCCCCACCTTAAACCAGCTTATATTTCATCCCTCTCCTATTTTTACTTAGTTCTGTTGAAGGGTCATGAGGACTCGAAATGTCAACTTTGTTCTTCTCTGCCGATGCTGCCAGACCTGCTGAGTTTTTCCAGGTATTTCTGTTTTTGTTTTGGATTTCCAGCATCCGCAGTTTTTTGTTTTTATCTCTGTGTTTAATTGACTGCCACTTCTCTTCAAGAAATGCCTACCTTGAAGAAGTATTGCTCTTCTCTCCAACAGGATTTCCGTATCTCTCTTTTGCCTTGTTCACCTTCATTGCCTATTACTGCTTGCTAGTCCCTACAACCACCTCCCCCAACTTCTCTCCCCACCACCCCCCCCCACCTTAAAACAGCTTATATTTCACCCCTCTCCTACTGATTAACATTGTAGCCTGCACGATACAGCAATTGAGGAATTCAATCACATGGTCAATCTGCTCACATTCTCTTAAAGGTGTATTGCACCTCAGGTTACCACATCCTACCCCGTTTACTCGAAAGTACAATTTACAATCTTTACAATGTATCAACTCTTTACATAAATAAACTATTTACAAATTCAGTCTCTCTGGAAGCTTCTTCACATCTGCTGAATGTCATAGTTCTACGACTTTGGATGGTTTATTCAGAGCTTCCCTCTCAGGAGTTATCTGTCCACTAGGCTCCCCAGTAGGACCTTGTAAGTTTGTCTTTTCGATTCTCTCAGGCAAAACAGATCCTATATGCTCTTCCAAACCAAGAGGAGTTCCTTCTACATGTGGTGTAGATTCCAGCAGGAATGCTTTCATCCTCTTTCGGGCCCAATCACTTTCACTCATGTAGCCCCTCCTCTCCAAGTTCAGCAATACGAAGGTCAACTGTCAGGAAGGTTCTCAAAACCTGGATGTTGGCCAAGGCTAAATTGGACACGGTATAGTCAGCTTCCTGTTGTATAAAAATAAAAAATTCGGGGTCTTGTTAATAATTCTGCTTTTTCTTCCTGCATGTCTTCTTTTGATGGGTTTCTTCTTTGCAGCGCTGACTTTAATCTCGGTCTTCTTTTCAATTTCCCTATTGGCCGGGCTAGGCTCAGGTATGAGCTCAACTTGAGTGAACTCGGTGGTTGAGTCTTCCAGCATTTCCTCAACTCTCAGCTTGGTTGGAAACTCAGAGGTCTCCATTTTTAAAACTTCTTGGCTTCCACATAGCTGATTCTTTAGCTCTTCCATTTCTTTTTTATATTTATCAGTTGTTTCCTGGAGAATTAAATATTGCTGTGTTTTCTCAGCTAATTTATTCTTCATCTTGGCCAGAGATACGCTGAATTCTTTCTATTCTTCCTCATATCTTTTTGTGGTACAAATTGGAATCTGAGGGAATCTTGCAATATGTAAAAGTCCTTCAGCAGGTTTTCTTTTTCTTTTTGGAGCTTACTGACTTCAGCTCAAACTCTGTCCTGGTGCATCATATCTACGAGTTCCTTTTGTTGAGTCTTCACATATTCCTTTTTACAAACAGCAATATTTCCTGCTTCTGATTGAGATGTCAGTAATTTCTCAAGATTAATCTCTCTTAAGCAGTTTCTTCCAAAGAGACTCGGTCCTCCAACTGCTATCACTATTATGGGTAAGTTAACAGGTTGATTTTCATACTGTACTGGAACTTTGCATATACCTTTTACTCATATGTCTTCACTAGTATACGTCTTTAAGTAAGGATCTGAACGTTCCAGATTTAGTGAGCGGTCTCCTCCATTCAGATATTTAAATGTACATTCCCCTATAACTGTCGTGGATACCCCTATATCCACCTCCATTCGCATGAGTTTTCCGTTGACTTCCATTGTCACGTGCATTGGCGCAGTTTTACCCATTTTTAAGCTGTGTAGTGAGTAAATATCTGACTTTGTTTCTTCTGGTTCCTCTATTATGTGGATTTCACGATTTCTGCTTTTTTGTTACCGAGGATTTCAGCTGGAAGTGGCTTTTCACAAAATTCACCAAGTCATCAAAGCTCTTGGAATTTGGGGAGTTGGGTGCCATTAGTCTATGAATTAGGCCGTATGGTTAACTGCCACACGTTGATAAGGCGATTGCCCGCTTCTTCTCCTCCCCCAATATGTCATTGGCCAAAAAGGACACAAGGCGTTGAATATAATGTGACCAGTCATCGGTGGTCTTATCAAAGGTTCAATGCAATCAAACTGTGGCGACTTTGACGACTATGGTGAGGCCTGTACTTAGAATCAGCCTGCAAAGCACGGCTGATTCACTTCAGTGGAATTTTCGTGGCTTTCCTTGATGTCGTCAATTGGTCATGTTTTGCCTCGTCGCCAGTTGTTATGCTCCTTCTGTCGGGTTGCTTTACTTGCGAACACGGTTGCACGCCTATCTACCTTTGAATGAGCTGGCAAACAAGTTGTTGCAGATGCAGAAACCAATATAAGGTGAAGCACATGCTGTTTATTTACACAAGTAACAGAGCACTAACACAATGTGTGCTTCTCCAACCAGACCCTATTCTAAACTACTGATTAACATTGTAGCCCGCACGACACAGCAATTGAGTAATATAATCATGTGGTCAATCTGCTCACATTCTCTTAAAGGTGTATTGCACCTCAGATCACCACATTTACCCACTTTTATATTCCATTCCTCTTGCAATAAATGCCAACATTCCATTTGCCTTCCTAATCACTTGCTGTGCCTGTATTCTAACTTTGTGATTCATGTACCACCCAGTCCCTCTGTACCACCAAGTCCTGCTGTCGCCATTTAAGTAGCATACTATTCTTAATGTCGAAATGGACAATTCATATTTACCCCTTCATGCTGCATCTGCCAAATACGTGCCCACTCATTGTACCTGTCTATATCCCTTTGCAGACTCATTATCTTCTCGTGACAACTTACTTTCGTATTTTGGTGTAATCAGCAAATTTAGCTACCATGCATTCAGCCCCTTCATCCAAGTAATTGATGTAGATTGTAAAAGTTGAGACCCCAGCTCTGATCCCTGCCGCACTCCACTAGTTACAGCTTGCCAATTTGAAAAAGACCCCTTTATCGCTAGTTTCTGGTTCCTGTTAGCTAACCAATGCTTTATTCATGCTGATTTGTTACCCCCTATACCACGTGCTCTGAACCTGTGTAGTAACTTTTGATGTGGCACCTTACCACACAGTCACAGAATCACAGTGTAGAAGAGGCCCTTCGGCCAATCAAGTCTGCACCAACACATGAGAAACACCTGACCAACCTACCTAATCCCTTTTACCAGCACTTGGCCCATAGCCTTGAATGTTATGACGTGCCAAGTGCTCATCCAGGTACTTTTTAAAGGATGTGAGGCAACCCGCCTCCACCACCATCCCAGGCAGTGCATTCCAGACCGTCACCACCCTCTGGGTAAAAAGGTTTTTCCTCACATTCCCCCTAAACCTCCTGCCCCTCACCTTGAATTTATGCGCCCTTGTGACTGACCCACCAACTAAGGGGAACAGCTGCTCCCTATCCACCCTGTCCATGCCCCTCATAATCTTGTACACCTCGATCAGGTCGCCCTCAGTGTTCTCTGCTCCAACGAAAACAATCCAAGTCTATCCAATCTCTTTTCATAACTTAAATGTTTCATCCCAGGCAACATCCTGGTGAATCTCCTGTGCATCCCCTCCAGTGCAATCACATCCTTCCTATAATGTGGCGACCAGAACTGCACACAGTACTCCAACTGTGACCTCACTAAGGTTCTGTAGAACTCCAACCTGACATCCCTACTTTTGTAATCTATGCATCGATTGATAAAGGCAAGTGTCCCATATTTTTCACCACTCCACTAACATGCCCCTTTGCCTTCAGAGATCTATGGACACACACACCAAGGTCTTCCTCAGAACTTCCTAGTGTCATGCCGTTCATTGAATACTTCCTTGTCAAATTACTCCTTCCAAAGTGTATCACCTCACACTTTTCAAGGTTAAATTCCATCTGCCACTTATCTGCCCATTTGACCATCCCGTCTATATCTTCCTGTAGCCCAAGACACTCAACCTCACTGTTAACCACCCGGCCAATCTTTGTGTCATCTGCAAACTTACTAATCCTACTCCTCATAGTCATCTATGTCGTTTATATAAATGACAAATAATATGGGACCAAGCACAGATCCTTGTGGTACACCACTGGACACTGGCTTCCAGTCACTAAAGCATCCTCCTATCATCACCCTCTGTCTTCTACAACTAAGCCAATTTTGAATCCATCTTATCAAATTACCCTGGATCCCATGTGCATTTGCTTTCTTTATAAATCTTCCAGGTGAGACCTTGTCAAAGGCTTTGCTGAAATCCATATAAACTATATCAACTGCACCACCCTCATCTACACACCTGGTCACCTCCTCAAAAAATTCAATCAAATTTGTTCAGCATGACCTCCCTCTGACAAAGCCATACTGACTATCCCTGATCAACCCTTGCCTCTCCAAGTGGAGATAGATACTCTCCTTCAGAACTTTCTGCATGTCTTTTGGAAATCCTAGCACACCACATCTACTGGTTACCCTTTATCCACTTTGAATGTTACTTTGTCACAAAACTCTAATTAGATTAGTTAAACACAATTTCTCTTTTACAACACCATGTTGGCTCTGCCTGATCACATTTCTAAGTATAGTGCTTTAACCTCCTTAATAATGGAATCTAGCACTTTCCCTATGACAAATGTAAGGCTAACTGGCCTATAGTTTCCTGCTTTCTGCCTTTCTCCTTTCTTAATAAAAGTGTCACATTAGCTTCACGTTCTTCCCTTTAAGTGCAACCTGCTCCACCAGAAGCTGCTCAAAAACAGCCGAAATGCTTGGTTTTGAAGCACAGGAAGGTTGCTTTTCAATTTGCACATTATTAACAGTGAGTGCTGATAACTTCACCATTACAGTTAACAGCAAAACCTGGCCCATTGTCTCTTGTGGATTTGGAAGGTGTCGGACTGCTGCTCCTGGCTTCACAAAGCAATTGCCAACATCACAGGCTCACTCCCTCTCATCACTTACAACTAAAATTGCAATCAGTAATGCTGGTAATTTATGTATTTTTAACATATTTCCTCAAAGATCTTCAAGTTTTCATCATCAAGCACTACTATTGACTGAACTGTCTGAGGGATATAGCTGCTAGACTGGGTCTGTGGCAGGTGGTGAGGGAACCAACAAGAGGGAAAAACTGCCTTAACCTTCCCCTCACCAATCTACCTGTCGCAGATGCATCTGTCCATGTCAGTATTTGTAGCACAGTCCTTGTGGAGACAAAGTCCTGTCTTCACATTGTGGATACTCTCCATCGTGTTGTGTGACACCACCACCATGCTAAATCGAATAGATTTCGAACAAATTTGGAATCTCAAAGCTGAACATCCATGTTATGCTGTGGGCCATCATCAACGGCAGAGTTGTACTCAGCCACAATCTGTACCTCACGGCTCGGCATATCCCCCACTCTACCATTACCATCAAGCCGGGAGATCAACCCTGGTTCGATGAAGAGCTTAGGAGGGCATGCCAGGAGCAGCACCAGGCATTTTTAAAAAGGTGTCAACCTGGTGAAGCTACTACACAGGACTACTTGCATGCCACACAGTGGAAGCAGCCTGCAATAGACAGAGCCAAGAGACCCCACAACCAGCAAATCATATCAAACATCTGTAGTAAAAAAAAATGCTGGAATAACTCAGCATGTCTGGCAGCATCTGTGGATAGAGAAACAGAATTAACGTTTTGAGTCCATATGACTCTTTTTCAGAGACAAAGAGAAGTAGAAATGTGATGGATTTTATACTGTTTAAGAGGGGGTGGGGCAAGATGGAGGTCAGGGATAGGTAGAAGCTCAAAAGAGATTGACAAAGATGTCATGGACACAGGACAAAAAGTGTTAGTAGTAGTGTTAAAGGCTAAAGAAGGTGCTGATGGTGGCATAAAGGTAAAATAGCAGAATGTTTTAATATGCAGAACAAGGGTCAGCACTATGTGAAAGCTAAATATAAAAACAAGTGAGAGATGGCCCTGTTGGTTGGTGAGCATGGTGGTTGAGGATAAAAATAAATAAATAAAAATAAAACAATTACTGGAATAAAAAAGGGGTACAGATGGAGGAGCGAGTTCATGTTCTGAGGTTATTGAACTCAATGTTAAGTCCGGAAGGCTGTAAAGTGCCTATTCGGAAGATGAGGTGCTGAACCTCCAGTTAGCATTGAGCTTCACTGGAACATTGCAACAGACCTAGGACAGACATGCGGGCATGAGAGCAAGATGGTGTGTTGAAATAGCAAGCGACAGGAAGGTCTGGGTAATGCTTGCGGATTGAGCGAAGGTGTTCTGCAAAGTCACCCAGTCTGCGTTTGGTCTCTCCAATGTAGAGGAGACTGCATTAGGATCAGCGAATGCAGCAGAACAAATTGAAGGAGGTGCAAGTGAAGCTCTGCTTCACCTGAAAGGAGTGTTTGGGGCCTTGGACGATGAGGAAGGATGATGTAAATGGGCAGGTCCTGCACCTTCTGCGAGTGCATGGGAAGGTGCCTTGGGAATAGGATGAGGAGTGGACCAGGGTGTCATGGAGGGAACAGTCTCTGCAGAAGGCTGATGGGAGGTGAAGGGAAGCTGTGTTTGGTGGTGGCATCATGCTGGAGTTGGCGGAAATGATGAAGGATGAGTGAAAATTGGGGACAAGGGGGACCCTATCGTGGTTCTGGGAGGGAGGAGAAGTGGTGGGGACAGAGGTGCAGGAGATGGGTCGGACATGGTTGAGGGCCCTGTCAACCACAGTTGGGAACCCTTGGTTAGGAGAAAGGAAGACGGGTCTGAAGCGCCGTTTTGGAAGGTAGCATCATTGGAACAGATGCGACTGAGGTAGAGGAACTTGGAGAATGGGATGGAGTCCTTTCTGGAAGCAGTGTGTGAGGAGCTGTAGTCGAGGTAGCTTGCGGATCTGAAACAAGTATTGGTAGACAGACCATCACCAGAAATGGAAAAAGCAAGGTCAAGGATGTGAAGGTGAGGGAGGGGTGGAAATTGGGAGCAAAAATTACAACAGTGTGTACCATCTACAAGATATATTGCCAAAACTCACTAAGCCTCCTTAGACAGCACCTTCCAAACCCATGACCACTACTATCTAGGACAAGGGCAGCAGACACATGGGAACACCGCTACCTATCGTAGGGAAAAAGTTAGAAGCTATCATTAAAGAAGTTAACATAAGAACATAAGAAATAGGAACAGGAGTAGACCATTCAGCCCCTTGAGCCTGCTCTGCCATTTAATAAGGTCATGGCTAATGATCTTGTGTTTCAATTTCCATATTGCTACCTAACCCCAATAACCTTTGATTCCCTTGCCTAACAAGAATCTATCTACCTCTGCCTTAAAAATATTCAATGACTCGACTTCCACCACTTTCTGAGGCAGAAAGTTCCAAAGTTGCACAACCATCTGAGAGAAAAAATTTCTCCTCATCTCTGTCCTAAAAGAATGACCCCTAATCTTGAAACAGTGCCCCCTGGTTCTGGACTCACCCACAAGAGGAAACATCCTTTCAACTGTCTTGTCAAGGCTGTTCAGGATCTTATATGCTTCAATCAAATCACCCTCACTCTTCTAATCTCCAGTGGAAAGAAACCCAGTCTGTCCACCCTTTCCTCATAAGACAACCCACTCATTCCAGGTATCAATCTAGTAAACCTCCTCTGAACCACCTCCAATGCATTTACATCCTTCCTTAAATTAGGAGACCAAAACTGCACACAGTATTCGAGGTCTCACCAATGCCCTGTATAACTGAAGCATAACATCCTTACTTTTATGTTCATTTCCTCTCGTAATAAAGGATAGTATTCCATTAGCCTTCTTAAATACTTGATGTACCTGCATACTAACTTTTTGTGACTCATGTACTAGAACACCTAGATCCCCTCTACACCTCAGAATAATGCAGCCTATCTCTATTTAAGTAATACTCTTTTTTGTCCTTCCTGCCAAAGTGAACAACTTCAATTTTCCCACATTAAACTCCATTTTCCAGATCTTTGCCCACTCACTCAGCCTATCAATATCCATCTGCAACCTCCTCATGTCCTCTTCACAACAGACTTTCCCACCTATCCTTGTGTCATCTGCAAATTTAGCTACCATGTCTTCACTCCCCTCACTAAGTCATTGATGTAAATTGTAAAAAGTTAAGGCCCCAATACAGACCCCTGTGGGACTCCAATTGTCACGTCCTGTGAATCAGAAAAAGACCCATTTATGCATATTCTCTGCTTTCTGTTAGCAAGCCAATCTTCTACCTATGCTAATATGTCACCCCCTATACCATACACTTTTATTTTCCATAATAATCTTTGATGTGGTGTACCTTATCATATGCCTTCTGGGAATCCAAGTGGGGTATGTCTACAGGCTCCCCTTTATCTAATACGCATGTTACTCCTTCAAAAAACTCCAATAAATTGGTTAAACATGATTTTCCTTTCACAAAACCATGCTGACTCTTTCCAATTGCCTTGAGCTCTTCTAAGTGCCTAGCTATAATCTCCTTAATGATCAATCCTAATAACTTCCCCACGACAGATGTCAAGCTAACTGGCCTATAGTTTCCAGTTTTCTGCATCCCTCTATTGAATAGAGGGATTATATTTGCTACTTTTCAGTCTGATGGAACCTCTCCAGAATCTAGCTAAATTTGGAAAATTTACACCAGCTCATCTTTTAAGACCCTAGGATTTAGTCCATCGGACCCGGAGACTTGCCAGCCCGCAGCTCCATCAATTTGCTAAGCACCATTTCCCTGGTGATTTCAATTTCACCAAATTCCTTTCTCCCGTTCACCTCCTGATTTTCAGCTATTACCGGAATGTTTTTTGTATTCTCTATAGTGAACACAGCAGCAAAAATATTTGTTGATTTCTTCTACCATTTCCTTATTAACTACTATTAACTTCCCACTGTCACTCTCTAGAGGACCAACACTCACTTTACTTACACTTTTCCTTCTTAAATACCTGTAGAAACTCTTGCTATCCGTTTTTACATTTCTAGCTAGCTTCGTCTCATACTCTAATTTCTTTCTCCTGATTAACCTTTTAGTCATTCTCTGCTGTTCTTTATGTTCTGTCCAATCATCTGTCCTGCCACTCATCTTTGCAGAGTTATATGCTTTTTCCTTAAGTTTGATGCTTTCCTTAATTTCTTTAGTTAACCACGGATGATGGGTCCTGCCCTTAGAATTTTTTCTTTGTAGTAGGAATGTACTTATTCTGAATACTCTGAAATATCCCCTTAAATGTTTGCCACTACTTCTCTATTGATCTTTCCTCTAGCCTAGTTTCCCAGTTCAGCTAGCTCAGCTTTCACCCTCACATAGTTGCCCTTATTTAAGTTTAAGATACTCTTCTTAGACCCACTGTTCCCCCTTTCAAATTGGATGTAAAATTCAATCATATTGTGGTCGCTGCTACCTTGGGGTGTTTTTACTCTGAGGTCATTAATAAATCCTGTCACATCACACAATACCAAATCTAAAACAACCTGGTATCTGGTTGGTTCCAGTTATAACAGGTCACTTGGATAAGCGCAAGATCATCAGGCAGATTCAACATTGTTTTGTGAAAGGGAAATCATGTTTAACCAACTTATTGGAGTTCTTTGAGGAAGTAACAGGTACTGTGGATAAAGGGATATGCTGTACTTATACTTGCAGAAGGCATTTGATAAAGTGCCACATCAAAGGTTATTGCAGAAAATAAAAGCTCATGGTATAGAGGGTAACATATTGGCATGGATAGAAGAATGGCTAGTTAACAGGAAGCAGGAAATAGGCATAAATGGGTCTTCTTCAGCTTGGCAAGATGTAATGAGTGGCATGCATAGGGCTCAGTGCTGGGACCTCAACTGTTTACAATTTATATAAATAATGTGGATGAAGGGATTGAAGAGGTGGTTGCCAAATTTG
Source organism: Carcharodon carcharias (assembly GCF_017639515.1). Classification (NCBI taxonomy): domain Eukaryota; kingdom Metazoa; phylum Chordata; class Chondrichthyes; order Lamniformes; family Lamnidae; genus Carcharodon; species Carcharodon carcharias. Next base: position 115,567,528 of record NC_054478.1, on the reverse strand, counting down.
CCGATGACACAAGATAGGTAGGAAAGTAAGTTGTGAAGAGGACATAGGGAGGCTACAAACAAATATAGATAGTTTTAGTGAGTGGCCAAAGATATGGCAATTGGAGCATAATGTGGGAAAATGTGAAATTGTCCATTTTGGCAGGAAGAATAAAAGAGAAGCATATTATCTAAATAGTGAGAGATTGCAGAGCTCTGAGATGCAGAGAGATCAGGGTGTCCTTGTGCATGAATCACAAAAGACTGGTATGCAAGTACAGCAAGTAATTAGGAAAGCTAATAGAATGTTATCATTTATTGCAAGGGGAATTGAATACATAAATAGGGAGGTTATGCTTCAGTCATACAGGGCACTAATGAGACCACGTTTGGAGTACTGTGTACATTATTGGTCACCTTATTTAAGGAAGGATGTAAATGCATTGGAAGCAGTTCAGAGAAAGTTTACCAAACTAATACCTGGAATCGGTGGGATGTCTTATGAGGAAAGGTTGGACAGACTTATGACTGCTGGAGTTTAGAAGTGTAAGATTGAAACATATAAGATCCTGAGGGGTCTTGATACAGTGGATGTGGAGAGGACGTTTCCTCTTGTGGAGAATCTAGAACTAGGGGTCACTGTTTAAATATAAGGGGTTGCCCATTTGAAACAGAGATGAAGCTGAATTTTTTCACTCAGGGGATCATAATTCTTTGGAACTCTCTTCCTGAAAAGGTGGTGGAAGCAGAGTCTATGAATATTTTTAAGGCAGAGGTGGATAGATTCTTGATAAGCAAGCGGGTGAAAGGTTATCGACGGCAGGTGGGATGCAGATTTCAGGTTACTATCAGATCAGCAATGATCTTATTAAATGGCGGAGCAGGCTCAAGGGGCTGAATGGCCTACTCCTCCTCATTGTTTGTATGCAAGTTTCCACCTAAGCCACACACCATCCTGACGTGGAACTATATTGCCATTCCTTTACTATTACTGGGTCAACATCCTGGAACTCCCTCTCTAACAACACTGTGGGTTTACGTACACCACATGGACTGCAGCAGTTCAAGAAGGCGGCTCAAGGGCGATTAGGAATCAGTAATAAATAATGCCTAGTCAGTGACATCCACATCCTGTTAAAGGAAAAAAAAAGTGCACAATCAGCTGCAATGCAGGGAGCCATCAAGTAATGTTTTATCTGAATAGAAGTGTTTGGCAATGAGGATTATTGTCTCAGATCAAGTATAATATCTGTTCCTTGGCCTTTTGGCCACTGCTCTGCGCTGTGAGACTGCTGGTCTTCTGAAGTACATCGTTCTCTATTCTGCAAGGCACCAGCAGACCCTGTCATGGCTTTCTGTCTGCCTTTGAAGATGGCACTTCACAGTCAGTTCTCACTCGGTGCCTCTGATTGAGCACTGAGCTCGATGTTGTCCCAATTAGGGCATGTGCATATGAAACGTGTGAAAGATGCAAATACAGCATTGTGTCAGAACTCAGAAATTACCATAGATTGGAAATCCTAGTTATTAGTTCCGGTTTGCTGGATTACTGGTCTTGTAAAATAACCACCATGCGACCATTCCCTCAATTAATTCTTTTATGAAAAGCTGAGCAACAAATGTTCAAATGTACAATTATTTTGGATATTTCATTTGAACATCAATTGAAATGCAACCCAAGCTGATGGCACTTCATGAGGGGCCTATATCTCCATCAGCTCCCAAACATATTTTGTATGCTAACAATTATGATTCTTGTGTGAAGGTCTTTGTTCTGTTCTACCTTATTATATTGCTGTTCAAGGTTTATTGTCCTGTTTTTATCATGATGAGGAATAGAACAGATGGTGCAAAATGAACCAAGTGTCATTCTGACCTTCTGTTTCAATAATCTGTGGGACAAATACAGATTAAATTCCTGCTTCTCTGTTCCAACAATGTTGTGAGACTGACTTTCATCTTCCAGGACTGTACAATGCAGATTAATTAATTAATGCAGAGGGAAGCAAGGAGCAATATGCCATGTTGACATCATTACTGCTAGTGAGCAGTAATATTGAAGATAGCTTCCCAAGTACCTCAGAACTTTCACAAGGTCTATGAAGATGCTGTTAACAAGCAGAAAAACCTGGAGCTCTATTCCTCTTATGTTTACTTCTCCATGTCCTTTTACTTTGACTGGGATGATGTCACTGTGTCACTTTGCTGAGTTCTTCAAGGAGCAGTCTCATGAGGGAGCAGAACATGCTGAGTAACTGATGAACTTCCAGAATAAACATAGTGGCCAAATCATCCAGGAGGGCATCAAGAAACCAGTGGAGCAATGGTCTGGAGGCCATGCAGAGAGCTCTGCAGATGGAAAAGAATGTGAACCAGAGTCTACTGGATTTGCACAAACTGTCCTCTGGGAACACTGACCCTCATCTTTGTGACTTCCTGGAGACTCACTACTTGGATGAGCAAGTGAAGATGATCAAGAAGCTTGAAGATCACATCACCAACCTGAAGAGACTGGGAACCCCTGAGAATGGCATGGGAGAGAGTACCTGTTTGACAAGCTCACCCTGGGGGAGAGTGACTGAACTGAGTGCAGGGGACAAGCTTGTTATGTTTAGTGCTAGTGTTTGTATGATTGAACACAAAAGCCAGTATTCTCTGACTGAATGTCAGTTTCAAACAAAGTCATGAGCTGGTCTTGGAGCATAATATTAACTGTAAATAAACTGCTTAAAATAAAAGATAGCTAGTGCCTAAATAGCTGCTCATCTGCTCCTTGTCCTATTAGAGGCAATGTGTGTGCAGAACCAGCTGATATTCGTTTGCATAAAATATATATTGCTACATCTAGTGGTAATGTCACTGGACCAGGAATCCAGAGTCGCAGGTTAATGCTCTGGAGACATGGGGTCAAATCCCACCAAGGCAGCCAATGGAATTTAGATTGAGTTCAGTGAAAGCTAGCCTCCGTGATGATGACCATGAAACTATCATTCCCCTGGTGCAGTCCAGAAAAGCCAAACAGGAGGTGGGATCAGGAACAAAATTCAACGGTTTGGAGAGAATATTGTCCATTGTTTTCTATGTTGCAATTTTACAGTCAGATTTACAGGCTATAATGTGAGAGCATGGCAGAGGAATGTTGGCTCCATCATATCAACTACCAAGTAAATTCAGTTGAAAGGCTGCTGATATAATGCCAGTTTGTGGGTAATTATGGCACTATTAACCCATACCTACTAGGGACTGGAAATAAGCTGTTCCTTTTCTCTTCATTTAGTCCCTTCCCAAAGCTGGCATCTCATCCATCTGGGCTGCATTGCAACTTGGAGCTAAGGGATGGTGTGATTAAGTGACTGTGTAAACTAGTTCAATGGATAGATCAGGAGGAACAACAGACATGCACCTTGGTCTGCTGACTTTGCCTAACACAGTAGGGTCAGCTCAGGTCATACATGGTAAAATGGTCTTTGTGCAAAGAGTATTCGGCACCATGGAATGGCGATTGCAAGCCCTGATATGAAGTCAAACAACAATTAGGCAGTTTTGTCCTTTCATTGAGACAAAACAGGCTCCATAAGGTTCATTTTCTACTCCCAGGGGTTTAACAGCATTGCAAAAACAAGTGTACTGTGGGTTCTGGAAATCTGAAATAAAAATTAAAAATTCTTGAAATATTCAGCAAGACAGGGAGCACTGAGGAAAGAGTAACAGAATTAATAAGTAGAGTTTTTACTTGCCCCCCAGGAGGCAGTAAGAGAGGCAGGGAGGGCCAGTAAAAGGGGGAACCGGCTCCCCGTCCAAGTCCCACCATCGGGGAATCTTACTGATGGCGGGATCGGGATCAGGCAGGCAAATTGAATATGCAAAGACCCTACTAAGGACCCTTTTACCAGGCAACTCGAAACTGGATGATGGACACCCGCCGCCACGTGGGGAGGCTGTCAGCCACTTGGAGGAATCCACCCAGCAACAGCCTGGGGAAGAAGGGAAGTGAAGGCAGCTCCCTCAGGCCCAACTATTTCCTTGGATGGGTTTCCCTTCCATCACTAGCAATTTTTTGTACATTTTTGTACAGTGAGGGAGTTTGGGAGGCTAACCAAGGAGGGGAGAGATCAGAGGTCAGGGATATCACAGAGGAGAGGAGAGGTTGGTGGTAAGAAAGAGACTAAGGAGGAAAGAGACTGACGGGCAGACAGTTTTAAAGGAGAGATCCTGGAAGAGGAGAGGTCAGTGGGAGACAGTATTGGGAAAGGGAAGTGATTGGTAGCAGGGGAGAAATCTGTGGTGTTTCGGATGGTCCCTCTGAACTGCGGACTCTTATCGTGGTTCTTGGTTACTGGTATGCGTGACCTGTCTTCCCTTAGACAGACTATAATCATACTGTGGTACTTGCTTAATTTGCTTGCCTGTACTACATCTGAACATGTTACAGAGTATGCTGCTCTTGAGCATCGTGTGTTCCAACCTCTGTCGTTCTCTCTCAAGTCTAACACATGACTGACTAATGTCAGTGGTACATCATCTACATTATACATTAGCGTATCCATTCTGTTAACCATTACACTACACCTCCCCTAAGTATGCTATCCACTTCTTATCACCAATATGAAACTATGTCTTTAACTATTTATATTGCATTTCTATAACTCTCTTTTTACAGTTACAGGCTCTACCCAACTCCAAATCCTTCTGTTCCTCATCCCCTAGTCAGAGTCCTGAGCGATTCAGTCTTCCACAATATTCTCAGCCCTTAGGGAAGACCTCTTGGAGACATGCAAGCTTTCTTCGTTCCCATGGAGGACATCACCATCAGCAGAATGGGACAGCAATTTTGCAGCATAGCTGGTAAGCAGAGCGTAGGTGTCACGACTACTGGATTGAAAGGACAATGAATCTTTTGCAATGAAAGAGTGATCCACAGGAAGGACATCAATCTTTGGAGTCTCTGGGACTAGAAGAGAAGAAATCAGGACTCTGAGGAATGTTTTGTTCCCTCCAAGCACACAGGGAAAGACCTTTAGAAGATGAATGATCTCCAACTCCAAGGAAGACTCTCTCAGCCACAACATTCACAGTGCATTGAAGGCGGAAAGGGTACTGAAGATTTGAGATTCCGATGAATCAAGATGACAAAGGAAAAGTAATGACAAAATTTCAGTGAGCCTTTCAGGAAAGGAAGAAGGGATAGTTTCCTGATGGTAGACCTCCCTTTCAAAATACTTCTCTTTGTGTGAGGCTGCTCCGCTCTGGGTAATGGGAAGAATTGCTGAGTTTATGGAGACAAAACAACATCATCTCCTGCAATAGCATGAATTTCAATGACAAAATGAAGATGAAAACCCTGTAGAGGAATAACTTGGAGACAGATTGCAAAGCTTTTGAAGTTCTGAAGATTCTGCCTCAGCTTCTGTACTGATATCCAGCTCTAGAGGGAAGAAGATTTTCAGCTGTGACTGAAGTATGGGCTTCAATTGACTTCCACCCCTTGGAATAGGTGCCACCATCTCATTGGCAGTGTGATCCTTCATGGACTCTAACATGGAATCAGGCCAATCATTTCTTTGGAAGACTCTTCATGGACAACCAGTGATAAAGTTGGTATTCCGTTGGTAGGTTCAGTGGAACAAAGATCTGAATGCTGCTCAGCTAGTAGAAATACAGCTGACTCCTCAAGAAAGACACTAGAGCCTTCATATGGTACATCTATCGAATGACTGACCAACCTCTAGGGCCTCACCCTCCAATAGATCACTCAGTGCTGCAATGGATTCTTCCTCATCACTTCCTTTAGGAAAGAACAACTCAGGTCCAGCAGGTCTTCATGTGCCTGGTCACCTTCTGCTGCAGTGCCTTCTGTATCCGCAGTTCTGGCCTAACTTCACAAAGAACTGAGAGAATCAGAACCTCAATCTCCACCCGGAGTCTAGTGGAAGGTGTCTCTGTGAAAGAAAGGAACTTGTTGCTGAGTGTATAAGCTTCCTCGGCTGCTGAAGGCTGAATTGCCACTGGTTCTAAATTAAAGGTTGAAGATTGTTGCGTGAAAGACATTGAGTTGTTCAATACTGGTTATCATCTGGCTTTTTCCAGAATTCCTAGAAGTATGCCAACATCACCACTCAATAAGGATGTATGCTGATTATGGCCAACATAGAGAGAATCAACAATCTGCCATCCCTTGTAATGAAGAAGAGCAATAGTCCTGCCTTTGATTGAAAGGTTTGTGCCAGCTGGACCTTGCAATTTGATATCTGATGGATGAAAGGGTTTGGCAGAAGCCAGTCAAAATCATCTGCTAGTATGTTAAGGGCAGCTCTACTATTAATTTTAAAGGTAGTATTTAAGTCTTTAACTTGCATTTGAACTGAGTCATAGTCTGACCTAAGGCTATCAACTTCCTCTAGGAACTCTGTAATTTCATCTTTGTGTTGATTCCCAATTTCTTGGATGGAATGTGCTTCATAAATATCTTCTTGTCTTCTACTTCAATTAAAGTTGTTAGATTTGCAGAAACGCTTGAATTATCCAGTCTTCCTGCACTGGAAGCATTCCGCACATCCTGCTGGACAGTCTTGGAGTCTAAACAAAAACAAAAATACCTGGAAAAACTCAGCAGGTCTGACAGCATCTGTGGAGAGGAGCACAGTTAACGTTTCGAATCTGTATGACTCTTCAACAGAACTAAGGAAAAATAGAAAAGAGGTGAAATATAAACAGATTTAAGGATGGGGGTGGGGGTGGGACAAGTAGAGCTGGATAGAGGGACACTGATAGGTGGAGATTGCCAAAAGATGTCATAGGCAAAAGGACAAAGAGGTGTTGACGGTGGTGATATTATCTAAGGAATGTGATAATAGGTGACATTAAGGGTAGAAAGCAGGACAAGCAAGGTACAGATAGCCCTAGTGGGGGTGGGGTCGGGGAAGGGATCAAAACAGGTTAAAAGGTAGAGATAAAAGAATGGATGGAAATACATTTAAAAATAATGGAAATAAGTGGGGAAAAAATATATATAAATTATTGGAAAAAGAATTGGAAAGTGGGTGGGGATGGAGGTGAGAGCTCATGATCTAAAATTGTTGAACTCAATGTTCAGTCCAGAAGGCTGTAAAGTGCCTAGTCAGAAGATGAGGTGCTGTTCCTCCAGTTTGCTTTGAGCTTCACTGGAATATTGCAACAGGCCAAGGAAGGACATGTGGTCATGAGAGCAGGGTGGAATGTTGAAATGGCAAGCGACATGGAGGTCTGGGTCTTGGTGTCTTCAATCCACAATGTAAGCATCACAAAATGGCTGCCGCTGTGGAATTTCCCACCTTTTCGCCTGGTTTGGCAGGCTTTTGTGTGGGTTGAGCTGCTGCCCGTGGGCCTACCCAGTCAACAAATGGGGAGCTTTAGAGTCATGCCGAATTCGCCCGGTTTGCACTCAGTTTGGCCAGCATCACATACTGAATCATTTGCTCGATAGCATTCCATGATGTGCTAAAATACACATCAAAGGCCTTGAGAAGCAATGTCAAAGTTTGGCAGTGGACTCTTCGACCCCTGCGTCAGGAGAACATCATTTGCTCCTAGATCCACAGCATAAAGAAATAAACTGACCTGATGCTGCTACTCTTTAGCTTACAATCCCAATGCCATCCAAAACCTGAGGAAGTGTCTTTTCCAAAACTTACAGCTCTGGTCTCCCTGCGGACCATCAACATTTTTGGATGGCTGCAGGAAAAGCAAGGACTGCTCAAGTGGTGCTGGCATTGTCACTACGTTCCAGGTTTCTGCCTTCTTCCATAGAGTTGTAAGTATGAGCTTCTACCAAGTTTTTCTTCACTGTGTTGCTGTGATTCTGCCAATGGCCCAATGCATTTCTTACATTGATGTCTCCACTGCTGCCACCATGTTTTAGATGATCCCCCCTGATCTGCGGATTCTTGGCGTGGTTCTTGGTTACTGATATGCATGACCTCTCTCCCCTTAGACAGACTGTAGTCATTCTCTGGCACTTACACTTATTTACCTGTACTACAGCGAAACAGATTACAGAGTAGGTATGTTGCTCCTGAGCATGGTCTGTTCCAACCTCAATCTTGAGGGTCTAATATATGACTGACTGATGTCAATGAGACATCATCATCTACGTCATACATTACCATATCCATTCTGTTAAACATTACATTACATGTGGGAGAGTAGTTTGGTGGCAGGAAGAGAACCAGGGGCAACAGGGCAGAGATTTGGGCGTGGGAAGAGACCAGGAGGAGAGATCAGAAGTAGCAAACAGAGGCAGCCTTGGTGATTGGTGTGTGAGTGGGAGTGGTGGGTGCTGTTCTCTGTGTTGTGGGGTGGGTTCTATTTTCATTAAACTTTAACACACACAATTTAAGTGCCATTTGAGACTCAGTATTAAATATAAACATTCCCATGCAGGCCATGTTTTTTCAATCAAGTAATGTTTTATGTTCACAAGCTGAACATATAGGGTTTGTCGACTCTTTTACTGTGCGCCAAATAAACAGTGCCTGTTAATGGAAATGGAAAACTTTTAGCTTCAGCAACTAAAAGTGATAAAATATTTGTTTTCACTGGCCCTCTCACCCTGATTCTGTTCTCATGGTGATCTCGAGCCGACCAGCCAGTTAATAGCCGGCATGTTGGTCAAGCAATCACTGGTCTCGGTGGGGACTGAGTCAGTGGCCACATCATCGGCTGACGCGGTTGGAGGTGCTAGCACCATGTTTAACGATCTTCCAGCACCCTAACACTACCTCTGACCATCCTGTCCACCAGTCTGTGACCCACTGTACAGCAGCTTCTGAAGGCATCCACTCTGCAGTGTAGACTTGCCATTGGGAGAAGACCAAGATGACACCAAGGCAGGCACAGTGAAGGCCTGAGGAAAGAGATGCTTGTCAACATGACAAAATGAAAATCCTGACTGTCCTCATGATTCATATTCTCCTCCAGGCTTCTCAGGCAAGAGGTTCTTGTCCCCTGGAACTGAAGGGGAAACTAGGCCAAACCAAGCCAGCATAGAATGTAGATGGTGGAGGGTGTCAGCAGCCATGGGGTAGGTCAGAGAATCTGGCTGCAGTGCTGCAAGCATTTCAATAATCTTCTCTGCTCCACAAGGGTGAGTACCACACTTAAGTCCCTTAGGAGTCAGCAGTTCGATAAGATGTGGGGGTGCTGCTACTGGGAAGGGAGAACCCACCATATGGGATGAGGCAGTGGGATGAGGCTGCAGCGTCTCTTTGGAAAGAATTGGTTACAGCTCAGTCAAAGCGTGCAGGCCTGGCACTGGTGTCCCCACAAGGTCTCCAGAGTGGCCCTACACCGCATGCATGCCACAAAGATAGCAATTAGGATTCCAGCCACTTAGGTGTTGTGCGTTCCTGTTCCATGTGTCCAAAGGAGAAAAGAGCCCTAAACGCAAAGTGTAGGTCATGGATTGTGGCAGGGTCACACTTGTTGCCATCCTGACACCTGTGAGAGCTGGCAGGGCAGAATGGCAGCTGTTCTATCATGAATGGTAAGGCCAGAATGCAGTCACAAGAGAGTGAGTAGTCTAATGAGCGGGCACAAAGGAACACGAGGGATGATGTTCTTCTGTTCCCTACTGTACATACATCAGTTTGAACACTAGCCGACTCTGTAGGTTCATGTTTGGAGGGGCAAAAACAATTGATTTTTCTGATCTGATTCATAAGCACAGGATTGGAGAGTTACTATCTCCAGGGGTCACCTGTCCAGAAGGAGGAGACCTCAGAGGGTATATTACACTGCACCCTCCGCCAGTGCAAATGCTGTCATGTCAGTGGGTGTGTGCTCATGATTAGACTCAGTGTCACAACTTGATTAGAGCACGACACACGCGTCTGTTCAGCTGTCAAACACTCTGAAAGCCAAAGCAACTGACAGTTGGAGGAGTATGGGAGGCCAAATCCATACTGAGCCCTAGGCTAATAATGTGCCTTTGGACTTGTCAGTAAGGGGGCAAGTGCTGGAAGTACAGCATGAGGGTGTGAAGATCTGATAGAAATGCCAGAGGATTTGCCCCCTGGCTTGGACAATGCAAGACTCCACCCAGGCCATGAGCACTGCCATTTCCTCCTTGACTACAATTTGGCCTTGGAGCAGGGCCTTGACCAGATCTGTGACTAAAAGGCCCAACTTCAAACTGCATCATCTCAGCCTGGGCTGCAAAAGTCTGCACTGGCTGATTGGCAACAGCAAGAGCATTGGCAGGGATGAGAGAAGAAATGCTACACCCTGAGAAAGAACAGCAGGTTTGTGTTTCATGGACCTAATCTCTCAGGGTGATGCCTCAGCAATTCTACTCACCTGTTGGAAAACAGTTGCATGTGTTGCCCTGTCCTCCCCTTTGAACAGTGATATCTACAGCCGTGATGGCAATGGAAATGGACTTCCAGTCGCAGTTACATCCCTTTGCTTCCTGCCTCTCAGCCAATTTTGGATCCAACCTGCCACTTTGCCTTGGATCCCATGGGCTCTTACTTTCTTGACCAGTCTGCCATGAGGGACCTTATCAAAAGTCTTGATAAAGTCCATGTAGACCACATCAAAGGCATTACCCTCTCAACACTCCTGGTTACCTCCTCAGAAAATTCAATCAAATTTGTCAAACACAACCTTCCCTTAACAGATCCATGCTGACTGTCCCTGATTAATCCATGTCTCGCCAAGTGCAGATATATTTTTTCCCTCAGAATTTTTTCCAGCAACCTCCCCACCACCGAGGTTAGATTGATTGGCCTGTAGCTTGTAACTTATGCCTTGTAGATGGTGGATAGACTTCGGGGTGTCAGGAGTTGAGTAACTCTCCACAGAATTCCCAGCCTCAGATCTGTTGTTGTGGCCACAGTATTTATATGGCAAGTCCAGTTCAGTTTCTGGTCAATGGTAACCCCCCAGGATGTTGATAGTGGGGGATTCAGTGAGGGTAATGCCATTGAATGTCAAGGGAAGATGATTAGATTCTCTTTTGTTTAAGATGGCCATTGCCTGGCATTTGTGTGAGGTATATAATACTTGCCACTTATCAGTCGAAACCTGAATATTGTCCAGGTCTTACTGCAGCATGGGAATGGGCTGCTTCAGTATCTGAGGAGTCGGGAATGGTGCTGAACATCGTGCAATCATCAGGGAACATCCCCACTTATGATGGAAAGAAGGTCATTGATGAAGCAGCTGACGATGGTCAGGCTGAGGACACTACCCTGAGGAATTCCTGCAGTGATGTCCTGGGATTGAGATGATTGATCTCCAACAACCACAACTATCTTTTCCTTTGTGCTAGGTATGACTCCAACCAGTGGAGAATTTTTGCTCTGATTCCCATTGACTCCAGTTTTGCTCGGGCTCCTTGATGCCACACTCGGTCAAATGCTGTCTTGATGTCAAGGACAGTCATTCTCACCTCACCTCTGGAGTTCAGCTCTTTTGTCCATGTTTGGACCAAGGCTGTAATGAGGTCAGGATCTGAGTGGCCCTGGCAAAACCCAAACTGAGTATCAGTGAGCAGGTTATTGCTAAGTAAGTGCCACTTCATAGCACTTTCAATGACACCTTCCATCACTTGCTGATGATCAAGAGTAGATGATCAAGCTGTAATTGGCCAGTTTAGATTTTTCCTGCTTTTTGTGGACAGGATATACTTGGGCAGTTTTCCACACTTCCACATGGATAAGGGTGCAATTAGTTCTGGAACACAAGCCCTCAGTACTATTGCCGGAATGTTGTCAGGGCCTATAGTCTTTGCAGTATCCAGTGCCTTCAGCCGTTTCTTGATATCATGTGGAGTGAACTGAATTGGCTGAAACCTGGCATCTGCGATGCTGGGGACCTCCGCAGGAGGCCGAGTGGATCATTCACTCGGCACTTCTGGATGAAAGTTGTTGCAACTGCTTCAGCCTTATCTTTTGCACTGCTGTGCTGGGCTCCCCCATCATTGGGGATGGGGATATTTGTGGAGGCTCCTCCTCCTCCAGTGGGTTCTTTAATTATCCACCACTATTCACAACTGTATGTGGAAGCACTGAAAAGATTAGATCTGATCTGTTGGCAGTTTGATCACTTGGCTCTGTCTATCACTTGCTGATTCTGCTGTTTGGCACGCAAGTAGTCCTGTGTTGTAGCTTCACCAGATTGACACCTCATTTTTAGGTATGCCTGGTGCTGCTCCTAGCATGCCCTCTTGTACTCTTCATCAAACCTGTGTAAATCCCCGGTTTGATGGTAATAGAGTGGGGATATGCCAGGCCATAAGGTTACAGCTTGTGGTTAAGTACTGCTGCTGCTGCTGTTGGCCCACAGCACCTCATGAATGTCCAACCTTGAGTTGCTAGATCTGTTCAAAATCTATCCCATTTAACACAGTGGTAGTGCCACATAACACGATGGAGATAGTATCTTCAATGTAAAGATGGGACTCTGTCTCCACAAGGACTGTGCAGTGGTCAATCCTACCAATACTGTCATGGACTGATGCAGCTGTGACTGGTAGGTTGGTTCTCAGCCTTTTGACTAAGATCAAGTGTGAAGGTTGGTAAAGGTGAGGTCAAGTAGGCTCTTCCCTCCTTCACCAACTGCTGTGTGGTGACCCAGCCCACCATCTATGTCCTTCAGGGTTTGGCCAGACCGGTCAATAGTGGTGCTACCAAATCACTCTTGGTGTTGGACTTTGGGCAGAGCACATTCTGATTCCAAGCCATCCTCAGTACTCCCTCCAAGTGTTGTTCAAAATGGAGCAGGACTGATTCACCAGCTGAGGGGAGGGGGTTGTGGGTGGGGCAGTAGGTGGTAACTAGCATGTGGGTTTCTTTGCCCATGTGGCCTCATGAAGTCAAGAGTCAATTTTGAGGACTCCCAGGGCAATTCCCTCCTGACCATAGACCACTGTGCCACCGCTTCTGATGGGTCTTGTCCTGTCGGTAGGGGAGGACATATCCAGGGATGGTGATGTTGGTGTCTGGGACACCACAATTTTCTAGTCCCACTGCAGGGGGGCTCATCGTGGACAGGACAGAACGTTCGCCAGACCGGCGGACCATTGACTTGCAGCGGGAGTTTGTCTGTAAGGTGTGATTCCGTGAGTATGACTATGTCAGGTTGCTGCTTGACTTAGTCTGTGAGACTCCCGATTTTGGCACATAACCCAGATGTTAGTAAGGAGATCTTTGCAGTGTCAGCAGGCCATTGTTGTTTCCGATGTCTCGCTCAATACCAGGTGATTACCAGTTTTATTATTTTTTTGTAGACTTTGTAGCAGTTTAACACAACTAAGTTATTTATTAAGCAATTTCAGAGTCAACCACAGTGCTGTGGGTCTGGAGTCACATGTAGGCCAGACTGAGTAAGGACAGCAGATTTCCTGCCCTAGAGGGCATTAGTGAACCTCATGTGCTTTTTACAACAATCAACAATGACTAGCTTTTTAATTCTAGATTTATTAACCGAATATCAGTTCCTCCAGCTGCTGTGGTGAGAGTTGAACCCATGACCCCAGAGCACTTGGCCTCTGGATTGCTAGTCTGGTGTCATTACCACTATGTCACCACCTCCTCAGAGAGCCATGTGGTCATTATTGCACAGAATGAGGCCATTCAGCCCATTGAGTCCATGCCAGCTCTCTGTCCATCAGTCCCATTCCTCTGATCTATCCCTGCAGCCCAGCAGGTTTATTTCCTTCAAGTACCCATCTGATTTTCTTTTGAAATCATTCATCATCTCCACTTCCACCACCCTCGTGGTCAGCAAGTTCCAGGTTCTTACCACTCATTGCATAAAAAAGTTCACCTCCCATCCCTAAATTTTAGATCTGTGTCCCATAATCCTTGAACCATAAACTAATGGGAACAGTTTTTCTATATCTGCCTTGTCTAAACCTGACATAATCTTGACACCTCTATCAAATCTCCTTCAATCTCCTTTGCACCTTGAAGAACAGCCTCAGCTTCTCCAACCTAATCTTGTAGCTAAAATTCATCATCCCTGAAACCATTCTGGTAAATCTTCTCTGCTCCTTATTACGGACAGAGGAGAGATGGTAGGATAGTTTCCCCTTTTTCCACCTCTTGAATGAGTAAAGACAGATGTGTTTTAAATGAAAAAAGTGTTTAAGCCCCCTGAGTGCGGTAACTCTCAAGAACAGACAAATAGCAGGTTTTCTCATAAGTTTTTAAAAAGAAGAAAAATGCCTATTACTCAACACCTAAAATATATACACAAAAGGGCTCTGACTTCACTTCAGTCAAGGTGCAGTTAAACCTGCAATGAAAACCTGGTTTGGTTCCTCAGGCAGGTAGGTAAAAGCCAGCCTGAATTCTCTGCCTCCTGATGGACTTTAGGCAGTGTCTTGTTCCTTTGCTGGTCTGGAACTCTTCTTTCTTTCTCCCTCCTGCTTCCAAAATGTGTCTTAATAAATGTCCTTTATCAGAAACAGGGCATCTGTCATGTGACTGTTGCCCTTTATTTCAAAGAGAATGGAGTATAAAAATACGGAAGTCTTGCCAAAACTAAATAAGGCACTAGTTAGACCACAGCTAGAATGCCGTGAATAGTTTTGGTCCCCATATCTAAGGAAAGATATACTGGTATTGGAGGCAGTCCAGAGAAAGTTCACTGGGTTGATCCTGGGGTTGGAGGGATTTTCTTATGAGCAGAGGTTGAGTAGGTTGAGCCTACTCATTGGAGTATAGAAGAATGAGAGGTGATCTTATTGAAACAAAAAAGATTCTTAGGGGGCTTGACAGGGTAAATGCTGAGAGGCTGTTTCCCCTTGTGGATTGTCTGGTTTACCCAGAGGGTGGTGATGGTCTGGAATGCGCTGCCTGGGGGAGTGGTGGAGGCAGGTTGCCTCGCATCCTTTAAAAAGTACCTGGATGAGCACTTGGCACGACATAACGTTCAAGGCAATGGGCCAAGTGCTGGTAAATGGGATTAGGTAGGTAGATCAGGTGTTTCTCACGTGTTGGTGCAGACTCGATGGGCAGAAGGGCTTCTTCTGCACTGTGGTTCTGTGATTCTGTGTGAGAGTCTAGGACCCGAGGGCATCATCTCAGAGTACGGGACGCCCATTTAAAACAGAGATAAGGAGGAATTTTTTCTCTGATGGTAGTCAATCTGTAGAATTCTTTACCACAGAGGGCTGTAGAGGTTAGGTTGTTAAGTATATTCAAGGCTGAGATAGACAGATTTTTAATCAACAAGGGAATCAAGGGTTATGGGGAAAAGGCAGGAAAGTGGAGTTGAGGGTTATCAGATCAGCCATGATCTCATTGAATGGCAGAGCAGACTCGATGGGCTGTATGGCCTACTTCTGCTCCTTTGTCTTATGGTCTTATGGTTATTGTCATTTCTCAATGCCTTCACAAATGGTCTCTGATGCCTTGACCATTGATTTAAGATGGTGTTTGAGTTTCATTCATTTACATATCCTTGTGATACAATGGGATTCTTCTCACACCCATTCTTTGGAATTCCACTCTGAAACCAAGAAGCCAGCAAGCCCATTGTGAGCTAGTTTCCGTAACTAATTGAATAATGGCAGCCATTTATCCATAGGAAGCATTTGTTGCATTTTAAAGCTTTCTTAATGAAATATCCTGAATGGTCGTTTGCATTTTAGCATCTTGTCCAAACAGACAGGCTGGCCCCCAGGGTCTTTTCTGTATATGGTATATATACAATATATTCTGTATATATTCTGTCAATGTATATTGACAGAAAAGAAAAAAGTCACCTGATCTCTCAACTCTATTTTGTTTCAAAAGCTGTCCATTCTCCATTTTGTTTTAAGGAAAAATGTTCATTTCAAATAAATCTATGAGGCCATGTTGAGTGAGTGTGACAACCTTCTCAAGGACTTTGACATCCTTCTTAAATTGTAGTGACCAGAACGGGAATCAATACTCTAGTTGTGGCCTAACCAGAGCTTTATAAAAGTTCAGTGTAACCTCCCTGTATTTGTCCTCAATACCTCTATTTATGAAGCCCAAGATCCCATAGTTTTTGCTAAATTCTCTCTCAATATGTGCTGCCACCCCACCCCTACCCCCTCTCACCCTCAAGTCCTGGCAAGATGACATAGCAGTGGGAACACAGTGAGCATGCCACCCCTACCTTCTCACACTGTTTTATAGGGCTTCCCACCTCCCAACCTGTCCTCAGAGGGCTGGTCAAATTTTGCCCAATGTTTCAGGGCAATAACCTTTCATCAAAACCTTTTACAAACTTCTCTAAGAATGTCCTAGAAAGAAAAAACGTTCGGACCAGTACTCTTATTTCCCAGTTTTACTGGTGTTCCATTTTAAGATATACAAGACCAGCTCGGACCAGTATTCTCATTTCTCAGTTTTTACCGTTTTTTTTCCTTCTGGGATGTTTACCAAGATACACATTACAAACATATACCTTCTTACTCAATATAAAGCTTCACACTATTCCTATTTATAATCTTTAGAATAATCGACCTAAATGGAGTTGGTGCAGTTGGTGACTGCTTTGGTGCCTTCGGAGACAACGTGGTTGGCCAGTTTCCCTGGCAGCATGAGGTGGACAGCACTCTGGATCTCCCTGGCCAGGATGGTGTGGTGCTTGTTGTAGTGAATGAGTTGCAAAGCCTCAGAGACGATGTGCTCGAAAATGTCAGCAACGAAGGAATTAATTACACTCATGGCCTTGGACAAGATCTTGGTGGAAGGGTGCACTGGGTCAGCAACCCTGTACATGTAATTGGAATAGCTCTGCTTGTGAGATTTCCTTCACTTCTTAGGGGGCTTCTTGGTGACTTTAGTCAGCGACTGCTTTGACACCTTGGCCCTTAGCCACAGCCGCCTCTTCAGGCATAAATGAATCCCTGGTTAATGCCCACCACATGCATCCAATTAAATTCAAGCAATATACCATTAACAAATGCCTTCTCTCTAAATAACAACTAAATTTGAAACAAATTGTAGTATGAAGGGTTAACAGGTGGGATATGCTAACACATGACATAGATGATGATGTACCACTGGTGGTGGCATAGTGGTAGTGTCACTGAACTAGTATTCCAGAGACCCAGGGTAATGCTCTGGGGACCCAGGTTTGAATCCCACCATGGCAGATGGTGAAATTTGAATTCTGAATTGTCAGATTTTTAGCAATGCTTCAAATGCTGATAACCCTTCTGGTTCACTAATGCCACTTCTGGCTCACTAATGCCCTTTAGGGAAAGGAAGTCTGCTGTCATTATCTGGTCTGGCCTACATGTGGCTCCACACTCTTGACTCTTAAATGCCCTCTGAACAAGGGCAATTAGGGATGGGCAATAAATGCTGCTAATGACGCCCACATCCCATGAATAATAAAAATGTCAGCCAATTGCTAGTTTCTCAAGAGAGAGGTTGGAATCATGCCTACTCTGTAACCTGTTTAGATGTAGCACTAACAGACAAGAGTTAAGCAGATACCAGAACATGTCTACAGTCTGTCTAAGAACCAAGTCCCAAGTCCAAGACAGAAGAACCCAATCTCAGAGCACAAATTAAATCAAAGATACATATTCATGCCACCTCCTTTAGAACGCATAACAACTTCTTCGTACGTACATTTCTTCATGTAAAACCATCCAACAATTGATGACTTGCATCCAACTATTTAATTTGGAGATTTCCTTTCTCTCCAGCATTTGTTTCAAGCCAGCAAGGTCAATCCATAGTCTTTTCTCACTCACACTTTCCGTAGAGTATACATTATTTCACAATGAATGATTATCTACATAACAGGATCAATGGGTTACTATCTTCCATAGCAAATCCCATATCCACTCCTCCACAAGTGCAAATGTTTTGGCAACAAGAGTACTTTATAACAACAATATTTATTTTCATAGCTTCCCAAGCTAAAGGATAACATTTACCATTCTCACTGCCATAAATCTCTATTAAGCTAGCCAACTGTAATATCCATCTTGAAGATAGGCATCTGAAGCATTGCTAAAAATGACTAACTACATGTTCTTTGGGTCACCTAAGGAGTCATAGGGTGCAAACTTCCCAGATTTGCACTAAAGTGCAGTAACGGGCGGTTTTTCCCACTGCCATATCATCCCATTCCTGCCTTATTCATTACACATTCCTGGCAAACACACCAGGTTGCTGGTCAGGTGACCTCTGCTTCACCCATCCCGCTGTCAACTCAGGCCTTCAGTAAACCAGACACCATATTTAAAGGCCATCCCTGAACAGAGCTAGCACGCTTCAAGGGATAGGAAGCTGCTGAGAACTGATGGCTGCTAAAGGGAGGAAACATGCTGCCTCCAGGTTTAGCAATGCCTCTCTCGAACACCTACTCAGTGGAGGCCCACTGCCAAATCGACTACCACTACTCTGGACCAAGAACAGCAAGCAAGGTCACCAAATTAGCATGGGAGGTGGTGGCAACGGTGCAAAAGAGGACAGCCACCCTGTGCAGGAAGAGAATGAATGATCTCCTCCCTTCCACCAGGGTAAATCACTTTTCTCTTCGCTCTCAACTCCCACACTCACAAACCCATCACACATCCACCAGGATCTCACACTTCAAGGGACAACACCATTAACTCTCACACACAGCCTCACATCTCCGTCAGGCTCATACCCTCTGGGGCCCGTGCCCTCATCCGTCCATGGCTTCGCCCACCACACAAACATTGCATACAGTGCCATGTTTCCTGCTTACACTCTGTATTCATGCAGGAGAAGCTGGATCACAACAGCAGGAAGCGGTCCCAGACTATTAGGCTCCTCACTCACTTTGTGGAGCATGCCATCGCACTGACTGGTGAGGACATGGATCATGTCTCCAGCAACAGTGAGGTTGGTGGCGAACACCCACATGAGGATCCTATGCCACATCATGCCTCTCTCAACGCAACTGTGAGTGCTCTCTCTCCTGCTTTTGACTCTGTTGCTATGCACTAATCATCTCTACTTTGGTTCACAGCGAGCTCTGGCAAGTGACCGATGTCCTCAGCCAACCAATCCCTCAACTCCATCCAGGCCCTCACCTCTAGCCAAGAGGACACCTCTTCCATTGAAGAGCTAGGAATAAGCAGCCTGGAAGACCTGCCACAGTGCTTATCCACACCCTCCAACAGCGCAGAGATACTCACCTTAGTGGGACCTAGATCTAGAGCAGGCTCGGGTTCACAGCACGAGGAGGCAGGTTCAGCAGAGCTCCCTGCCAGTCAGAGGACTGTTGGGAAAGAGACATTTGTGAGGCCTGAGGTGGATGACAAGCTTCTGGATTTGGCCTTCCAACTCATCCTGGAGAGTTGGCAGAAGGCAGGGGAACATCACGCAGAGCTGTTGGAATCCTTTTCTTTCCAGGAAGTCCAGGCAAACATGTACATTCCCTATCTTCCCGAGAATCCCACCCCCATCCACATTGACTTCCTTGACCGCCTACTTCCCATCCCCAGGGTCCACGTCTGCTTCCTAACCTCCATCAACCACCCTTGCCATCCCTTCTACCACTACCGTCGCACCCCCACCCTCTCACCCTATCAGCTCACTCCACCCTCTCTCATATTCACCATTCCCTCCTACTCCCATGCCCACCCTCAGTTTACTCTCAGGAGGTGGTCATCAACTCCACAGACCCTCACTTGCACACTCACCTGGACATTCTCACTTGGCCCTCCCCTTACTCTTCCTCGACCCTGGACTCCTTCCTCCCCTCTGAGCTTCCTCCTCCAACTGGAATCCTTCCTACCCTACCTCCCCCAGACACTTTCCTCCCGCACCCAGACTCCTTCCTCCCTGCCCCCCTTCCCACCCTCCCCCACTGCCAGACTCCTTCCTCCCCTCAGAATCCTTCCCCTCCTCACACTCCTTGCCCCCCTGAACTCCTTCCCTTATATCTTCCTCCTCAGCTGATACATTCTCCCCTGTTGCAACCTCCTCCCTGCTGTACTCCTTGCTACACCCTCCTTCCCCGTACTCCCTTCCCACCCTCCCAACCTTTTCTCCCCAGTACACCTTCCTTTCCCAGTCAAACCTAGATCTTTCTCTCCACCCTCTTGATGATCATCCATTGCAGGCCATGGCCAAGACCTAGATGTCCTGAAGCAGACCCCAGGCATCAGTGGTGTGACCTTCCACCTTCCGTGAACTGCTTTGCAGTGGAGCCATGTCCATGCAAAGTCATCCAGTATGTGATGCACATGTTCCTCCATGATCAGGTAGCTGTAGGGCTCCAGCATTATCTGCTCCTCAGATGTCCACGATGTGAGCAACGCCCTCACGGTAAGTCTCGACTTCTGCACATCACACTTGTCAAGACATGTTCTGGGCCGACGTGTTTTCCCTCCACCATGCCCGGATGATCGAGCTTGTGGGGATGATTCCATGACAGGGCTTACAATTATATGTTGATGTGTTAAAATGATGTTCCTGATGTGTGGCAGCAGGAGAGGCCATTGACAGGTGGAGCAGATCATCGCAAACTGGTTTCACAACATTGTGAAACTGATTTTTGGCCTTTGTGCCATATTGTCCGCTCACACCTGCCATGACACTTAACACTAACGGAGACAGAAAATTCCAGCCATAGTTTATGAACTTAAGTATGCATTTATTTAGTTTTAACTTTTTTAATGCTTAATTTGATCTTAAAACATTCTCAATTTTAGAGTGTTTCATTGTAGTACTTGACCAGATGCTAATTTTGATGTGTTGGCCAATATTCTGAGTGCACATCCAGTTCAACTGAACAATGGAGCTTTGCTTAATTAGAATGGTCATTCCAGAACTATTCTGCTGAATATATAAACCAATATATTTAAAAGCCCCACAAGCCTGACTCCCAATTTTAAATTCTAATCTCGATTTATTAATAATACATTCCTCAAACTCTCCATAAAAAAAATCTCAACATGTGTCATGAGGAGGCCTGAAAGTGTTTCTTTATGATACCAATAAAACATTGTGGTTTCTGCTTTTCATTAAGCACACCTAATTTCAGCAAAACAGCTCTCACCAAAAAAAGCACTCCCTGGAGGCAACATTCAGGCCATGGTACAATTGTTTAGTTTCCATAGTTTTCTTTCTGCATCTGCTGCTTCTTTGGGCAATTTCAGAAACACTTCTCTCTGAAAAATCCCACCCTGCAGAAATGTGACTTTTATGTTAATAGATCTACACTTCCATGAATATGTGGCCAAAAGAGTTAAAAGAAAATATTTTTAAGATTAACTTTTCAAGCTGTGGGAGAATCCACTCTGACATCTGTATTGGCCAGTCACTCTTTAAAAGCAACTAGCTTTGCTTTAACCTTATAAGTCCCATCTGCAAGGACTTTCTCAGTACAAATCCACTTGTATGATAAAGCTGTTCCTTATCTGATGCCTCAGAATAAACTCCAAATTGTTGTCTTCTATCTAACTTTCTTTGTTTTTGTTCTCTTATTAGTTTATCCTCAATTTTATTGGCAGCCAGCAAAACTTGATGATCTTGAGGACTTCTGCTGTGAGACTGTTCTGAGGTCTTTTCTCATTGGCTAATCTATTCAAACTATGACTTCTGTTCCCACTTCCATGTCTGTCAGGACTGCTACTGTGAGATTGTCCTCTTACACTATCGGAGGGTATTTAACATATGTCACCCGAGCACCCACTCTAGGCAATTGGTCTGTGGATATGATAGCTCTGTCCTGCATGGCGAGCATGAGCACTCATATTACCATTATCCAACCTTTGATCTACTGCATTTAGTTCCTCAGAACACTCATATAAAACATATGAACATTTATGTACAAGGTCATAGAGCCATAGAGTCATTGTGGCACATTCAGCCCACCAAGTCCATGCCGGCTCTCTGTGGAGTAATTCAATTAGTGCCATTCTCCTGCTTTAATCCCATATGCTGCAAATTCACTATCTAACTTTTTTCAGGAATCATTGTTCCTCTCTGCTTCCGTCACCCTCATAGGCAGCGAGCCTCAGGTCATTACCACTCACTGTGTAAAAAAGTTCTTCCTCGCATCTTCCCCGTATCTCAGGCCCAGTACCTTAAATCTGTGTCCCCAAGTCATTGTATGATTAGTTAATAGGAGCAGCTTCTCTGTTTACTTCATTGAAACCTGTTATAATTTGCACACACTTGTCAATGTCCCCTCAATCTCCTCTCCAACCCAATTCTGTAGCTAAAATTCCCCATCACTGTAACCATTCTAGTAAATCTCCTCTGCAAGAATGAGATGCAATACTTTAATTGTGACCTAACCAGAATATAACTCCCCTGATTTTGACTCAATACCTATATTTATGAAGCTCAAGATCCCATGTGCTTGCTAATTATTCCTAGACAGGTGCCATCAGGTCAGACCAGGTCGCAGGGAGTGTGGTCATTAAGCACTCAGACAGTTCAGGGTGTTGTCATCTTTCTGGCATCAAGGGGAAATAGAGGAGGGAGCAAAGCTTCCAGATAGAACATGAGAGTAAAGAAGGCTGCAGCTGGATGGGAACACAACTTTCAGATTTGGCAATATCAAGCAACATCCTCTGCAGGAAGGGCAGAGCACAGGCATGTGGAGGTCAGAGGAGGGGGACGAGGGGCAGGAAGAAAACAGGAGCCATAATCTTAACATAGACTGTATCACTGAAGACGGAGCTACCAGCCGGAGAACCTGTACCACAGGAAACTGGGACTCTCCAGGCAGATGGTCCAAGAGATTTGTTCCCTCATTGTGGAACACTTCACAGCACTGTTTACCTACCAGTAGCTGTCCAAGTCACCGTGACCTTAAACTTCTTCGCTTCTGACTCCTTCCAAGGATCAGCTATGGATCTTGGTGGCATCTGGCAAACGTCTGCCCACAACAGCATCTTGCAACTTTTTGATGCCCTTTTTGTACAAGCTGGACAGTGCATACAATTACAGATAGATGGGTCCTCACAGGCACAGAGGGAGTGGAACACGAAACAGAGCAAGAGGGGCACTACAACAAAAGTCATCTGCTCCACAGGAACCAGCATCGAGCAGGCCATCATATTTCTGATGGTCTGCTGTTAAACAGGTCAGGTGGGGCCCTGCAGTAAACATTTGCAAGGTTCTCCCTCATTGTGGTGGTCTCCATAACATGAGCCTCCAGACAGGTGTGGATGTTGAAGAGGGTGAAGCACTGGATGGACACAGCTCATTGGAGAAAGGAGCCGCGCATGAAAGAGGAGGTGGAGGGAGAAGATGAAGAACACTAAGAAGGCCTGGCTGGACAGGGAGGTGGCCGGGTCCAGAGTGGAGCTTAGGCCGCAACACAGGGCTTGATGGTCACATTAGGATGTCATCGATGCCAGGGATCATCTGATCCATGCTCATTTTGACCGAGTCCCTCTGACATAGGAGGAAAGGCATGATCTGGAACTCATTTTGAGCTGCCTCTTTCTAACACGTTCCATTGAAGATGCAGTCAGGAACATGTAAACTCTAATCTCTGATGAAGGATGTGCATCTATCAGGAGTTTTCACAGTTACTATTTCTAGAACTTTGCATCCCTTCATCCCTCAATTACTGTCCTGCTATTAACAAAAGGAAGTTCAGATCTCTGGTTTCATGTTTCAATGTCTACATGATGCTCAAAAAGACAAACAGTGAAAAAGACCTCAGCGGACCCACTCAGCACTCTGCCTGGTGAGGTGGCCTCCGCTCTTGGCCACTTCTACGTGATGCTCTCATTGTGCCTTTGGAGGAGAAGCAGGCAACCTTCTCAATTGTCTCAGCTTATGGTTGAGATACACATGACAGTCATCCTCATTGTGAAGTTGCCAGTTAGGTCACCTCCAGATACGCTCTCCACCTCCAACACTGGGCCCTGCTGCAGACATGGTCCAATAGTCAGAGGGGATGAATGATGACGGCATTCCATAAGGGGTGGCACTCTCATCCTCAGAGTGACTGCCTCAGCACCTGAATGGTGCTCTGGATGGCTGGAGGGGGCCACCAGTTGGGATGCAACTGGCATCCCCTCCAGACATCTCTCTGGCATCAATGCCACTGACATGTCCAGGCTATATAGTCAGCATTTGTTTCCCATCCCTAAGGTGGTGAGGAGCTGCCTTCTTGGGACTCCAAGAAGTAAAGGTACACCCACAGTGCTGTTAGAAAGGGTGTTCCCAGATTTTGACCCAGTAAAAGTGAAGGAACGATGATATAGTTCCAGGTCAGGATGGTGTGTGGCTTGGAGGGGAACTTGCAGGTGGTGGTGTTCCCATGCATCTGCTGTCCTTGTCCTCCTGGGTGGGTGGCTGTAGAACATTTTAAATTTCCATTTATGTTAACAGCTATTCTATTCTCATATTCTCTCTTAGTCAGGCTTACTTTTCTCTTCACTTTTCATCTCAATCTTTGGTGTTTGACCTGATTCTCACTTAAAGAATCCACCTGATATACATAATACCTCCGCTTTTTTTTTGTTTCATCATATTCTCTATGTTTTTCATCAACCCAAGGAACCCAGGCTTTGATTTCCCTTACTCCTTGCCTTTTTTGGAATGTCCCCAGAATGTCTGAAGAAGCTCCTCTTTTAAAATTACCCGATGTTTTCTTCTATCTACTACTTTGAGTCTGAGATTTTGTAATTAATTCCAATTAATCATGAGGAATGAACCTTAATAGTTTGATTGCTATATTTGATAAATACTGTCTTACGATCATGGCCTATTACATTACCAGGGCTTTTCCGTTCCCAATGACCTCTTTGATAGCTTACCAAATCTCTTGCATTAAACTATATCTCAGATTATCATATATTATACTTCAGCGCTCTCTAATTTTTCTCCAAGACCTCTGCTTTGATGAAAGCCTGTCTCCCTGCATGTAAATAATTCAAGTGTACAAAGGGAATGAATTGTAATAACTAATTGGTTTTGGGACCTGGAAAAAAAAAATTAATTTTGCTTCCAATCTCCACCCCTCCATCATTTTCACATGGTCCATCTTTGACACTTCCCTTCCCTTCCTTGATCTCTCTGTCTCAATCTCTGGTGATAGACTGTCCACCAATATCCATTACAAGCCTACCGACTCCCACAGCTACCTCGACTACAGCTCCTCACACCCCACTTCCTGTAAGGACTCCATCCCATTCTCTCAGCTCCTTCGCCTCCATCACATCTGTTCTGATGATGCTACCTTCAAAAACAGTTCCTTTGACATGTCCTCCTTCTTCCCTAACCGAGGTTTTCCACCCACGGTCATTGACAGGGCCCTCAACCGTGTCCAGCCCATCTTCCGCACATCCGCCCTCAGACCTTCTCCTCCCTCCCAGAAACATGATAGGGTCCCCCTTGTCCTCACTTATCACCCCACCAGCCTCCGCATTCAAAGGATCATCCTCCGCCATTTCCACCAACTCCAGCATGATGCCACCACCAAACACATCTTCCCTTCACCCCCCCCCCCCCCCACCCCTCACCCCCCCACCTTGGTGGCATTCCATAGGGATCGTTCCCTCTGGGACAACCTGGTCCACTCCTCTATCACCTCCTATTCCTCAACCCCACCTATGGCACCTCCCAACGCAAAAGTTGCAACACATGCCCCTTCACTTCCTCTCTCCTCACCGTCCAAAGGCCCAAACGCTCCTTTCAAGTGAAGCAGCCTTTCACTTGCATTTCCCCCAACTTAGTCGACTGCATTCATTGCTCCCAATGCGGTCTCCTCTACATTGGAGAGACCAAACGTAAACTGGGCGACCGTTTGCAGAACACCTGCGGTCTGTCCACAAAGAAGGCCCAAACCTCCCTGTTGCTTGCCATTTTAACACTCCACCCTGCTCTCTTGCCCATGTGTCTGTCCTTGGCTTGCTGCATTGTTCCAGTGAAGCCCAATGCAAACTGGAGGAACAGCACCTCATCTTCCGACTAAGCACTTTACAGCCTTCCAGACTGAATATTGAATTCAACAACTTTAGATGTTGAACTCCCTCCTCCATCCCCACCCCCTTTCCGTTTCTTCCCCCTCCCTTTTGTTTTTTCCAATCATTTATATAGATTTTTCTTTTCCCACCTATTTACATTACTTTTATTTTTATACCTTTTATGCCCGGTTAGTCTTATTCCACCCCACCCCCACTAGAGCTGTACCTTGAGTGTCCTGCCATCCATTCTTAATTAGCACATTTGTTTAGATAATATCACCACCTTCAACACCTCTTAGTTCTTTTTTCTGTGACATCTTTTGATTATTTGCTCCTATCACTGCTTGCTTGTCCCTACAACCACACCCCCCCACTTCTCTTCCAACCCCCCCCCACCCCACTGCTAAACCAGCTTATATTTCACCCTTCTCCTTGGATTCACCCAGCTCTGTTGAAGGGTCACGAGGACTCGAAACGTCAACTCTTTTCTTCTCCGCCGATGCTGCCAGACCTGCTGAGTTTTTCCAGGTAATTCTGTTTTTGTTTTGAATTTCCAGCGTCCGCAGTTTTTTGTTTTTAACATTTTAACCAGTCTGCCCAGATACTGATGAATTACAAGGACAAAGTTAAAGAAGTCCACAACCAACACATTAATTACAGGACTAAAATTCCTTGTGACCAGTATCATTTGTTTGGATTGATCATTATATCCAGTTAGAATCAGTAGCCTGTCCATATGAGACACCTGAGCACAATCAAGTAATTTGAATACTGTTACTGATCTAGTGATCCCCAAATTGAACCTTGTCAATCCTTCATTCAATTTGTTAAAGTCATTGGTACATTCCTCCACAGAATGATCATTTGTTTTCTGAAATCTATGAAATTCTGACCATGCCTCATAGATCACAAATCATCTTTTTTGTAAATTCCATACAAGTACTCTGTTAGAAGGTCCAACTTTCATCAGTGTCCAACTGATGGTCATCCATCTCACAAAATACTTTGCTTCTGATTTCATTTCTTGTAGGAAGTGACAATGCCAATAACATACCATGTTTTTCTTTAGTAGGGACATTATAATGTCCACATATCCACTTCATTCTTCTACTTCTCATATGGTCAGACACCAAGAATATTCTAGGGTAATCATACCATGACACTTTGCACTTCTGCCATTTTCCCCTATGGCCATATGGATTCTAATTTTCTGTCTGAAAAATATTTCTTGGTATCCAACCTTCACTTTTAGGCAATCATCACCTGCTACCACAACACAAAAGCAAAATACTGTGGATGTTGGAAATCTGAAATAAACATAGGAAGTGCTAGAAATACTCATCAGATCAGGCAGCATTTGTGGATAGAAAAAAGAGTTAGCATTTCAGGTCTGAGACCTTTCATATGCGATACAGAATGTGCAGATACAAAATGTCTCTTCCTCTCCATGGTTGCACCTAGGCCTCCACTGCAATATCAAAAAACTTTGATGTTTGGTCTCTTACATACATGTTTACCCATTTTCCATTATATGAAAACACAGATTCCACTCACAAAGGATACCAGCCACATTGCACGTGCTCTTCACGAGATGCAGGTTTCCGAAGAGTCAGTGCTTCACAAACTATTTCCCCACTTTAAAATGAATGTGACCCCAGATGCCAACAAAAACCAAATAGCAGTAAAGCAGCAATAGTAGAATTCAGCACATAATTATTAAAGTTTTGCATATTACAGATCAATCTATTCTATTAATACTCTGCTTGAAGGCAGGTCCTTGGCTCTATGTCTGCTAATGCTTCAATCTGAACTGTTTTTCTTGGCAGCTTTTGTCAGGGGTAGTTTGACATTGCCTTCTACTCCCATGAGCAGAGAAAGGAGGCAGGACACTGGTATACCTCAGCCATATTGGGACTCAAATTCACGCTGTCGGCGTTACTCTGAACCATATGCTATTCATCAAGCCAACTGAGCTAACCGGCCCCCAAGATCAACATATAAAAATGGAAATCTGTGTTTTTAAAGTACTTCAGTCCCTCACCTAACACCCTCTTATAAACACACACATACACACACATACACATACACTCTAATCAGCCACTCCCCACAAACACTGTAATCAGCCCTCCAACACCCCACCAAGTACTGTAATCAGTCCCTCTGACCCCACATAGGTCAGCTAGCCAGTGGTGGCCGCTGGAAAGTGGCAGCAGCTCCATCTTGAGAATAATGCTGCCAGTGTTGAGATTGGATCTGAAAGACTCAATAGGAGATGGATGGAATGCTTTTCCATAGAACCAGGTTATTTC
Source organism: Carcharodon carcharias (assembly GCF_017639515.1). Taxonomy (NCBI): domain Eukaryota; kingdom Metazoa; phylum Chordata; class Chondrichthyes; order Lamniformes; family Lamnidae; genus Carcharodon; species Carcharodon carcharias. The sequence goes on along the minus strand of NC_054478.1, from coordinate 115,539,353 downwards.
CCTTCAATAATGCAGCAATAAAGTGCAGATCACAATGATACAACTCAGAAAAATAATCTGAGCGATGAGCAGGACAAGGGCAAAACCAGATGCCTCCAAGGCCTCAGTGCTGGTGAAGGGCACAGCCTCAGGAGGGGGAGCTTGAGTTTTCTGCTATTGCAATTGAAGCTGAGACCCAAATTTTGGAAACCATTGCTTTAAGTAGTATTAGCCACTCTCAGAATTGGGTCTTCTGCTGATATATGTAGCTAACAAACAGAGGCGGAGAGGATAGCATGGCCGCACACAGTAATCAGGTGAAACAGCAAGCAGCACCAATTTAACATGCTGTCTGCAACACAACGAACAGTCACAAGGTGATCACGTACTGCAATTTCCATAAAGGCAAAATACTGCGGATGCTGGAAACCTGAAACAAAAGCAAAAATTGTTGGTAAAACTCAGCAGGTCAGACAGCATCTGTGGAGAGAAAGATAGAGTTAACATTTCAAGTCAGTGAAGAAGAGTCATACAGACACGAAATGTTGACTCTGTCTTTCTCTCCATAGATGCTGTCAGACCTGCTGAATTTTTCCAGAATTTTTGTTTTTGTTGCTGCGATTTCCATACTTGTTTCCAAGGATTACCTAATTTATCCCCATAAATCCAATAGCTTGAGTTTTTTAAGATTCATATTTTTAGTTGATTGTGAGATATATTTTTAAAATGCATGGATGTTGCTTTGAATAATGATGTTGCTTTGAATAATTATGTTTTGTGTTATTTATTTAAGGCATTATTTGAAAAATCCTGGGCACAATCGAAATTGGCCTCATTTCAAAAGTTTAAATGACTGCATTTGAGAACTTGCTGTCATGTTTCAGTGAAAGAATCAACTGAAACATCAAGTAAAATTTAAGAGGGAAAACACAGGAGCTTCTGTAGCTTGTGTTTGGAATATTATCACTAAAGTGCCAAATGTCTCGGTGCTGGATATTTAGACTCACAGCTGTAAAGACACTTTTGATTGTAGACATGTGTTGACCTCATTCACTAACCACCAAGCTGATAAATTGCTATTTTGCTATCTAGTGCATTTTAATGGCTAAAGCTGGACATGTTTCACTGAATGCATGGTTACTGTCAAACAGAAGAATTCCATCAGACAGGGATATAAAGCCCAGGGCCAATAAGTTGGTTGTAAACAGGAATGTTCATTTATGGGACACAAACTTTGGCACTTTGAAAGAGATATGAAATGGATATATTCAAAAATGTTGGTGACCCTCAAGCTTGGATTTCAATAGTTGCACAGATTTGAGAGTTTGAAAGAGAATCAGTTAGAGTAGGAAGTGCCTGCAGTGTGGTTTGATTTCAGTCCAATGTGGATGTGGGCAGAGCAAAAGCATGTCATAGATATTATGATGGAGGACATGAGGCCAATATGGAGAACTGCCTTCCAGAAACAGCACCACAAATCTCCAAGGCAAGAATAACAAGATGTAGCTACAAGTGTGACTTCATCAGAGAGATACCATACACCTGCAGACAATTTCAAACAGAAGCTTAATGGTCTTGTCAGTCAAGGTACGAAAACAAATCCAACATCCAGTGCTAGATGAGCAGTTCATTTCCTCCAATTAAATATTGGGTAGTCTGAAGCCACTGCTTTCAGTCTTCACTACAAGTTCCATTCCCTAGCTACTGAGCCTACCCCTCTCTCTGCAACAGTCTGAGATTAAATCAGTCTGTTTGCAAACTTAGTATCACAATTGACCATGAGGTGAGCTTCCAACCTCATATTTGTGGCATCACTAAAACCACCTTTTTGCACCTCTGTAATATTACCTGACTTTACCTGTCTCAGCTCATCTACTGTTGAAAACCCGGTCACGATTTTACGAGCAGTGCCAAGGTGCAGCTGCCAGGGCAGGAAGTGGATGGCACTTGGCTCCTAACCCGATCAAATGATTGCATTGCTATATCGAGCTGGCTAACCAATTTGGCAAAGCGAGTAGGGCAGCCATTCCGAGAATGGAGGCCAGCACTGAGGCAGTGGCTGTGGGATTCACTGACGATGGTAGATGTGCTGGCATCATTCTTAAGGGAGCACAGCTGAAGCCTTCCTTGACTGGAGCCAGCCTTGTTTGAAGCCATCCTTCCCTGAAGATCCAACCAGCAGTCCAACCCTGCCAGTGGGAGAAGGCCAACAGGTCAGCAAAGCAGACCTTGCAGAGTCCAGTGGAATAAGGCATTTGTCAGCTTGGCAGAAGGAAGATCCTGAGTGGCCCCAAGCTTCAGTGGCAGCTCCCTGTATTTTCCCCACCAGCTGCTCAGGATAGAGGTAAAGTCCTTATCCCCATGGACGGAAGGAGGAGACCTCTCCACCTAATTTAGAAAGCCTGGATGGAGGTCACAGAGGAAGTCAGTCACTGTGGAGTCATCAGGAGAACCTGGCTGCAATACCACGTGTGAATGACCTTGTCTGTTTCGTCAAGATGAGTACCCCATACACAGTTCCCTTAGGAGTCAGTAAATGGATGTGTGTGAGGGTGTGGCTGCTGGGGAGGGAGACCCCACTCAGTCAATGGAAATGGTGTCAGCCTGCAGCCCTCCTATGAAAGGAGAGGAGGCAACTTGGTCAACAGGCACTAGTCAGTCAATGGTGACATTTTCACAGTCACTTCAGAATGACCTAACACCAGGCGCATTTGAGTGCCCCCAAAATGGACAGCGAGGGTATCAGCCAGTTAGGAATTGTGCCTGTTATTTTGGGTCAGCCAACATTCCTCTCCCTTGTTCCCGCAGGGAATGTGAAATAAAGGGCCAAGACAGGTGATGAGGTTCTATTTCTTGCCACCCTCATATCCATGTAAGAGGAAGCCCTGGAACTGGCAGGGCAGCATGGTGGCCACTGCACTGTAAATGCTGAAGCAGAAGTGCATGTGCGAGAGGTCCTTAGCCATGTATGAGGGATAGTGTTTCTGTGTCCTCCAGTGTGCAGACAGTAAGTCCTCAATTTAAGTCACCCTGCTTAATGTTGTTTTGTGTTAAAGCCTTTATCCTTTAGTGCCTATTCTGCCGATTTACATTGTGATTTACGTTTTTACTTCATTATCATGCATTGTGCATTGTCATAACCTTCAGCAGAGCAATGGAACAGTGCTGTCAGGAGGCTTGTGTGCAACCTCAGCAGTTGGCTTTGGCGATTCCCAGATCAGATCACCTTTTGCCCTGCTGGTTGCCCTACTCCCAACCTGCTCTGGCCCTGATTGCAGCCTCCCTCCCGCCCTATTCGCTCCCTCACTCCCGCCCTACTCGCTGCCTCACTCCTATCATATCTTGCACTGCTTGCAGCCTCACTCCCACTCTGCTCCCACCCTGCCCACTGTACCACTCCCACCATGCTCCTGCCCTGCTCACTGCCTCACTCCTGCCCTGCTCACTGCCTCACTCCTGCCCAGCTCGCTGCCACACTCCCACCCTGCGCGTTGCCTCACTACCACCCTGCTACCGGCTTGCTCACTGCCTCACTCCTAGCCGCCTTGCTGTATCACTCCGGCTCTGCTCCTATCCTGCTCACTGCCTCACTCCCACCATGCTCCTGCCCTGCTCCTTGCCTCACTCCCACCATGCTCCTGCCCTACTCCTTGCCTCACTCCCACCATGCTCCTGCCTTGCTACTTGCCTCATACCCATTCTGCTCTCGCTCTGCTCGCTGCCTCACTCCCAACCTGCTCATTGCCTCACTCCCATCCAGCCAGGTGCCTCACTCCTACGGTGCTGGCTGCCTCATTCGCGTTCTTCCCGCTGCCTCACTCCTACCCTGCGCACTGCCTCACTCGCTCCTACTCGCTGCCTCATTCCCACCCTCCTCGCTCCTTCACTCCCACCCTGCTCACTGCCTCACTCCCATCCTGCTCAATGCCTCACTCCCACCTTCCACACTGCCTCACTCCCACCCTCCTCACTCCCACCCTCCTCACTGCCTCAGTCCCACCCTCCTCGCTGCCTCACTCCCGCCCTGCTCGCTGCCTCACTCCCACCCGGCTCACATCCTACCCTGTTCACGGTCGCCCTCCCAGCCATCCCGCTACCTCAATCCCGCCCTGCTCACTGCCACACTCCTGCCCTGCTCAATGCCTCAAAAGCGCCCTCTGCACTGCCTCACCCCAACCCTACTCGCTGATTCACTCCCACCTTGCTCGCTGCCTCACTCTCACCCTGCTCACTGCCTCACTCCCAGCCTTCCTGTTGCCTCACTCTCACCCTCCTCACTGCCTCACTCCCACCCTGCTCACTGCCCCACTCCCACCCTGCACACATCCACACTCCCACCCTGATCACTGCCTCACTCCCAGCCTTCCCGCTGCCTCACTGTCACCCTTCCCACTGCCTCACTCCCACCCTGCTCTCTCCCTCACTCCCACACCGGTCACTGCCTCACATCCACCCTCTCCTCACTGCCTCAATCCCACCCTTCCCGCTGCTTCACTCCCGCCCTCCTCACTGCCTCACTCATGACCTGCTCACTGCCTCAAACCCACCCTCCTCACTGCCTCACTTCCACCCCTTCCGCTGCTTCACACCCACCTTCCTCACTGCCTCACTTGCACCCCTTCCGCTGCCTCACTCCCGCCCTGCTCACTGCCTCACTCCCGCCCTGCTCACTGCCTCACTCCCACCCTGCTCACTGACTCACTCGCACCAAGTTCACTGCCTCACTCCCAGCCTTCTCGCTGCCTCACTCCTGCCCTGTTCAGAACCTCACTCCCACCCTGCTCACTGCCTCACTCCCGCCCTGCTCACTGCCTCACACCGGCCCTGCTCACTGCCTCACTCCTGCTCTGCTCACTGCCTCACTCCCACCCTGCTCACTGCCTCACTCCCGCCCTGCTCACTGCCTCACTCCTGCTCTGCTCGCTGACTCACTCCCGCCCTGCGACTATCCTGCTCACTGCCTCACTGCTGACTTGTTTGCTCCCTCACTCCTGACCGGTTTGCACTCTGCTCACTGCCTCACTCCCATCCTTCCCGCTGCCTCACTCCCGCTCTGCTCACTGCCTCACTCCCATCCTTCCCGCTGCCTCACTCCCACTCTGCTCACTGCCTCACTCCCATCCTTCCCGCTGCCTCACTCCCGCTCTGCTCACTGCCTCACTCCCATCCTTCCCGCTGCCTCACTCCCGCTCTGCTCACTGCCTCACTCCCATCCTTCCCGCTGCCTCACTCCCGCTCTGCTCACTGCCTCACTCCCACCCTTCCCGCAGCCTCACTCTCACCCTGCTCGTTGTCTCACTCGCACCCTCCTCACTGCCTCACTCCCACTTGACTCACATCCTACCCTGTTCACGGTCGCCCTGCCGGCCATCCCGCTGCCTCAATCCCGCCCTGCTCACTGCCACACTCCTGCCCTGCTCACTGCCTCACTAGCGCCCTCTGCACTGCCTCACTCCAACCCTACTCGCAGCCTCATTCCCGCCCTGCTCACTGCCTCACTCCCACCCTGCTCACTGCCTCACTCCCACCCTTCCCGCTGCCTCACTCTCACCCTTCCCGCTGCCACACACCCACCCTGCTCTCTGCCTCACTCCCACACCGGTCACTGCCTCACATCCACCCTCTCCTCACTGCCTCAATCCCACCCTTCCCGCTGCTTCACTCCCGCCCTCCTCACTGCCTCACTCATGACCTGCTCACTGCCACACACCCACCCTCCTCACTGCCTCACTTGCACCCCTTCCGCTGCCTCACACCCACCCTCTTCACTGCCTCACTTGCAACCCTTCCGCTGCTTCACACCCACCCTGCTCACTGCCTCACTCCAACCATACACGGTGCCTCACTCCCACCCTGCTCACTGCCTCACTCCCACCCTCATCTGCCCCAATCCCACCCTTCTCACTGCCTCACTCACACCCTACTCGCTGCCTCACTCACACCCTGCTCGTTGTCGCAATCCCACCCGCCTCACTGCCTCACTCCCACCCTGCTCGCTGCCTCACTCCCACCCTGCTCGCTGCCTCACTCCCGCCCTGCTCGTTGTCTCACTACCACCCTGATCGCTGCCTCACTCCCACCCTGCTCGTAGTCTCACTACCACCCTGCTCGCTGCCTCACTCCCACCCTGCTCGCTGCCTCACTCCCACCCTGCTCGCTGCCTCACTCCCATCCTGCTCGTTGTCTCACTCCCACCCTCCTCGCTACCTCACTCCCACCCTCTCACTGTCTCACACCGGCCCTGCTCCTTACCACACTCCAGCCTTGTTCACTGCCTCACTCCCGCCCTGCTCACTGCCTCACTCCCATCCTGCTCACTGCCTCACTCCCACCCTGCTCACTGCCTCACTCCCACCCTGCTCACTGCCTCACTCCCACCCTGCTCACTGACTCACTCACACCAAGTTCACTGCCTCACTCCCAGCCTTCTCGCTGCCTCACTCCTGCCCTGTTCAGACCCTCACTCCCACCCTGCTCACTGCCTCACACCGGCCCTGCTCACTGCGTCACTCCCGCTCTGCTCGCTGACTCACTCCCGCCCTGCGCCTATCCTGCTCACTGCCTCACGGCTGACTTGTTTGCTCCCTCACTACTGACCGGTTCGCACCTTGCTCACTGCCTCACTCCCATCCTTCCCGCAGCCTCACTCCCGCTTTGCTCACTGCCACACGCCCATCCTTCCCGCTGCCTCACTCCCGCTCTGCTCACTGCCTCACTCCCATCCTTCCCGCTGCTTCACTCCCGCCCTCCTCACTGCCTCACTCATGACCTGCTCACTGCCTCACACCCACCCTCCTCACTGCCTCACTTGCACCCCTTCCGCTGCCTCACACCCACCCTCTTCACTGCCTCACTTGCAACCCTTCCGCTGCTTCACACCCACCCTGCTCACTGCCTCACTCCAACCATACACGCTGCCTCACTCCCACCCTGCTCACTGCCTCACTCCCACCCTCATCTGCCCCAATCCCACCCTTCTCAATGCCTCACTCACACCCTACTCGCTGCCTCACTCACACCCTGCTCGTTGTCGCAATCCCACCCTCCTCACTGCCTCACTCCCACCCTGCTCGCTGCCTCACTCCCACCCTGCTCGCTGCCTCACTCCCACCCTGCTCGCTGCCTCACTCCCACCCTGCTCGTTGTCTCACTACCACCCTGATCGCTGCCTCACTCCCACCCTGCTCGTTGTCTCACTACCACCCTGCTCGCTGCCTCACTCCCACCCTGCTCGCTGCCTCACTCCCACCCTGCTCGTTGTCTCACTCCCACCCTCCTCGCTACCTCACTCCCACCCTGCTCACTGCCTCACACCGGCCCTGCTCCTTACCGCACTCCAGCCTTGTTCACTGCCTCACTCCTGCCCTGCTCACTGCCTCACTCCCATCCTGCTCACTGCCTCACTCCCACCCTGCTCACTACCTCACTCCCACCCTGCTCACTGACTCACTCACACCAAGTTCACTGCCTCACTCCCAGCCTTCTCGCTGCCTCACTCCTGCCCTGTTCAGACCCTCACTCCCACCCTGCTCACTGCCTCACACCGGCCCTGCTCACTGCCTCACTCCCGCTCTGCTCGCTGACTCACTCCCGCCTTGCGCCTATCCTGCTCACTGCCTCACGGCTGACTTGTTTGCTCCCTCACTACTGACCGGTTCGCACCTTGCTCACTGCCTCACTCCCATCCTTCCCGCAGCCTCACTCCCGCTTTGCTCACTGCCTCACTCCCAGCATGCCCGCTGGCTCACTCCCACTCTGCTCACTGCCTCACTCCCAGCCCACCTCACTGCCTCATTCCTGACCTGCTCCCTGCCTCACTCCCAGCCTGCACACTGCCTCACTCCTAGACCTCCTCACTGCCTCACACCCACCCTCCTCACTGCCTCACTCACACCCCTTCCGCTGCCTCACACCCACCCTGCTCACTGCCTCACTCCAACCATACACGCTGCCTCACTCCCACCCTGCTCACTGCCTCACTCCCACCATTCTCACTGCCTCACTCCCACCCTTACCGCTGCTTCACTCCCGCCCTCCTCACTGCCTCACTCATGACCTGCTCACTGCCTCACACCCACCCTCCTCACTGCCTCACTTGCACCCCTTCCGCTGCCTCACACCCACCCTCCTCACTGCCTCACTTGCACCACTTCCGCTGCTTCACACCCACCCTGCTTACTGCCTCACTCCAACCACACACGCTGCCTCACTCCCACCCTGCTCACTGCCTCACTCCCACCCTCATCTGCCTCAATCCCACCCTTCTCACTGCCTCACTCCCACTCTGCTCACTGCCTCACTCCCAGTCTTCCTGCTGCTTCACTCCCACCCGTTCACAGCCTCACTACCACCCTGCTCACTGCCTCACTCCCACTCTACTCACTTCCTCACTCCCACCCCTCCCGCTGCCTCACTCCCACCCTACTCGCTGCCTCACTCACACCCTGCTCGCTGCCTCACTCCCACCCTGCTCGCTGCCTCACTCCCACCCTGCTCGTTGTCTCACTCCCACCCTCCTCGCTACCTCACACCCGCCCTGCTCACTGCCTCACACCGGCCCTGCTCCTTACCGCACTCCAACCTTGTTCACTGCCTCACTCCCGCGCTGCTCACTGCCTCACTCCCACCCTGCTCACTGACTCTCTTGCACCAAGTTCACTGCCTCACTCCCAGCCTTCTCGCTGCCTCACTCCTATCCTGTTCAGAGCCTCACTCCCACCCTGCTCACTGCCTCACTCCCGCCCTGCTCACTGCCTCACTCCCATCCTTCCCGCTGCCTCACTCCCGCTCTGCTCACTGCCTCACTCCCAGCATGCCCGCTGGCTCACTCCCGCTCTGCTCACTGCCTCACTCCCAGCCCACCTCACTGCCTCATTCCTGACCTGCTCCCTGCCTCACTCCCAGCCGGCACACTGCCTCACTCCTAGACCTCCTCACTGCCTCACACCCGCCCTCCTCACTGCCTCACTCGCACCCCTTCCGCTGCCTCACTCCCACCATTCTTACTGCCTCACTCCCACCCTTCTCACTGCCTCACTCCCAGCCCTGCTCACTGCCTCACACCGGCCCTGCTCACTGCCTCACTCCCACCCTGCTCACTGCCTCACACCGGCCCTGCTCACTGCCTCACTCCCGCCCTGCTCACTGCCTCATACAGGCCCTGCTCACTGCCTCACTCCCGCTCTGCTCGCTGCCTCAATCCCACCCTTCCCGCTGCTTCACTCCCGCCCTCCTCACTGCCTCACTCTTGACCTGCTCACTGCCTCACACCCACCCTCCTCACTGCCTCACTTGCACCCCTTCCGCTGCCTCACACCCACCCTCCTCACTGCCTCACTTGCACCCCTTCCGCTGCTTCACACCCACCCTGCTCACTGCCTCACTCCAACCATACACGGTGCCTCACTCCCACCCTGCTCACTGCCTCACTCCCACCCTCATCTGCCTCAATCCCACCCTTCTCACTGCCTCACTCCCACTCTGCTCACTGCCTCACTCCCAGCCTTCCTGCTGCTTCACTCCCACCCGTTCACAGCCTCACTACCACCCTGCTCACTGCCTCACTCCCACTCTACTCACTTCCTCACTCCCACCCCTCCCGCTGCCTCACTCCCACCCTACTCGGTGCCTCACTCACACCCTGCTCGCTGCCTCACTCCCACCCTGCTCGCTGCCTCACTCCCAACCTGCTCGCTGCCTCACTCCCACCCTGCTCGTTGTCTCACTCCCACCATCCTCGCTACCTCACTCCCGCCCTGCTCACTGCCTCACACCGGCCCTGCTCCTTACCGCACTCCAGCCTTGTTCACTGCCTCACTCCCGCCCTGCTCACTGCCTCACTCCCACCCTGCTCACTGCCTCACTCCCACCCTGCTCACTGCCTCACTCCCACCCTGCTCACTGACTCACTCGCACCAAGTTCACTGCCTCACTCCCAGCCTTCTCGCTGCCTCACTCCTGCCCTGTTCAGAGCCTCACTCCCACTCTGCTCACTGACTCACTCCCACTCTGCTCTCTGCCTCACACCGGCCCTGCTCACTGCCTCACACCGGCGCTGCTCACTGCCTCACTCCCGCTCTGCTCGCTGACTCACTCCCGCTCTTCCCGCTGCTTCACTCCCGCCCTGCTCACTGCCTCACTCCCGCTCTGCTCGCTGACTCACTCCCGCCCTGCCCCTATCCTGCTCACAGCCTCACTGCTGACGTGTTTGCTCCCTCACTCCTGACCGGTTCGCACCTTGCTCACTGCCTCATTCCCATCCTTCCCGCAGCCTCACTCCCGCTCTGCTCACTGCCTCACTCCCATCGGTCCCGCTGCCTCAATCCCGCTCTGCTCACTGCCTCACTCCCATCCTTCCCGCAGCCTCACTCCCGCTCTGCTCACTGCCTCACTCCCAGCCCTCCTCACTGCCTCATTCCTGACTGCTCCCTGCCTCACTCCCATCCTTCCCGCTGCTTCACTCTCACCCTCCTCACTGCCTCACTCCCACCCTTCCCGCTGCTTCACTCTCACCCTCCTCACTGCCTCACTCCCATCCTTCCCACTGCTTCACTCTCACCCTCCTCACTGCCTCACTCCCACCCTTCCTGCTGCTTCACTCTCACCCTCCTCACTCCCTCACTCCCACCCTTCCCGCTGCTTCACTCTCACCCTCCTCACTGCCTCACTCCCATCCTTCCCGCTGCTTCACTCTCACCCTCCTCACTGCCTCACTCCCACCCTTCCCACTGTTTCACTCTCACCCTCCTCATTGACTCACTCCCACCCTCCTTGCTGCCTCACTCCCGCTCTGCTCACTGCCTCACTCCCAGCCCTACTCACTGCCTCATTCCTGACCTGCTCACTGCCTCACTCACACCCAGCTCGCTGCCTCACTCCCACCCTCCTCACTGCCTCACTCCCACCCTGCTCGCTGCCTCACTCCCACCCTGCTCGCTGCCTCACTCCCACCCTGCTCGCTGCCTCACTCCCACCCTGCTCACTGCCTCACACCGGCCCTGCTCCTTACCACACTCCAGCCTTGTTCACTGCCTCACTCCCGCCCTGCTCACTGCCTCACTCCCATCATGCTCACTGCCTCAATCCCACCCTGCTCACTGACTCACTCGCACCAAGTTCACTGCCTTTCTCCGGCCCTGCTCACTGCCTCACACCGGCCCTGCTCACTGCCTCACTCCCGCTCTGCTCGCTGACTCACTCCCGCCCTGCGCCTATCCTGCTCACTGCCTCACTGCTGACTTGTTTGCTCCCTCACTCCTGACCGGTTCGCACCTTGCTCACTGCCTCACTCCCATCCTTCCTGCAGGCTCACTCCCGCTCTGCTCACTGCCTCACTCCCATCCTTCCCGCTGCCTCACTCCCACCCTGCGCGTTGCCTCACTACCACCCTGCTACCAGCTTGCTCACCGCCTCACTCCTAGCCTCCTCGCTGTATCACTCCGGCTCTGCTCCTATCCTGCTCACTGCCTCACTCCCACCATGCTCCTGCCCTGCTCCTTGCCTCACTCCCACCATGCTCCTGCCCTACTCCTTGCCTCACTCCCACCATGCTCCTGCCTTGCTACTTGCCTCATACCCATTCTGCTCTCGCTCTGCTCGCTGCCTCACTCCCAACCTGCTCATTGCCTCACTCCCATCCAGCCAGGTGCCTCACTCCTACGGTGCTGGCTGCCTCATTCGCATTCTTCCCGCTGCCTCACTCCTACCCTGCGCACTGCCTCACTCGCTCCTACTCGCTGCCTCATTCCCACCCTCCTCGCTCCTTCACTCCCACCCTGCTCACTGCCTCACTCCCATCCTGCTCAATGCCTCACTCCCACCTTCCACACTGCCTCACTCCCACCCTCCTCACTCCCACCCTCCTCACTGCCTCAGTCCCACCCTCCTCGCTGCCTCACTCCCGCCCTGCTCGCTGCCTCACTCCCACCCGGCTCACATCCTACCCTGTTCACAGTCGCCCTCCCAGCCATCCCGCTACCTCAATCCCGCCCTGCTCACTGCCACACTCCTGCCCCACTCAATGCCTCAAAAGCGCCCTCTGCACTGCCTCACCCCAACCCTACTCGCTGACTCACTCCCACCTTGCTCGCTGCCTCACTCTCACCCTGCTCACTGCCTCACTCCCAGCCTTCCTGTTGCCTCACTCTCACCCTCCTCACTGCCTCACTCCCACCCTGCTCACTGCCCCACTCCCACCCTGCACACATCCTCACTCCCACCCTGATCACTGCCTCACTCCCAGCCTTCCCGCAGCCTCACTGTCACCCTTCCCACTGCCTCAATCCCACCCTGCTCTCTGCCTCACTCCCACACCGGTCACTGCCTCACATCCACCCTCTCCTCACTGCCTCAATCCCACCCTTCCCGCTGCTTCACTCCCGCCCTCCTCACTGCCTCACTCATGACCTGCTCACTGCCTCACACCCACCCTCCTCACTGCCTCACTTGCACCCCTTCCGCTGCCTCACACCCACCCTCCTCACTGCCTCACTTGCAACCCTTCCGCTGCTTCACACCCACCCTGATCACTGCCTCACTCCAACCATACACGGTGCCTCACTCACACCCTGCTCACTGCCTCACTCCCACCCTCATCTGCCCCAATCCCACCCTTCTCACTGCCTCACTCACACCCTACTCGCTGCCTCACTCACACCCTGCTCGTTGTCGCACTCCCACCCTCCTCACTGCCTCACTCCCACCCTGCTCGCTGCCTCACTCCCACCCTGCTCGCTGCCTCACTCCCACACTGCTCGTTGTCTCACTACCACCCTGATCGCTGCCTCACTCCCACCCTGCTCGTTGTCTCACTACCACCCTGCTCGCTGCCTCACTCCCACCCTGCTCGCTGCCTCACTCCCACCCTGCTCGCTGCCTCACTCCCACCCTGCTCGTTGTCTCACTCCCACCCTCCTCGCTACCTCACTCCCACCCTGCTCACTGTCTCACACCGGCCCTGCTCCTTACCACACTCCAGCCTTGTTCACTGCCTCACTCCCGCCCTGCTCACTGCCTCACTCCCATCCTGCTCACTGCCTCACTCCCACCCTGCTCACAGCCTCGCTCCCACCCTGCTCACTGCCTCACTCCCACCCTGCTCACTGACTCACTCACACCAAGTTCACTGCCTCACTCCCAGCCTTCTCGCTGCCTCACTTGCACCACTTCCGCTGCTTCACACCCACCCTGCTTACTGCCTCACTCCAACCACACACGCTGCCTCACTCCCACCCTGCTCACTGCCTCACTCCCACCCTCATCTGCCTCAATCCCACCCTTCTCACTGCCTCACTCCCACTCTGCTCACTGCCTCACTCCCAGTCTTCCTGCTGCTTCACTCCCACCCGTTCACAGCCTCACTACCACCCTGCTCACTGCCTCACTCCCACTCTACTCACTTCCTCACTCCCACCCCTCCCGCTGCCTCACTCCCACCCTACTCGCTGCCTCACTCACACCCTGCTCGCTGCCTCACTCCCACCCTGCTCGCTGCCTCACTCCCAACCTGCTCGCTGCCTCACTCCCACCCTGCGCGTTGCCTCACTACCACCCTGCTACCGGCTTGCTCACTGCCTCACACCTAGCCTCCTCGCTGTATCACTCCGGCTCTGCTCCTATCCTGCTCACTGCCTCACTCCCACCATGCTCCTGCCCTAATCCTTGCCTCACTCCCACCATGCTCCTGCCTTGCTACTTGCCTCATACCCATTCTGCTCTCGCTCTGCTCGCTGCCTCACTCCCAACCTGCTCATTGCCTCACTCCCATCCAGCCAGGTGCCTCACTCCTACGGTGCTGGCTGCCTCATTCGTGTTCTTCCCGCTGCCTCACTCCTACCCTGCGCACTGCCTCACTCGCTCCTACTCGCTGCCTCATTCCCACCCTCCTCGCTCCTTCACTCCCACCCTGCTCACTGCCTCACTCCCATCCTGCTCAATGCCTCACTCCCACCTTCCACACTGCCTCACTCCCACCCTCCTCACTCCCACCCTCCTCACTGCCTCAGTCCCACCCTCCTCGCTGCCTCACTCCCGCCCTGCTCGCTGCCTCACTCCCACCCGGCTCACATCCTACCCTGTTCACGGTCGCCCTCCCAGCAATCCCGCTACCTCAATCCCGCCCTGCTCACTGCCACACTCCTGCCCCACTCAATGCCTCAAAAGCGCCCTCTGCACTGCCTCACCCCAACCCTACTCGCTGACTCACTCCCACCTTGCTCGCTGCCTCACTCTCACCCTGCTCACTGCCTCACTCCCAGCCTTCCTGTTGCCTCACTCTCACCCTCCTCACTGCCTCACTCCCACCCTGCTCACTGCCCCACTCCCACCCTGCACACATCCTCACTCCCACCCTGATCACTGCCTCACTCCCAGCCTTCCCGCAGCCTCACTGTCACCCTTCCCACTGCCTCAATCCCACCCTGCTCTCTGCCTCACTCCCACACCGGTCACTGCCTCACATTCACCCTCTCCTCACTGCCTCAATCCCACCCTTCCTGCTGCTTCACCCCCGCCCTCCTCACTGCCTCACTCCCACCCTTCCCGCTGCTTCACTCTCACCCTCCTCACTGCCTCACTCCCATCCTTCCCACTGCTTCACTCTCACCCTCCTCACTGCCTCACTCCCACCCTTCCCGCTGCTTCACTCTCACCCTCCTCACTCCCTCACTCCCACCCTTCCCGCTGCTTCACTCTCACCCTCCTCACTGCCTCACTCCCATCCTTCCCGCTGCTTCACTCTCACCCTCCTCACTGCCTCACTCCCACCCTTCCCACTGTTTCACTCTCACCCTCCTCACTGACTCACTCCCACCCTCCTTGCTGCCTCACTCCCGCTCTGCTCACTGCCTCACTCCCAGCCCGACTCACTGCCTCATTCCTGACCTGCTCACTGCCTCACTCCCACCCTGCTCACTGCCTCACTCCCACCCTTCCCGCTGCCTCACTCTCACCCTTCCCGCTGCCACACACCCACCCTGCTCTCTGCCTCACTCCCACACCGGTCACTGCCTCACATCCACCCTCTCCTCACTGCCTCAATCCCACCCTTCCCGCTGCTTCACTCCCGCCCTCCTCACTGCCTCACTCATGACCTGCTCACTGCCACACACCCACCCTCCTCACTGCCTCACTTGCACCCCTTCCGCTGCCTCACACCCACCCTCTTCACTGCCTCACTTGCAACCCTTCCGCTGCTTCACACCCACCCTGCTCACTGCCTCACTCCAACCATACACGGTGCCTCACTCCCACCCTGCTCACTGCCTCGCTCCCACCCTCATCTGCCCCAATCCCACCCTTCTCACTGCCTCACTCACACCCTACTCGCTGCCTCACTCACACCCTGCTCGTTGTCGCAATCCCACCCGCCTCACTGCCTCACTCCCACCCTGCTCGCTGCCTCACTCCCACCCTGCTCGCTGCCTCACTCCCGCCCTGCTCGTTGTCTCACTACCACCCTGATCGCTGCCTCACTCCCACCCTGCTCGTAGTCTCACTACCACCCTGCTCGCTGCCTCACTCCCACCCTGCTCGCTGCCTCACTCCCACCCTGCTCGCTGCCTCACTCCCACCCTGCTCGTTGTCTCACTCCCACCCTCCTCGCTACCTCACTCCCACCCTCTCACTGTCTCACACCGGCCCTGCTCCTTACCACATTCCAGCCTTGTTCACTGCCTCACTCCCGCCCTGCTCACTGCCTCACTCCCATCCTGCTCACTGCCTCACTCCCACCCTGCTCACTGCCTCACTCCCACCCTGCTCACTGCCTCACTCCCACCCTGCTCACTGACTCACTCACACCAAGTTCACTGCCTCACTCCCAGCCTTCTCGCTGCCTCACTCCTGCCCTGTTCAGACCCTCACTCCCACCCTGCTCACTGCCTCACACCGGCCCTGCTCACTGCGTCACTCCCGCTCTGCTCGCTGACTCACTCCCGCCCTGCGCCTATCCTGCTCACTGCCTCACGGCTGACTTGTTTGCTCCCTCACTACTGACCGGTTCGCACCTTGCTCACTGCCTCACTCCCATCCTTCCCGCAGCCTCACTCCCGCTTTGCTCACTGCCTCACGCCCATCCTTCCCGCTGCCTCACTCCCGCTCTGCTCACTGCCTCACTCCCATCCTTCCCGCTGCTTCACTCCCGCCCTCCTCACTGCCTCACTCATGACCTGCTCACTGCCTCACACCCACCCTCCTCACTGCCTCACTTGCAACCCTTCCGCTGCTTCACACCCACCCTGCTCACTGCCTCACTCCAACCATACACGCTGCCTCACTCCCACCCTGCTCACTGCCTCACTCCCACCCTCATCTGCCCCAATCCCACCCTTCTCAATGCCTCACTCACACCCTACTCGCTGCCTCACTCACACCCTGCTCGTTGTCGCAATCCCACCCTCCTCACTGCCTCACTCCCACCCTGCTCGCTGCCTCACTCCCACCCTGCTCGCTGCCTCACTCCCACCCTGCTCGTTGTCTCACTACCACCCTGATCGCTGCCTCACTCCCACCCTGCTCGTTGTCTCACTACCACCCTGCTCGCTGCCTCACTCCCACCCTGCTCGCTGCCTCACTCCCACCCTGCTCGTTGTCTCACTCCCACCCTCCTCGCTACCTCACTCCCACCCTGCTCACTGCCTCACACCGGCCCTGCTCCTTACCGCACTCCAGCCTTGTTCACTGCCTCACTCCCGCCCTGCTCACTGCCTCACTCCCATCCTGCTCACTGCCTCACTCCCACCCTGCTCACTACCTCACTCCCACCCTGCTCACTGACTCACTCACACCAAGTTCACTGCCTCACTCCCAGCCTTCTCGCTGCCTCACTCCTGCCCTGTTCAGACCCTCACTCCCACCCTGCTCACTGCCTCACACCGGCCCAGCTCACTGCCTCACACCCGCTCTGCTCGCTGACTCACTCCCGCCTTGCGCCTATCCTGCTCACTGCCTCACGGCTGACTTGTTTGCTCCCTCACTACTGACCGGTTCGCACCTTGCTCACTGCCTCACTCCCATCCTTCCCGCAGCCTCACTCCCGCTTTGCTCACTGCCTCACTCCCAGCATGCCCGCTGGCTCACTCCCACTCTGCTCACTGCCTCACTCCCAGCCCACCTCACTGCCTCATTCCTGACCTGCTCCCTGCCTCACTCCCAGCCTGCACACTGCCTCACTCCTAGACCTCCTCACTGCCTCACACCCACCCTACTCACTGCCTCACTCACACCCCTTCCGCTGCCTCACACCCACCCTGCTCACTGCCTCACTCCAACCATACACGCTGCCTCACTCCCACCCTGCTCACTGCCTCACTCCCACCATTCTCACTGCCTCACTCCCACCCTTACCGCTGCTTCACTCCCGCCCTCCTCACTGCCTCACTCATGACCTGCTCACTGCCTCACACCCACCCTCCTCACTGCCTCACTTGCACCCCTTCCGCTGCCTCACACCCACCCTCCTCACTGCCTCACTTGCACCACTTCCGCTGCTTCACACCCACCCTGCTTACTGCCTCACTCCAACCACACACGCTGCCTCACTCCCACCCTGCTCACTGACTCACTCACACCAAGTTCACTGCCTCACTCCCAGCCTTCTCGCTGCCTCACTCCTGCCCTGTTCAGACCCTCACTCCCACCCTGCTCACTGCCTCACACCGGCCCTGCTCACTGCCTCACTCCCGCTCTGCTCGCTGACTCACTCCCGCCCTGCGCCTATCCTGCTCACTGCCTCACGGCTGACTTGTTTGCTCCCTCACTACTGACCGGTTCGCACCTTGCTCACTGCCTCACTCCCATCCTTCCCGCAGCCTCACTCCCGCTTTGCTCACTGCCTCACGCCCATCCTTCCCGCTGCCTCACTCCCGCTCTGCTCACTGCCTCACTCCCATCCTTCCCGCTGCTTCACTCCCGCCCTCCTCACTGCCTCACTCATGACCTGCTCACTGCCTCACACCCACCCTCCTCACTGCCTCACTTGCACCCCTTCCGCTGCCTCACACCCACCCTCTTCACTGCCTCACTTGCAACCCTTCCGCTGCTTCACACCCACCCTGCTCACTGCCTCACTCCAACCATACACGCTGCCTCACTCCCACCCTGCTCACTGCCTCACTCCCACCCTCATCTGCCCCAATCCCACCCTTCTCAATGCCTCACTCACACCCTACTCGCTGCCTCACTCACACCCTGCTCGTTGTCGCAATCCCACCCTCCTCACTGCCTCACTCCCACCCTGCTCACTGCCTCACTCCCACCCTGCTCGCTGCCTCACTCCCACCCTGCTCGTTGTCTCACTACCACCCTGATCGCTGCCTCACTCCCACCCTGCTCGTTGTCTCACTACCACCCTGCTCGCTGCCTCACTCCCACCCTGCTCGCTGCCTCACTCCCACCCTGCTCGTTGTCTCACTCCCACCCTCCTCGCTACCTCACTCCCACCCTGCTCACTGCCTCACACCGGCCCTGCTCCTTACCGCACTCCAGCCTTGTTCACTGCCTCACTCCCGCCCTGCTCACTGCCTCACTCCCATCCTGCTCACTGCCTCACTCCCACCCTGCTCACTACCTCACTCCCACCCTGCTCACTGACTCACTCACACCAAGTTCACTGCCTCACTCCCAGCCTTCTCGCTGCCTCACTCCTGCCCTGTTCAGACCCTCACTCCCACCCTGCTCACTGCCTCACACCGGCCCTGCTCACTGCCTCACTCCCGCTCTGCTCGCTGACTCACTCCCGCCTTGCGCCTATCCTGCTCACTGCCTCACGGCTGACTTGTTTGCTCCCTCACTACTGACCGGTTCGCACCTTGCTCACTGCCTCACTCCCATCCTTCCCGCAGCCTCACTCCCGCTTTGCTCACTGCCTCACTCCCAGCATGCCCGCTGGCTCACTCCCACTCTGCTCACTGCCTCACTCCCAGCCCACCTCACTGCCTCATTCCTGACCTGCTCCCTGCCTCACTCCCAGCCTGCACACTGCCTCACTCCTAGACCTCCTCACTGCCTCACACCCACCCTCCTCACTGCCTCACTCACACCCCTTCCGCTGCCTCACACCCACCCTGCTCACTGCCTCACTCCAACCATACACGCTGCCTCACTCCCACCCTGCTCACTGCCTCACTCCCACCATTCTCACTGCCTCACTCCCACCCTTACCGCTGCTTCACTCCCGCCCTCCTCACTGCCTCACTCATGACCTGCTCACTGCCTCACACCCACCCTCCTCACTGCCTCACTTGCACCCCTTCCGCTGCCTCACACCCACCCTCCTCACTGCCTCACTTGCACCACTTCCGCTGCTTCACACCCACCCTGCTTACTGCCTCACTCCAACCACACACGCTGCCTCACTCCCACCCTGCTCACTGCCTCACTCCCACCCTCATCTGCCTCAATCCCACCCTTCTCACTGCCTCACTCCCACTCTGCTCACTGCCTCACTCCCAGTCTTCCTGCTGCTTCACTCCCACCCGTTCACAGCCTCACTACCACCCTGCTCACTGCCTCACTCCCACTCTACTCACTTCCTCACTCCCACCCCTCCCGCTGCCTCACTCCCACCCTACTCGCTGCCTCACTCACACCCTGCTCGCTGCCTCACTCCCACCCTGCTCGCTGCCTCACTCCCACCCTGCTCGTTGTCTCACTCCCACCCTCCTCGCTACCTCACACCCGCCCTGCTCACTGCCTCACACCGGCCCTGCTCCTTACCGCACTCCAACCTTGTTCACTGCCTCACTCCCGCGCTGCTCACTGCCTCACTCCCACCCTGCTCACTGACTCACTTGCACCAAGTTCACTGCCTCACTCCCAGCCTTCTCGCTGCCTCACTCCTATCCTGTTCAGAGCCTCACTCCCACCCTGCTCACTGCCTCACTCCCGCCCTGCTCACTGCCTCACTCCCATCCTTCCCGCTGCCTCACTCCCGCTCTGCTCACTGCCTCACTCCCAGCATGCCCGCTGGCTCACTCCCGCTCTGCTCACTGCCTCACTCCCAGCTCACCTCACTGCCTCATTCCTGACCTGCTCCCTGCCTCACTCCCAGCCGGCACACTGCCTCACTCCTAGACCTCCTCACTGCCTCACACCCGCCCTCCTCACTGCCTCACTCGCACCCCTTCCGCTGCCTCACTCCCACCCTTCTTACTGCCTCACTCCCACCCTTCTCACTGCCTCACTCCCAGCCCTGCTCACTGCCTCACACCGGCCCTGCTCACTGCCTCACTCCCACCCTGCTCACTGCCTCACACCGGCCCTGCTCACTGCCTCACTCCCGCCCTGCTCACTGCCTCATACAGGCCCTGCTCACTGCCTCACTCCCGCTCTGCTCGCTGCCTCAATCCCACCCTTCCCGCTGCTTCACTCCCGCCCTCCTCACTGCCTCACTCTTGACCTGCTCACTGCCTCACACCCACCCTCCTCACTGCCTCACTTGCACCCCTTCCGCTGCCTCACACCCACCCTCCTCACTGCCTCACTTGCACCCCTTCCGCTGCTTCACACCCACCCTGCTCACTGCCTCACTCCAACCATACACGCTGCCTCACTCCCACCCTGCTCACTGCCTCACTCCCACCCTCATCTGCCTCAATCCCACCCTTCTCACTGCCTCACTCCCACTCTGCTCACTGCCTCACTCCCAGCCTTCCTGCTGCTTCACTCCCACCCGTTCACAGCCTCACTACCACCCTGCTCACTGCCTCACTCCCACTCTACTCACTTCCTCACTCCCACCCCTCCCGCTGCCTCACTCCCACCCTACTCGCTGCCTCACTCACACCCTGCTCGCTGCCTCACTCCCACCCTGCTCGCTGCCTCACTCCTAACCTGCTCGCTGCCTCACTCCCACCCTGCTCGTTGTCTCACTCCCACCATCCTCGCTACCTCACTCCCGCCCTGCTCACTGCCTCACACCGGCCCTGCTCCTTACCGCACTCCAGCCTTGTTCACTGCCTCACTCCCGCCCTGCTCACTGCCTCACTCCCACCCTGCTCACTGCCTCACTCCCACTTTGCTCACTGCCTCACTCCCACCCTGCTCACTGACTCACTCGCACCAGGTTCACTGCCTCACTCCCAGCCTTCTCGCTGCCTCACTCCTGCCCTGTTCAGAGCCTCACTCCCACTCTGCTCACTGACTCACTCCCACTCTGCTCTCTGCCTCACACCGGCCCTGCTCACTGCCTCACACCGGCCCTGCTCACTGCCTCACTCCCGCTCTGCTCGCTGACTCACTCCCGCCCTTCCCGCTGCTTCACTCCCGCCCTGCTCACTGCCTCACTCCCGCTCTGCTCACTGACTCACTCCCGCCCTGCCCCTATCCTGCTCACAGCCTCACTGCTGACGTGTTTGCTCCCTCACTCCTGACCGGTTCGCACCTTGCTCACTGCCTCATTCCCATCCTTCCCGCAGCCTCACTCCCGCTCTGCTCACTGCCTCACTCCCATCGGTCCCGCTGCCTCAATCCCGCTCTGCTCACTGCCTCACTCCCATCCTTCCCGCAGCCTCACTCCCGCTCTGCTCACTGCCTCACTCCCAGCCCTCCTCACTGCCTCATTCCTGACTGCTCCCTGCCTCACTCCCATCCTTCCCGCTGCTTCACTCTCACCCTCCTCACTGCCTCACTCCCACCCTTCCCGCTGCTTCACTCTCACCCTCCTCACTGCCTCACTCCCATCCTTCCCACTGCTTCACTCTCACCCTCCTCACTGCCTCACTCCCACCCTTCCTGCTGCTTCACTCTCACCCTCCTCACTCCCTCACTCCCACCCTTCCCGCTGCTTCACTCTCACCCTCCTCACTGCCTCACTCCCATCCTTCCCGCTGCTTCACTCTCACCCTCCTCACTGCCTCACTCCCACCCTTCCCACTGTTTCACTCTCACCCTCCTCACTGACTCACTCCCACCCTCCTTGCTGCCTCACTCCCGCTCTGCTCACTGCCTCACTCCCAGCCCTACTCACTGCCTCATTCCTGACCTGCTCACTGCCTCACTCACACCCAGCTCGCTGCCTCACTCCCACCCTCCTCACTGCCTCACTCCCACCCTGCTCGCTGCCTCACTCCCACCCTGCTCGCTGCCTCACTCCCACCCTGCTCGCTGCCTCACTCCACCCTGCTCACTGCCTCACACCGGCCCTGCTCCTTACCACACTCCAGCCTTGTTCACTGCCTCACTCCCGCCCTGCTCACTGCCTCACTCCCATCATGCTCACTGCCTCAATCCCACCCTGCTCACTGACTCACTCGCACCAAGTTCACTGCCTTTCTCCGGCCCTGCTCACTGCCTCACACCGGCCCTGCTCACTGCCTCACTCCCGCTCTGCTCGCTGACTCACTCCCGCCCTGCGCCTATCCTGCTCACTGCCTCACTGCTGACTTGTTTGCTCCCTCACTCCTGACCGGTTCACACCTTGCTCACTGCCTCACTCCCATCCTTCCTGCAGGCTCACTCCCGCTCTGCTCACTGCCTCACTCCCATCCTTCCCGCTGCCTCACTCCCACCCTGCGCGTTGCCTCACTACCACCCTGCTACCGGCTTGCTCACCGCCTCACTCCTAGCCTCCTCGCTGTATCACTCCGGCTCTGCTCCTATCCTGCTCACTGCCTCACTCCCACCATGCTCCTGCCCTGCTCCTTGCCTCACTCCCACCATGCTCCTGCCCTACTCCTTGCCTCACTCCCACCATGCTCCTGCCTTGCTACTTGCCTCATACCCATTCTGCTCTCGCTCTGCTCGCTGCCTCACTCCCAACCTGCTCATTGCCTCACTCCCATCCAGCCAGGTGCCTCACTCCTACGGTGCTGGCTGCCTCATTCGCATTCTTCCCGCTGCCTCACTCCTACCCTGCGCACTGCCTCACTCGCTCCTACTCGCTGCCTCATTCCCACCCTCCTCGCTCCTTCACTCCCACCCTGCTCACTGCCTCACTCCCATCCTGCTCAATGCCTCACTCCCACCTTCCACACTGCCTCACTCCCACCCTCCTCACTCCCACCCTCCTCACTGCCTCAGTCCCACCCTCCTCGCTGCCTCACTCCCGCCCTGCTCGCTGCCTCACTCCCACCCGGCTCACATCCTACCCTGTTCACAGTCGCCCTCCCAGCCATCCCGCTACCTCAATCCCGCCCTGCTCACTGCCACACTCCTGCCCCACTCAATGCCTCAAAAGCGCCCTCTGCACTGCCTCACCCCAACCCTACTCGCTGACTCACTCCCACCTTGCTCGCTGCCTCACTCTCACCCTGCTCACTGCCTCACTCCCACCCTGCTCACTGCCTCACTCCCACCCTGCTCACTGCCTCGCTCCCACCCTGCTCACTGACTCACTCACACCAAGTTCACTGCCTCACTCCCAGCCTTCTCGCTGCCTCACTCCTGCTCTGTTCAGACCCTCACTCCCACCCTGCTCACTGCCTCACACCGGCCCTGCTCACTGCCTCACTCCCGCTCTGCTCGCTGACTCACTCCCGCCCTGCGCCTATCCTGCTCACTGCCTCACGGCTGACTTGTTTGCTCCCTCACTACTGACCGGTTCGCACCTTGCTCACTGCTTCACTCCCATCCTTCCCGCAGCCTCACTCCCGCTTTGCTCACTGCCTCACACCCATCCTTCCCGCTGCCTCACTCCCGCTCTGCTCACTGCCTCACTCCCATCCTTCCCGCAGCCTCACTCCCGCTCTGCTCACTGCCTCACTCCCAGCATGCCCGCTGGCTCACTCCCGCTCTGCTCACTGCCTCACTCCCAGCCCACCTCACTGCCTCATTCCTGACCTGCTCCCTGCCTCACTCCCAGCCTGCACACTGCCTCACTCCTAGACCTCCTCACTGCCTCACACCCACCCTCCTCACTGCCTCACTCACACCCCTTCCGCTGCCTCACACCCACCCTGCTCACTGCCTCACTCCAACCATACACGCTGCCTCACTCCCACCCTGCTCACTGCCTCACTCCCACCCTTCTCACTGCCTCACACCCACCCTTACCGCTGCTTCACTCCCACCCTACTCACTGCCTCACTCCCACTCGACTCACATCCTACCCTGTTCACGGTCGCCCTCCCGGCCATCCCGCTGCCTCAATCCCGCCCTGCTTACTGCCACACTCCTGCCCTGCTCACTGCCTCACTGGCGCCCTCTGCACTGCCTCACTCCAACCCTACTCGCAGCCTCATTCCCGCCCTGCTCACTGCCTCACTCCCACCCTGCTCACTGCCTCACTCCCACACTTCCCGCTGCCTCACTCTCACCCTTCCCGCTGCCACACTCCCACCCTGCTCTCTGCCTCACTCCCACACCGGTCACTGCCTCACATCCACCCTCTCCTCACTGCCTCAATCCCACCCTTCCCGCTGCTTCACTCCCGCCCTCCTCACTGCCTCACTCATGACCTGCTCACTGCCACACACCCACCCTCCTCACTGCCTCACTTGCACCCCTTCCGCTGCCTCACACCCACCCTCTTCACTGCCTCACTTGCAACCCTTCCACTGCTTCACACCCACCCTGCTCACTGCCTCACTCCAACCATACACGGTGCCTCACTCCCACCCTGCTCACTGCCTCACTCCCACCCTCATCTGCCCCAATCCCACCCTTCTCACTGCCTCACTCACACCCTACTCGCTGCCTCACTCACACCCTGCTCGTTGTCGCAATCCCACCCTCCTCACTGTTCACTCCCACCCTGCTCGCTGCCTCACTCCCGCCCTGCTCGTTGTCTCACTACCACCCTGATCGCTGCCTCACTCCCACCCTGCTCGTAGTCTCACTACCACCCTGCTCGCTGCCTCACTCCCACCCTGCTCGCTGCCTCACTCCCACCCTGCTCGCTGCCTCACTCCCACCCTGCTCGTTGTCTCACTCCCACCCTCCTCGCTACCTCACTCCCACCCTCTCACTGTCTCACACCGGCCCTGCTCCTTACCACACTCCAGCCTTGTTCACTGCCTCACGCCCGCCCTGCTCACTGCCTCACTCCCATCCTGCTCACTGCCTCACTCCCACCCTGCTCACTGCCTCACTCCCACCCTGCTCACTGCCTCACTCCCACCCTGCTCACTGCCTCACTCCCACCCTGCTCACTGACTCACTCACACCAAGTTCACTGCCTCACTCCCAGCCTTCTCGCTGCCTCACTCCTGCCCTGTTCAGACCCTCACTCCCACCCTGCTCACTGCCTCACACCGGCCCTGCTCACTGCCTCACTCCCGCTCTGCTCGCTGACTCACTCCCGCCCTGCGCCTATCCTGCTCACTGCCTCACGGCTGACTTGTTTGCTCTCTCACTACTGACCGGTTCGCACCTTGCTCACTGCCTCACTCCTATCCTTCCCGCAGCCTCACTCCCGCTTTGCTCACTGCCTCACGCCCATCCTTCCCGCTGCCTCACTCCCGCTCTGCTCACTGCCTCACTCCCATCCTTCCCGCTGCTTCACTCCCGCCCTCCTCACTGCCTCAAAAATGACCTGCTCACTGCCTCACACCCACCCTCCTCACTGCCTCACTTGCACCCCTTCCGCTGCCTCACACCCACCCTCTTCACTGCCTCACTTGCAACCCTTCCGCTGCTTCACACCCACCCTGCTCACTGCCTCACTCCAACCATACACGCTGCCTCACTCCCACCCTGCTCACTGCCTCACTCCCACCCTCATCTGCCCCAATCCCACCCTTCTCACTGCCTCACTCACACCCTACTCGCTGCCTCACTCACACCCTGCTCGTTGTCGCAATCCCACCCTCCTCACTGCCTCACTCCCACCCTGCTCGCTGCCTCACTCCCACCCTGCTCGCTGCCTCACTCCCACCCTGCTCGTTGTCTCACTACCACCCTGATCGCTGCCTCACTCCCACCCTGCTCGTTGTCTCACTACCTCCCTGCTCGCTGCCTCACTCCCACCCTGCTCGCTGCCTCACTCCCACCCTGCTCGTTGTCTCACTCCCACCCTCCTCGCTACCTCACTCCCACCCTGCTCACTGCCTCACACCGGCCCTGCTCCTTACCACACTCCAGCCTTGTTCACTGCCTCACTCCCGCCCTGCTCACTGCCTCACTCCCATCCTGCTCACTGCCTCACTCCCACCCTGCTCACTGCCTCACTCCCACCCTGCTCACTGACTCACTCACACCAAGTTCACTGCCTCACTCCCAGCCTTCTCGCTGCCTCACTCCTGCCCTGTTCAGACCCTCACTCCCACCCTGCTCACTGCCTCACACCGGCCCTGCTCACTGCCTCACTCCCGCTCTGCTCGCTGACTCACTCCCGCCTTGTGCCTATCCTGCTCACTGCCTCACGGCTGACTTGTTTGCTCCCTCACTACTGACCGGTTCGCACCTTGCTCACTGCCTCACTCCCATCCTTCCCGCAGCCTCACTCCCGCTTTGCTCACTGCCTCACGCCCATCCTTCCCGCTGCCTCACTCCCGCTCTGCTCACTGCCTCACTCCCATCCTTCCCGCTGCTTCACTCCCGCCCTCCTCACTGCCTCACTCATGACCTGCTCACTGCCTCACACCCACCCTCCTCACTGCCTCACTTGCACCCCTTCCGCTGCCTCACACCCACCCTCCTCACTGCCTCACTTGCAACCCTTCCGCTGCTTCACACCCACCCTGCTCACTGCCTCACTCCAACCATACACGGTGCCTCACTCCCACCCTGCTCACTGCCTCGCTCCCACCCTCATCTGCCCCAATC
Organism: Carcharodon carcharias; assembly: GCF_017639515.1. NCBI lineage: Eukaryota > Metazoa > Chordata > Chondrichthyes > Lamniformes > Lamnidae > Carcharodon > Carcharodon carcharias. Next base: position 115,512,674 of record NC_054478.1, on the reverse strand, counting down.
CCACCCTTCTCACTGCCTCACTCACACCCTACTCGCTGCCTCACTCACACCCTGCTCGTTGTCGCAATCCCACCCTCCTCACTGCCTCACTCCTACACTGCTCGCTGCCTCACTCCCACCCTGCTCGCTGCCTCACTCCCACCCAGCTCGTTGTCTCACTACCACCCTGATCGCTGCCTCACTCCCACCCTGCTCGTTGTCTCACTACCACCCTGCTCGCTGCCTCACTCCCACCCTGCTCGCTGCCTCACTCCCACCCTGCTCGCTGCCTCACTCCCACCCTGCTCGCTGTCTCACTCCCACCCTCCTCGCTACCTCACTCCCACCCTGCTCACTGCCTCACACCGGCCCTGCTCCATACCACACTCCAGCCTTGTTCACTTCCTCACTCCCGCCCTGCTCACTGCCTCACTCCCATCCTGCTCACTGCCTCACTCCCATCCTGCTCACTGCCTCACTCCCACCCTGCTCACTGCCTCACTCCCACCCTGCTCACTGACTCACTCGCACCAAGTTCACTGCCTCACTCCCAGCCTTCTCGCTGCCTCACTCCTGTCATGTTCAGAGCCTCACTCCCACCCTGCTCACTGCCTCACACCGGCCCTGCTCACTGCCTCACTCCCGCCCTGCTCACTGCCTCACACCAGCCCTGCTCACTGCCTCACTCCCGCTCTGCTCGCTGACTCACTCCCGCCCTTCCCGCTGCTTCACTCCCGCCCTGCTCACTGCCTCACTCCCGCTCTGCTCGCTGACTCACTCCCGCCCTGCCCCTATCCTGCTCACAGCCTCACTGCTGACGTGTTTGCTTCCTCACTCCTGACCGGTTCGCACCTTGCTCACTGCCTCACTCCCACTCTGCTCACTGCCTCACTCCCATCCTTCCCGCTGCCTCACTCCCGCTCTGCTCACTGCCTCACTCCCAGCATGCCCGCTGGCTCACTCCCGCTCTGCTCACTGCCTCACTCCCAGCCCACCTCACTGCCTCATTCCTGACCTGCTCCCTGCCTCACTCCCAGCCTGCACACTGCCTCACTCCTAGACCTCCTCACTGCCTCACACCCACCCTCCTCACTGCCTCACTCACACCCCTTCCGCTGCCTCACACCCACCCTGCTCACTGCCTCACTCCAACCATACACGCTGCCTCACTCCCACCCTGCTCACTGCCTCACTCCCACCCTTCTCACTGCCTCACACCCACCCTTACCGCTGCTTCACTCCCACCCTACTCACTGCCTCACTCCCACTCGACTCACATCCTACCCTGTTCACGGTCGCCCTCCCGGCCATCCCGCTGCCTCAATCCCGCCCTGCTTACTGCCACACTCCTGCCCTGCTCACTGCCTCACTGGCGCCCTCTGCACTGCCTCACTCCAACCCTACTCGCAGCCTCATTCCCGCCCTGCTCACTGCCTCACTCCCACCCTGCTCACTGCCTCACTCCCACACTTCCCGCTGCCTCACTCTCACCCTTCCCGCTGCCACACTCCCACCCTGCTCTCTGCCTCACTCCCACACCGGTCACTGCCTCACATCCACCCTCTCCTCACTGCCTCAATCCCATCCTTCCCGCTGCTTCACTCCCGCCCTCCTCACTGCCTCACTAATGACCTGCTCACTGCCACACACCCACCCTCCTCACTGCCTCACTTGCACCCCTTCCGCTGCCTCACACCCACCCTCTTCACTGCCTCACTTGCAACCCTTCCACTGCTTCACACCCACCCTGCTCACTGCCTCACTCCAACCATACACGGTGCCTCACTCCCACCCTGCTCACTGCCTCACTCCCACCCTCATCTGCCCCAATCCCACCCTTCTCACTGCCTCACTCCCACCCTGCTCGTAGTCTCACTACCACCCTGCTCGCTGCCTCACTCCCACCCTGCTCGCTGCCTCACTCCCACCCTGCTCGCTGCCTCACTCCCACCCTGCTCGTTGTCTCACTCCCACCCTCCTCGCTACCTCACTCCCACCCTCTCACTGTCTCACACCGGCCCTGCTCCTTACCACACTCCAGCCTTGTTCACTGCCTCACTCCCGCCCTGCTCACTGCCTCACTCCCATCCTGCTCACTGCCTCACTCCCACCCTGCTCACTGCCTCACTCCCACCCTGCTCACTGCCTCACTCCCACCCTGCTCACTGCCTCACTCCCACCCTGCTCACTGACTCACTCACACCAAGTTCACTGCCTCACTCCCAGCCTTCTCGCTGCCTCACTCCTGCCCTGTTCAGACCCTCACTCCCACCCTGCTCACTGCCTCACACCGGCCCTGCTCACTGCCTCACTCCCGCTCTGCTCGCTGACTCACTCCCGCCCTGCGCCTATCCTGCTCACTGCCTCACGTCTGACTTGTTTGCTCTCTCACTACTGACCGGTTCGCACCTTGCTCACTGCCTCACTCCCATCCTTCCCGCAGCCTCACTCCCGCTTTGCTCACTGCCTCACGCCCATCCTTCCCGCTGCCTCACTCCCGCTCTGCTCACTGCCTCACTCCCATCCTTCCCGCTGCTTCACTCCCGCCCTCCTCACTGCCTCACTCATGACCTGCTCACTGCCTCACACCCACCCTCCTCACTGCCTCACTTGCACCCCTTCCGCTGCCTCACACCCACCCTCTTCACTGCCTCACTTGCAACCCTTCCGCTGCTTCACACCCACCCTGCTCACTGCCTCACTCCAACCATACACGCTGCCTCACTCCCACCCTGCTCACTGCCTCACTCCCACCCTCATCTGCCCCAATCCCACCCTTCTCACTGCCTCACTCACACCCTACTCGCTGCCTCACTCACACCCTGCTCGTTGTCGCAATCCCACCCTCCTCACTGCCTCACTCCCACCCTGCTCGCTGCCTCACTCCCACCCTGCTCGCTGCCTCACTCCCACCCTGCTCGTTGTCTCACTACCACCCTGATCGCTGCCTCACTCCCACCCTGCTCGTTGTCTCACTACCACCCTGCTCGCTGCCTCACTCCCACCCTGCTCGCTGCCTCACTCCCACCCTGCTCGTTGTCTCACTCCCACCCTCCTCGCTACCTCACTCCCGCCCTGCTCACTGCCTCACTCCCATCCTGCTCACTGCCTCACTCCCACCCTGCTCACTGCCTCACTCCCACCCTGCTCACTGACTCACTCACACCAAGTTCACTGCCTCACTCCCAGCCTTCTCGCTGCCTCACTCCTGCCCTGTTCAGACCCTCACTCCCACCCTGCTCACTGCCTCACACCGGCCCTGCTCACTGCCTCACTCCCGCTCTGCTCGCTGACTCACTGCCGCCTTGCGCCTATCCTGCTCACTGCCTCACGGCTGACTTGTTTGCTCCCTCACTACTGACCGGTTCGCACCTTGCTCACTGCCTCACTCCCATCCTTCCCGCAGCCTCACTCCCGCTTTGCTCACTGCCTCACGCCCATCCTTCCCGCTGCCTCACTCCCGCTCTGCTCACTGCCTCACTCCCATCCTTCCCGCTGCTTCACTCCCGCCCTCCTCACTGCCTCACTCATGACCTGCTCACTGCCTCACACCCACCCTCCTCACTGCCTCACTTGCACCCCTTCCGCTGCCTCACACCCACCCTCCTCACTGCCTCACTTGCAACCCTTCCGCTGCTTCACACCCACCCTGCTCACTGCCTCACTCCAACCATACACGGTGCCTCACTCCCACCCTGCTCACTGCCTCGCTCCCACCCTCATCTGCCCCAATCCCACCCTTCTCACTGCCTCACTCACACCCTACTCACTGCCTCACTCACACCCTGCTAGTTGTCGCAATCCCACCCTCCTCACTGCCTCACTCCTACACTGCTCGCTGCCTCACTCCCACCCTGCTCGCTGCCTCACTCCCACCCAGCTCGTTGTCTCACTACCACCCTGATCGCTGCCTCACTCCCACCCTGCTCGTTGTCTCACTACCACCCTGCTCGCTGCCTCACTCCCACCCTGCTCGCTGCCTCACTCCCACCCTGCTCGCTGCCTCACTCCCACCCTGCTCGCTGTCTCACTCCCACCCTCCTCGCTACCTCACTCCCACCCTGCTCACTGCCTCACACCGGCCCTGCTCCTTACCACACTCCAGCCTTGTTCACTTCCTCACTCCCGCCCTGCTCACTGCCTCACTCCCATCCTGCTCACTGCCTCACTCCCATCCTGCTCACTGCCTCACTCCCACCCTGCTCACTGCCTCACTCCCACCCTGCTCACTGACTCACTCGCACCAAGTTCACTGCCTCACTCCCAGCCTTCTCGCTGCCTCACTCCTGTCATATTCAGAGCCTCACTCCCACCCTGCTCACTGCCTCACACCGGCCCTGCTCACTGCCTCACTCCCGCCCTGCTCACTGCCTCACACCAGCCCTGCTCACTGCCTCACTCCCGCTCTGCTCGCTGACTCACTCCCGCCCTTCCCGCTGCTTCACTCCCGCCCTGCTCACTGCCTCACTCCCGCTCTGCTCGCTGACTCACTCCCGCCCTGCCCCTATCCTGCTCACAGCCTCACTGCTGACGTGTTTGCTCCCTCACTCCTGACCGGTTCGCACCTTGCTCACTGCCTCACTCCCACTCTGCTCACTGCCTCACTCCCATCCTTCCCGCTGCCTCACTCCCGCTCTGCTCACTGCCTCACTCCCAGCATGCCCGCTGGCTCAGTCCCGCTCTGCTCACTGCCTCACTCCCAGCCCACCTCACTGCCTCACTCCTAGACCTCCTCACTGCCTCACATCCGCCCTCCTCACAGCCTCACTCCCAGCCCTGCTCACTGCCTCACACCGGCCCTGCTCACTGCCTCACTCCCGCCCTGCTCACTGCCTCACACAGGCCCTGCTCACTGCCTCACTCCCGCTCTGCTCGCTGCTTCACTCCCATCCTTCCTGCTGCTTCACTCCCGCCCTCCTCACTGCCTCACTCTTGACCTGCTCACTGCCTCACACCCACCCTCCTCACTGCCTCACTTGCACCCCTTCCGCTGCCTCACACCCACCCTCCTCACTGCCTCACTTGCACCCCTTCCGCTGCCTCACACCCACCCTCCTCACTGCCTCACTTGCACCCCTTCCGCTGCCTCACACCCACCCTCCTCACTGCCTCACTTGCACCCCTTCCGCTGCTTCACACCCACCCTGCTCACTGCCTCACTCCAACCATACACGCTGCCTCACTCCCACCCTGCTCACTGCCTCACTCCCACCCTCATCTGCCTCAATCCCACCCTTCTCACTGCCTCACTCCCACTCTGCTCACTGCCTCACTCCCAGCCTTTCTGCTGCTTCACTCCCACCCGTTCACAGCCTCACTACCACCCTGCTCACTGCCTCAATCCCACTCTATTCACTTCCTCACTCCCACCCCTCCCGCTGCCTCACTCCCACCCTACTCGCTGCCTCACTCACACCCTGCTCGCTGCCTCACTCCCACCCTGCTCGCTGCCTCACTCCCAACCTGCTCGCTGCCTCACTCCCACCCTGCTCGTTGTCTCACTCCCACCCTCCTCGCTACCTCACTCCCGCCCTGCTCACTGCCTCACACCGGCCCTGCTCCTTACCGCACTCCAGCCTTGTTCACTGCCTCACTCCCGCCCTGCTCACTGCCTCACTCCCACCCTGCTCACTGCCTCACTCCCACGCTGCTCACTGCCTCACTCCCACCCTGCTCACTGACTCACTCGCACCAATTTCACTGCCTCACTCCCAGCCTTCTCGCTGCCTCACTCCTGCCCTGTTCAGAGCCTCACTCCCACTCTGCTCACTGCCTCACTCCCACTCTGCTCTCTGCCTCACACCGGCCCTGCTCACTGCCTCACACCAGCCCTGCTCACTGCCTCACTCCCGCTCTGCTCGCTGACTCACTCCCGCCCTTCCCGCTGCTTCACTCCCGCCCTGCTCACTGCCTCACTCCCGCTCTGCTCGCTGACTCACTCCCGCCCTGCCCCTATCCTGCTCACAGCCTCACTGCTGACGTGTTTGCTCCCTCACTCCTGACCGGTTCGCACCTTGCTCACTGCCTCATTCCCATCCTTCCCGCAGCCTCACTCCCGCTCTGCTCACTTCCTCACTCCCATCCTTCCCGCAGCCTCACTCCCGCTCTGCTCACTGCCTCACTCCCATCCTTCCCGCTGCCTCACTCCCGCTCTGCTCACTGCCTCACTCCCATCCTTCCCGCTGCCTCACTCCCGCTCTGCTCACTGCCTCACTCCCATCCTTCCCGCAGCCTCACTCCCGCTCTGCTCACTGCCTCACTCCCAGCCCTCCTCACTGCCTCATTCCTGACTGCTCCCTGCCTCACTCCCATCCTTCGCGCTGCTTCACTCTCACCCTCCTCACTGCCTCACTCCCACCCTTCCCACTGCTTCACTCTCACCCTCCTCACTGCCTCACTCCCACCCTTCCCGCTGCTTCACTCTCACCCTCCTCACTGCCTCACTCCCATCCTTCCCGCTGCTTCACTCTCACCATCCTCACTGCCTCACTCCCACCCTTCCCACTGCTTCACTCTCACCCTCCTCACTGCCTCACTCCCACCCTCCTTGCTGCCTCACTCCCGCTCTGCTCACTGCCTCACTCCCAGCCCTACTCACTGCCTCATTCCGGACCTGCTCACTGCATCACTCACACCCAGCTCCCTGCCTCACTCCCACCCTGCTCGCTGCCTCACTCCCACCCTGCTCGCTGCCTCACTCCTACCCTGCTCACTGCCTCACACCGGCCCTGCTACTTACCACACTCCAGCCTTGTTCACTGCCTCACTCCCGCCCTGCTCACTGCCTCACTCCCATCATGCTCACTGCCTCACTCCCACCCTGCTCACTGCCTCACTCCCACCCTTCTCACTGACTCACTCGCACCAAGTTCACTGCCTTACTCCGGCCCTGCTCACTGCCTCACACCGGCCCTGCTCACTGCCTCACTCCCGCTCTGCTCGCTGACTCACTCCCGACCTGCGCCTATCCTGCTCACTGCCTCACTGCTGACTTGTTTGCTCCCTCACTCCTGACCGGTTCGCACCTTGCTCACTGCCTCACTCCCATCCTTCCCGCAGCCTCACTCCCGCTCTGCTCACTGCCTCACTCCCATCCTTCCCGCAGCCTCACTCCTGCTCTGCTCACTGCCTCACTCCCATCCTTCCCGCTGCCTCACTCCCACCCTGCGCGTTGCCTCACTACCACCCTGCTACCGGCTTGCTCACTGCCTCACTCCTAGCCTCCTCGCTGTATCACTCCGGCTCTGCTCCTATCCTGCTCACTGCCTCACTCCCACCATGCTCCTGCCCTGCTCCTTGCCTCACTCCCACCATGCTCCTGCCCTACTCCTTGCCTCACTCCCACCATGCTCCTGCCTTGCTACTTGCCTCATACCCATTCTGCTCTCGCTCTGCTCGCTGCCTCACTCCCAACCTGCTCATTGCCTCACTCCCATCCAGCCAGGTGCCTCACTCCTACGGTGCTGGCTGCCTCATTCGCGTTCTTCCCGCTGCCTCACTCCTACCCTGCGCACTGCCTCACTCGCTCCTACTCGCTGCCTCATTCCCATCCTCCTCGCTCCTTCACTCCCACCCTGCTCACTGCCTCACTCCCATCCTGCTCAATGCCTCACTCCCACCTTCCACACTGCCTCACTCCCACCCTCCTCACTCCCACCCTCCTCACTGCCTCAGTCCCACCCTCCTCGCTGCCTCACTCCCGCCCTGCTCGCTGCCTCACTCCCACCCGGCTCACATCCTACCCTGTTCACGGTCGCCCTCCCAGCCATCCCGCTACCTCAATCCCGCCCTGCTCACTGTCACACTCCTGCCCTACTCAATGCCTCAAATGCGCCCTCTGCACTGCCTCACCCCAACCCTACTCGCTGACTCACTCCCACCTTGCTCGCTGCCTCACTCCCACCCTGCTCACTGCCTCACTCCCACCCTTCTCACTGCCTCACTCCCACCCTTACCGCTGCTTCACTCCCGCCTTCCTCACTGCCTCACTCATGACCTGCTCACTGCCTCACACCCACCCTCCTCACTGCCTCACTTGCACCCCTTCCGCTGCCTCACTCCCACCCTCCTCACTGCCTCACTTGCACCACTTCCGCTGCTTCACACCCACCCTGCTTACTGCCTCACTCCAACCATACACACTGCCTCACTCCCACCCTGCTCACTGCCTCACTCCCACCCTCATCTGCCTCAATCTCACCCTTCTCACTGCCTCACTCCCACTCTGCTCACTGCCTCACTCCCAGTCTTCCTGCTGCTTCACTCCCACCCGTTCACAGCCTCACTACCACCCTGCTCACTGCCTCACTCCCACTCTACTCACTTCCTCACTCCCACCCCTCCCGCTGCCTCACTCCCACCCTACTCGCTGCCTCACTCACACCCTGCTCGCTGCCTCACTCCCACCCTGCTCGCTGCCTCACTCCCAACCTGCTCGCTGCCTCACTCCCACCCTGCTCGTTGTCTCACTCCCAACCTCCTCGCTACCTCACTCCCGCCCTGCTCACTGCCTCACACCGGCCCTGCTCCTTACTGCACTCCAGCCTTGTTCACTGCCTCACTCCCGCGCTGCTCACTGCCTCACTCCCACCCTGCTCACTGACTCACTCGCACCAAGTTCACTGCCTCACTCCCAGCCTTCTCGCTGCCTCACTCCTGTCATGTTCAGAGCCTCACTCCCACCCTGCTCACTGCCTCACACCGGCCCTGCTCACTGCCTCACTCCCGCTCTGCTCGCTGACTCACTCCCACCCTTCCCGCTGCTTCACTCCCACCCTCCTCACTGCCTCAGTCCCACCCTCCTCGCTGCCTCACTCCCGCCCTGCTCGCTGCCTCACTCCCACCCGGCTCACATCCTACCCTGTTCACGGTCGCCCTCCAAGCCATCCCGCTACCTCAATCCCGCCCTGCTCACTGCCACACTCCTGCCCTACTCAATGCCTCAAAAGCGCCCTCTGCACTGCCTCACCCCAACCCTACTCGCTGACTCACTCCCACCTTGCTCGCTGCCTCACTCTCACCCTGCTCACTGCCTCACTCCCAGCCTTCCTGTTGCCTCACTCTCACCCTCCTCACTGCCTCACTCCCACCCTGCTCACTGCCCCACTCCCACCCTGCACACATCCTCACTCCCACCCTGATCACTGCCTCACTCCCAGCCTTCCCGCTGCCTCACTGTCACCCTTCCCACTGCCTCAATCCCACCCTGCTCTCTGCCTCACTCCCACACCGGTCACTGCCTCACATCCACCCTCTCCTCACTGCCTCAATCCCACCCTTCCCGCTGCTTCACTCCCGCCCTCCTCACTGCCTCACTCCCACCCTGCTCACTGCCTCACTCCCACCCTCATCTGCCCCAATCCCACCCTTCTCACTGCCTCACTCACACCCTACTCGCTGCCTCACTCACACCCTGCTCGTTGTCGCACTCCCACCCTCCTCACTGCCTCACTCCCACCCTGCTCGCTGCCTCACTCCCACCCTGCTCGCTGCCTCACTCCCACCGTGCTCGTTGTCGCACTCCCACCCTCCTCACTGCCTCACTCCCACCCAGCTCGCTGCCTCACTCCCACCCTGCTCGCTGCCTCACTCCCACCCTGCTCGTTGTCTCACTCCCACCCTGCTCGCTGCCTCACTCCTACCCTGCTCACTGCCTCACACCGGCCCTGCTCCTTACCACACTCCAGCCTTGTTCACTGCCTCACTCCTGCCCTGCTCACTGCCTCACTCCCACCCTGCTCACTGCCTCACTCCCACCCTTCTCACTGCCTCACTCCCACCCTGCTCACTGACTCACTCGCACCAAGTTCACTGCCTTACTCCGGCCCTGCTCACTGCCTCACTCCCATCCATCCCGCTGCCTCACTCCCGCTCTGCTCACTGCCTCACTCCCAGCATGCCCGCTGGCTCACTCCCGCTCTGCTCACTGCCTCACTCCCAGCCCACCTCACTGCCTCATTCCTGACCTGCTCCCTGCCACACTCCCAGCCTGCACACTGCCTCACTCCTAGACCTCCTCACTGCCTCACACCCACCCTCCTCACTGACTCACTCGCACCCCTTCCGCTGTCTCACACCCACCCTGCTCACTGCCTCACTCCAACCATACACGCTGCCTCACTCCCACCCTGCTCACTGCCTCACTCCCACCCTTCTCACTGCCTCACTCCCACCCTTACCGCTGCTTCACTCCCGCCCTCCTCACTGCCTCACTCATGACCTGCTCACTGCCTCACCCCCACCCTTCTCACTGCCTCACTTGCACCCCTTCCGCTGCCTCACACCCACCCTCCTCTCTGCCTCACTTGCACCACTTCCGCTGCTTCACACCCACCCTGCTTACTGCCTCACTCCAACCATACACGCTGCCTCACTCCCACCCTGCTCACTGCCTCACTCCCACCCTCATCTGCCTCAATCCCACCCTTCTCACTGCCTCACTCCCACTCTGCTCACTGCCTCACTCCCAGTCTTCCTGCTGCTTCACTCCCACCCGTTCACAGCCTCACTACCACCCTGCTCACTGCCTCACTCCTACTCTACTCACTTCCTCACTCCCACCCCTCCCGCTGCCTCACTCCCACCCTACTCGCTGCCTCACTCACACCCTGCTCGCTGCCTCACTCACACCCTGCTCGCTGCCTCACTCCCAACCTGCTCGCTGCCTCACTCCCACCCTGCTCGCTGCCTCACTCCCAACCTGCTCGCTGCCTCACTCCCAACCTGCTCGCTGCCTCACTCCCACCCTGCTCGTTGTCTCACTCCCACCCTCCTTGCTACCTCAATCCCGCCCTGCTCACTGCCTCACACCGGCCCTGCTCCTTACCGCACTCCAGCCTTGTTCACTGCCTCACTCCCGCTCTGCTCGCTGCCTCATTCCCACCCTTCCCGCTGCTTCACTCCCGCCCTCCTCACTGCCTCACTCTTGACCTGCTCACTGCCTCACACCCACCCTCCTCACTGCCTCACTTGCACTCCTTCCGCTGCCTCACACCCACCCTCCTCACTGCCTCACTTGCACCCCTTCCGCTGCTTCACACCCACCCTGCTCACTGCCTCACTCCAACCATACACGCTGCCTCACTCCCACCCTGCTCACTGCCTCACTCCCACCCTCATCTGCCTCAATCCCACCCTTCTCACTGCCTCACTCCCACTCTGCTCACTGCCTCACTCCCAGCCTTCCTTCTGCTTCACTCCCACCCGTTCACAGCCTCACTACCACCCTGCTCACTGCCTCACTCCCACTCTACTCACTTCCTCACTCCCACCCCTCCCGCTGCCTCACTCCCACCCTACTCACTGCCTCACTCCCACCCTGCTCGTTGTCTCACTCCCACCCTCCTCGCTACCTCACTCCCGCCCTGCTCACTGACTCACACCGGCCCTGGTCCTTACCGCACTCCAGCCTTGTTCACTGCCTCACTCCCGCCCTGCTCACTGCCTCACTCCCACCCTGCTCACTGCCTCACTCCCACCCTGATCACTGACTCACTCGCACCAAGTTCACTGCCTCACTCCCAGCCTTCTCGCTGCCTCACTCCTGCCCTGTTCAGAGCCTCACTCCCACTCTGCTCACTGCCTCACTCCCACTCTGCTCTCTGCCTCACACCGGCCCTGCTCACTGCCTCACACCGGCCCTGCTCACTGCCTCACTCCCGCTCTGCTCGCTGACTCACTCCCGCCCTTCCCGCTGCTTCACTCCCGCCCTGCTCGCAGCCTCACTCCCACGCTGCTCACTGCCTCACTCCCACCCTGATCGCTGCCTCACTCCCACCCTGCTCACTGCCTCATTCCCAGCCCTACCTACTGCCTCATTCCTGACCTGCTCACTGCCTCACTCACACCCTGCTCGCTGGCTCACTCGCATACGGTTCACTGCCTCACTCCCAGCCTCCTCACTGCCTCACTCACACTCTGCTCGCTGCCTCACTCACACCATTCCCGCTGCTTCACTCTCACCCTCTTCACTGCCTCACTCCCACCCTCCTCGCTGCCTCACTCCCACTCTGCTCACTGCCTCACTCCCGCCCTACTCGCTGCCTCACTCCTATCATATCTTGCACTGCTTGCAGCCTCACTCCCACTCTGCTCCCACCCTGCCCACTTTATCACTCCCACCATGCTCCTGCCCTGCTCACTGCCTCACTCCTGCCCTGCTCACTGCCACACTCCCACCCTGCACGTTGCCTCACTACCACTTTGCTACCAGCTTGCTCACTGCCTCACTCCTAGCCTCCTCACTCCGACTCTGCTCCTATCCTCCTCGCTGCCACACTCCCACCATGCTCCTGCCCTACTCCTTGCCTCACTCCCACCATGCTCCTGCCCTGCTCCTTGCCTCACTCCCACCAAGCCCCTGCCCTGCTCCTTGCCTCACTCCCACCATGCTCCTGCCTTGCTACTTGCCTCATACCCATTCTGCTCTCGCTCTGCTCGCTGCCTCACTCCCAACCTGCTCATTGCCTCACTCCCATCCTGCCAGGTGCCTCACTCCTACGGTGCTGGCTGCCTCATTCACGTTCTTCCCGCTGCCTCACTCCTACCCTGAGCACTGCCTCACTCGCTACAACTCGCTGCCTCATTCCCACCCTCCTCGCTGCCTCACTCCCAGCCTTCTCGCTGCCTCACTCCCACCCTGCTCACTGCCTCACACCGGCCCTGCTCACTGCCTCACTCCCACCCTGCTCACTACCTCACACAGGCCCTGCACACTCCTCACTCCCGCTCTGCTCGCTGACTCACTCCCGACCTGCACCTATCCTGCTCACTGCCTCACTGCTGACTAGTTTGCTCCCTCACTCCTGACCGGTTCGCACCTTGCTCACTGCCTCACTCCCATCCTTCGCGCAGCCTCACTCCCGCTCTGCTCAGTGCCTCACTCCCATCCTTCCCGCTGCCTCATTCTCGCTCTGCTCACTGCCTCACTCCCATCCTTCGCGCAGCCTCACTCCCGCTCTGCTCACTGCCTCACTCCAATCCGTCCCGCAGCCTCACTCCCGCTCTGCTCACTGCCTCACTCCCATCCTTCCCGCTCCCTCCCTCCCGCTCTGCTCACTGCCTCACTCCCATCCGTTCTGCTGGCTAACTCCCGCTCTGCTCACTGCGTCACTCCCATCCTTCCCGCAGCCTCACTCCCGCTCTGCTCACTGCCTCACTCCCAGCATGCCCGCTGGCTCACTCCCACCCTACTCGCTGCCTCACTCCTATCATATCTTGCACTGCTTGCAACCTCACTCCCACTCTACTCCCACCCTGCCCACTGTACCACTCCCACCATGCTCCTGCCCTGCTCACTGCCTCACTCCTAGCCTCCTCGCTGTATCACTCCGGCTCTGCTCCTATCCTGCTCGCTGCCTCACTCCCACCATGCTCCTGACCTACTCCTTGCCTCACTCCTACCATGCTCCTGCCTTGCTACTTGCCCCATACCCATTCTGCTCTCGCTCTGCTCGCTGCCTCACTCCCAACCTGCTCATTGCCTCACTCCCATCCTGCCAGGTGCCTCACTCCTACGGTGCTGGCTGCCTCATTCGCGTTCTTCCCGCTGCCTCACTCCTACCCTGCGCACTGCCTCACTCGCTCCTACTCGCTGCCTCTTTCCTACCCTCCTCGCTGCCTCACTCCCACCCTGCTCACTGCCTCACTCCCACCTTCCACACTGCCTCACTCCCACCCTCCTCAGACCCACCCTCCTCACTGCCTCAGTCCCACACTCCTCGCTGCCTCACTCCCGCCCTGCTCACTGCCTCACTCACACCCGGCTCATTGCCTCACTCCCACCCTCCTCACTGCCTCAGTCCCACCCTCCTTGCTGCCTCACTCCCGCCCTGCTCGCTGCCTCAATCCCACCCTGCTCGCTGCCTCACTCCCACCCTGCTCGCTGCCTCACTCCCGCACTGCTCACTGACTCACTCCCACCCTGCTCGCTGCCTCACTCCCACCCTGCTCGCTGCCTCACTCCCGCCCTGCTCACTGCCTCACTCCCGCCCTGCTCGCTGACTCACTCCCGCCCCTCCCACTGCCTCACTCCCACTCTGCTCACTGCTTCACTCCCACCCTGCTCGCTGCCTCACTCCCACCCTGCTCACTGCCTCACTCCCATCCTTCCCACTGCCTCACTCCCACACTGCTCACTGCCTCACTCCCAGCCTTCCTGCTGCTTCACTCCCACCCGTTCACAGCCTCATTACCACCCTGCTCACTGCCTCACTCCCATCCTTCGCGCAGCCTCACTCCCGCTCTGCTCACTGCCTCACTCCCATCCTTCCCGCTGCCTCACTCCCGCTCTGCTCACTGCCTCACTCCCATCCGTCCCGCAGCCTCACTCCCGCTCTGCTCACTGCCTCACTCCCATCCTTCCCGCTCCCTCACTCCCGCTCTGCTCACTGCCTCACTCCCATCCGTCCCGCTGGCTCACTCCCGCTCTGCTCACTGCGTCACTCCCATCCTTCCCGCAGCCTCACTCCCGCTCTGCTCACTGCCTCACACCCAGCCCTCCTCACTGCCTCACTCCCGCTCTGCTCACTGCTTCACTCCCACCCTCCTCGCTGCCTCACTCCCACTCTGCTCACTGCCTCACTCCCAGCCCTACTCACTGCCTCATTCCTGACCTGCTCACTGCCTCACTCACACCCGGCTCACTGCCTCACTCCCACCCTCCTCACTGCCTCATTCCCACCCTCCTTGCTGCCTCACTCCCGCTCTGCTCACTGTCTCACTCCCAGCCCTACTCACTGCCTCATTCCTGACCTGCTCACTGCCTCACTCACACCCTGCTCGTTGTTGCACTCCCACCCTCCTCACTGCCTCACTCCCACCCTGCTCGCTGGCTCACTCGCATACGGTTCACTGCCTCACTCCCAGCCTCCTCACTGCCTCACTCCCACTCTGCTCGCTGCCTCACTCCCACCCTTCCCGCTGCTTCACTCTCACACTCTTCACTGCCTCACTCCCACCCTCCTCGCTGCCTCACTCCCACTCTGCTCACTGCCTCACTCCCGCCCTACTCACTGCCTCACTCCTATCATATCTTGCACTGCTTGCAGCCTCACTCCCACTCTGCTCCCACCCTGCCCACTGTACCACTCCCACCATGCTCCTGCCCTGCTCACTGCCTCACTCCTGCCCTGCTCGCTGCCACACTCCCAACCTGCGCGTTGCCTCACTACCACCCTGCTACCGGCTTGCTCACTGCCTCACTCCTAGCCTCCTCACTGTATCACTCCGGCTCTGCTCCTATCCTGCTCGCTGCCTCACTCCCACCATGCTCCTGACCTACTCCTTGCCTCACTCCTACCATGCTCCTGCCTTGCTACTTGCCCCATACCCATTCTGCTCTCGGTCTGCTCGCTGCCTCACTCCCAACCTGCTCATTGCCTCACTCCCATCCTGCCAGGTGCCTCACTCCTACGGTGCTGGCTGCCTCATTCGCGTTCTTCCCGCTGCCTCACTCCTACCCTGCGCACTGCCTCACTCGCTCCTACTCGCTGCCTCTTTCCTACCCTCCTCGCTGCCTCACTCCCACCCTGCTCACTGCCTCACTCCCACCTTCCACACTGCCTCACTCCCACCCTCCTCAGACCCACCCTCCTCACTGCCTCAGTCCCACACTCCTCGCTGCCTCACTCCCGCCCTGCTCACTGCCTCACTCACACCCGGCTCATTGCTTCACTCCCACCCTCCTCACTGCCTCAGTCCCACCCTCCTTGCTGCCTCACTCCCACCCTGCTCGCTGCCTCACTCCCACCCTGCTCGCTGCCTCACTCCCACCCTGCTCGCTGCCTCACTCCCACCCTGCTCGCTGCCTCACTCCCGCACTGCTCACTGACTCACTCCCACCCTGCTCGCTGCCTCACTCCCACCCTGCTCGCTGCCTCACTCCCGCCCTGCTCACTGCCTCACTCCCGCCCTGCTCGCTGACTCACTCCCGCCCCTCCCACTGCCTCACTCCCACTCTGCTCACTGCTTCACTCCCACCCTGCTCGCTGCCTCACTCCCACCCTGCTCACTGCCTCACTCCCATCCTTCCCACTGCCTCACTCCCACACTGCTCACTGCCTCACTCCCAGCCTTCCTGCTGCTTCACTCCCACCCGTTCACAGCCTCACTACCACCCTGCTCACTGCCTCACTCCCATCCTTCGCGCAGCCTCACTCCCGCTCTGCTCACTGCCTCACTCCCATCCTTCCCGCTGCCTCACTCCCGCTCTGCTCACTGCCTCACTCCCATCCTTCCCGCTCCCTCACTCCCGCTCTGCTCACTGCCTCACTCCCATCCGTCCCGCTGGCTCACTCCCGCTCTGCTCACTGCGTCACTCCCATCCTTCCCGCAGCCTCACTCCCGCTCTGCTCACTGCCTCACACCCAGCCCTCCTCACTGCCTCACTCCCGCTCTGCTCACTGCTTCACTCCCACCCTCCTCGCTGCCTCACTCCCACTCTGCTCACTGCCTCACTCCCAGCCCTACTCACTGCCTCATTCCTGACCTGCTCACTGCCTCACTCACACCCGGCTCACTGCCTCACTCCCACCCTCCTCACTGCCTCATTCCCACCCTCCTTGCTGCCTCACTCCCGCTCTGCTCACTGTCTCACTCCCAGCCCTACTCACTGCCTCATTCCTGACCTGCTCACTGCCTCACTCACACCCTGCTCGCTGGCTCACTCGCATACAGTTCACTGCCTCACTCCCAGCCTCCTCACTGCCTCACTCCCACTCTGCTCGCTGCCTCACTCCCACCCTTCCCGCTGCTTCACTCTCACCCTCCTCACTGCCTCACTCCCACCCTCCTCGCTGCCTCACTCCCACTCTGCTCACTGCTTCACTCCCAGCCCTACTCACTGTCTCATTCCTGACCTGCTCACTGCCTCACTCCCAGCCTGCAGACTGCCTCACTCCCAGCCCTCCTCACTGCCTCACACCCACCCTCCTCACTGCCTCACTCGCACCCCTTCCGCTGCCTCACACCCACCCTGCTCACTGCCTCACTCCAACCATACACGCTGCCTCACTCCCACCATGCTCACTGCCTCAATCCCACCCTCATCTGCCTCAATCCCACCCTTCTCACTGCCTCACTCCCACCTGCCCCTATCCTGCTCACAGCCTCACTGCTGACGTGTTTGCTCCCTCACTCCTGATCGGGTCGCACCTTGCTCACTGCCTCACTCCCATCCTTCCCGCAGCCTCACTCCCGCTCTGCTCACTGCCTCACTCCCATCCTTCCCGCTGCCTCACTCCCGCTCTGCTCACTGCCTCACTCCCATCCATCCCACTGCCTCACTCCCGCTCTGCTCACTGCCTGACACCCAGCCCTCCTCACTGCCTCATTCCTGACCTGCTCCCTGCCTCACTCCCACCCTTCCCGCTGCTTCACTCTCACCCTCCTCACTGCCTCACTCCCACCCTTCCCGCTGCTTCACTCTCACCCTCCTCACTGACTCACTCCCACCCTCCTTGCTGCCTCACTCCCGCTCTGCTCACTGCCTCACTCCCACCCTGCTCGCTGCCTCACTCCCACCCTGCTCGCTTCCTCACTCCCACCCTGCTCACTGCCTCACTCCCACCCTGCTCACTGCCTCACTCCCAGCCCTACCTACTGCCTCATTCCTGACCTGCTCACTGCCTCACTCACACCCTGCTCGCTGGCTCACTCGCGTACGGTTCACTGCCTCACTCCCAGCCTCCTCACTGCCTCACTCCCACTCTGCTCGCTGCCTCACTCCCACCCTTCCCGCTGCTTCAGTCTCACCCTCTTCACTGCCTCACTCCCACCCTCCTCGCTGCCTCACTCCCACTCTGCTCACTGCCTCACTCCCACCCTACTCGCTGCCTCACTCCTATCATATCTTGCACTGCTTGCAACCTCACTCCCACTCTGCTCCCACCCTGCCCACTTTATCACTCCCACCATGCTCCTGCCCTGCTCACTGCCTCACTCCTGCCCGCTCGCTGCCACACTCCCACCCTGCACGTTGCCTCACTACCACCTTGCTACCGGCTTGCTCACTGCCTCACTCCTAGCCTCCTCACTCCGACTCTGCTCCTATCCTGCTCGCTGCCACACTCCCACATTGCTCCTGCCCTACTCCTTGCCTCACTCCCACCATGCTCCTGCCCTGCTCCTTGCCTCACTCCCACCAAGCTCCTGCCCTGCTCCTTGCCTCACTCCCACCATGCTCCTGCCTTGCTACTTGCCTCATACCCATTCTGCTCTCGCTCTGCTCGCTGCCTCACTCCCAACCTGCTCATTGCCTCACTCCCATCCTGCCAGGTGCCTCACTCCTACGGTGCTGGCTGCCTCATTCACGTTCTTCCTGCTGCCTCACTCCTACCCTGAGCACTGCCTCACTCGCTCCAACTCGCTGCCTCATTCCCACCCTCCTCGCTGCCTCACTCCCACCCTGCTCACTACCTCACACCAGCCCTGCTCACTCCTCACTCCCGCTCTGCTCACTGCCTCACTCCCATCCTTCGCTCAGCCTCACTCCCGCTCTGCTCACTGCCTCACTCCCATCCTTCCCGCTGCCTCATTCCCGCTCTGCTCACTGCCTCACTCCCATCCTTCGCGCAGCCTCACTCCCGCTCTGCTCACTGTCTCACTCCCATCCTTCCCGCTGCCTCACTCCCGCTCTGCTCACTGCGTCACTCCCATCCGTCCCGCAGCCTCACTCCCGCTCTGAACACTGCCTCACTCCCATCCTTCCCGCAGCCTCACTCCCGCTCTGCTCACTGCGTCACTCCCACCCTTCCCGCTGCTTCACTCTCACCCTCCTCACTGCCTCACTCCCATCCTTCCCGCTGCTTCACTCTCACCCTCCTCACTGCCTCACTCCCATCCTTCCCGCTGCTTCACTCTCACCCTCCTCACTGACTTACTCCCACCCTTCCCGCTGCTTCACTCTCACCCTCCTCACTGACTCACTCCCACCCTCCTTGCTGCCTCACTCCCGCTCTGCTCACTGCTTCACTCCCAGCCCTACTCACTGCCTCATTCCTGACCTGCTCACTGCCTCACTCACACCCTGCTCGTTGTCGCACTCCCACCCTCCTCACTGCCTCACTCCCACCCTGCTCGCTGCCTCACTCCCACCCTGCTCGCTTCCTCACTCCCACCCTGCTCACTGCCTCACTCCCACCCTGCTCACTGCCTCACTCCCAGCCCTACCTACTGCCTCATTCCTGACCTGCTCACTGCCTCACTCACACCCTGCTCGCTGGCTCACTCGCGTACGGTTCACTGCCTCACTCCCAGCCTCCTCACTGCCTCACTCCCACTCTGCTCGCTGCCTCACTCCCACCCTTCCCGCTGCTTCAGTCTCACCCTCTTCACTGCCTCACTCCCACCCTCCTCGCTGCCTCACTCCCACTCTGCTCACTGCCTCACTCCCACCCTACTCGCTGCCTCACTCCTATCATATCTTGCACTGCTTGCAACCTCACTCCCACTCTGCTCCCACCCTGCCCACTTTATCACTCCCACCATGCTCCTGCCCTGCTCCTTGCCTCACTCCCACCATGCTCCTGCCTTGCTACTTGCCTCATACCCATTTTGCTCTCGCTCTGCTCGCTGCCTCACTCCCAACCTGCTCATTGCCTCACTCCCATCCTGCCAGGTGCCTCACTCCTACGGTGCTGGCTGCCTCATTCACGTTCTTCCCGCTGCCTCACTCCTACCCTGAGCACTGCCTCACTCGCTCCAACTCGCTGCCTCATTCCCACCCTCCTCGCTGCCTCACTCCCACCCTGCTCACTACCTCACACCAGCCCTGCTCACTCCTCACTCCCGCTCTGCTCGCTGACTCACTCCCGACCTGCACCTATCCTGCGCACTGCCTCACTGCTGACTTGTTTGCTCCCTCACTCCTGACCGGTTCGCACCTTGCTCACTGCCTCACTCCCATCCTTCGCGCAGCCTCACTCCCGCTCTGCTCACTGCCTCACTCCCATCCTTCCCGCTGCCTCATTCCCGCTCTGCTCACTGCCTCACTCCCATCCTTCGCGCAGCCTCACTCCCGCTCTGCTCACTGTCTCACTCCCATCCTTCCCGCTGCCTCACTCCCGCTCTGCTCACTGCGTCACTCCCATCCGTCCCGCAGCCTCACTCCCGCTCTGAACACTGCCTCACTCCCATCCTTCCCGCTGCCTCACTCCCGCTCTGCTCACTGCGTCACTCCCACCCTTCCCGCTGCTTCACTCTCACCCTCCTCACTGCCTCACTCCCATCTTTCCCGCTGCTTCACTCTCACCCTCCTCACTGCCTCACTCCCATCCTTCCCGCTGCTTCACTCTCACCCTCCTCACTGACTTACTCCCACCCTTCCCGCTGCTTCACTCTCACCCTCCTCACTGACTCACTCCCACCCTCCTTGCTGCCTCACTCCCGCTCTGCTCACTGCTTCACTCCCAGCCCTACTCACTGCCTCATTCCTGACCTGCTCACTGCTTCACTCACACCCTGCTCGTTGTCGCACTCCCACCCTCCTCACTGCCTCACTCCCACCCTGCTCGCTGCCTCACTCCCACCCTGCTCGTTGTCGCACTCCCACCATCCTCACTGCCTCACTCCCACCCTGCTCGCTGCCTCACTCCTACCCTGCTCACTGCCTCACACCGGCCCTGCTCCTTACCACACTCCAGCCTTGTTCACTGCCTCACTCCCGCCCTGCTCACTGCCTCACTCCCATCTTGCTCACTGCCTCACTCCCGCCCTGCTCACTGCCTCACTCCCACCCTGCTCACTGCCTCACTCCCATCCTTCTCACTGCCTCACTCCCACCCTGCTCACTGACTCACTCGCACCAAGTTCACTGCCTTACTCCGGCCCTGCTCACTGCCTCACACCGGCCCTGCTCACTGCCTCACTCCCGCTCTGCTCACTGACTCACTCCCGCCCTGCGCCTATCCTGCTCACTGCCTCACTGCTGACTTGTTTGCTCCCTCACTCCTGACCGGTTCGCACCTTGCTCACTGCCTCACTCCCATCCTTCCCGCAGCCTCACTCCTGCTCTGCTCACTGCCTCACTCCCATCCTTCCCGCTGCCTCACTCCCACTCTGCTCACTGCCTCACACCCATCCTTCCCGCAGCCTCACTCCCGCTCTGATCACTGCCTCACTCCCAGCCCTCCTCATTGCGTCATTCCTGACCTGCTCACTGCCTCACTCCCAGCCTGCAGACTGCCTCACTCCCAGCCCTCCTCACTGCCTCACACCCACCCTCCTCACTGCCTCACTCGCACCCCTTCCGCTGCCTCACACCCACCCTGCTCACTGCCTCACTCCAACCATACACGCTGCCTCACTCCCACCATGCTCACTGCCTCAATCCCACCCTCATCTGCCTCAATCCCACCCTTCTCACTGCCTCACTCCCACCTGCCCCTATCCTGCTCACAGCCTCACTGCTGACGTGTTTGCTCCCTCACTCCTGATCGGGTCGCACCTTGCTCACTGCCTCACTCCCATCCTTCCCGCAGCCACACTCCCGCTCTGCTCACTGCCTCACTCCCATCCTTCCTGCTGCCTCACTCCCGCTCTGCTCACTGCCTCACTCCCATCCATCCCACTGCCTCACTCCCGCTCTGCTCACTGCCTGACTCCCAGCCCTCCTCACTGCCTCATTCCTGACCTGCTCCCTGCCTCACTCCCACCCTTCCCGCTGCTTCACTCTCACCCTCCTCACTGCCTCACTCCCACCCTTCCCGCTGCTTCACTCTCACCCTCCTCACTGACTCACTCCCACCCTTGTTGCTGCCTCACTCCCGCTCTGCTCACTGCCTCACTCCCACCCTGCTCGCTGCCTCACTCCCACCCTCCTCGCTTCCTCACTCCCACCCTGCTCACTGCCTCACTCCCACCCTGCTCACTGCCTCACTCCCAGCCCTACTCACTGCCTCATTCCTGACCTGCTCACTGCCTCACTCACACCCTGCTCGCTGGCTCACTCGCGTACGGTTCACTGCCTCACTCCCAGCCTCCTCACTGCCTCACTCCCACTCTGCTCGCTGCCTCACTCCCACCCTTCCCGCTGCTTCAGTCTCACCCTCTTCACTGCCTCACTCCCACCCTCCTCGCTGCCTCACTCCCACTCTGCTCACTGCCTCACTCCCACCCTACTCGCTGCCTCACTCCTATCATATCTTGCACTGCTTGCAACCTCACTCCCACTCTGCTCCCACCCTGCCCACTTTATCACTCCCACCATGCTCCTGCCCTGCTCACTGCCTCACTCCTGCCCGCTCGCTGCCACACTCCCACCCTGCACGTTGCCTCACTACCACCTTGCTACCGGCTTGCTCACTGCCTCACTCCTAGCCTCCTCACTCCGACTCTGCTCCTATCCTGCTCGCTGCCACACTCCCACCATGCTCCTGCCCTACTCCTTGCCTCACTCCCAACATGCTCCTGCCCTGCTCCTTGCCTCACTCCCACCAAGCTCCTGCCCTGCTCCTTGCCTCACTCCCACCATGCTCCTGCCTTGCTACTTGCCTCATACCCATTCTGCTCTCGCTCTGCTCGCTGCCTCACTCCCAACCTGCTCATTGCCTCACTCCCATCCTGCCAGGTGTCTCACTCCTACGGTGCTGGCTGCCTCATTCACGTTCTTCCCGCTGCCTCACTCCTACCCTGCGCACTGCCTCACTCGCTCCAACTCGCTGCCTCATTCCCACCCTCCTCGCTGCCTCACTCCCACCGAGCACACTACCTCACACCAGCCCTGCTCACTCCTCACTCCCGCTCTGCTCGCTGACTCACTCCCGACCTGCACCTATCCTGCGCACTGCCTCACTGCTGACTTGTTTGCTCCCTCACTCCTGACCGGTTCGCACCTTGCTCACTGCCTCACTCCCATCCTTCGCGCAGCCTCACTCCCGCTCTGCTCACTGTCTCACTCCCATCCTTCCCGCTGCCTCACTCCCGCTCTGCTCACTGCGTCACTCCCATCCGTCCCGCAGCCTCACTCCCGCTCTGAACACTGCCTCACTCCCATCCTTCCCGCAGCCTCACTCCCGCTCTGCTCACTGCGTCACTCCCACCCTTCCCGCTGCTTCACTCTCACCCTCCTCACTGCCTCACTCCCATCCTTCCCGCTGCTTCACTCTCACCCTCCTCACTGCCTCACTCCCATCCTTCCCGCTGCTTCACTCTCACCCTCCTCACTGACTTACTCCCACCCTTCCCGCTGCTTCACTCTCACCCTCCTCACTGACTCACTCCCACCCTCCTTGCTGCCTCACTCCCGCTCTGCTCACTGCTTCACTCCCAGCCCTACTCACTGCCTCATTCCTGACCTGCTCACTGCCTCACTCACACCCTGCTCGTTGTCGCACTCCCACCCTCCTCACTGCCTCACTCCCACCCTGCTCGCTGCCTCACTCCCACCCTGCTCGCTTCCTCACTCCCACCCTGCTCACTGCCTCACTCCCACCCTGCTCACTGCCTCACTCCCAGCCCTACTCACTGCCTCAATCCTGACCTGCTCACTGCCTCACTCACACCCTGCTCGCTGGCTCACTCGCGTACGGTTCACTGCCTCACTCCCAGCCTCCTCACTGCCTCACTCCCGCTCTGCTCGCTGCCTCACTCCCACCCTTCCCGCTGCTTCAGTCTCACCCTCTTCACTGCCTCACTCCCACCCTCCTCGCTGCCTCACTCCCACTCTGCTCACTGCCTCACTCCCACCCTACTCGCTGCCTCACTCCTATCATATCTTGCACTGCTTGCAACCTCACTCCCACTCTGCTCCCACCCTGCCCACTTTATCACTCCCACCATGCTCCTGCCCTGCTCACTGCCTCACTCCTGCCCGCTCGCTGCCACACTCCCACCCTGCACGTTGCCTCACTACCACCTTGCTATCGGCTTGCTCACTGCCTCACTCCTAGCCTCCTCACTCCGACTCTGCTCCTATCCTGCTCGCTGCCACACTCCCACCATGCTCCTGCCCTACTCCTTGCCTCACTCCCACCATGCTCCTGCCCTGCTCCTTGCCTCACTCCCACCAAGCTCCTGCCCTGCTCCTTGCCTCACTCCCACCATGCTCCTGCCTTGCTACTTGCCTCATACCCATTCTGCTCTCGCTCTGCTCGCTGCCTCACTCCCAACCTGCTCATTGCCTCACTCCCATCCTGCCAGGTGCCTCACTCCTACGGTGCTGGCTGCCTCATTCACGTTCTTCCCGCTGCCTCACTCCTACCCTGAGCACTGCCTCACTCGCTCCAACTCGCTGCCTCATTCCCACCCTCCTCGCTGCCTCACTCCCACCCTGCTCACTACCTCACACCAGCCCTGCTCACTCCTCACTCCCGCTCTGCTCGCTGACTCACTCCCGACCTGCACCTATCCTGCGCACTGCCTCACTGCTGACTTGTTTGCTCCCTCACTCCTGACCGGTTCGCACCATGCTCACTGCCTCACTCCCATCCTTCGCGTAGCCTCACTCCCGCTCTGCTCACTGCCTCACTCCCATCCTTCCCGCTGCCTCATTCCCGCTCTGCTCACTGCCTCACTCCCATCCTTCGCGCAGCCTCACTCCCGCTCTGCTCACTGTCTCACTCCCATCCTTCCCGCTGCCTCACTCCCGCTCTGCTCACTGCGTCACTCCCATCCGTCCCGCAGCCTCACTCCCGCTCTGAACACTGCCTCACTCCCATCCTTCCCGCTGCCTCACTCCCGCTCTGCTCACTGCGTCACTCCCACCCTTCCCGCTGCTTCACTCTCACCCTCCTCACTGCCTCACTCCCATCCTTCCCGCTGCTTCACTCTCACCCTCCTCACTGCCTCACTCCCATCCTTCCCGCTGCTTCACTCTCACCCTCCTCACTGACTTACTCCCACCCTTCCCGCTGCTTCACTCTCACCCTCCTCACTGACTCACTCCCACCCTCCTTGCTGCCTGACTCCCGCTCTGCTCACTGCTTCACTCCCAGCCCTACTCACTGCCTCATTCCTGACCTGCTCACTGCCTCACTCACACCCTGCTCGTTGTCGCACTCCCACCCTCCTCACTGCCTCACTCCCACCCTGCTCGCTGCCTCACTCCCACCCTGCTCGTTGTCGCACTCCCACCATCCTCACTGCCTCACTCCTACCCTGCTCACTGCCTCACACCGGCCCTGCTCCTTACCACACTCCAGCCTTGTTCACTGCCTCACTCCCGCCCTGCTCACTGCCTCACTCCCATCTTGCTCACTGCCTCACTCCCGCCCTGCTCACTGCCTCACTCCCACCCTGCTCACTGCCTCACTCCCATCCTTCTCACTGCCTCACTCCCACCCTGCTCACTGACTCACTCGCACCAAGTTCACTGCCTTACTCCGGCCCTGCTCACTGCCTCACACCGGCCCTGCTCACTGCCTCACTCCCGCTCTGCTCACTGACTCACTCCCGCCCTGCGCCTATCCTGCTCACTGCCTCACTGCTGACTTGTTTGCTCCCTCACTCCTGACCGGTTCGCACCTTGCTCACTGCCTCACTCCCATCCTTCCCGCAGCCTCACTCCTGCTCTGCTCACTGCCTCACTCCCATCCTTCCCGCTGCCTCACTCCCACTCTGCTCACTGCCTCACACCCATCCTTCCCGCAGCCTCACTCCCGCTCTGATCACTGCCTCACTCCCAGCCCTCCTCATTGCGTCATTCCTGACCTGCTCACTGCCTCACTCCCAGCCTGCAGACTGCCTCACTCCCAGCCCTCCTCACTGCCTCACACCCACCCTCCTCACTGCCTCACTCGCACCCCTTCCGCTGCCTCACACCCACCCTGCTCACTGCCTCACTCCAACCATACACGCTGCCTCACTCCCACCATGCTCACTGCCTCAATCCCACCCTCATCTGCCTCAATCCCACCCTTCTCACTGCCTCACTCCCACCTGCCCCTATCCTGCTCACAGCCTCACTGCTGACGTGTTTGCTCCCTCACTCCTGATCGGGTCGCACCTTGCTCACTGCCTCACTCCCATCCTTCCCGCAGCCTCACTCCCGCTCTGCTCACTGCCTCACTCCCATCCATCCCACTGCCTCACTCCCGCTCTGCTCACTGCCTGACTCCCAGCCCTCCTCACTGCCTCATTCCTGACCTGCTCCCTGCCTCACTCCCACCCTTCCCGCTGCTTCACTCTCACCCTCCTCACTGCCTCACTCCCACCCTTCCCGCTGCTTCACTCTCACCCTCCTCACTGACTCACTCCCACCCTCCTTGCTGCCTCACTCCCGCTCTGCTCACTGCCTCACTCCCACCCTGCTCGCTGCCTCACTCCCACCCTGCTCGCTTCCTCACTCCCACCCTGCTCACTGCCTCACTCCCACCCTGCTCACTGCCTCACTCCCAGCCCTACTCACTGCCTCATTCCTGACCTGCTCACTGCCTCACTCACACCCTGCTCGCTGGCTCACTCGCGTACGGTTCACTGCCTCACTCCCAGCCTCCTCACTGCCTCACTCCCACTCTGCTCACTGCCTCACTCCCACCCTTCCCGCTGCTTCAGTCTCACCCTCTTCACTGCCTCACTCCCACCCTCCTCGCTGCCTCACTCCCACTCTGCTCACTGCCTCACTCCCACCCTACTCGCTGCCTCACTCCTATCATATCTTGCACTGCTTGCAACCTCACTCCCACTCTGCTCCCACCCTGCCCACTTTATCACTCCCACCATGCTCCTGCCCTGCTCACTGCCTCACTCCTGCCCGCTCGCTGCCACACTCCCACCCTGCACGTTGCCTCACTACCACCTTGCTACCGGCTTGCTCACTGCCTCACTCCTAGCCTCCTCACTCCGACTCTGCTCCTATCCTGCTCGCTGCCACACTCCCACCATGCTCCTGCCCTACTCCTTGCCTCACTCCCAACATGCTCCTGCCCTGCTCCTTGCCTCACTCCCACCAAGCTCCTGCCCTGCTCCTTGCCTCACTCCCACCATGCTCCTGCCTTGCTACTTGCCTCATACCCATTCTGCTCTCGCTTTGCTCGCTGCCTCACTCCCAACCTGCTCATTGCCTCACTCCCATCCTGCCAGGTGTCTCACTCCTACGGTGCTGGCTGCCTCATTCACGTTCTTCCCGCTGCCTCACTCCTACCCTGAGCACTGCCTCACTCGCTCCAACTCGCTGCCTCATTCCCACCCTCCTCGCTGCCTCACTCCCACCCAGCACACTACCTCACACCAGCCCTGCTCACTCCTCACTCCCGCTCTGCTCGCTGACTCACTCCCGACCTGCACCTATCCTGCGCACTGCCTCACTGCTGACTTGTTTGCTCCCTCACTCCTGACCGGTTCGCACCTTGCTCACTGCCTCACTCCCATCCTTCGCGCAGCCTCACTCCCGCTCTGCTCACTGCCTCACTCCCATCCTTCACGCTGCCTCATTCCCGCTCTGCTCACTGCCTCACTCCCATCCTTCGCGCAGCCTCACTCCCGCTCTGCTCACTGTCTCACTCCCATCCTTCCCGCTGCCTCATTCCCGCTCTGCTCACTGCCTCACTCCCATCCTTCGCGCAGCCTCACTCCCGCTCTGCTCACTGTCTCACTCCCATCCTTCCCGCTGCCTCACTCCCGCTCTGCTCACTGCGTCACTCCCATCCGTCCCGCAGCCTCACTCCCGCTCTGAACACTGCCTCACTCCCATCCTTCCCGCTGCCTCACTCCCGCTCTGCTCACTGCGTCACTCCCACCCTTCCCGCTGCTTCACTCTCACCCTCCTCACTGCCTCACTCCCATCCTTCCCGCTGCTTCACTCTCACCCTCCTCACTGCCTCACTCCCATCCTTCCCGCTGCTTCACTCTCACCCTCCTCACTGACTTACTCCCACCCTTCCCGCTGCTTCACTCTCACCCTCCTCACTGACTCACTCCCACCCTCCTTGCTGCCTGACTCCCGCTCTGCTCACTGCTTCACTCCCAGCCCTACTCACTGCCTCATTCCTGACCTGCTCACTGCCTCACTCACACCCTGCTCGTTGTCGCACTCCCACCCTCCTCACTGCCTCACTCCCACCCTGCTCGCTGCCTCACTCCCACCCTGCTCGTTGTCGCACTCCCACCATCCTCACTGCCTCACTCCCACCCTGCTCGCTGCCTCACTCCCACCCTGCTCATTGTCTCACTCCCACCCTGCTCGCTGCCTCACTCCTACCCTGCTCACTGCCTCACACCGGCCCTGGTCCTTACCACACTCCAGCCTTGTTCACTGCCTCACTCCCGCCCTGCTCACTGCCTCACTCCCATCTTGCTCACTGCCTCACTCCCGCCCTGCTCACTGCCTCACTCCCACCCTGCTCACTGCCTCACTCCCATCCTTCTCACTGCCTCACTCCCACCCTGCTCACTGACTCACTCGCACCAAGTTCACTGCCTTACTCCGGCCCTGCTCACTGCCTCACACCGGCCCTGCTCACTGCCTCACTCCCGCTCTGCTCACTGACTCACTCCCGCCCTGCGCCTATCCTGCTCACTGCCTCACTGCTGACTTGTTTGCTCCCTCACTCCTGACCGGTTCGCACCTTGCTCACTGCCTCACTCCCATCCTTCCCGCAGCCTCACTCCTGCTCTGCTCACTGCCTCACTCCCATCCTTCCCGCTGCCTCACTCCCACTCTGCTCACTGCCTCACACCCATCCTTCCCGCAGCCTCACTCCCGCTCTGATCACTGCCTCACTCCCAGCCCTCCTCATTGCGTCATTCCTGACCTGCTCACTGCCTCACTCCCAGCCTGCAGACTGCCTCACTCCCAGCCCTCCTCACTGCCTCACACCCACCCTCCTCACTGCCTCACTCGCACCCCTTCCGCTGCCTCACACCCACCCTGCTCACTGCCTCACTCCAACCATACACGCTGCCTCACTCCCACCATGCTCACTGCCTCAATCCCACCCTCATCTGCCTCAATCCCACCCTTCTCACTGCCTCACTCCCACCTGCCCCTATCCTGCTCACAGCCTCACTGCTGACGTGTTTGCTCCCTCACTCCTGATCGGGTCGCACCTTGCTCACTGCCTCACTCCCATCCTTCCCGCAGCCTCACTCCCGCTCTGCTCACTGCCTCACTCCCATCCATCCCACTGCCTCACTCCCGCTCTGCTCACTGCCTGACTCCCAGCCCTCCTCACTGCCTCATTCCTGACCTGCTCCCTGCCTCACTCCCACCCTTCCCGCTGCTTCACTCTCACCCTCCTCACTGCCTCACTCCCACCCTTCCCGCTGCTTCACTCTCACCCTCCTCACTGACTCACTCCCACCCTCCTTGCTGCCTCACTCCCGCTCTGCTCACTGCCTCACTCCCACCCTGCTCGCTGCCTCACTCCCACCCTGCTCGCTTCCTCACTCCCACCCTGCTCACTGCCTCACTCCCACCCTGCTCACTGCCTCACTCCCAGCCCTACTCACTGCCTCATTCCTGACCTGCTCACTGCCTCACTCACACCCTGCTCGCTGGCTCACTCGCGTACGGTTCACTGCCTCACTCCCAGCCTCCTCACTGCCTCACTCCCACTCTGCTCACTGCCTCACTCCCACCCTTCCCGCTGCTTCAGTCTCACCCTCTTCACTGCCTCACTCCCACCCTCCTCGCTGCCTCACTCCCACTCTGCTCACTGCCTCACTCCCACCCTACTCGCTGCCTCACTCCTATCATATCTTGCACTGCTTGCAACCTCACTCCCACTCTGCTCCCACCCTGCCCACTTTATCACTCCCACCATGCTCCTGCCCTGCTCACTGCCTCACTCCTGCCCGCTCGCTGCCACACTCCCACCCTGCACGTTGCCTCACTACCACCTTGCTACCGGCTTGCTCACTGCCTCACTCCTAGCCTCCTCACTCCGACTCTGCTCCTATCCTGCTCGCTGCCACACTCCCACCATGCTCCTGCCCTACTCCTTGCCTCACTCCCAACATGCTCCTGCCCTGCTCCTTGCCTCACTCCCACCAAGCTCCTGCCCTGCTCCTTGCCTCACTCCCACCATGCTCCTGCCTTGCTACTTGCCTCATACCCATTCTGCTCTCGCTCTGCTCGCTGCCTCACTCCCAACCTGCTCATTGCCTCACTCCCATCCTGCCAGGTGTCTCACTCCTACGGTGCTGGCTGCCTCATTCACGTTCTTCCCGCTGCCTCACTCCTACCCTGAGCACTGCCTCACTCGCTCCAACTCGCTGCCTCATTCCCACCCTCCTCGCTGCCTCACTCCCACCCAGCACACTACCTCACACCAGCCCTGCTCACTCCTCACTCCCGCTCTGCTCGCTGACTCACTCCCGACCTGCACCTATCCTGCGCACTGCCTCACTGCTGACTTGTTTGCTCCCTCACTCCTGACCGGTTCGCACCTTGCTCACTGCCTCACTCCCATCCTTCGCGCAGCCTCACTCCCGCTCTGCTCACTGCCTCACTCCCATCCTTCCCGCTGCCTCATTCCCGCTCTGCTCACTGCCTCACTCCCATCCTTCGCGCAGCCTCACTCCCGCTCTGCTCACTGTCTCACTCCCATCCTTCCCGCTGCCTCACTCCCGCTCTGCTCACTGCGTCACTCCCATCCGTCCCGCAGCCTCACTCCCGCTCTGAACACTGCCTCACTCCCATCCTTCCCGCTGCCTCACTCCCGCTCTGCTCACTGCGTCACTCCCATCCTTCCCGCAGCCTCACTCCCGCTCTGCTCAGTGCCTCACACCCAGCCCTCCTCACTGCCTCACTCCTGCTCTGCTCACTGCCTCACTCCCACCCTCCTCGCTGCCTCACTCCCACTCTGCTCACTGTCTCACTCCCACCCTACTCGCTGCCTCACTCCTATCATATCTTGCACTGCTTGCAACCTCACTCCCACTCTGCTCCCACCCTGCCCACTGTACCACTCCCACCATGCTCCTGCCCTGCTCACTGCCTCACTCCTGCCCTGCTCGCTGCCACACTCCCACTCTGCGCGTTGCCTCACTACCACCCTGCTACCGGCTTGCTCACTGCCTCACTCCTAGCCTCCTCGCTGTATCACTCCGGCTCTGCTCCTATCCTGCTCGCTGCCTCACTCCCACCATGCTCCTGCCCTACTCCTTGCCTCACTCCTACCATGCTCCTGCCTTACTACTTGCCCCATACCCATTCTGCTCTCGCTCTGCTCGCTGCCTCACTCCCAACCTGCTCATTGCCTCACTCCCATCCTGCCAGGTGCCTCACTCCTTCGGTGCTGGCTGCCTCATTCGCGTTCTTCCCGCTGCCTCACTCCTACCCTGCGCACTGCCTCAGTCGCTCCTACTCGCTGCCTCTTTCCCACCCTCCTCGCTGCCTCACTCCCACCCTGCTCACTGCCTCACTCCCATCCTGCTCACTGCCTCACTCCCACCTTCCACACTGCCTCACTCCCACCCTCCTCACACCCACCCTCCTCACTGACTCAGTCCCACCCTCCTCGCTGCCTCACTCCCGCCCTGCTCACTGCCTCAGTCCCACCCGGCTCACTGCCTCACTCCCACCCTCCTCACTGCCTCAGTCCCACCCTCCTTGCTGCCTCACTCCCGCCCTGCTCGCTGCCTCACTCCCACCCTGCTCGCTGCCTCACTCCCACCCTGCTCGCTGCCTCACTCCCGCACTGCTCACTGACTCACTCCCGCCCCTACCACTGCCTCATTCCCTCTCTGCTCACTGCTTCACTCCCACCCTGCTGGCTGCCTCACTCCCACCCTGCTCACTGCCTCACTCCCATCCTTCCCACTGCCTCACTCCCACAATGCTGGCTGCCTCACTCCCACCCTGCTCACTGCCTCACTCCCAGTCTTCCTGCTGCTTCACTCCCACCCGTTCACAGCCTCACTACCACCCTGCTCACTGCCTCACTCCCACTCTACTCACTTCCTCACTCCCTCCCCTCCCGCTGCCTCACTGCCACCCTACTCACTGCCTCACTCCCACCCTCTTCACTGCCACACTCCGGCCCTGCTCGTTGTCTCACTCACACCCTCCTCACTACCTCACTCCCACCCTGCTCACTGCCTCACTCCCGCCCTGCTCACTGCCTCACTCCCGCCCTCCTCACTACCTCACTCCCACCCTGCTCACTGCCTCACACCGGCCCTGCTCCTTACCACACTCCAGCCTTGTTCACTGCCTCACTCCCGCCCTGCTCACTGCCTCACTCCCACCCTGCTCACTGCCTCATTCACACCCTGCTCACTGCCTCACTCCAACCATACACGCTGCCTCACTCCCACCCTGCTCACTGACTCACTCGCACCAAGTTCACTGCCTCACTCCCAGCCTTCTCGCTGCCTCACTCCTGTCCTGTTCAGAGCCTCACTCCCACCCTGCTCACTGCCTCACACCGGCCCTGCTCACTGCCTCACACCCGCTCTGCTCGCTGACTCACTCCCGCCCTGCGCCTATCCTGCTCACTGCCTCACGGCTGACTTGTTTGCTCCCTCACTCCTGACCGGTTCGCACCTTGCTCACTGCCTCACTCCCATCCTTCCCGCAGCCTCACTCCCACTCTGCTCACTGCCTCACTCCCATCCTTCCCGCAGCCTCACTCCCGCTCTGCTCACTGCCTCACTCCCATCCTTCCCGCTGCCTCAATTCCACTCTGCTCACTGCCTCACTCCCTTCCTTCCCGCTGCTTCACTCCCGCTCTGCTCACTGCCTCACTCCCATCCTTCCCGCAGCCTCACTCCCGCTCTGCTCACTGCCTCACTCCCATCCTTCCCGCTGCCTCACTCCTGCTCTGCTCACTGCCTCACTCCCATCCTTCCCGCTGCCTCACTCCCGCTCTGCTCACTGCCTCACTCCCATCCTTCCCGCTGCCTCACTCCCGCTCTGCTCACTGCCTCACTCCCACCCTTCCCGCAGCCTCACTCCCGCTCTGCTCACTGCCTCACTCCCAGCACGCCCGCAGCCTCACTCCCGCTCTGCTCACTACGTCACTCCCAGCCCACCTCACTGCCTCATTCCTGACCTGCTCCCTGCCTCACTCCCAGCCTGCACACTGCCTCACTCCTGGACCTCCTCACTGCCTCGCACCCACCCTCCTCACTGCCTCACTCGCACACCTTCCGCTGCCTCACACCCACCCTGCTCACTGCCTCACTCCAACCATACACGCTGCCTCACTCCCACCCTTCTCACTGCCTCACTCCCACCCTTCTCACTGCCTCACTCCCACCCTGCTCACTGACTCACTTGCACCAAGTTCACTGCCTCACTCCCGCCCTGCTCACTGCCTCACACCGGCCCTGCTCACTGCCTCACTCCCGCCCTGCTCACTGCCTCACACCGGCCCTGCTCACTGCCTCACTCCCGCCCTGCTCACTGCCTCACTCCCGCCCTGCTCACTGCCTCACTCCCGCCCTGCTCACTGCCTCACACTGGCCCTGCTCACTGCCTCACTCCCGCCCTGCTCACTGCCTCACTCCCACCCTGCTCGTTGTCTCACTCCCACCCTCCTCACTACCTCACTCCCACCCTGCTCACTGCCTCACACCGGCCCTGCTCACTGCCTCACTCCCGCCCTGCTCACTGCCTCACACCGGCACTGCTCACTGCCTCACTCCCGCCTTGCTCACTGCCTCACACCGGCCCTGCTCACTGCCTCACTCCCGCCCTGCTCACTGCCTCACTCCCGCCCTGCTCACTGCCTCACACCGGCCCTGCTCACTGCCTCACTCCCGCCCTGCTCACTGCCTCACTCTCACCCTGCTCGTTGTCTCACTCCCACCCTCCTCACTACCTCACTCCCGCCCTGCTCACTGCCTCACACCGGCCCTGCTCCTTACCGCACTGCAGCCTTGTTCACTGCCTCACTCCCGCCCTGCTCACTACCTCACTCCCGCCCTGCTCACTGCCTCACTCCCGCCCTGTTCACTGACTCACTCCCACCCTGTTCGCTGACTCACTCCCGCCCTTCCCCTATCCTGCTCAAAGCTTCACTGCTGACGTGTTTGCTCCCTCACTCCTGACCGGTTCGCACCTTGCTCACTGCCTCACTCCCATCCTTCCCGCAGCCTCACTCCCGCTCTGCTCACTGCCTCACTCCCACCCTTCCCGCAGCCTCACTCCCGCTCTGCTCACTGCCTCACTCCCATCCTTCCCGCAGCCTCACTCCCGCTCTGCTCACTGCCTCACTCCCATCCTTCCCGCTGCCTCACTCCCGCTCTGCTCACTGCCTCACTCCCAGCCCTCCTCACTGCCTCACTCCCGCTCTGCTCACTGCCTCACTCCCAGCCCTCCTCACTGCCTCACTCCCGCTCTGCTCACTGCCTCACTCCCAGCCCTCCTCACTGCCTCATTCCTGACCTGCTCCCTGCCTCACTCCCAGCCTTCCCGCTGCTTCACTCTCACCCTCCTCACTGCCTCACTCCCACCCTTCCCGCTGCTTCACTCTCACCCTCCTCACTGCCTCACTCCCACCCTTCCCGCTGCTTCACTCTCACCCTCCTCACTGCCTCACTCCCACCCTTCCCGCTGCTTCACTCTCACCCTCCTCACTGCCTCATTCCTGACCTGCTCACTGCCTCACTCACACCCTGCTCGCTGGCTCACTCGCGTACGGTTCACTGCCTCACTCCCAGCCTCCTCACTGCCTCACTCCCACTCTGCTCCCTGCCTCATTCCCACCATTCCTACTGCCTCACTCCCACCCTCCTGCTGCCTCACTCCCACCCTGCTCGCTGCCTCACTCCCACCCTTGCTGCTGCCTCACTCTCACCCTCCTCACTGCCTCACTCCCACCCTGCTCCCTGCCTCACTCCCGTCCTGCTCCCTGCCTCACTCCTGTCCTGCTCCCTGCCTCACTCCCATCCTGCTCGCTGCCTCACTCCCGTCCTGCTCACTGCCTCACTCCCGTCCTGCTCCCGCCATGTTCGCTGTCTCACTTGCACCGTGTTTGCTGCTTCATTCCCACCCTGCCCGCTGTCTCATTCTTGTTATGTTCATACCTGCTCCTTGTCTCATTCCCACCCTCCTCCCACCCTCCTCCCACCCTGCTCACTGCCTCGCTCCCACCCTTCCCACTGCCTCACTCTCACCCTTCCCACTGCCTCACTCTCACACTGCTCACAGCCTCAGTTTCACCCTGCTTTCTGCCTCACTCCCAGCCATCCCGCTGCCCCACTCCCACCCTTCCCGCTGCCTCACTCCCACCCGGTTCACAGCCTCACTCCCACCCTACTTGCTGCCTCACTCCCACCCCTCCTCCCTCACTCCCACCCTTCCCGCTGCCTCACTCCTGCCCTGTTCACAATCTCACTCCCGCCCTACTTGCTGACTCACTCCCACCCTGCTCACTGCCTTTCTCCCACCCTCCTCACTGCCTCACTCCCAACCTTTCCGCTGCCTCACTCTCACCCTTCCCGCTGCCTCACTCCCACCCTACTCACTGCCTCCATCCAATCCTTCCCGCTGCCTCACTCCCACCCTGCTCACTGCCTCACTCCCACCCTGCTCACTGCCTCACTCCCACCCTCCTCTCTGCCTCACTCCCACCCTGCTCACTGCCTCACTCCCACCCTTCCCGCTGCCTCACTCTCACCTTTCCCGCTGCCTCACTCCCACCCTGCTCTCTGCCTCACTCCCACACCGGTCACTGCCTCACATCCACCCTCTCCTCACTGCCTCAATCCCACCCTTCCCGCTGCTTCACTCCCGCCGTCCTCACTGCCTCACTCATGACCTGCTCACTGCCTCACACCCACCCTCCTCACTGCCTCACCTGCACCCCTTCCGCTGCTTCACACCCACCCTCCTCACTGCCTCACTTGCACCACTTCCGCTGCTTCACACCCACCCTGCTCACTGCCTCACTCCAACCATACACGGTGCCTCACTCCCACCCTGCTCACTGCCTCACTCCCACCCTCATCTGCCTCAATCCCACCCTGCTCACTGACTCACTCCCACCCTGCTCACTGCCTCACTCCCACCCTCATCTGCCTCAATCCCACCCTTCTCACTGCCTCACTTCCACACTGCTCGCTGCCTCACTCCCACCCTCCTCACTGCCTTTCTCCCACCCTCCTCACTGCCTCATTCCTGACCTGCTCCCTGCCTCACTCCCAGCCTGCACACTGCCTCACTCCTGGACCTCCTCACTGCCTCACACCCACCCTCCTCACTGCCTCACTCGCACACCTTCCGCTGCCTCACACCCACCCTGCTCACTGCCTCACTCCAACCATACACGCTGCCTCACTCCCACCCTTCTCACTGCCTCACTCCCACCCTTCTCACTGCCTCACTCCCACCCTGCTCACTGACTCACTCGCACCAAGTTCACTGCCTCACTCCCGCCCTGCTCACTGCCTCACACCGGCCCTGCTCACTGCCTCACTCCCGCCCTGCTCACTGCCTCACACCGGCCCTGCTCACTGCCTCACTCCCGCCCTGCTCACTGCCTCACTCCCGCCCTGCTCACTGCCTCACTCCCGCCCTGCTCACTGCCTCACTCCCGCCCTGCTCACTGCCTCACTCCCGCCCTGCTCACTGCCTCACACCGGCCCTGCTCACTGCCTCACTCCCGCCCTGCTCACTGCCTCACTCCCACCCTGCTCGTTGTCTCACTCCCACCCTCCTCACTACCTCACTCCCACCCTGCTCACTGCCTCACACCGGCCCTGCTCACTCCCGCCCTGCTCACTGCCTCACACCGGCACTGCTCACTGCCTCACTCCCGCCCTGCTCACTGCCTCACACCGGCCCTGCTCACTGCCTCACTCCCGCCCTGCTCACTGCCTCACTCCCGCCCTGCTCAATGCCTCACACCGGCCCTGCTCACTGCCTCACTCCCGCCCTGCTCACTGCCTCACTCTCACCCTGCTCGTTGTCTCACTCCCACCCTCCTCACTACCTCACTCCCGCCCTGCTCACTGCCTCACACCGGCCCTGCTCCTTACCGCACTGCAGCCTTGTTCACTGCCTCACTCCCGCCCTGCTCACTACCTCACTCCCGCCCTGCTCACTGCCTCACTCCCGCCCTGCTCACTGACTCACTCCCACCCTGTTCGCTGACTCACTCCCGCCCTTCCCCTATCCTGCTCAAAGCTTCACTGCTGACGTGTTTGCTCCCTCACTCCTGACCGGTTCGCACCTTGCTCACTGCCTCACTCCCATCCTTCCCGCAGCCTCACTCCCGCTCTGCTCACTGCCTCACTCCCACCCTTCCCGCAGCCTCACTCCCGCTCTGCTCACTGCCTCACACCCATCCTTCCCGCAGCCTCACTCCCGCTCTGCTCACTGCCTCACTCCCATCCTTCTCACTGCCTCACTCCCGCCCTGCTCACTGCCTCACACCGGCCCTGCTCACTGCCTCAATCCCGCCCTGCTCACTGCCTCACACCGGCCCTGCTCACTGCCTCACTCCCGCCCTGCTCACTGCCTCACTCCCACCCTGCTCGTTGTCTCACTCCCACCCTCCTCACTACCTCACTCCCACCCTGCTCACTGCCTCACACCAGCCCTGCTCACTCCCGCCCTGCTCACTGCCTCACACCGGCACTGCTCACTGCCTCACTCCCGCCCTGCTCACTGCCTCACTCCCACCCTGCTCGTTGTCTCACTCCCACCCTCCTCACTACCTCACTCCCACCCTGCTCACTGCCTCACACCGGCCCTGCTCACTCCCGCCCTGCTCACTGCCTCACACCGGCACTGCTCACTGCCTCACTCCCGCCCTGCTCACTGCCTCACACCGGCCCTGCTCACTGCCTCACTCCCGCCCTGCTCACTGCCTCACTCCCGCCCTGCTCACTGCCTCACACCGGCCCTGCTCACTGCCTCACTCCCGCCCTGCTCACTGCCTCACTCTCACCCTGCTCGTTGTCTCACTCCCACCCTCCTCACTACCTCACTCCCGCCCTGCTCACTGCCTCACACCGGCCCTGCTCCTTACCGCACTGCAGCCTTGTTCACTGCCTCACTCCCGCCCTGCTCACTACCTCACTCCCGCCCTGCTCACTGCCTCACTCCCGCCCTGCTCACTGACTCACTCCCACCCTGTTCGCTGACTCACTCCCGCCCTTCCCCTATCCTGCTCAAAGCTTCACTGCTGACGTGTTGGCTCCCTCACTCCTGACCGGTTCGCACCTTGCTCACTGCCTCACTCCCATCCTTCCCGCAGCCTCACTCCCGCTCTGCTCACTGCCTCACTCCCACCCTTCCCGCAGCCTCACTCCCGCTCTGCTCACTGCCTCACACCCATCCTTCCCGCAGCCTCACTCCCGCTCTGCTCACTGCCTCACTCCCATCCTTATAGGTGCCTCACTCCCACCCTGCTCACTGACTCACTCGCACCAAGTTCACTGCCTCACTCCCGCTCTGCTCACTGCCTCACTCCCATCCTTCCCGCAGCCTCACTCCCGCTCTGCTCACTGCCTCACTCCCATCCTTCCCGCTGCCTCACTCCCGCTCTGCTCACTGCCTCACTCCCAGCCCTCCTCACTGCCTCACTCCCGCTCTGCTCACTGCCTCACTCCCAGCCCTCCTCACTGCCTCACTCCCGCTCTGCTCACTGCCTCACTCCCAGCCCTCCTCACTGCCTCATTCCTGACCTGCTCCCTGCCTCACTCCCAGCCTTCCCGCTGCTTCACTCTCACCCTCCTCACTGCCTCACTCCCACCCTTCCCGCTGCTTCACTCTCACCCTCCTCACTGCCTCACTCCCACCCTTCCCGCTGCTTCACTCTCACCCTCCTCACTGCCTCACTCCCACCCTTCCCGCTGCTTCACTCTCACCCTCCTCACTGCCTCATTTCTGACCTGCTCACTGCCTCACTCACACCCTGCTCGCTGGCTCACTCGCGTACGGTTCACTGCCTCACTCCCAGCCTCCTCACTGCCTCACTCCCACTCTGCTCGCTGCCTCACTCCCACCCTTCCCGCTGCTTCAGTCTCACCCTCTT
This sequence comes from Carcharodon carcharias, assembly GCF_017639515.1. NCBI lineage: Eukaryota > Metazoa > Chordata > Chondrichthyes > Lamniformes > Lamnidae > Carcharodon > Carcharodon carcharias. Next base: position 115,473,831 of record NC_054478.1, on the reverse strand, counting down.
CACTGCCTCACTCCCACCCTCCTCGCTGCCTCACTCCCACTCTGCTCACTGCCTCACTCCCACCCTACTCGCTGCCTCACTCCTATCATATCTTGCACTGCTTGCAACCTCACTCCCACTCTGCTCCCACCCTGCCCACTTTATCACTCCCACCATGCTCCTGCCCTGCTCACTGCCTCACTCCTGCCCGCTCGCTGCCACACTCCCACCCTGCACGTTGCCTCACTACCACCTTGCTACCGGCTTGCTCACTGCCTCACTCCTAGCCTCCTCACTCCGACTCTGCTCCTATCCTGCTCGCTGCCACACTCCCACATTGCTCCTGCCCTACTCCTTGCCTCACTCCCACCATGCTCCTGCCCTGCTCCTTGCCTCACTCCCACCAAGCTCCTGCCCTGCTCCTTGCCTCACTCCCACCATGCTCCTGCCTTGCTACTTGCCTCATACCCATTCTGCTCTCGCTCTGCTCGCTGCCTCACTCCCAACCTGCTCATTGCCTCACTCCCATCCTGCCAGGTGCCTCACTCCTACGGTGCTGGATGCCTCGTTCACGTTCTTCCCGCTGCCTCACTCCTACCCTGAGCACTGCCTCACTCGCTCCAACTCGCTGCCTCATTCCCACCCTCCTCGCTGCCTCACTCCCACCCTGCTCACTACCTCACACCAGCCCTGCTCACTCCTCACTCCCGCTCTGCTCGCTGACTCACTCCCGACCTGCACCTATCCTGCGCACTGCCTCACTGCTGACTTGTTTGCTCCCTCACTCCTGACCGGTTCGCACCTTGCTCACTGCCTCACTCCCATCCTTCGCGCAGCCTCACTCCCGCTCTGCTCACTGCCTCACTCCCATCCTTCCCGCTGCCTCATTCCCGCTCTGCTCACTGCCTCACTCCCATCCTTCGCGCAGCCTCACTCCCGCTCTGCTCACTGTCTCACTCCCATCCTTCCCGCTGCCTCACTCCCGCTCTGCTCACTGCGTCACTCCCATCCGTCCCGCAGCCTCACTCCCGCTCTGAACACAGCCTCACTCCCATCCTTCCCGCAGCCTCACTCCCGCTCTGCTCACTGCGTCACTCCCACCCTTCCCGCTGCTTCACTCTCACCCTCCTCACTGCCTCACTCCCACCCTTCCCGCTGCTTCACTCTCACCCTCCTCACTGCCTCACTCCCACCCTTCCCGCTGCTTCACTCTCACCCTCCTCACTGCCTCATTCCTGACCTGCTCACTGCCTCACTCACACCCTGCTCGCTGGCTCACTCGCGTACGGTTCACTGCCTCACTCCCAGCCTCCTCACTGCCTCACTCCCACTCTGCTCCCTGCCTCACTCCCACCATTCCTACTGCCTCACTCCCACCCTCCTGCTGCCTCACTCCCACCCTGCTCGCTGCCTCACTCCCACCCTTGCTGCTGCCTCACTCTCACCCTCCTCACTGCCTCACTCCCACCCTGCTCCCTGCCTCACTCCCGTCCTGCTCCCTGCCTCACTCCTGTCCTGCTCCCTGCCTCACTCCCATCCTGCTCGCTGCCTCACTCCCGTCCTGCTCACTGCCTCACTCCCGTCCTGCTCCCGCCATGTTCGCTGTCCTTGTTTGCTGCTTCATTCCCACCCTGCCCGCTGTCTCATTCTTGTTATGTTCATACCTGCTCCTTGTCTCATTCCCACCCTCCTCCCACCCTCCTCCCACCCTGCTCACTGCCTCGCTCCCACCCTTCCCACTGCCTCACTCTCACCCTTCCCACTGCCTCACTCTCACACTGCTCACAGCCTCAGTTTCACCCTGCTTACTGCCTCACTCCCAGCCATCCCGCTGCCCCACTCCCACCCTTCCCGCTGCCTCACTCCCACCCGGTTCACAGCCTCACTCCCGCCCTACTTGCTGCCTCACTCCCACCCCTCCTCCCTCACTCCCACCCTTCCGGCTGCCTCACTCCTGCCCTGTTCACAGTCTCACTCCCGCCCTACTTGCTGACTCACTCCCACCCTGCTCACTGCCTTTCTCCCACCCTCCTCACTGCCTCACTCCCAACCTTTCCGCTGCCTCACTCTCACCCTTCCCGCTGCCTCACTCCCACCCTACTCGCTGCCTCCATCCAATCCTTCCCGCTGCCTCACTCCCACCCTGCTCACTGCCTCACTCCCACCCTGCTCACTGCCTCACTCCCACCCTCCTCTCTGCCTCACTCCCACCCTGCTCACTGCCTCACTCCCACCCTTCCCGCTGCCTCACTCTCACCCTTCCCGCTGCCTCACTCCCACCCTGCTCTCTGCCTCACTCCCACACCGGTCACTGCCTCACATCCACCCTCTCCTCACTGCCTCAATCCCACCCTTCCCGCTGCTTCACTCCCGCCCTCCTCACTGCCTCACTCATGACCTGCTCACTGCCTCACACCCACCCTCCTCACTGCCTCACCTGCACCCCTTCCGCTGCTTCACACCCACCCTCCTCACTGCCTCACTTGCACCACTTCCGCTGCTTCACACCCACCCTGCTCACTGCCTCACTCCAACCATACACGGTGCCTCACTCCCACCCTGCTCACTGCCTCACTCCCACCCTCATCTGCCTCAATCCCACCCTGCTCACTGCCTCACTCCCACCCTGCTCACTGCCTCACTCCCACCCTCATCTGCCTCAATCCCACCCTTCTCACTGCCTCACTTCCACACTGCTCGCTGCCTCACTCCCACCCTCCTCACTGCCTTTCTCCCACCCTCCTCACTGCCTCACTCCTACCCTGCTCACTGCCTCACTCCCAGCCTTCCCGCTGCCTCACTCCCACCCTGCTCTCTGCTTCACTCCCACACCGGTCACTGCCTCACTCCCACCCTGCTCACTGCCTCACTCCCACCCTCATCTGCCTCAATCCCACCCTTCCCGCTGCCTCACTCCCAGCCTTCCCGCTGCCTCACTCTCACCCTTCCCGCTGCCTCACTCCCACACTGCTCTCTGCCTCACTTCCACACCGGTCACTGCCTCACATCCACCCTCTCCTCACTGCCTCACTCCCACCCTGCTCGCTGCCTCCCTCCCACCCTGCTCACTGCCTCACTCCAACCATACACGCTGCCTCACTCCCACCCTGCTAACTGCCTCACTCCCACCCTCATCTGCCTCAATCCCACCCTTCTCACTGCCTCACTCACACCCTACTCGCTGCCTCACTCACACCCTGCTCGCTGCCTCACTCCCACCCTTCTCACTGCCTCACTCCCACCCTCATCTGTCGCAATCCCACCCTGCTCACTGCCTCACTCCCACCCTGCTCACTGCCTCACTCCCACACCAGTCACTGCCTCACATCCACCCTCTCCTCACTGCCTCAATCCCACCCTTCCCGCTGCTTCACTCCCACCCTCCTCACTGCCTCATTCCCAGCCTCCTCACTGCCTCACTTGCACCCCTTCCGCTGCCTCACTCCCACCCTGCTCACTGCCTCACTCCCACCCTCATCTGCCTCAATCCCACCCTTCTCGCTGCCTCACTCCCACCCCTCTCACTGCCTCACTCCCACCCTACTCGCTGCCTCACTCCCACCCTGCTCGCTACCTCACTCCCACCCTCCTCACTGCCTCACTCCCACCCTCCTCACTGCCTCACTCCCACCCTGCTCGCTGCCTCACTCCCACGCTGCTCGTTGTCTCACTCCCACCCTCCTCACTACCTGACTCCCACCCTCCTCACTGCCTCACACCGGCCCTGCTCCTTACCGCACTCCAGCCTTGTTCACTGCCTCACTCCCGCCCTGCTCACTGCCTCACTCCCGCCCTGCTCACTGCCTCACTCCCACCCTGCTCGCTGACTAACTCGCACCAAGTTCACTGCCTCACTCCCAGCCTTCTCGCTGCCTCACTCCTGCCCTGTTCAGAGCCTCACTCCCACACTGCTCACTGCCTCACACCGGCCCTGCTCACTGCCTCACTCCCACCCTGCTCACTGCCTCACACCGGCCCTGCTCACTGCCTCATTACCATCCTTCCCGCAGCCTCACTCCCGCTCTGCTCACTGCCTCACTCCCATCCTTCCCGCATCCTCACTCCCGCTCTGCTCACTGCCTCACTCCCAGCCTCCTCACTGCCTCACTCCTACCCTGTTCACAGCCTCACTCCCACCCTGCTCACTGCCTCACTCCCCTCATTCCCACTCCCTCACTCCTACCCTGCTCGCTGTTTCACTCCCTCTCTGCTCCTATCCTACTCCTGCCTTTTGCGGTGCCTCACTCCCAACCTGCTCACTGCCTCACTCCCACCCTACACGCTGCCTCATTCCCACCCTCCTCACTGCCTCACTCTGACCCTGCTCGTTGTCTCACTCCCACCCCTCCTGCTGCCTCACTCCCATCCTTCCCGCTGCCTCACTCCCGCTCTGCTCACTGCCTCACTCCCATTCTTCCCACAGCCTCACTCCCGCTCTGCCCACTGCCTCACGCCAATTCTTCCCGCTGCCTCACTCCCACCCCTACAGCTGCCTCACTCCGACCCTGCTCGCTGCCTCACTCCCACCCCTACCGCTGCCTCACACCCACCCCTCCCACTGCCTCACTCCCACCCTGCTCACTGCCTCACTCCCACTCTGCTCACTGCCTCACTCTCAGCCTTCCCATTGCCTCACTCTCACCCTGCTCACTGCCTCACTCCCACACCGTTATCTGCCTCACACCCACCCTCTCCTCACTGCCTCAATCGCACCCCTTCCGCTGCCTCATTCCCAGCCTGCTCACTGCCTCACTCCCACTCTGCTCACTGCCTCACTCCAACCATACACGCTACCTCACTCCCACCCTGCTCACTGCCTCATTCCCAGCCTGCTCACTGCCTCATTCCCACCCTCCTCACTGCCTCACTCCCACCCTCCTCACTGCCTCACTCCCAAACTTTCCGCTGCCTCACTCTCACCCTTCCCGCTGCCTCACTCCCACCCTCCCCGCTGCCTCACTCCCACTCTGCTCACTGCCTCACTCCCACCCTGCTCACTGCTTAACTCCCTTCATTCCCACTCGCTCACTCCTACCCTGCTCGCTGTTTCATTCCCTCTTTGCTCCTATCCTGCTCCTGCGTTTTGCGCTGCCTCACTCCCAACCTGCTTGCAGACTCACTCCCGTCCTGCTCCCTGCCTCAATCCCATCCAATTCGCTGCCTCACACCCACCCCTCCAACTGCCTCACTCCCACCCTCCTGCTGCCTCACTCCCACCCTGCTTGCTGCCTCACTCCCACCCTTGCTGCTGCCTCACTCTCGCCCTCCTCATTGCCTCACTCCCACCCTGCTCACTGCCTCACTCCCATCCTTCCCGCAGCCTCACTCCCGCTCTGCTCACTGCCTCACTCCCATCCTTCCCGCAGCCTCACTCCCGCTCTGCTCACTGCCTCACTCCCATCCGTCCCGCTGCCTCACTCCCGCTCTGCTCACTGCCTCACTCCCATCCTTCCCGCAGCCTCACTCCCGCTCTGCTCACTGCCTCACTCCAAGCCCTCCTCACTGCCTCACTCCCACTCTACTCACTGCCTCACTCCCATCCTTCCCGCTGCCTCACTCCCGCTCTGCTCACTGTGTCACTTCCACCCTTCCCGCAGCCTCACTCCCGCTCTGCTCACTACGTCACTCCCAGCATTCCCGCTGCCTCACTCCTGCTCTGCTCACTGCCTCACTCCCACAATGCTCACTGCCTCACTCCCAGCCTCCTCACTGCCTCACTCCCAGCCTCCTCACTGCCTCACTCCTACCCTGTTCACAGCCTCACTCCCACCCTGCTCACTGCCTCACTCCCCTCATTCCCACTCCCTCACTCCTACCCTGCTAGCTGTTTCACTCCCTCTCTGCTCCTATCCTGCTCCTGCCTTTTGCGGTGCCTCACTACCAACCTGCTCGCTGCCTCATTCCCACCATGCTCACTGCCTCACTCTGACCCTGCTCGTTGTCTCACTCCCACCCCGCCTGCTGCCTCACTCCCACCCTGCTCACTGCCTCATTCCCAGCCTGCTCACTGCCTCACTCCCACCCTGCTCACTGCCTCACTCCTACCCTCCTCTGCCTCAATCCCACCCTTCTCACTGACTCACTCCCACCCTTCTCACTGACTCACTCCAAACCTGCTCGCTGCCTCACTCCCACACTGCTCACTCCCTCACTCCCAGCCTTCTCGCTGCCTCACTCCTGCCCTGTTCTGATCCTCACTCCCACCCTGCTCACTGCCTCACTCCCTTAATTCCCACTCCTTCACTCCTACCCTGATCGCTGTTTCACTCCCTCTCTGCTCCTATCCTGCTCCTGCCTATTGCGCTGCCTCACTCCCATCCTGCTCACATCCTCACTCCCAGCCTTCCCGCTGCCTCACTCCCGCCCTATTCACAGCCTCAATCCCACCTTGCTCACTGCCTTACTCCCAAACTTCCCGCTGCCTCACTCTCACCCTTCCCGCTGCCTCACTCCCACCCTCCCCACTGCCTCACTCCCACCCTGCTCACTGCCTCACTCCCACCCTCCTCACTGCCTCACTCTCAAACATTCCGCTGCCTCACTCTCACACTTCCCACTGCCTCACTCCCAGCCTGCTCACTGCTTAACTCCCTTCATTCCCACTCGCTCACTCCTACCCTGCTCGCTGTTTCATTCCCTCTTTGCTCCTATCCTGCTCCTGCCTTTTGTGCTGCCTCACTCACAACCTGCTTGCAGACTCACTCCCGTCCTGCTCCCTGCCTCAATCCCATCCCATTCGCTGCCTCACTCCCACCCCTCCAACTGCCTCACTCCCACCCTCCTGCTGCCTCACTCCCACCCTTGCCGCTGCCTCACACTTGCCCTCCTCACTGCCTCACTCCCATCCTTCCCGCAGCCTCACTCCCGCTCTGCTCACTGCCTCATTCCCATCCTTCCCGCTGCCTCACTCCCACTCTGCTCACTGCCTCACTCCCAGCCCTCCTCACTGCCTCACTCCCGCTCTGCTCACTGCCTCACTCCCACAATGCTCACTGCCTCACTCCCAGCCACCTCACTGCCTCACTCCTACCCTGTTCACAGCCTCACTCCCACCCTGCTCACTGCCTCACTCCCCTCATTCCCACTCCCTCACTCCTACCCTGCTCGCTGTTTCACTCCCTCTCTGCTCCTATCCTGCTCCTGCCTTTTGCGGTGCCTCACTCCCAACCTGCTCGCTGCCTCACTCCCACCCTACTCGCTGCCTCATTCCCACCCTCCTCACTGCCTCACTCTGACCCTGCTCGTTGTCTCTCTCCCACCTCTCCTGCTGCCTCACTCCCACCCTGCTCGCTGCCTCAATCGCACCCCTTCCGCTGCCTCACACTTGCCCTCCTCACTGCCTCACTCCCATCCTTCCCGCAGCCTCACTCCCGCTCTGCTCACTGCCTCACTCCCATCCTTCCCGCAGCCTCACTCCCGATCTGCTCACTGCCTCATTCCCATCCTTCCCGCTGCCTCACTCCCGCTCTGCTCACTGCCTCACTCCCAGCCCGCCTCACTGCCTCACTCCCGCTCTACTCACTGCCTCACTCCCGCTCTGCTCACTGCCTCACTCCCATCCTTCCCGCTGCCTCACTCCCATTCTGCTCACTACGTCACTCCCAGCATTCCCGCTGCCTCACTCCCACTCTGCTCACTACGTCACTCCCAGCATTCCTGCTGCCTCACTCCCGCTCTGCTCACTACGTCACTCCCAGCATTCCCGCTGCCTCACTCCCGCTCTGCTCACTGCCTCACTCCCACCCTGCTCACTGCCTCACTCCCACAATGCTCACTGCCTCACTCCCAGCCTCCTCACTGCCTCACTCCTACCCTGTTCACAGTCTCACTCCCACCCTGCTCACTGCCTCACTCCCCTCATTCCCACTCCCTCACTCCTACCCTGCTCGCTGTTTCACTCCGTCTCTGCTCCTATCCTGCTCCTGCCTTTTGCGGTGCCTCACTCCCAACCTGCTCGCTGCCTCACTCCCACCCTACTCGCTGCCTCATTCCCACCCTCCTCACTGCCTCACTCTGACCCTGCTCGTTGTCTCACTCCCACCCCTCCTGCTGCCTCACTCCCACCCTGGTCGCTGCCTAACACCCATCCTTCTCACTGCCTCACTCCCACCCTTCCCGCTGCCTCACTCCAACCCTTCCCGCTGCCTCACTCCCACCCCTACCGCTGCCTCACTCCGACCCTGCTCGCTGCCTCACTCCAACCCTGCTCGCTGCCTCACTCCCACACCTCCCACTGCCTCACTCCCACCCTGCTATGCCTCACTCCCACTCTGCTCACTGCCTCACTCCCAGCCTTCCCATTGCCTCACTCTCACCCTCCTCACTGCCTCACTTCCACCCTGCTCACTGCCTTACACCCACACCATTATCTGCCTCACACCCACCCTCTCCTCACTGCCTCAATCCTACCCTTCCCGCTGCTTCACTCCCGCCCTCCTCACTGCCTCAATCGCACCCCTTCCGCTGCCTCATTCCCAGCCTGCTCACTGCCTCACTCCCACCCTGCTCACTGCCTCACTCCAACCATACACGCTACCTCACACCCACCCTGCTCACTGCCTAATTCCCACCCTGCTCACTGCCTCACTCCCACCCTGCTCACTGCCTAATTCCCACCCTGCTCACTGCCTCACTCCCACCCTGCTCACTGCCTCACGCCCACCCTGCTCACTGCCTCACTCCCATCCTGCTCACTGCCTCACTCCCACACTGCTCACTGCCTCACGCCCACCCTGCTCACTGCCTCACTCCCATCCTGCTCACTGCCTCACTCCCACCCTGCTCACTGCCTAATTCCCACCCTGCTCACTGCCTCACTCCCATCCTGCTCACTGCCTCACTCCCACACTGCTCACTGCCTCACGCCCACCCTGCTCACTGCCTCACTCCCATCCTGCTCACTGCCTCACTCCCACACTGCTCACTACCTCACTCCCAAACTTCCCGCTGCTTCACTCTCACCCTTCCCGTTGCCTCACTCCCACCCTGCTCACTGCCTCACTCCCACCCTCCTCACTGCCTCACTCGGACCCTGCTCGTTGTCTCACTCCCACCCCTCCTGCTGCCTCACTCCCACCCTGGTCACTGCCTAACACCCATCCTTCTCACTGCCTCACTCCCACCCTTCCCGCTACCTCACTCCAACCCTTCCCGCTGCCTCACTCCGACCCTGCTCGCTGCCTCACTCCAACCCTGCCCGCTGCCTCACTCCCACCCCTCCCACTGCCTCACTCACACCCTGCTCTGCCTCGATCCCACCCTGCTCACTGCCTCACTCCCAGCCTTCCCATTGCCTCACTCTCACCCTCCTCACTGCCTCACTTCCACCCTTCCCACTGCCTCACTCCCACCCTGCTCACTGCCTCACTCCCACCCTGCTCACTGCCTCACTCCCACACCGTTATCTGCCTCACACCCACCCTCTCCTCACTGCCTCAATCCTACCATTCCCGCTGCTTCACTCCCGCCCTCCTCACTGCCTCAATCGCACCCCTTCCGCTGTCTCATTCCCAGCCTGCTCACTGCCTCACTCCCACCCTGCTCACTGCCTCACTCCCACCCTGCTCACTGCCTCACTCCAACCATACACACTACCTCACTCCCACCCTGCTCACTGCCTTACTCCCACCCTGCTCACTGCCTCACTCCCACCCTGCTCACTGCCTTACTCCCACCCTGCTCACTGCCTCACTCCCACCCTGCTCACTGCCTTACTCCCACCCTGCTCACTGCCTCACTCCCACCCTGCTCACTGCCTTACTCCCACCCTGCTCACTGCCTCACTCCCACCCTGCTCACTGCCTTACTCCCACCATGCTCACTGCCTCACTCCCACCCTGCTCACTGCCTCACTCCTACCCTTCCCACTGCCTCACTCCCACCCTGCTCACTGCCTCACTCCCACCCTTCCCGCTGCCCCACTCGCACCAAGTTCACAGCCTCACTCCTACCCCTCCTGCCTCACTTCCAAACTGCTCGCTGTCTCAATCTAATCCTTCCCACTGCCTCACTCCCACCCTTCCCACTGCCTCACTCCTGCCCTGTTCACAGTTTCATTGCCACCCTACTTGCTGCCTCACTCCCACCCTGCTCCCTGCCTCATTCCCGCCCTTCCCACTGCCTCACTCCTGCCCTGCTCCCTGCCTCACTCCCACCCTTCCCGCTGCCTCACTCCTGCCCTGCTCACTGCCTCACTCCCACCTTCTTCGCTGCTTCACTCCCAGCCTCCTCGCTGTCTCACTCCCACCCTCCTCACTGCCTCACTCCCACCCCTCCCAGGGCCTCACTCTCACCCTTCCCACTGCCTCACTCCCACCCTTCCCACTGCCTCACTCCCACCCTTCCCACTGCCTCACTCCCACCCTTCCCACTGCCTCACTCTCACCCTTCCCACTGCCTCACTCTCACCCTTCCCACTGCCTCACTCCCACCCTTCCCACTGCCTCACTCCCACCCTTCCCACTGCCTCAATTCCACCCTTCCCGCTGCCTCACTCCCACCCTTCCCGCTGTCTCACTCCCACCCTGTTCACAGGCTCATTCCCACCCTACTTGCTGCCTCACTTCCACCCCTCCTGCCTCACTTCCAAACTGCTCGCTGACTCAATCCAATCCTTCCCACTGCCTCTCTCCCACCCTTCCCACTGCCTCACTCCTGCCCTGTTCACAGTCTCACTCCCATTATACTTGCTGCCTCACTCCCACCCTCCTCGCTGCCTCACTCCCACCCTCCTCACTGCCTCACTCCCACACCTCCCAGGGCCTCACTCCTACCCCTCCCGCTGCCTCACTCCCACCCCTCCCGCTGCCTCTCTCCAACCTCTCCCGCTGCGTCACTCCGACCCTGCTCACTGCCTCACTCCCATCTTCCCGGTTGCCTCACTCCAACCCTGTTCACAGCCTCACTCCCACCCTGCTCACTGCCTTACTCCCATCCTGCTCACTGACTCATTCGCACCCTGTTCACTGCCTCACTCCCAGCCATCACGCTGCCTCACTCCTGCCCTGTTCACAGCCTCACTCCCACCCTGCTCGCTGCCTCACTCCCTTCATTCCCACTACCTCATTCCTACCCTGCATGCTGTTTCACTCCCTCTCTGCTCCTATCCTGCTCCTGCTTTTTGCGCTGCCTCACTCCTACCCTCCTCGCTACCTCACTCTCACCCTGCTCACTGCCTCACTCCTACCCTCCTCGCTGCCTCACTCTCACCCGGCTCAGTGTCTCACTCCCACCCTTCCCGCTGCCTCACTCCCGCTCTTCCCGCTGCATCACTCCAACTCTTCCCGCTGCCTCACTCCCACGCTACTCGCTGTCTCACTCCCTTCATTCGCATTCCCTCTCTCCTACCCTGCTCGCTGCCTCACTCCCACTCTTCCGCTGCCTCACTCCAACCCTTCCCGCTGCCTCACACCCACCCAGCTCACTGCCTCACTCCCATCCTTCTCACTGTCTCACTCCCACCCTGCTCACTGCCTCACTCCCACTCTGTTCACAGCCTCACTTCCACACTACTCGCTGCCTCACTCCCACCCCTCCTGCCTCACTCCCACCCTGCTCGCTGTCTCAATCCCATCCTTCCCGCTGCCTCAGTTCCACCATTACTGCCTCACTCCTGCCCTGATCACAGTCTCACTCCCACCCTGTTCACTGCCTGACTCCCACCCTACTCGCTGCCTCACACCCACCCTGCTCACTGCCTCACTCCCACCCTCCTCACTGCCATACTCCCACCCCTCCCTGGGCCTCACTCCAACCTCTCCCGCTGCCACACTCCCACCCTTCCCGTTGACTCACTCCCACCCTGCTCACTGACTTACTCACACCCAGCTCACTAGCTCACTCCCAGCCTGCTCACTGCCTCACTCCCTTCATTCCCCCTCCCTCATTCCTGCGCTGCTCGCTGTTTCACTCCCTCTCTGCTCCAATCCTGCTCCTGCTATTTGTGCTGCCTCAATCCCACCCTGCTCACTGCCTCACTCCTACCCTCCTCGCTGCCTCACTCTCACCCTGCTCACTGCCTCTCTCCCATCCTTCCCGCTGCCTCACTCCCACCCTGCTCACTGCCTCACTCCTCGCTGCCTCACTCCCACCATGCTCACTGCCTCACTCCTCGCTGCCTCACTCCCACCCTGCTCACTGCCTCACTCCCATCTTTCTCACTGTCTCACTCCTGCCCTGTTCACAGCCTCACTCCCACCCTGCTCGTTGACACATTCACACCCTGCTCACTGCCTCACTCCCTTCATTCCCACTCCCTCACTCCTACCCTGCTCGCTGTTTCACTCCCTCTCTGCTCCTATCCTGCTCCTGACATTTGCGCTGCCTCACTCCCAACCTGCTCACTGCCTCACTCCCACCCTCATTGCTGCCTCACTCCTGTCCTGCTCCCGCCATGTTCACAGTCTCACTCGCACCCTGGTTGCTGCTTCATTCCCACCCTGCCCGCTGTCTCATTCTTGTTATGTTCATGCCTGCTCCTTGTCTCATTCCCACCCTCCTCCCACCCAACACCCACCCTACTCACTGCCTCACTCCAGCCCTGCTCCTGCCCTGCTCACTGCCACACTCACACCCATCTCACTGCCTCACTCCTGCCCGTCCATTGCCTCACACCCGATTTGCACCCACCCTGCTCACTACCTCACTCCCACGTTGCTCACTGCATCGCTCCCACCCTCCTCTAGCCCTGCTCGCTGCCTCGCTCCCTCCTTTCCCGCTGCCTCACTCCCACCCTCCTCATTGCCTCACTCCCACCCTGCTCGTTGCCTCACTACCACCCGCCTCACTGCCTCACTCTCACCCTGCTCACTGCCTCACTCTTACACTGCTCACAGCCTCAGTCCCAGCCGTACCATTGCCTCACTCCCACTCTTCCCGCTGCCTCACTCCCACTCTGTTCACAGCCTCACTCCCACACTACTCGCTGCCTCACTCCCACCCCTCCTGCCTCACTCCCACCCTGCTCGCAGTCTCAATCCCATCCTTCCCGCAGCCTTAGTTCCACCATTACTGCTTCACTCCTGCCCTGTTCACCGTTTCACTCACACCCTACTCGCTGCCTCACTCACACCCTACTCGCTGCCTCACTCCCAAGCTGCTCACTGCCTCTCTCCCACCCTCCTCACTGCCTCACTCCCACCCTTCCCAGGGCCTCACTCCCACCCTTCCCGCTGCCTCATTCCCACCCTGCTCACTGCCTCACTCCCACCCTGCTCACTGCCTCGCTCCCACCCTGCTCCTGCACTGCTCGCTTCCACTCTCCCACCCATCTCATTGCCTCACTCCTGCCCGTCCATTGCCTCACAACCGCTCTGCTCCCACCCTGCTCACTACCTCACTCCCAGGCTGCTCACTGCCTCACTCCAACCCTCCTCACTGCCTCACTCCCATCCTTCTCACTGTCTCACTTCAGCCCTGTTCACAGTCTCACTCCCACGCTATTCACTGCCTCACTCCCACCCCTCCTGCCTCACTCCCACCCTGCTCGCTGTCTCAATCCCATCCTTCCCGCTGCCACAGTTCCACCATTACTGCCTCACTCCTGCCCTGTTCACAGTCTCACTCCCACCCTGTTCACTGCCTCACTCACACCCTACTCGCTGCCTCACTCCCAACTTGCTCGCTGCCCCACTCCCACGCTGCTCGCTGCCTCACTCCCAACCTGCTCACTGCCTCACTCCCACCCTCCTCACTGCCACACTCCCACCCACCCCTCCCGCTGCCTCAATCCCACCCTTCCCACTGCCTCATTCCCACCCTGCTCACTGCCTCACTCCCAGCCTGCTCACTGCCTCACTCCCTTCATTCCCACTGCCTCATTCCTACCCTGCTCGCTGTTTCACTCCCTCTCTGCTCCTATCCTGCTCCTGCTTTTTGCACTGCCTCACTCCCACTCTGCTCCTGCCTCACTCCCACCCTGCTCGTTGCCTCACTCCTGTCCTGCTCACTACCTCACTCCCATCCTTCCCGCTGCCTCACTCCCACTCTGTTCACAGCCTCACTCTCACAATACTCGCTGCCTCAATCCCACCCCTCCAGCCTCACTCCCACCCTGCTCGCTGTCTCAATCCTATCCTTCCCGCTGCCACAGCTCCACCATTACTGCCTCACTCCTGCCCTGTTCACAGTCTCACTCCCACCCTGTTCAATGCCTCACTCACACCCTACTCGCTGCCTCACTCCCAACTTGCTCGCTGCCCCACTCCCACCCTGCTCGCTGCGTCACTCCCAACCTGCTCACTGCCTCACTCCCACCCTCCTCACTGCCACACTCCCACCCACCCCTCCCGCTGCCTCACTCCCACCCTTCCCGCTGCCTCATTCCCACCCTGCTCACTGCCTCACTCCCAGCCTGCTCACTGCCTCACTCCCTTCATTCCCACTGCCTCATTCCTACCCTGCTCGCTGTTTCACTCCCTCTCTGCTCCTATCCTGCTCCTGCTTTTTGCACTGCCTCACTCCCACTCTGCTCCTGCCTCACTCCCACCCTGCTCGTTGCCTCACTCCTGTCCTGCTCGCTGCCTCACTCCCACCCGGCTCCCTGCCTCACTCCCACCCTTCCCGCTGCCTCATTCCCACCCCTCCCGTTGCCTGACTCCCACCCTCCTCACTGCCTCACTCCCACCCTGCTCACTGCCACACTCCCACACCTCCCAGGGCCTCACTCCCACCCTCCCGCTGCCTCAATCCCACCCTTCCCGCTGCCTCATTCCCACCCTGCTCACTGACTTACTCACACCCTGCTCACTGCCTCACTCCTTTCATTCCCACTCCCTCATTCCTAACCTGCTCGCTGTTTCACTCCCTCTCTGCTCCTATTCTGCTCCTGCTTTTTGCGCTGCCTCACTCCCACCCTGCTCCCAGCCTCACTCCCACCCTGCTCCCTGCCTCACTCCGGTCCTGCTCCCTGCCTCACTCCCACCCTGCTCACTGCCTCACTCCCACCCTGCTCCCTGCCTCACTCCCACCCTGCTGGCTGACTCACTCCCACCCTGCTGGCTGACTCACTCCCACCCTGCTGGCTGACTCACTCACACCCTGCTCGCTGCCTCACTCCCACCCTGCTTACTGTCTCACTCCCACCCTGCTCGCTGCCTCACTCCCACCCTGCTCCCTGCCTCATTCCCACCCTCCTCACTGCCTCACTCCCACCCTGCTCCCTGCCTCACTCCCGTCCTGCTCCCGACATGTTCACAGTCTCACTCGCACCCTGGTTGCTGCTTCATTCCCACGCTGCCCGCTGCCTCATTCTTGTTATCTTCATGCCTGTTCCTTGTCTCATTCCCACCCTCCTCCCACCCTACTCCCACCCTACTCACTGCCTGGCTCCAACACTGCTCGTGCCCTGCTCACTGCCTCACTCCCACCCTGCTCGCTGCCTCACTCCCACCCTGCTGGCTGACTCACTCCCACCCTGCTGGCTGACTCACTCACACCCTGCTCGCTGCCTCACTCCCACCCTGCTTACTGTCTCACTCCCACCCTGCTCACTGCCTCACTCTCACCCTGCTTCCTGCCTCACTCCATGCCTTCCCGCTCCCCCACTCCCGTCCTGTTCACAGCCTCACTCCCACCCTGCTCACTGGCTCACTCCCAGCTTGCTCACTGCCTCAGTCCCGTCCTGGACGCTGCCCCACCTCTGTCCTGCTTGCTGCCTCACTCCTGTCCTGCTCGCTGCCTCACTCCCGTCCTTCCCGCTGCCTCACTCCCACCCTGCTCACTGCCTCACTCCAATCCTTCCCGCATCCTCACTCTCACCCTGCTCACTGCCTCACTCCCACCCTGCTCGTTGCCTCACTCCAACCGTCCTTACTGCCTCACTCTCACCCTGCTCACTGCCTCACTCCCACCCTCCCCGCTGCCTCCCTACCACTCTGTTTACAGCCTCACTCCCACCCTACTCTCTGCCTCACTCCCACCCCTCCTGCCTCACTCCCACCCTGCTCGCTGTCTCAATCCCATCCTTCCCGCTGCCTCACTCCCACACTACTCGCTGCCTCACTCCCACCCCTCCTGCCTAACTCCTGCCCTGTTCACAGTCTCACTCCCACCCTGTTCACTGCCTGACTCCCACACTACTCGCTGCCTCACACCCACCCTGCTCACTGCCTTACTCCCACCTTCCCGCTGCCTCACTCACACCCTGCTCACTGCCTCACTCCCACCCTCCTCACTGCCATACTCCCACCCCTCCCTGGGCCTCACTCCAACCTCTCCCGCTGCCTCACTCCCACCCTTCCCGTTGCCTCACTCCCACCCTGCTCACTGACTTACTCACACCCTGCTCACTGCCTCACTCCCAGCCTGCTCGCTGCCTCACTCCCTTCATTCCCACTCCCTCACTCCTACCCTGCTCGCTGTTTCACTCCCTCTCTGCTCCAATCCTGCTCCTGCTTTTTGCGCTGCCTCACTCCCGTCCTGCTCCCGCCATGTTCGCTGTCTCACTCGCACCCTGGGTGCTGCTTCATTCCCACCCTGCCCGCTGTCTCATTCTTGTTATGTTCATGCCTGCTCCTTGTCTCATTCCCACCCTCCTCCCACCCAACTCCCACCCTACTCACTGCCTCGCTCCAACCCTGCCCTGCCCGCTGCCACACTCCCACCCATTTCACTGCCTCGCTCCTGCCCGTCCATTGCCTCACACCCGCTCTGCTCCCACCCTGCTCACTACCTCACTCCAACCCTGCTCCTGCCCTGCTCACTGCCACACTCCCACTCATCTCACTGCCTCACTCCTGCCCGTCCATTGCCTCACACCCGATTTGCACCCACCCTGCTCACTACCTCACGCCCATGCTGCTCACTGCATCGCTCCCACCCTCCTCTAGCCATGCTCGCTGCCTCGCTCCCACCCTCCTCATTGCCTCACTCCCACCCTCCTCATTGCCTCACTCCCACCCTGCTCGTTGCCTCACTCCCACCCTGCTCACTGCCTCACTCTTACACTGCTCACAGCCTCACTCCCAGCCGTACCATTGCCTCACTCCCACCCTTCCCGCTGCCTCACTCCCACTCTGTTCACAGCCTCACTCCCACACTACTCGCTGCCTCACTCCCAGCCTTCCCGCTGCCTCACTCCCACCCTGCTCACTGCCTCACTTCCACTCTGTTCACAGCCTCACTTCCACACTACTCGCTGCCTCACTCCCACCCCTCCTGCCTCACTCCCACCCTGCTCGCTGTCTCAATCCCATCCTTCCCGCAGCCTTAGTTCCACCATTACTGCCTCACTCCTGCCCTGTTCACAGTCTCACTCCCACCCTGCTCACTGCCTCACTCCCACTCTGTTCACAGCCTCACTCCCACACTACTCGCTGCCTCACTCCCACCCCTCCTGCCTCACTCCCACCCTGCTCGCTGTCTCAATCCCATCCTTCCCGCTGCCTCAGTTCCACCATTACTGCTTCACTCCTGCCCTGTTCACAGTCTCACTCCCACACTGTTCACTGCCTCACACACCTACTCGCTGCCTCACTCCCACCCTTCCCGCTGCCTCACTCCCACCCTGCTCCCTGCCTCACTCCCACCCTGCTCCCTGCCTCACTCCCACCCTGTTCACTGCCTCACTCCCGTCCTGCTCCCTGCCTCACTCCCACCCTGCTCGCTGCCTCACTCCCGTCCTGCTCGCTGCCTCACTCCCGTCCTGCTCCCTGCCTCACTCCCAACCTGCTCGCTGCCTCACTCCCGTCCTGCTCCCTGCCTCACTCCTGTCCTGCTCCCTGCCTCACTCCCACCCTGTGCACTGCCTCACTCCCGTCCTGCTCGCTGCCTCACTCCCGTCCTGCTCGCTGCCTCACTCCCAACCTGCTCCCTGCCTCACTCCCGTCCTGCTCGCTGCCTCACTCCCGTCCTGCTCCCGCCATATTCGCTGTCTCACTCGCACCCTGGTTGCTGCTTCATTCCCACCCTGCCCGCTGTCTCATTCTTGTTATGTTCATACCTGTTCCTTGTCTCATTCCCACCCTACTCCCACCCAACTCCCACCCTACTCCCACCCTACTCACTGCCTCGCTCCAACCCTGCTCCTGCCCTGCTCACTACCTCACTCCCAGGCTGCTCGCTACCTCATTCCCGCCCTGCTCACTGCCTCACTCCAACCCTCCTCACTGCCTCACTCCCCCCCTCCTCAATGACTCACTCCCCCCTGCTTGTTGCCTCACTCCCGTCTTGTTCATCGTCTCAATCCCACCCTGCTCACTGCCTCACTCCCACCCTACTCACTGCCTCACTACCACTCCTGCTGCCTCACTCCAACCCTGCTCGCTACCTCATTCCCACCCTACTCGCTGCCTCACTACTACCCGTCCTGCTGCCTCACTCCCACCCTGCTCACTGCCTCACTCCTACCCTCCTCGCTGCCTCACTCCCACCCTGCTCACTGCCTCACTCCTACCCTCCTCGCTGTCTCACTCCCACCATGCTCACTGCCTCACTCCTACCCTCCTCACTACCTCACTCTCACCCTGCTCACTGCCTCACTCCTACCCTCCTCGCTGCCTCACTCTCACCCTGCTCAGTGTCTCACTCCCACCCTTCCCGCTGCCTCACTCCCGCTCTTCCCGCTGCATCACTCCAACTCTTCCCGCTGCCTCACTCCCACGCTACTCGCTGTCTCACTCCCTTCATTCGCATTCCCTCTCTCCTACCCTGCTCGCTGCCTCACTCCCACTCTTCCGCTGCCTCACTCCAACCCTTCCCGCTGCCTCACACCCACCCTGCTCACTGCCTCACTCCCATCCTTCTCACTGTCTCACTCCCACCCTGCTGACTGCCTCACTCCCACTCTGTTCACAGCCTCACTCCCACACTACTCGCTGCCTCACTCCCACCCCTCCTGCCTCACTCCCACCCTGCTCGCTTTCTCAATCTCATCCTTCCCGCTGCCTCAGTTCCACCATTACTGCCTCACTCCTGCCTGTTCACAGTCTCACTCCCACCCTGTTCACTGCCTCACTCCCACCCTACTCGCTGCCTCATTCCCAACCTGCTCCTGCCTCACTCCCGTCCTGCTCGCTGCCTCACTCCCACCCTGCTCCCTGCCTCACTCCCGTCCTGCTCCCTGCCTCACTCCCACCCTGCTTGCTGCCTCACTCCCATCCTGCTCGCTGCCTCACTCCCGTCCTGCTCGCTGCCTCACTCCCGTCCTGCTCCCGCCATATTCGCTGTCTCACTCGCACCCTGGTTGCTGCTTCATTCCCACTTTGCCCGCTGTCTCATTCATGTTATGTTCATACCTGTTCCTTGTCTCATTCCCACCCTACTCCCACCCTACTCCCACCCTACTCCCACCCTACTCACTGCCTCGCTCCAACCCTGCTCCTGCCCTGCTCACTACCTCACTCCCAGGCGTCTCGCTACCTCATTCCCGCCCTGCTCACTGCCTCACTCCAACCCTCCTCACTGCCTCACTCCCCCCCTCCTCGATGACTCACTCCCCCCTGCTTGTTGCCTCACTCCTGTCCTGTTCATCGTCTCAATCCCACCCTGCTCACTGCCTCACTCCCACCCTACTCACTCCCTCACTACCACTCCTGCTGCCTCACTCCCACCCTGTTCGCTACCTCATTCCCACCCTACTCGCTGCCTCACTACCACCCGTCCTGCTGCCTCACTCCCACCCTGCTCACTGCCTCACTTCTACCCTCCTCACTGCCTCACTCTCACCCTGCTCGCTGCCTCACTTCCACCCTGCTCACTGCCTCACTCCTACCCTCCTCGCTACCTCACTCTCACCCTGCTCACTGCCTCACTCCTACCCTCCTCGCTACCTCACTCTCACCCTGCTCACTGCCTCACTCCCACCCTTCCCGCTGCCTCACTCCCGCTCTTCCCGCTGCGTCACTCCAACTCTTCCCGCTGCCTCACTCCCACGCTACTCGCTGTCTCACTCCCTTCATTCGCATTCCCTCTCTCCTACCCTGCTCGCTGCCTCACTCCCACTCTTCCGCTGCCTCACTCCAACCCTTCCCGCTGCCTCACACCCACCCTGCTCACTGCCTCACTCCCATCCTTCTCACTGTCTCACTCCCACCCTGTTCACTGCCTCACTCCCACTCTGTTCACAGCCTCACTCCCACACTACTCGCTGCCTCACTCCCACCCCTCCTGCCTCACTCCCACTCTGCTCGCTTTCTCAATCCCATCCTTCCCGCTGCCTCAGTTCCACCATTCCTGCCTCACTCCTGACTGTTCACAGTCTCACTCCCACCTGTTCACTGCCTCACTCCCACCCTACTCGCTGCCTCACTCCCAACCTGCTCGCTGCCTCACTCCCACCCTTCCCGCTGCCTCACTCCCACCCTTCCCGCTGCCTCACTCCCACCCTTCCCGTTGCCTCACTCCCACCCTGCTCACTGCCTCACTCCCACCCTCCTCACTGCCACACTCCCACCCCTCCCAGGGCCTCACTCCCACCCCTCCCGCTGTCTCACTCCCATCCTTCCCGCTGCCTCATTCCCACCCTGCTCTCTGACTTACTCACACCCTGCTCACTGCCTCACTCCCAGCCTGCTCGCTGCCTCACTCCCTTCATTTCCACTCCCTCATTCCTACCCTGCTCGCTGTTTCACTCCCTCTCTGCTCCTATCCTGCTCCTGTTTTTTCCGCTGCCTCACTCCCACCCTGCTCCCTGCCTCACTCCCACCCTGCTCCCTGCCTCACTCCCGTCCTGCTCCCGCTATGTTCACTGTCACACTCGTACCCTGGTTGCTGCTTCATTCCCACCCTGCCCGCTGTCTCATTCTTCTTATGTTCATACCTGCTCCTTGTCTGATTCCCACCGTCCTCCCACCCTACTCCCACCCTACTCACTGCCTCGCTCCAACCCTGCTCCTGCCCTGCTCGCTGCCACTCTCCCACCCATCTCACTGCCTCACTCCTGCCCGTCCATTGCCTCACACCCGCTCTGCTCCCACCCTGGTCACTACCTCACTCCCAGGCTGCTCGCTACCTCATTCCCGCCCTGCTCACTGCCTCATTCCAACCCTCCTCACTGCCTCACTACCCCCCTACTCGCTGACTCAATACCCCCTGCTCGTTGCCTCACTCCCACCCTGATCAATGACTCACTCCCAGCCTTCCCGCTGCCTCACTCCCGTCCTGTTCATCGTCTCAATCCCACCCTGCTCACTGCCTCACTCCCACCATACTCGCTGCCTCACTACCACCCGTCCTGCTGCCTCACTCCCACCCTGCTCACTGCCTCACTCCTACCCTCCTTGCTGCCTCACTCCCACCCTGCTCAGCCTCACTCCTATCCTCCTCACTGCCTCACTCTCACCCTGCTCACTGCCTCACTCCTACCCTCCTCGCTGCCTCACTCTCACCCTGCACATTGTCTCACTCCCACCCTTCCTGCTGCCTCACTCCCACTCTTCCCGCTGCGTCACTCCAATTCTTCCCACTGCCTCACTCCCACGCTACTCGCTGCCTCACTCCCTTCATTCACATTCCCTCACTCCTACCCTGCTCGCTGCCTCACTCACACTCTTCCCGCTGCCTCACTCCAACCCTTCCCATTGCCTCACTCCCATCCTTCTCACTGGCTCACTCCCATCCTTCTCAATGTCTCACTCCTGCCCTGTTCACAGCCTCACTCCCACCCTGCTCACTGCCTCACTCCCTTCATTCCCACTCCCTCACTCCAACCCTGTTCCTGCCCTGTTCACTGCCACACTCCCACCCTCCTCATTGCCTCACTCCCACCATGCACATTGCCTCACTACCACCCTCCTCACTGCCTCACTCTCACCCTGCTCACTGCCTCACTCTTACACTGCTCACAGCCTCACTCCCAGCCGTACCACTGCCTCACTCCCACACTTCCCACTGCCTCACTCCCACTCTGTTCACAGCCTCACTTCCACACTACTCGCTACCTCACTCCCACCCTTCCCGCTGCCTCACTCCCACCCTTCCCTCTGCCTCACTCCCAATCTGTTCACAGCCTCACTTCCACACTACTCGCTGCCTCACTCCCACCCCTCCTGCCTCACTCCCACCCTGCTCGCTGTCTCAATCCCATCCTTCCCACTGCCTCAGTTCCACCATTCCTGCCTCACTCCTGCCCTGTTCACAGTCTCATTCCCACCCTGTTCACTGCCTCACTCCCAACCTGCTCGCTGCCTCACTCCCACCCTGCTCACTGCCTCACTCCCACCCATCCCGCTGCCTCACTCCCACTCTGTTCACAGCCTCACTCCCACACTATTCGATGCCTCACTCCCACCCTGCTCGCTGCCTCACTCCCACCCTGCCCGCTGCCTCATTCTTGTTATCTTCAGGCCTGTTCCTTGTCTCATTCCCACCCTCCTCCCACCCTACTCCCACCCTACTCACTGCCTGGCTCCAACCCTGCTCGTGCCCTGCTCACTGCCTCACTCCCACCCTGCTCACTGACTCACTCCCACCCTGCTCGCTGCCTCACTCCCACCCTGCCCACTGCCTCACTCCCGCCCTGCTCACTGCCTCACTCCCACCCTGCTCACTGACTCACTCCCACCCTGCTCGCTGCCTCACTCCCACCCTGCTGGCTGACTCACTCCCACCCTGCTGGCTGACTCACTCCCACCCTGCTCGCTGCCTCACTCCCACCCTGCTTACTGCCTCACTCCCACCCTGCTCACTGCCTCACTCTCACCCTGCTTCCTGCCTCACTCCATGCCTTCCCGCTCCCTCACTCCCGTCCTGTTCACAGCCTCAGTCCCACCCTGCTCACTGGCTCACTCCCAGCTTGCTCACTGCCTCACTCGCATCATTCCCACACCCTCACTCCCCCCTGCTCACTGCCACACACCCCTCCTGCGCCCGCCATGTTCGCTGTCTCACTCGCACCCTGGTTGCTGCTTCATTCCCACCCTGCCCGCTATCTCATTCTTGTTACGTTCATGCCTGTTCCTTGTCTCATTCCCACCCTCCTCCCACCCAACTCCCACCCTGCTCACTGCCTCGCTCCAACCCTGCTCCTGCCCTGCTCGCTGCCACTCTCCCACCCATCTCACTGCCTCACTCCTGCCCGTCGATTGTCTCACACCCTGCTCACTGCCTCACTCCCACGCTGCTCACTGCATCGCTCCCATCCTCCTCTAGCCCTCCTCACTGCCTCACTCCCACCCTGCTCCCTGCCTCACTCCCACCCTGTCCCCTGCCTCACTCCCCCCTCCTCGCTGAATCAGCCCCCCCCGCCGCTCATTGCCTCACTCCTGTCCTGCTCGCTGCCTCACTCCCACCCTGCTCGCTGTCTCAATCCCATCCTTCCCACTGCCTCAGTTCCACCATTCCTGCCTCAATCCTGCCCTGTTCACAGTCTCACTCCCAACCTGCTCGCTGCCTCACTCCCAGCCTTCCCGCTGCCTCACTCCCACCCCTCCCGCTGCCTCACTCCCACCCTCCTCACTGCCTCACTCCCACCCTGCTCACTACCTCACTCCCACCCCTCCCACGGCCTCACTCCCACCCCTCCAGCTGCCTCACTCCCACCCTTCCCGCTGTCGCATTCCCACCCTGCTCACTGACTTACTCACACCCTGCTCACTACCTCACTCCCACCCTTCCCGCTGCCTCACTCCCACTCTGTTCACAGCCTCACTTCCACACTACCCGCTGCCTCAATCCCACCCCTCTAGCCTCACTCCCACCCTGCTCGCTGTCTCAATCCCATCCTTCCCGCTGCCTCAGTTCCACCATTCCTGCCTCACTCCTGCCCTGTTCACATTCTCACTCCCACCCTGTTCACTGCCTCACTCACACCCTACTCGCTGCCTCACTCCCAACCTGCTCGCTGCCTCACTCCCACCCTGCTCACTGCCTCACTCCCACCCTTCCCGCTGCCTCACTCCCACCCTGCTCACTGCCTCACTCCCACCCTCCTCACTGCCACACTCCCACCCACCCCTCCCGCTGCCTCACTCCCACCCTTCCTGCTGCCTCATTCCCACCCTGCTCACTGCCTCACTCCCAGCCTGCTCACTGCCTCACTCCCTTCATTCCCACTCCCTCATTCCTACCCTGCTCGCTGTTTCACTCCCTCTCTGCTCCTATCCTGCTCCTGCTTTTTGCGCTGCCTCACTCCCACCCTGCTTGCTGCCTCACTCCCACCCAGCTCCCTGCCTCACTCCCACCCTTCCCAATGCCTCATTCCCACCCCTCCCGTTGCCTCACTCCCACCCTCCTCACTGCCTCACTCCCACCCTGCTCACTGCCCCACTCCCACACCTCCCAGGGCCTCACTCCCACCCCTCCCGTTGCCTCACTCCCACCCTTCCCGCTGCCTCATTCCCACCCTGCTCACTGCCTCACTCCCAGCCTGCTCACTGCCTCACTCCTTTCATTCCCACTCCCTCATTCCTAACCTGCTCACTGTTTCACTCCCTCTCTGCTCCTATTCTGCTCCTGCTTTTTGCGCTGCCTCACTCCCACCCTGCTCCCTGCCTCACTCCCACCCTTCCCGTTGCCTCACTCCCACCCTGCTCCCAGCCTCACTCCCACCCTGCTCGCTGCCTCACTCCCACCCTTCCCGTTGCCTCACTCCCACCCTGCTCCCTGCCTCACTCCCACCCTGCTCCCTGCCTCTCTCCCACCCTGCTCCCTGCCTCACTCCCGTCCTGCTCCCTGCCTCAGTCCTGTCCTGCTCCCGCCATGTTCACTGTCACACTCGCAACCTGGTTGCTGCTTCATTCCCACCCTGCCCACTGTCTCATTCTTGTTATGTTCATACCTGCTCCTTGTCTCCTTCCCACCGTCCTCCCACCCAACTCCCACCCAACTCCCACCCTACTCACAGCCTCGCTCCAACCCTGCTCCTGCCCTGCTGGCTGCCACTCTCCCGCTCTGCTCACTGCCTCAATCCAACCCTCCTCACTGCCTCATTCCCCCCCTCCTCGCTGACTCACTCCCCCCTGCTCGTTGCCTCACTCCTGTCCTGCTCGCTGCCTCACTCCCACCCTGATCACTGACTCACTCCCACCCTCCTCACTGCCTCACTCCCCCCCTCCTCGCTGATTCCCACCCCCTGCTCGTTGCCTCACTCCTGTCCTGCTCGCTGCCTCAGTCCCACCTGCTCCCTGCCTCACTCCCACCCTGATCACTGACTCACTCCCACCCTTCTCGCTGCCTCACTACCACCCCTGCTGCCTCACTCCAACCCTGCTCGCTACCTCATTCCCACCCTACTCGCTGCCTCACTACCACCCGTCCTGCTGCCTCACTCCCACCCTGCTCACTGCCTCACTCCTACCCTCCTCGCTGCCTCACTCTGACCCTGCTCACTGCCTCACTCCTACCCTCCTCGCTGCCTCACTCCCACCCTGTTCACTGCCTCGCTCCTACCCTCCTCGCTGCCTCACTCCCACCCTGCTCACTGCCTCACTCCTACCCTCCTCGCTGCCTCACTCTCACCCTGCACATTGTCTCACTCCCACCCTTCCCGCTACCTCACTCCCACTCTTCCCGCTGCGTCACTCCAACTCTTCCCGCTGCCTCACTCCCACGCTACTCGCTGAAAACTCCCTTCATTCGCATTCCCTCACTCCTACCCTGCTCGTTGCCTCACTCACACTCTTCCCGCTGCCTCACTCCAACTCTTCCCACTGCCTCACTCCCACCCTGCTCACTGCCTCACTCCCACCCATCTCACTGCCTCACTCCTGCCCGTCCATTGCCTCACACCCGATTTGCACCCACCCTGCTCACTATCTCACTCCCACGCTGCTCACTGCATCGCTCCCTCCCTTCCCGCTGCCTCACTCCCACCCTCCTCATTGCCTCACTCCTACCCTGCTCGTTGCCTCACTCCCACCCTCCTCACTGACTCACTCCCACCCTCCTCACTGCCTCACTCCCCCCCTCCTCGCTGATTCCCACCCCCTGCTCGTTGCCTCACTCCTGTCCTGCTCGCTGCCTCAGTCCCACCTGCTCCCTGCCTCACTCCCACCCTGATCACTGACTCACTCCCACCCTTCTCGCTGCCTCACTACCACCCCTGCTGCCTCACTCCAACCCTGCTCGCTACCTCATTCCCACCCTACTCGCTGCCTCACTACCACCCGTCCTGCTGCCTCACTCCCACCCTGCTCACTGCCTCACTCCCACCCTCCTCGCTGCCTCACTCAGACCCTGCTCACTGCCTCACTCCTACCCTCCTCGCTGCCTCACTCCCACCCTGTTCACTGCCTCGCTCCTACCCTCCTCGCTGCCTCACTCCCACCCTGCTCACTGCCTCACTCCTACCCTCCTCGCTGCCTCACTCTCACCCTGCACATTGTCTCACTCCCACCCTTCCCGCTACCTCACTCCCACTCTTCCCGCTGCGTCACTCCAACTCTTCCCGCTGCCTCACTCCCACGCTACTCGCTGAAAACTCCCTTCATTCGCATTCCCTCACTCCTACCCTGCTCGTTGCCTCACTCACACTCTTCCCGCTGCCTCACTCCAACTCTTCCCACTGCCTCACTCCCACCCTGCTCACTGCCTCACTCCCACCCATCTCACTGCCTCACTCCTGCCCGTCCATTGCCTCACACCAGATTTGCACCCACCCTGCTCACTATCTCACTCCCACGCTGCTCACTGCATCGCTCCCTCCCTTCCCGCTGCCTCACTCCCACCCTCCTCATTGCCTCACTCCTACCCTGCTCGTTGCCTCACTCCCACCCTCCTCACTGCCTCACTCTCACCCTGCTCACTGCCTCACTCTTACACTGCTCACAGCCTCAATCCCAGCCGTACCACTGCCTCACTCCCACCATTCCCGCTGCCTCACTCCCACTCTGTTCACAGCCTCACTCCCACACTACTCGCTGCCTCACTCCCACCCCTCCTGCCTCACTCCAACCCTGCTCCCTGTCTCAATCCTATCCTTCCCGCTGCCTCAGTTCCACCATTCGTGCCTCACTCCTGCCCTGTTCACAGTCTCACTCCCACCCTGTTCACTGCCTCACTCACACCGTACTCGCTGCCCCACTCCCAACCTGCTCGCTGCCTCACTCCCACCCTGCTCACTGCCTCACTCCCACCCTTCCCGCTGCCTCACTCCCACCCCTCCCGCTGCCTCACTCCCACCCTCCTCACTGCCTCACTCCCACCCTGCTTACTGCCACACTCCCACCCCTCCCAGGGCCTCACTCCCACCCCTCCCACTGCCTCACTCCCACCCTTCCCGCTGCCTCATTCCCACCCTGCTCACTGACCTACTCACACTCTGCTCACTGCCTCACTCCCAGCCTGCTCACTGCCTCACTCCCTTCATTCTCACTCCCTCATTCCTAACCTGCTCACTGTTTCACTCCCTCTCTGCTCCTATCCTGCTCCTGCTTTTTGCGCTGCCTCACTCCCGTCCTGCTCCCGCCATGTTCACAGTCTCACTCGCACCCTGGTTGCTGCTTCATTCCCACCCTGCCCGCTGCCTCATTCTTGATATCTTCATGCCTGCTCCTTGTCTCATTCCCACCCTCCTCCCACCCTACTCCCACCCTACTCACTGCCTGGCTCCAACCCTGCTCGTGCCCTGCTCACTGCCTCACTCCCACCCTGCCCACTGCCTCACTCCCACCCTGCTCGCTGCCTCACTCCCACCCTGCTCGCTGCCTCACTCCCACCCTGCTGGCTGCCTCACTCCCACCCTGCTCGCTGCCTCACTCCCACCCTGCTGGCTGACTCACTCCCACCCTGCTCACTGCCTCACTCTCACCCTGCTTCCTGCCTCACTCCATGCCTTCCCGCTGCCTCACTCCAGTCCTGTTCACAGCCTCACTCCCACCCTGCTCACTGCCTCACTCTCACCCTGCTTCCTGCCTCACTCCATGCCTTCCCCCTGCCTCACTCCAGTCCTGTTCACAGCCTCACTCCCACCCTGCTCACTGGCTCACTCCCAGCTTGCTCACTGCCTCACTCGCATCATTCCCACACCCTCACTCCCCCCTGCTCACTGCCGCACACCCCTCCTGCTCCCGCCATGTTCACTGTCTCACTCGCACCCTGGTTGCTGCTTCATTCCCACCCTGCCCGCTATCTCATTCTTGTTACGTTCATGCCTGTTCCTTGTCTCATTCCCACCCTCCTCCCACCCAACTCCCACCCTGCTCACTGCCTCACTCCAACCCTGCTCCTGCCCTGCTCGCTGCCACTCTCCCACCCATCTCACTGCCTCACTCCTGCCCGTCGATTGTCTCACACCCTGTTCACTGCCTCGCTCCCACGCTGCTCACTGCATCGCTCCCATCCTCCTCTAGACCTCCTCACTGCCTCACTCCCACCCTGCTTACTGCCTCACTCCCACGCTGCTCACTGCCTCAATCCCACCCTGCTCCCTGCCTCACTCCCACCCTGCTCGCTGCCTCATTCCCACCCTGCTCGCTGCCTCATTCCCACCCTGCTCGCTGCCTCACTCCCACCCTGCTCCCTGCCTCAGTCCCGTCCTGGACGCTCCCTCATCTCCGTCCTGCTTGCTGCCTCACTCCCGTCCTTCCCGCTGCCTCACTCCCACCCTGCTCACTGCCTCACTCCCACCCTGCTCGCTGCCTCACTCCCACCCTGCTCACTGCCTCAATCCCACCCTGCTCACTGCCTCACTCCCACCCTGCTCACTGCCTCACTCCCACCCTGCTCACTGCCTCAATCCCACCCTGCTCACTGCCTCACTCCCACCCTGCTCACTGCCTCAATCCCACCCTGCTCACTGCCTCACTCCCACCCCTACCGCTGCCTCACTCCCACCCTGCTCACTGCCTCACTCCCACCCTGCTCACTGCCTCACTCCAATCCTTCCCGCAGCCTCACTCTCACCCTGCTCACTGCCTCACTCCCACCCTGCTCACTGCCTCACACCCACCCTGCTCACTGACGCACTCCCACCCTGCTCACTGCCTCACTCCCACCCTGCTCACTGACGCACTCCCAGCCTGCTCACTGCCTCACTCCCACCCTCCTCACTGACGCACTCCCACCCTGCTCACTGCCTCACTCCCACCCTGCTCACTGCCTCATTCCCACCCTGCTCTCTGCCTCACTCCCACCCTGCTCACTGCCTCACTCCCACCCTGCTCACTGCCTCACTCCCATCTTAACCGCTGCCTCACTCCCACTCTTCCCGCTGCCTCACTCCAACCCTTCCCGATGCCTCACTCCCACACTGCTCACTGCCTCACTACCAACCTCCTCGCTGCCTCACTCCGACCCTGCTCACTGCCTCATTCCCACCCTGCTCACTGCCGCACTCCCGTCCTGCTCACTGCCTCACTCCCATCCTAACCGCTGCCTCACTCCCACTCTTCGCGCTGCCTCACTCCAACCCTTCCCGATGCCTCACTCCCACACTGCTCACTGCCTCACTACCAACCTCCTCGCTGCCTCACTCCCGCCCTGCTCCCTGCCTCACTCCCATCCTGCTCACTGCCTCACTCCCTCCCTCCTCGCTGCCTCACTCCCACCCTCCTCGCTGCCTCACTCCCACCCTGCTCACTGCCTCACTCCCATCCTAACCGCTGCCTCACTCCAACCCTTCCCGCTGCCTCACTCCCACCCTACTCGCTGCCTCACTCCCGTCCTGCTCCCACCATGTTCGCTGTCTCACTCGCACCCTGGGTGCTGCTTCATTCCCACCCTGCCCGCTGCCTCAATCTTGTTATGTTCATGTCTGCTCCTTGTCTCATTCCCACCCTCGTCCCACCCTCCTCCCACCCTATTCATTGCCTCATTCCCACCCTGCTCACTGCCTGGCTCCAACCCTGCTCCTGCCCTCCTCACTGCCTCACTCCCACCCTCCTCGCTGCCTCACTCCAACCCTCCTCGCTGCCTCACATCCATCCTGCTCACTGCCTCCCTCACACCCTGCTCACAGACTCACTCCCACCCTGCTCGTTGTCTCACTCCTATCCTTCCCGCTGCCTCACTCCCATCCTGCTTACTGCCTTACTCCCACCTTCCTCGCTGCCTCACTCCCACCCTGCTCCCTGCCTCACTCCCGTCCTGCTCCCTGCCTCACTCCCACCCTGCTCCCTGCCTCACTCCCACCCTGCTCTGTGCCTCATTCCCACCCTGCTCACTGCCTCACTCCCATCCTAACCGCTGCCTCACTCCCATTCTTCCCGCTGCCTCACTCCAACCCTTCCCGATGCCTCACTCCCACACTGCTCACTGCCTCACTACCAACCTCCTCGCTGCCTCACTCCCACCCTGCTCCCTGCCTCACTCCCGTCCTGCTCCCACCATGTTCGCTGTCTCACTCGCACCCTGGGTGCTGCTTCATTCCCACCCTGCCCGCTGCCTCATTCTTGTTCCGTTCATGTCTGTTCCTTGTCTCATTCCCACCCTCCTCCCACCCTCCTCCCACCCTACTCACTGCCTGGCTCCAACCCTGCTCCTGCCCTGCTCACTGCCTCACTCCAATCCTAACCGCTGCCTCACTCCCACTCTTCCCACTGCCTCACTTCAACCCTTCCCGAAGCCTTACTCCCACACTGCTCACTGCCTCACTACAAATCTCCTCGTTGCCTCACTCCCACCCGCCTCGCTGCCTCACTCCAACCCTCCTCGCTGCCTCACTTCCATCCTGCTCACTGCCTCACTCACACCCTGCTCCCTGCCTCACTCCCACCCTGCTCGCTGCCTCACTCCCATCCTGCTCCCACCATGTTCGGCATCTCACTCACACCCTGGTTGCTGTTTCATTCCCACCCTGCCCGCTGCCTCATTCTTGTTATCTTCATGCCTGCTCCTTGTCTCATTCCCACCCTCCTCCCACCCAACTCCCACCCTACTCACTGCCTGGCTCCAACCCTGCTCCTGCCCTGCTCACTGCCTCACTCGCACCCTGCTGGCTGACTCACTCCCACCCTGATCGCTGACTCACTCGCACCCTGCTCGCTGCCTCACTCCCACCCTGCTTACTGCTTCACTCCCACCCTGCTCACTGCCTCACCCTCACCCTGCTCACGGCCTCACTCCCAGGCTTCCCGCTGCCTCACTCCCGCCCTGTTCATGGTCTCAATCCCACCCTCCTTGCTGCCTCACTCCCGTCCTGCTCCCTGCCTCACTCCCACCCTGCTCACTGCCTCATTCCCACCCTGCTCACTGCCTCACTCCCATCCTAACCGCTGTCTCACTCCCACTCTTCCCGCTGCCTCACTCCAACCCTTCCCGATGCCTCACTCTCACACTGCTCACTGCCTCACTACTAACCTCCTCGCTGCCTCACTCCCGCCCTGCTCCCTGCCTCACTCCCATCCTGCTCACTGCCTCACTCCCACCCTGCTCACTGCCTCACTCCCACCCTGCTCCATGCCTCACTCCAACACTTCCCGCTGCCTCACTCCCACCCTACTCGTTGCCTCACTCCCGTCCTGCTCCCACCATGTTCGCTGTCTCACTCGCACCCTGGGTGCTGCTTCATTCCCACCCTGCCCGCTGCCTCATTCTTGTTATGTTCATGCCTGCTCCTTGTCTCATTCCCACCATCGTCCCACCCTCCTCCCACCCTATTCATTGCCTCATTCCCACCCTGCTCACTGCCTGGCTCCAACCCTGCTCCTGCCCTGCTCACTGCCTCACTCCAATCCTAACCGCTGCCTCACTCCCACTCTTGCCGCTGCCTCACTCCAACCCTTCCCGATGCCTCACTCCCACACTGCTCACAGCCTCACTACAAATCTCCTCACTGCCTCACTCCCACCCTCCTCGCTGCCTCACTCCAACCCTCCTCGCTGCCTCACTTCCATCCTGCTCACTGCCTCCCTCACACCCTGCTCACAGACTCACTCCCACCCTGCTCGTTGTCTCACTCCTATCCTTCCCACTGCCTCACTCCCATCCTGCTCACTGCCTTACTCCCACCTTCCTCGCTGCCTCACTCCCACCCTGCTCACTGCCTCACTCCCACCCTGCTCCCTGCCTCACTCCCGTCCTGCTCCCTGCCTCACTCCCACCCTGCTCCCTGCCTCACTCCCACCCTGCTCTGTGCCTCATTCCCACCCTGCTCACTGCCTCACTCCCATCCTAACCGCTGCCCCACTCCCACTCTTCCCGCTGCCTCACTCCAACCCTTCCCGATGCCTCACTCCCACACTGCTCACTGCCTCACTACCAACCTCCTCGCTGCCTCACTCCCGCCCTGCTCCCTGCCTCACTCCCGTCCTGCTCCCACCATGTTCGCTGTCTCACTCGCACCCTGGGTGCTGCTTCATTCCCACCCTGCCCGCTGCCTCATTCTTGTTCCGTTCATATCTGTTCCTTGTCTCATTCCCACCCTCCTCCCACCCTACTCACTGCCTGGCTCCAACCCTGCTCCTGCCCTGCTCACTGCCTCACTCCAATCCTAACCGCTGCCTCACTCCCACTCTTCCCACTGCCTCACTCCAACCCTTCCCGATGCCTCACTCCAACACTGCTCACTGCCTCACTACAAATCTCCTCGTTGCCTCACTCCCCCCTCCTCGCTGCCTCACTCCAACCCTCCTCGCTGCCTCACTTCCATCCTGCTCACTACCTCACTCACACCCTGCTCGTTGTCTCACTCCTACCCTTCCCGCTGCCTCACTCCCACCCTGCTCACTGCCTTACTCCCACCTTCCTCGCTGCCTCACTCCCACCCTGCTCACTGCCTCACTCCCGTCCTGCTCCCGCCATGTTCACTGTCTCACTCGCACCCTGGGTGCTGCTTCATTCCCACCCTGCCCGCTGCCTCATTCTTGTTATCTTCATGCCTGCTCCTTGTCTCATTCCCACCCTCCTCCCACCCAACTCCCACCCTACTCAATGCCTCGCTCCATCCCTGCGCCTGCCCTGCTCGCTGACTCACTCCCATCCTGATCACTGACTCACTCCCAGCCTTCCCGCTGCCTCACTCCCGTCCTCTTCATGGTCTCAATCCCACCCTGTTCACTGCCTCACTCCCACCCTACTCGCTGCCTCACTCCCACCCTGCTCCTGCCTCACTCCCACCCTGCTCCCTGCCTCACTCCCGTCCTGCTCCCTGCCTCACTCCCGTCCTGCTCCCTGCCTCACTCCCACCCTGCTCCCTGCCTCACTCCCACCCTGCTCGCTGCCTCACTCCCACCCTACTCGCTGCCTCACTCCCACCCTACTTGCTGCCTCACTCCCACCCTGCTCGCTGCCTCACTCCCACCCTGCTCCCTGCCTCACTCCCGTCCTGCTCCCTGCCTCACTCCCACCCTGCTCCCTGCCTCACTCCCGTCCTGCTCCCTGCCTCACTCCCACCCTGCTCGCTGCCTCACCCCCATCCTGCTCCCACCATGTTCAGCGTCTCACTCGCACCCTGGTTGCTGTTTCATTCCCACCCTGCCCGCTGCCTCATTCTTGTTATCTTCATGCCTGCTCCTTGTCTCATTCCCACCCTCCTCCCACCCAACTCCCACCCTACTCACTGCCTGGCTCCAACCCTGCTCCTGCCCTGCTCACTGCCTCACTCGCACCCTGCTGGCTGATTCACTCCCACCCTGATCGCTGACTCACTCGCACCCTGCTCGCTGCCTCACTCCCACCCTGCTTACTGCCTCACTCCCACCCTGCTCACTGCCTCACTCTCACCCTGCTCACGGCCTCACTCCCAGGCTTCCCGCTGCCTCACTCCCGCCCTGTTCGTGGTCTCAATCCCACCCTCCTTGCTGCCTCACTCCCGTCCTGCTCCCTGCCTCACTCCAATCCTAACCGCTGCCTCAGTCCCACTCTTCCCGCTGCCTCACTCCAACGCTTCCCGATGCCGCACTCCCACACTGCTCACTGAATCACTACAAATATCCTCGCTGCCTCACTCCCACCCTCCTCGCTGCCTCACTCCAACCCTCCTCGCTGCCTCACTTCCATCCTGCTCACTGCCTCACTCACACCCTGCTCACAGACTCACTCCCACCCTGCTCGTTGTCTCACTCCTACCCTTCCCGCTGCCTCACTCCCACCCTTCTCGCTGCCTCGCTCCCAGCTTGCTCACTGCCTCACCCGCATCATTCCCACACCCTCACTCCCCCCTGCTCACTGCCGTACACCCCTCCTGCTCCCGCCATGTTCTCTGTCTCACTCGCACCCTGGTTGCTGCTTCATTCCCACCCTGCCCGCTATCTCATTCTTGTTACGTTCATGCCTGTTCCTTGTCTCATTCCCACCCTCCTCCCACCCAACTCCCTCCCTGCTCACTGCCTCGCTCCAACCCTGCTCCTGCCTGCTCGCTGCCACTCTCCCACCCATCTCACTGCCTCACTCCTGCCCGTCGATTGTCTCACACCCTGCTCACTGCCTCACTCCCACGCTGCTCACTGCATCGCTCCCATCCTCCTCTAGCCCTCCTCACTGCCTCACTCCCACCCTTCCCACTGCTTCACACCCACCCTGCTCACTGCCTCACTCCCACCCTGCTCACTGCCTCACTCCCACCCTCCTGACTACCTCACTCCCACCCTGCTTACTGCCTCACTCCCACCCTGCTCCCTGCCTCACTCTCACCCTGATCACTGCCTCACTCCCACCCTGCTCACTGCCTCACTCTCACCCTGCTCACGGCCTCACTCCCAGGCTTCCCGCTGCCTCACTCCCGCCCTGTTCATGGTCTCATTCCCACCCTCCTTGCTGCCTCACTCCCGTCCTGCTCCCTGCCTCACTCCCGTCCTGCTCCCTGCCTCACTCCCGTCCTGCTCCCTACCTCACTCCCGTCCTGCTCGCTGCCTCACACCCGCTCTGCTCCCACCCTGCTCACTACCTCACTCCAACCCCTCCTCATTGCCTCACTGCCTCACTCCCACCCTGCTCACTGCCTCATTCCCACCCTGCTCACTGCCTCACTCCCACCCTGCTCCCTGACTCACTCCCACCCTGCTCACTGACTCACTCCTACCCTGCTCACTGCCTCACTCCCACCCTGCTCACTGACTCACTCCCATCCTGCTCACTGCCTCACTCCCACCCTGCTCACTGCCTCACTCCCACCCTGCTCACTGACTCACTCCCACCCTACTCTCTGCCTCACTCCCACCCTGCTCTCTGCCTCACTCCCACCCTGCTCACTGCCTCACTCCAATCCTAACCGCTGCCTCACTCCCACTCTTCCCGCTGCCTCACTCCAACCCTTCCCGATGCCTCACTCCCACACTGCTCACTGCCTCACTACCAACCTCCTCGCTGTCTCACTCCCACCCTGCTCACTGACTCATTCACACCCTGCTCACTGCCTCACTCCCTCCCTCCTAGGTGCCTCACTCCCATCCTGCTCACTGCCTCACTCCCATTCTGCTCACTGTCTCACTCCTGCCCTGTTCACAGCCTCACTCCCACCCTGCTCACTGCCTCACTCCCACCCTGCTCACTGCCTCACTCCCCCCTCTTTGCTGCCTCACTCCCACCCTGCTCACTGCCTCACTCCAACTCTCCTCAATGCCTCACTCCCCTCTCCTCGCTGCTTCACTGCCCCCCTCCTCGCTGCCCCACTCCCACCCTGCTCGCTGACTCACTCCCGTCCTGCTCCCTGCCTCACTCCCGTACTGCTCCCTGCCTCACTCCCACCCTGCTCCCTGCCTCACTCCTGTCCTGCTCGCTGCCTCACTCCCGTCCTGCTCCCACCATGTTCACTGTCTCACTCGCACCCTGGTTGCTGCTTCATTCCCACCCTGCCCGCTGTCTCATTCTTGTTATGT
This sequence comes from Carcharodon carcharias, assembly GCF_017639515.1. NCBI lineage: Eukaryota > Metazoa > Chordata > Chondrichthyes > Lamniformes > Lamnidae > Carcharodon > Carcharodon carcharias. The sequence goes on along the minus strand of NC_054478.1, from coordinate 115,438,225 downwards.
TCATACCTGCTCCTTGTCTCATTACCACCCTCCTCCCATCCAACTGCCGACCTAGTCACTGCCTCGCTCCCACCCTTCCCACTGCCTCACTCCCACCCTGCTCGCTGCCTCACTCCCTTCATTCCCACTCCCTCATTCCTACCCTGCTCGCTGTTTCACTCCCTTTCTGCTCCTATCCTGCTCCTGCTTTTTGCGCTGCCTCACTCCCACCCTGCTCACTGCCTCACTCCCACCCTGCTCCCAGCCTCACTCCAGTCCAGCTCCGTGCCTCACTCCCACCCTGCTCATTGACTCACTCCCACCGTGCTCCCTGCCTCGCTCCGGTCATGCTCCCTGCCTCACTCCCACCCTACTCGCTGCCTCACTCCCACCGTGCTCACTGCCTCACTCCCACCCTGCTCCCTGCCTCACTCCCACCCTGCTCGCTGCCTCACTCCAGTCCAGCTCCGTGCCTCACTCCCACCCTGCTCACTGCCTCACTCCCGTCCTGCTCCCACCATGTTCACTGTCTCACTCGCACCCTGGTTGCTGCTTCATTCCCACACTGCCCGCTGTCTCATTCTTGTTACGTTCATGCCTGTTCCTTGTCTCATTCCCACCCTCCTCCCACCCAACTCCCACCCTACTCACTGCCTCGCTCCAACCCTGCTCCTGCCTTGCTCACTGCCTCATTCCCACCCTACTCCCTGCCTCACTCCCGTCCTGCTCCCTGCCTCACTCCCACCCTGCTCCCTGCCTCACTCCCACCCTGCTTCCTGCCTCATTCCCACCCTGCTCACTGCCTCACTCCAATCCTAACCGCTGCCTCACTCCCACTCTTCCCGCTGCCTCACTCCAACCCTACCCGATGCCTCACTCCCACACTGCTCACTGCCTCACTCCCGTCCTGCTCCCTGCCTCCCTCACACCCTGCTCACAGACTCACTCCCACCCTGCTCGTTGTCTCACTCCTACCCTTCCCGGTGCCTCACTCCCACCCTGCTCACTGCCTTACTCCCACCTTCCTCGCTGCCTCACTCCCACCCTTCTCACTGCCTCACTCCCACCCTGCTCCCTGCCTCACTCCCGTCCTGCTCCCGCCATGTTCACTGTCTCACTCGCACCCTGGGTGCTGCTTCATTCCCACCCTGCCCGCTGCCTCATTCTTGTTATCTTCATGCCTGCTCCTTGTCTCATTCCCACCCTCCTCCCACCCTACTCACTGCCTGGCTCCAACCCTGCTCCTGCCCTGCTCACTGCCTCACTCCCACCCATCTCACTGCCTCACTCCCACCCTGCTCACTGACTCATTCCCACCCTGTTCACTGGCTCACTCCCAGCTTGCTCACTGCCTCACTCGCATCATTCCCACACCCTCACTCCCCCCTGCTCCCTGCCTCACTCCCGTCCTGCTGCCGCCATGTTCGCTGTCTCACTCGCACCCTGGTTGCTGCTTCATTCCCACCCTGCCCGCTGTCTCATTCTTGTTATGTTCATACCTGCTCCTTGTCTCATTCCCACCCTACTCCCACCCTACTCCCACCCTACTCACTGCCTCGCTCCAACCCTGCTCCTGCCCTGTTCACTGCCACACTCACACCCATCTCACTGCCTCACTCCCACCCTGCTCACTGCCTCACTCCTGCCCATCCATTGCCTCACACCCGCTCTGCTCCCACCGTGCTCACGGCCTCACTCCCACGCTGCTCACTGCATCGCTCCCACTCTCCTCTAGCCCTGCTCACTGCCTCGCTCCCACCCTTCCTGCTGCCTCACTCCCACCCTCCTCATTGCCTCACTCCCACCCTGCTAGTTGCCTCACTCTCACCCTCCTCACTGCCTCACTCTCACCCTGCTCACTGCCTCACTCTTACACTGCTCACAGCCTCACTTTCACCCTGCTCACTGCCTCACTCCCAGCCTTCCCGCTGCCTCACTCCCACTCTGTTCACAGCCTCACTCCCACACTACTCTCTGCCTCACTCCCACCCCTCCTGCCTCACTCCCACCCTGTTCGCTGTCTCAATCCCATCCTTCCCGCTGCCTCACTTCCACCCCTCCTGCCTCATTCCCGTCCTGTTCACAGTCTCACTCCCACCCTGCTCGCTGCCTCACTCCCACCCTAATCACTGCCTCACTCCCACCCTAATCACTGCCTCTCTCCCACCCTCCTCACTGCCTCACTCCCACCCTGCTCACTGCCTTACTCCCACCCTCCTCACTGCCTCACTCCCACCCTGCTCACTGCCTTACTCCCACCCTCCTCACTGCCTCACTCCCACCCTGCTCACTGCCTTACTCCCACCCTCCTCACTGCCTCACTCCCACCCTGCTTGTTGTTTCACTCCCACCCTTCCCGCTACCTTACTCCCACCCTTCTCACTGCCTTACTCCCACCTTCCTTGCTGCCTCACTCCCACCCTGTTCCCTGCCTCACTCCCATCCTACTCGCTGCCTTACTCCCACCCTCCTCACTGCCACACTCCCACCCCTCCCAGAGCCTCACTCTCACCCCTCCTGCTGCCTCACTCCCACCCTTCCCACTGCCTGATTCCCACCCTTCCCGCTGCCTCACTCCCACCCTGCTCACTGCCTCACTCCCAGCCTGCTCACTGCCACACTCCCACCCTTCCCACTGCCTCACTCCCACTCTTCCCGCTGCCTCACCCCCACCCTGCTCACTGCCTTACTCCCACCTTCTTCACTGCCACACTGCCACCCCTCCCAGGGCCTCACTCCCACCCCTCCCGCTGCCTCACTCCCACCCTTCCCGCTGCCTCATTCCCACCCTGCTCACTGCCTTACTCCCACCCTCCTCACTGCCACACTGCCACCCCTCCCGCTGCCTCACTCCCACCCCTCCCGCTGCCTCACTCCCACCCTTCCCACTGCCTCACTCCTGCCCTGTTCACAGCCTCACTCCCACCCAGCTCTCTGACTCATTCACACCCTGCTCACTGCCTCACTCCCTTCATTCCCACTCCCTCACTCCTACCCTTCTCGCTGTTTCACTCCCTCTCCGCTCCTATCCTGCTCCTGACTTTTGCGCTGCCTCACTCCCAACCTGCTCGTTGCCTCACTCCCACCTATCTCACTGCCTCACTCCTGCCCTTCCATTGCCTCACACCCGTTCTGCTCCCACCCTGCTCACTACCTCACTCCCACGATGCTCACTGCCTCACTCCCGCCCTGCTCACTGACTCACTCCAACCCTCCTCACTGCCTCACTCACCCCCTCCTCGCTGCCTTACTCCCCCCCTCCTCTTTGCCTTACTCCCACCCTGCTCGCTGACTCACTACCACCCTGCTCGCTGCCTCACTCCCGTCCTGCTCCCGCCACGTTAGCTGTCTCACTCGCACCCTGGTTGCTGCTTCATTCCCACCCTGCCCGCTGCCTCATTCTTGTTTTGTTCATACCTGCTCCTTGTCTCGTTACTACCCTCCTCCCACCCAACTCCCACCCTGCTCACTGCCTCGCTCCAATCCTGCCCTGCTCGCTGCCACACTCCCACCCATTTCACTGCCTCACTCCTGCCCGTCCATTGCCTCACACCCGCTCTGCTCCCACCCTGCTCACTACCTCACTCCCACGATGCTCACTGCATCGCTCCCACCCTCCTCTAGCCCTGCTCGCTGCCACACTCCCACCCCTCCCAGGACCTCACTCCCACCCCTCCCGCTGCCTCATTCCCACCCTTCCCGCTGCCTCATTCCCACCCTGCTCACTGCCTCACACCCACTTTGCTCCCACCCTGCTCACTACCTCACTCCAACCTCTCCTCACTGCCTCACTGCCACCCCTCCCGCAGCAACACTCGCACCCTGCTCACTGCCTCACTCCAACCCTCCTCACTGCCTCACTCCAACCCTCCTCACTGCCTCACTCCAACCCTGCTCACTGCCTCACTCCAATCCTGCTCACTGCCTCACTCCAACCCTGCTCACTGCCTCACTCCCACTCTTCCCGCTGCCTCACTCCAACCATTCCCGATGCCTCACTTCCATCCTGCTCACAGCCTCACTCCCTTCATTCCCACTCCCTCACTCCTACCCTGCTCGCTGTTTCACTCCCTCTCTGCTCCTATCCTGCTCCTGACTTTTGCGCTGCCTCACTCCCACCCTGCTCGCTGCTTCATTCCCACCCTGCTCACTGCCTCATTCCCACCCTGCTCACTGCCTCACTCCCACCCTGCTCGCTGCCTCACTCCCACCCTGCTCTCTGCCTCACTCCCACCCTGCTCGCTGCCTCATTCCCACCCTGCTCCCTGCCTCACTCCCACCCTCCTCGCTGCCTCACTCCCGTCCTGCTCCCGCCATTTTCACTCTCACTCGCACCCTGGTTGCTGTTTCATTCCCACCCTGCCCGCTGTCTCATTCTTGTTATGTCCATGCCTGCTCCTGCACTTATTCCCACCCTCCTCCCACGCTACTCCCACCCTACTCACTGCCTCGCTCCAACCCTGCCCTGCCCTGCTCACTACCTCACTCCCACACTACTCACTGTCTCATTCCCGCCCTGCTCAATCGCGCCCTGCTCACTGCCTCACTCCAACCCTCCTCGCTGCCTCACTCCCACCCTGCTCGGTGACTCACTCCCACCCTGCTCGCTGACTCACTCCCACCCTGCTCGCTGACTCAATCCCGCCCTGCTCGCTGCCTCACTCCCACCCTGCTCGCTGACTCACTCCCACACTGCTCGCTGACTCACTCCCACCCTGCTCCCTGCCTCACTCCAACACTCCTCACTGCCTCACTTCCACCTCTCCCGCTGCCCCACTTGCACCCTGCTCACTGCCTCACTCCCTCCCGTCCATTGCCTCACCCCCACTCTGCTCCCACCCTGCTCACTACCTCACTCCCACGCTGCTCACTGTCTCATTCCTGCCCTGCTCAATCCCACCCTGCTCACTGCCTCACTCCCACCCTGCTCACTGCCTCACTCCAACATTCCTCACTACCTCACTCCCCCCCCTCAATGCCTCACTCCCACCCTGCTCGCTGACTCACTTGCACCCTGCTCGCTGACTCACTTGCACCCTCCTTGATGCCTTACTCCCACCCTGCTCGATGCCTCAATCCCACCCTGCTCGCTGCATCACTCCCATCCTGCTCGCTGCCTCAGTCTCACCCTGCTCGCTGCCTCACTCCCACCCTGCTCGCTGCCTCAATCCCATCCTGCTTGCTGCCTCACTCTCACCCTGCTCGCTGCCTCACTCCCACCCTGCTCGCTGCCTCACTCCCACCCTGCTCGCTGCCTCAATTCCATCCTGCTCACTGCCTCACTCCCACCCTGCTCGCTGCCTCAATCCCATCCTGCTCACTGCCTCACTCCCACCCTGCTCACTGCCTCACTCCCACCTTGCTCACTGCCTCACTCGCATCATTCCCACACCCTCACTCCCCCCTGCTCGCTGCCTCACTCCCGTCCTGCTCCCGCCATGTTCGCTGTCTCACTCGCACCCTGGTTGCTGTTTCATTCCCACCCTGCCCGCTGTCTCATTCTTGTTATGTTCATACCTGTTCCTTGTCTCATTCCCACCCTACTCACTGCCTCGCTCCAACCCTGCTCCTGCCCTGCTCACTGCCTCACTCCCACCCTTCTCGCTGCCTCACTCCTGCCCGTCCATTGCCTCACACCCACTCTGCTCCCACCCTGCTCACTACCTCACTCCCACGCTGCTCACTGCAGCGCTCCCATCCTCCTCTAGCCCTGCTCACTGCCTCACTCCCACCCTCCTCACTACCTCACTCTCACCCTGCTCACTGCCTCACTCCCACTGCTTCCCACTGCTTCACACCCACACTGATCACTGCCTCACTCCCGTCCTGCTCGCTGCCTCACTCTCACCCTTCTTGCTGCCCCACTCCCACCCTCCTCGCTGCCTCACTCCTGTCCTGCTCGCTGCCTCACTCCCGTCCTGCTCCCGCCATGTTCGCTGTCTCACTCGCACCCTGGTTGCTGCTTCATTCCCACCCTGCCCGCTGTCTCATTCTTGTTATGTTCATGTCTGTTCCTTGTCTCATTCCCACCGTCCTCCCACCCTACTCCCACCCTACTCACTGCCTCGCTCCAACCCTGCTCCCACCCTGCTCACTGCCACACTCCAACCCAACTCACTGCCTCACTCTTGCCCTGCTCACTGCCTCACTCCCTCGCTGCTCACTGCCTCAATCCCGCCCTGCTAACTGCCTCACTCCCACCCTTCTCACTGCCTCACTCCTACCCTGCTCACTGCCTCACTCGTACCCTGATCGCTGACGCACTCGCACCCTGCTCGCTGCCTCACTCCCACCCTCCTCGCTGCCTCACTCCCACCCTGCTCACTGCCTCACTCCCATGCTGCTCACTGCCTCACTCGCACCCTTCCCACTGCTTCATGCCCACACTGCTCGCTGCTTCACTCCCGTCCTGCTCGCTGCCTCATTCCCACCCTGCTCACTGCCTCACTCCAACCCTCCTCACTGCCTCACTCCCACCCTGCTCATTGTCTCACTCCCACCCTTCCCTCTGCCTCACTCCCACCCTTCTCGCTGCCTCACTCCTGCCCTCCTCACTGCCTCACTCCCACCCTGCTCACTGCCTCACTCCCACTCTCCTCACTGCCTCACTCCCACCCTCCTCACTGCCTCACTGCCACCCCTCCTGCTGCCCCACTCGCACCCTGCTCGCTGCCTCACTCCCACCCTGCTCGCTGCCTCACTCCCACCCTGCTCACTGCCTCACTCGTACCCTGATCGCTGACGTACTCGCACCCTGCTCGCTGCCTCACTCCCAGCCTGCTCACTGCCTCACTCCCATCATTCCCACTCCCTCACTCCTACCCTGCTCACTGTTTCACACCCTCTCTGCTCCTATCCTGCTCCTGCCTTTTGCGCTGCCTCACTCCTACCCTACTCGCTGCCTCACTCCCACCCTGCTCCCAGCCTCACCCCACCCTGCTCGCTGCCTCACTCCCGTCCTGCTCCCACCATATTCGCTGTCTCACTCGCCCCCTGGGTGCTGCTTCATTCCCACCCTGCCCGCTGTCTCATTCTTGTTATGTTCATATCTGCTCCTTGTCTCATTCCCACCCTCCTCCCACCCAACTCCCACCCTACTCACTGCCTCGCTCCAACCCTGCTCCTGCCCTGCTCGCTGCCGCACTCCCACCCTTCTCGCTGCCTCACTCCTGCCCTCCTCGCTGCCTCACTCCCACCCTCCTCGCTGCCTCACTCCCAGCCTGCTCACTGCCTCACTCCCATCATTCCCACTCCCTCACTCCTACCCTGCTCACTGTTTCACACCCTCTCTGCTCCTATCCTGCTCCTGCCTTTTGCGCTGCCTCACTCCCACCCTCCTTGCTGCCTCACTCCCATCCTGCTCCCTGCTTCACTCCCACCCTGCTCGCTGCCTCACTCCCGTCCTGCTCGCTGCCTCACTCCCAACCTGCTCGCTGCCTCACTCCCAACCTGCTCGCTGCCTCACTCCCAACCTGCTCGCTGCCTCACTCCCACCCTGCTCCCTGCCTCACTCCCACCCTGCTCCCAGCCTCACTCCCACCCTGCTCGCTGCCTCACTCCCATCCTGCTCGCTGCCTCACTCCCGTCCTGCTCGCTGCCTCACTCCCAACCTGCTCGCTGCCTCACTCCCACCCTGCTCACTGCCTCACACCCACCATGCTCAGTGCCTCACTCCCACCCTGCTCTCTGACTCACTCCCGTCCTGCTCCCACCATATTCGCTGTCTCACTCGCACCCTGGGTGCTGCTTCATTCCCACCCTGCCCGCTGTTTCATTCTTGTTATGTTCATATCTGCTCCTTGTCTCATTCCCACCCTCCTCCCACCCAACTCCCACCCTACTCACTGCCTCGCTCCAACCCTGCTCCTGCCCTGCTCGCTGCTGCACTCCCACCCTTCTCGCTGCCTCACTCCTGCCCGTCCATTGCCTCACACCCCGCTCACTGCCTCACTCCCACCCTTCTCACTGCCTCACTCCCACCCATCTCACTGCCTCACTCCCACCCTGCTCGTTGCCTCACTCGTACCCTGATCGCTGCCTCACTCCCACCCTGCTTGCTGCCTCACTCCCACCCTCCTCGCTGCCTCACTCCCACCCTGCTCACAGCCTCACTCCCACCCTGCTCACTGCCTCACTCCCACCCTCCTCGCTGACTCACTCCCACCCTCCTCGCTGACTCATGCCCACTCTGTTCACAGCCTCACTCCCACCCTGCTCACTGCCTCACTCCCACCCTGCTCACTGCCTCACTCCCAGCCTTCCCGCTGCCTCACTCCAGCCCTGCTCGCTGCCTCACTCCCACCCTGCTCACTGCCTCACTCCCAGCCTGCTCGCTGCCTCACTCCCAGCCTTCCCACTCCCTCACTCCTACCCTGCTCACTGTTTCACGCCCTCTCTGCTCCTATCCTGCTCCTGCCTTTTGCACTGCCTCACTCCCACCGTGCTCACTGCCTCACTCTCGTCCTTCTCGCTGCCTCACTCCCGTCCTGCTCCTGCCATGTTCTCTGTTTCACTCGTACCCTGGCTGCTGCTTCATTCCCACCGTGACCGCTGACTCATTCTTGTTATGTCCATGCCTGCTCCTTGTCTCATTCCCACCCTCCTTCCACCCTAATCCCACCCTGCTCAATGCTTCGCTCCAACCCTGCTCCTGCCCTGCTCGCTGCCTCACTCCCACCCATCTCACTGCCTCACTCCTGCCCGTCCATTGCCTCACACCCGCTCTGCTCCCACCCTGCTCACTGCCTCACTCCCATGCTTCTCACTGCATCGCTCCCACCCTGCTCGCTGCCTTACTCCCACCCTGCTCACTGCCTCACTCCCATGCTTCTCACTGCATCGCTCCCACCCTGCTCGCTGCCTCACTCCAGCCCTACTCGCTGCCTCACTCCCGTGCTGTTAGCTTCTTCCTTGGCCATACCTATCTGGCTACCAAGTTTCATTGAAATCTGTTTTTTGGTTTTTGAAATATATTGTTTACAAACCCACTAACCTTTAGAGCAAATGTCACATAATACTAGCATTGGAGGCAGTTCAGTGTAGGTTCGCAAGGCCTGGGATGAAAGGGTTAGCTTATGAGGAAAGGTTGAGCTGGTTAGGTCTATACTCATTGGATATTAGGAGAATGAAAGGTGATCTTATTGAAACATATCAGATGCTGAAGTGGGCTTGAAAGGGTACATGATGAAAGGGTATTTTCCCTCATAATGGAATCCAGAACTCGGTTTCAGTTTAAAAATAACTAGTCTCCCATTTAAGATGGAGATGAGGGGAAATTTCATCCCTTGGAAAACTATTAATCTTTCAAATTCCCTGTCCCAGAGAGCAGTGGAAGCTGGGTCATTGAATAGATTCAAGGCTGAATGAGACGGATTTTTGATCAACAAGGACGTCAAGTGTTATGTGGGCGCAGACAGGAAAACAGAGTTCGGGCCATAGTCAGGTCAGCCATGATCTTATTGAATGGTAGAGCACACTCGAAAGGCCAAATGGCTTACTATTGCTCCTATTTCTTATGATCTTGTTCTTATAGCTCATTCCTCAAGCATGCACTATTACCCATTGGTTTTTGAAAAGCTCTCTTTCTCACTCCCCATTTCCAATTTTATCTCCTTCTACCTTTGAAAGTGCTGATTTATTTTGGTCTCAGTGCTACAGGTGCTGGCAGTGTAGGACTGAAAACAATCAAGTCGTCAATGTGGTTAGAAAAGGATGAATATCTATAAGGAAAATAGGTTAACCATTTAAACATGATTTCAAATTTAGGTCAATAATAGGGTTGCAAAATTAGGCTTCAAAGTGCCACTGTACCAGTGCTATAGAACCCTGATGTCAGAAATTAGTGTGTCTTGTACCAGTGATGCAGGCCCTGTGGCCTCCCATGCTGGGAAGAATGGGGATGTCATGCATGTGCCAGAGGCTTTCGATGTGTGCAGATCATGATATCATAAAGCCTCTCCGACTAACTTGCTTTCTGAAACTTGGATTACGCTGGAACATGCGTTGGTATAGACAGGGAACCTCCTGCTAGTGCTATTCAAAAGACCAGACATCCAACTGCTTTCAACCTTTGTGGAAGTACTATGGAGTTTTTTTTAAGAGGTGCGTGAATGAGTTGTTAGATTTGCCAAGGAAGTGTTGCTGTAAACCGTAAACAGCTCTGAGCCTTGAGAGTCCGGCCTCTGACTGCACCACCTCAGCATGGTGGCTGCAATCTGACTGGCTGGCTGACAGACAACTGCAAGGGCATTGGTGGAGTGACAGTGGTGGGAACCCTGAGAGAGGAAAGCAAGCTCATGTCCCTCAATCTGTTGGTAGACAGATTGCTGAACTTCCACAATAGCATTGAGTTCCAGAGACCGTGATAGCAACAGTCTGAACCTGACTGGTAGCAAGCATGATCCAATGACCACCATCTGAGCTTCCACTGCAGCACTTAGACATCGGGTCAGTAATGGCCATGCTGTAGTGAATGTTGAGATAGCGGTTACGAGCTACTCCATCATGGATGGGCCTGCAAATGCTGTCGTGGAGTTGGCCACTTCATCAAAGGAGAGGATGGACTCCAAGGTCTGCACAATGCCTGCCACATTGGAACCAGACTTTTCCCTGCTCCATGACAGTGGCAAGGAGCTGTCTGACAGGCCTGCCAATGTACCATATTTCTCAGTATCCATGTTCATCAGCATTCTCTTGTATGCAAATGAATCGAAATCTTTACCTGCAGCAGAATTCATGTGCAATCTTGTCCTTGGCTGAGCTGGTTCATGAACTATCCCATCCCCCTGCCCTGGCTGCAGCCCACTCATGCCCCATCACTTACCAGACAAAGATCCTGACTCTATACCATCTTCTAAAGTTTGTGTGATTCCAGCATCTGAGCTAGTGGTTGCTCAGATGAACTATATCTTCAGCAGTGTTGTGGCATTGCTCTCAACCTTCCTCCTTAGGCGGTATGTGTCTGAAAGCATAAAAGGGCAGGATGAGATGAAGAAAGTGGGAGTTGGGAAATCAAGAGGTCCATAAGCAGCTTGAACCTCATGCCAGGCAGCAGGATGAGAATGAGGTGGGATTTCAGAAGGAGTAGAGACAGCAGCACACCATTAATTTCAATATTCTTGGCAATGGGCTGCATTGCTCCATTTCAATGGTCTAGGGAACTATTTCCTCCTTAGGAGTAAATAGATGTATGCCTGGCACCTGCAATTGTGCTCAACCTTGTCCTACAAGAGAAAGCAAGAAGAATGTCAGTGATTACATTGCACAGTGATGTGTCTAGCTGGAGTTATGTGGAGGCTGCAGGAGTTGGGTGTGAGGGTTACATCATTGGAATTGTGTGAAGGTGAGGTGGGGCATCTGAATGTTAAGCCTGAGTCCTAACTGCTAGGGACTGGTGATGTGTGGATGAGGGGAGTGTGATGCATTTGAGCAGCATGAGAGGCTGGTTCTGTAGTAGTTGTGGGATGTCATGTGAGGGTGCATTCATTGACCTTGACCACCCATGTGAAGTCATTGCACTTCTTGAGGCACTGCTGCCAGGTCCTCAGGGCAAGACTCCAGGAATTCACCTCTCCCTTTCCCTTCGGAGGGTGTTCCTTGGGGGCACCCTGCCATGCCTTCCCCTCCATCGCACCAGCCCCCTCGCCCCCCATCAACCACTGCAGAAACATGGCTTCTCTCATGTCACCCTCCACCACTAAGGCCTCCAGTGCCGGATCCAAAAACTTTGGAGCTCTCTCTCTTGTTTAGCTTCTGCTTGAAGCTAATTGTAGTACTACAGGCAGTCAGTAGCAGCTTTCCACTAATGAGTGCAGCCCTCCTTAAATAGGCCTTGCTCCCCTTTAAGAGGTGCAGACAAATAGAAACACGTGCTAGTCATACATGCTGTTAGGCACTCTGTTTGAGCATTCAGGCAGTCAACAGCGCAGGTTGTGCTCGGCTGAACGTTAAAATCACACAAATGAGAGGCAGCATGAATCTTGCACCTAAAAATAGGAGGAAACCAAATTTTTACCATAAAAGTTTCCTTCTACCTGATTTTAATCTGTTTACTCTATTATCCAATTAAAAAGTTATAAAATTGTTGTTTATTCAGAGACAGCTATCAGAATATCTACCATTTCCTATTTACTATAACACATTTCTTTAACCATCTGTTATTAATTATGACTCATGCTCTTAAAAAGTACAGCATTCCAGTTATTTTCAAATTTTTGACAGGCCCAAAGGCCATCCAGGTTTCAAACACTGACTAAATAGGATTAGTAGTGTCAATTCCTCAGAGTGGAAAGTTGCTGTCATGGGATTAGGATATTTTGATGGATTTAGAAGGAATCTCTTCGAAATATCAACCACGTCTAACTGAAAGATTCACTGTATAACTCATGCTGCAGCCTGAAAAACAGAGACCTAGTTGGGCTATGGGATAAAATGCTTTATACTTAATACCCACAGCCTCCATTATTTAGTGAAGCTATTTCAGGAACTTATCAGCAAGGTGTTTACTCTCTCACCCCATTTCCAGACAGAATGAAAGAAAAAGCTGATTGTCCAAAGGACAAATGCCCTAAAGTCCATAAGATTCAAGACTAATCTCAAATTTCCTCAATCTTCATGGTAAGTGTGCCCAGCCTGCTGCTCAATGACTAAGGGCTATCTGCAGGACAGACATGCCCTGCAGATGTTCACTAATGGTGAGAAAAGCATGCTTTAATTTTGCATTGTGGACAATTAAACATCTGTGGGACATCTGTCAGTTGAAAGGATATTATGTGGACTTTGCTTGAAACAGGTGAATTATTAAAACATAGGGGCCTCCTTCCTGTGTCTATTCTGCCCTGACAGTCAACCCATCACCTTACCCACCCTGGCTTTACCATGACATCAAAAAGATGAGGAAGTTTCCAATTCCACAAAACCACCCTGAATCCTACTAAACATCTGAACACCATCATTCCAAATAAATAATGTGTCATGCTTTTGGCTGAAACCATTAATTAGCCAATTGATATCAACTATGTTCTTTTACAGTGTTACTCATCTGTATAAAATTCTTTGGAGACAATTTTCACTTCATTTCCACTGCAGTTATAGAAAGGGAACTGGAGCAGCTACCAATCTTACTTCCAGGTTGGGAGTGAAAATTCACCCTTCCATCCCCAGAGGAACAAAAGAGGCGAGTTCAAAGAATTAAAGATGATCGGAAAAATGTAAACAAAGCTGTTTGCAATGGAGAAAATGTTGGAGACCAGAGGTTAAAGAAAACATACCTATCAGGTGAGCAGCTTCATCTTTTTTGTTCCTTTATTCTTTTAAAGGATGTGGAGATCACTGGAAAAGCCAGGAACTGATGCCCATCCCTAACTGCCCTTGAACTGAATGGCTTTCTAGGACATTGCAGAGGTCAATTAAGAGTCAGTCACATTGCTGTATATCTGAAGTCGTATGTAGGCCAGACCAGCTAAGGATGGTGGATTTCATTCCATAAAGGACATTAGTGAACCACATAGTTTCCATTTTACCTTACTAAGATCAACTTTATGTTCCAGATTTATTAACTGAATTGAAAGTCTACCAGCTGTTCTGGTGGCTTTGTGAATCCATGTCTTCTGGATTACTAGTCTGGTGACATTACCACTACACTACCATCTCCTCTTTTTCAGCAGAACAAGAAAGGTGCTGGAAGAGGCTCCTCTGAAGTGTACAGAATATTCAAGAAAATAAATGTTTGACAAAAATAAACAACCTTTCAGGAGACTGCTTTAGCAATTGAGAGAGATCTAGGATTTTCAGTTACAATTAATTCAGATGGTGAGGCTAAGAATGTGATTTGGTGGAGGTATTGAAGGTAAGAATCAGTAACTATTGATTGATCTAAGCTAAGTGTCAAATTAATAGAATTGGATGCTCCAAGTGGGAAGACATACCAAGGACCAGAGATAGTTGTAAATACTATTGTGCCTATTCTCTGATCCACACTCTTTTTGTGAGTATTGTAAATCCACTAGGATTGTAAGATCAATGAATTTATTTGATTAAGGATTCATATGTAGATTTTATAATGTTTGTTATCCAATAAAGATGAGACAAATGATGAAACAAAGAGTATGAGAAAATATTGGCAGCTTTAGGAACAATGTATAGCTTTAAGTTTAATTTATATTTTGTACTTAGGTGTTAAGAAAGGTGAAACCTGGTTTTAGTTTCATTTAGAGATTTTTGTGTGCTGGGTGCCGGGAAGTTTGAGGCCCTGTTTGTATGTGTGTGTTTTTAATGAGGTTTTACAACTCTTGAAGTGAAGAGATGAGTTACCGAGGGGTTAGTAGTTTAATGAAGTTTTAAAAAAAACATAAAGTGGAAAAAAACTGTGCTGTTGCCAAATGATAGGAGTTCAGAGACACACAGAGAGACAGGAAAACACAGGACAGTCAGTTAGTGTGTGCATTTCAGAGACTGCAGACAGAAGGTCTAATCTCTCTAATAAGAAACCCTGCAAGCCTGCTAGGGAACTGAGTTTTGGGAATTCATGTGTTTGCTCTGAAGTTGAAGTAATAATGGGTTTAGATTGTGGTTTTTGGGTGTCTCAGAGAGAGGTACCAACTGAAGAAAACATCTAGTCAATGTTCAAAAGTCCACCAGAAGAAAACTGTTCAAAACACCTAACCCTAGGTGCTGAAACAGTGGTAAGTCTTCACTGGAGTTTTGTGCCCGTAAGGTTGCTGGGATAAAATGAATAGTGAGTTTGAATCATTTTCTTGTATCTATATTGAAACCTTTTTGCCTAGTGTAATATAGTTTAGCTTTTTTCTTATTTAATAAACGTTTCATTTTCTGTGTTAAAAGTATACAGGCAGACTCTTATGAATGTGTTCAGTAACAGACCTCCAAGGTTTCTAAAATAGAAACAAAGTTAGGATCTACAAAGCCATGTTTCACTCCGGGATCTGATTTGTCGAGCATAACACAGCTAAAGTAAAGGAAACCCAAAAGTCTTCTATAGCATATGAATAGTGAAAGGGTGGATAACAGAGGAGTAAGGTTAATTTGGGACTTAAAAGGAGATTTATGCAATCTTCCAATCCTCTTTGAATATAAGGGTGCTGCCCAAAGAGTGGAGATCGCACATGTTACAACTTTGTTGAAAAAAAGAGTGTAAGGATAAGCCCAGTAACAACAAGCCTGTCAGGTAATGGAAAAGGTTTTGGAAACACTAATCTGGGACAAAATGAATAGCTCTTTGAACTAGCAAAGATGAATTAAGGAAGGTCAGCAATGATTTGTTAAGGACAAATCATGTTTAACTAATTTGTTTAAGCATTTTTCATTAGGTAACTGGGAGGGTTGATGAGGATAATGAGGTTGATGTGGTGTACATGGATTTCCAAAAAGCATTTGATAAAGAGCCATAAAACAGGTTTTCAGCAAAGTTGGAACTCATGGAAATAATGGATACTAAATTGGCTAAATGACATGAAACAGTGAGTAGTGCCAGGCAATGACCATCTCCAACAAGACAGAATCTAACCATCTCCCCATGACATTCAATGGCATTACCATCATGAATCCCTCACTATTGTTATGGCACAGCCGATGGTAAATGCTGAGTTGTTCAAATCCCAGTTTCACCAATAACCTTTAGAGTAAATAAACACACTCTTCCTAAACTTCACCTGGCTAGGTGACACATTTCACTCCCTCTTTTGAAAACAATCTAGTCTGGTTTATTTAACAATGCATATGTTCCCTTGACACCTATGGGCAGAATTTTTCCCTCGTCGGGCGGGCGCACGCCCGACCCAAATAGGAGAAAAATAGTGTGCGATGACATTGGGCGAGCATCCCGATGTCATTCTGTGCATTCTCAATATTTTGGTTGGTGGGTGTGTGTGAGAGGTGGCAGCACGCCCACCGACAATTAAGAGGCTTATTAAAGCCCTTAATCAATCAATTGAATTGAATTTTTTGCTGCCTACCCAACCTTATGGTGGGTGAGTGAATAGGCCAAGCAACCTTTGCAGTTATTGTGAAATCTCATCCTCAAGAGGGATGAGGTCTCGACCATTGATTTAAAAAAAAACTCTAAAAACTCATTTTTAACATGTCCCCACTCATGTGACCGAGTCACATGAGGGGACGTTTTCCTTAATTTTACCATCTTTATTTGTAAAGTTAAAAATCTTCAGCTCCCTGAGGCAGCCATGTGCCTTCAGTGAGCTTTCAGGGAGGTAAAAGAAACGTTGGGCAGTAGATGAAGTTTCTCAAAAAATGCAGCGGCTGCTTGGCCTATTCACCCGCCCACCAACTATAAGTGAAAAATTCAATTCAGTTGATTGGTTAAGGGCCTTAATAGGTCTCTTAATTGTTGGCAGGCGCAGACTGAAATATCACGGGAGTGCAGGATGATGTTGGGACACTCACCCGACATCCTCACACAATACTTTTCTCTCATTTGACTCGGGCGCATGCCCACTTGACAAGGGATAAGTTCTGCCCCATGATTACTTAATTAATATTCCAAACATAACTTTTCTTATATCAAAGCACCCGGATTAGCTGCCTCTAATTCAATTAAGTCTCACACAGACACACAGACACATCCCATTATTACTCTATTTTCCAATAAATTCCAATAACATTATGAGAATTATTTTATCTCCCTGACAACCCCCTCCATATTGAGAAATGAACCGTCATAATTTAAAAAGACGGCTTCATTTTTATTAACCCACCTTATACTATCTCCTGTACTTATCTATATACTATTACATTACCAGATGTATGCATTAACATAACAATATATGTATAAACCCTTTGCATCAACAGAAATCATTCCAGTTCAGAGTCCAGGCTTTTAAATGTCCAATTTTCCCTTTAAACTCCAAACTCTTGATAAAGCATCTGCAATCAGGGGGAGAATTTTTCCTATGGTGGGCAGGCTGTGTAGGAGCGGGCGGGGAGTGGGCACGGAGCCGATCGCCATCCGCAATTGGCTGCGCGTCGCCATTTTACGCGGGTGGGCCAATTAAGGCCCACCCAGTGTAACCCGGGTCAGTAGCGCTCAGCACTACCTGTGCAGGCAGGGGTAGGAGGGAGTGTTGGGGCCTGCACTCTTTTGTACATGCACGTGAAAGAGCGCAGCAATCTCCCTGAGGCACGGAGATGCCTCAGAGAGACTGAATGGATTATAAAACCTTTCAATAAATAAAGTAAAAATATATTTAAACATGTCCCCTCATGTGACAGTGTCACATGGGCTGGGACATGTTTATGAAGCATGGAAAATTTATTTATTTATTTTATAAAACCTTCAGGAAACCTCATCCCGCCCATGGATGAGGTTTCCTGAAAAATGCTAAGGCTGCTTGGGCTCTTCGTTTGCCCACCAACCTTAAGGTTGGATGGGCAGCTTTCTAAAATGGTTTAATTATGTTTTTAATGGCCTCAGTAGGCCTTTGACAGTTCGGTGGGCGTGCAGCTGCCTCCAGCGCACACCAGCCGAACGAAATATCGAAATGATGCATGATGATGTCGAGGTGCATGCCCGACGTCACCGCATGTCATTTTATGCGTCGGCATGTTGGGCCCGCCCCCACACACCAACGGCAATATTCTGTCCCAGATTTTCTCTACCAGCAATATGTGTAATTTGTAGGTTAAATGGTTGCAGTAATAAACTGCATCTGAATAGCCTTGCACTTCTGTCTCAAAATTTGTCCAGAAACTTTAAAGGATTGTGGTATAAACAATTGTTTCTGACGAATTGTTTGTCATATAAATTTCAAAATGCTGCAACGCTAACACCAAACCCAAAGTTTCCTTTTTGATCACTAAATATATTCTCTGTTGTACATTCAACTTCCATGAAAAATACCCTATTGGTTTTTCAATTCTAGTGTCATCTTTTTGTAACAGTACAGCTCCAATGTCTTTATCACTTGCATCAATGGCCAACTTAAATTGCTTGGCATAATTGGGTACTGCCAACACTGGTGTTGTCGTTAACACAGTTTTCAAACTGTCAAGTGCCTTCTGATGCTCCTTTGTCCATTGAAATTTCTTGTTCTTTTTTAATAGTTCAGTCAGTAGAGAAACCACGCTGCTAACATTTGGTACAAATTTCCCAAATAAAACCCACTTATGCCCAGAAATCTCAAAACTTCTCATTTTATTGTAGGCACTGAGAAATCCACGATAGCCTTGAATTTCACAATTCTTGAGGCCACCTTGCCATGTCCAATGGTATGGCCTAGCTTTGTAACTTCCTTTTTTGCAAATTCACTTTTAGCCAAATTTATCACCAAATTAGCTTCTTGTAATTGAGTAAATAATTCGTCTGGGTGCTGTAATTGCTCTTTCCACATGGGACTGGAAACTGTCAAGTCATCAATATAAACAGCTCAGACCTGTAATTACTTTGCTTGTCAGTCTTTGAAATGTCGCAGGTGCTTTCTTCATACCAAATGGCCTGACTTTAAACTGATACAGTCCATTTGACGTCACAAAGACCGATATATCCTTTGCTCTCTCCAATAACGGTACTTGCCAATATCCTTTTAGCAAGACAACGTTTGTGATAAATTTTGATTGTCCCACTATCTCAATGCAATCTTCTAACCTTGGTATAGGAAATGAATCTGTTTTTGTCACCGCATTCACCTTTCAATAGCCCACATGTGGGGCGGAATTTTCTGTGCCCACTAGCAGCGGGCCTGAAAGGTGGTGTCGTGGACAGTGTGGCGGGTTCGGTTTAATTATGGTGGGAAGGCAGGTCGCGATCGTCTGCTCAGCCCACCAACGCTGTTGCACTGGCGTTGGTTCCCACACACAAGAAATTGAGGTGGGGGAGCAGGGTAGGTGAGGGAAGTAGCCACGCAGTAGGGACACCTGTATAAACTGACCATTCCTCTACAACTGAGACAATTCAGCCGCAGCTACCATGATATGATTGGGGTGGGGCTCCTAGCTTGCCTCCCCACACAAGCAGCGTGGAGGCACCAAAGTGCCACCAAGCACTCCAGACCCTACAACCCCACCCTCCACCCCACCACCCCCCCCACCCCGCCCTTTACAACCTGGCACTGGAATGGGGAGATGAGCTCGCTGAGGAGGAGATGAAGGAGCTACACATCTCCTCCAATCACAGAATCTCACAGTACAGAAGAGGTCCTTCGGCCCATCGAATCTGCAACGACACGTGAGAAGCACCTGACCTACCTACCCAACCCCATTTACCAGCACTTGGCCCATAGCCTTGAATGTTATGAAGTGCCAAGTGCTCATCCAATGAGGGATGAGGGTGAGGAGATCCTCAGAGGCGACAATGAGGGCAATGAGGCCCTTGCACTGGCTAGACAAGGCAGGCACGCTCGGGAGGCCCTCATAGCTAGACTTGTGGAGGATGATGACATGCAATGAGGTGACCCCATAGATCCTCACCGCATTTGTGAACGTTTGACCCAGACTGACTTATGGCAGCACGAATACCCTCTGTGAGAATGTTCCTGTCATGGAGACGCAGTGGAGGCCCAAATAGTCGCTCGATTGCAGGAGGATGATAACAACATGCAGTGAGGACACTCCATAAATTTTCACATAGCCTCTGAGAATGTCTGTCTCCTGTCTGGCTGAGGGCAGCTCACTTGCACTCTGTGATCAGGATCATATTATAGAGATGCAGCCATGAAACTTTAGAAGTTCTGATGTTTTGTCCACCTTCAGCACCTGAGCCCTTCAGGAGCTGGAGCACAGCATCAGTGGTCACAGATGAAGTATAGCCCCTCCATAAAGATGCTGAGAGAATGAGAGAACTCTGTGGCACCTGCATTCTGGCAGCAATGACAAACACTGCCAAGGTGCAGGAATCAGTAATGTCTCCAGGGGGTGTGAGGCTGGACCATCACTTTGGTCTGAAGGCTGTGCTGAGCACAGGGAAGAGGTCCAGCACTGAGACAGCTGCATTTATCTTTGTACAGAAAGGCTTCACATCTGAGTGACATGAACACTGCTCATCAGAACAAGGAGCCATAGGCAGGGAGACATTCTTGGGAGTTTATTGATAATAGTGAACAGTATGTATAAATGATCAACACCCGTTCCCAGGCTGTGCAACTAATTCTCCTCAACTTTCCTAACCCTGCTTTTATGTCTTGTTGCTCCTTGGCCATCC
Source organism: Carcharodon carcharias (assembly GCF_017639515.1). NCBI lineage: Eukaryota > Metazoa > Chordata > Chondrichthyes > Lamniformes > Lamnidae > Carcharodon > Carcharodon carcharias. The sequence goes on along the minus strand of NC_054478.1, from coordinate 115,418,082 downwards.
ACAGTGGAGGTGGAGGCAGCCTGCTGACTGTGACGCCCTGTCTGTCCTTACTTTTGCAGGCATCCTCTGGATGGCCCCGGCCTGTTCTTTGGGTCCTGCTGTGTGGCAGTGGTACCCTCCTCAACCTGTGAAGCTGGGTCTGCTGAGGTCACAAGAGGGGAATTGGATTGGTCGTACACTCTTGGAGTCGCCTGGATGGATTGGCTTGGAGCGTGCACCTGCTGATCCTCCTCCCTATGGGTGCCCGGGTGCCCCAGGCTGAGTCCTTGAGAAGCAGGGATAGCTGGAGTGAGGTTGAGATACCCGGCACCCCTCTTGCATACACACTGTTGGATGTCAACTATAGCATCAGCGATGGAGCTGAGCCCGCGCAGCTGTGCAGGAACAAAGCCCTGGACCAAAGTCTCCATGGCGGCCGCCATCCTACCAGTGTTGACCTTGGTGCGTTGGCATGTTGGTGCTACCACCTCAGCCCGAAGGTGGATGGACTCCTCCATCATGCCTTTCAACCTGAGGGTTACAGCGGACATCCCTTCCTGCTCTGCTTGAGCTTGCCTTTGCAGCTCCAGTAACTGTGACATGACTGAGTCCAGAGACTCGTCATTTAACTCAGACTCAGCAATGGTCTGACCTCCACAGTCTGCCGAATGCCGGAGACCTGGGAAGTCCCTGCCGCCGCTTGCAGTGGATCAGACAGTGTGATGTGCTCACCAGATTGTGATCCTGGAGCTACTCTAAAGCTAGGCCCCACCAAGGTGTGTGTCTCTGCGCTGGTGGAGGGTGTGGGTGAGCGCTGAGATGGGACTTCAGGGATGGTGCCTCTAGATCCCTCTCCAGGGGTTTCTTTGGGGCTTGATTAGAGGCCCAGGGTTATGGATCTGTTGGCTGTTTGGCAGGTGTATCTGCGAAAGCAAGGAGAGATAATTAGTGTATGGCAGTGGCCTGTGAAACAGGACACTTCACTCACAGCATGGTTGTCTGATGGAAGCTACACTACCTAATCTTCACTTGGTAGAGCAGCACCGACCTCACCGTCAGCACAGGACTGGTCCAGATTGTGGCCGGCCAGTTGAATGGCTCTGTTTTCAAAGTCCTTGAGGACCTTGATTTTGGGCATTCCCCCACCAGTCTGCAACCTCTCTCTCATTGTGTGCCAGCTTGTTCTGCATGGATAGAGACGGAGAAAGTATAAGCAAGATGCCTGCCAGGCCAGATGATAAATATGTGTGGCCTGTGTGGGTGGTGATTGGTGCCATGGATGGGATGAGGATAATGACAGTGAGTGTGAGAGAGTGAATGGTGAATGGGGCCCTGTGAATATGTTTGTGAATGCGTGAGTTGAGAGCGATTAGAAGTGTGACTAGCCCTGGCGGAACGGAGGAGATTCATCTTCTTGCGGCACTGGGTGACTGTCCTCTTCTGAAGGACATTGGCGCTGACCATCGCTGCCACCGCCTCCCAAGTTGGATTGGTCACGTTGCTGCCCACCCTGCGGCCAGAGCGAGGGTACAAGACATCCTGGTCAGCCTCTATGGCATCCAGCAGTCCTCTGAGGGACCTGTAATTGAAACGGGGGGCTACGGTCTTTTTTCCTTTGTTGGCCATGTCTTTTACCCAGCCACTAGTGCACTTAGTGCAAACCTGGGAAAATTCCACCCACAGTCTTTGTGTTCCATCCAGTTTCGGTACCAGCATAATAGGTGAATTCCAGTTACTAGATTCTAGGGTTGAAATCCATGAAAGTTGATAAGTCACCAGGGTCAGATGGATTGTTTCCGAGGCTGCTGAAGGAAGTCAGGGAGGAGATAGCAGATGCTCTGAGGATTATTTTCCATCTTCACTAGATACAGGGGAGGTACCAGAGGACTGGAGAAATGCAAACATAGTTCCATTGTTTAAAAAGGGATCAAAGGAAATGCCAAACAATTATAGGCCAGTTAGTCTTACATCGGTGGTGAGCAAATTAGTAGAATCAATCCTGAGAGATAGGATTAACTGTCATGTGGAAAGGCATGGACTAGTCAGGGATGGTCAGCATGGATTTGTTAAAGGAAGGTCTTGCCTCACAAATTTAATTGAATTCTTTGAGGAAGTGACAAGAAGGGTTGATGAAGGTAGTGCAGTGGATGTTGTGTACATGGATTTTAGCAAGACATTTGACAAGGTCCCACATGGGAGATTGGTCAGGAAAGTAAAAGCCCATGGGATTCAGGGTAATGTGGCAAACTGGATAAAAGGTTGGTTTTGTAACAGGAAACAAAGGGTAATGGTCGATGGATGCTGTTGCGAATGGAAAGTTGTCTCAAATGGTGTTCCACAGTGTTCAGTGTTGGGACCCTTGCAGTTTGTGTTATATATTAACAATTTGGACGTGAACTTGGGGGGGACATGATTGGGAAATTTGCAGATGACTCGAAGATTGGCTGAGTAGTGGATAGTGTAGAGGATAGCCATAATCTCCAAAACGATTTAGATGGGTTGGTGGAGTGGGTGGGAAAGTGGCAGATGGATTTTAACATAGAGAAATGTGAGGTCATACATTTAGGGAGGTCAAACTGTTACAGGGATAAATGGGAATATACTAAGAGGGGTAGATGAAGTGAGAGATCTTGGTGTACAAGTACACAGGTCCCTGAAGGCAGCAGTTCAAGTAGACAAGGTCGTAAAGAAGGCATATGGAACACTCTCTTTCAGTGGCAGAGGTATAGAATATAAAAGTCAGGATATAATGTTGGAATTGTATAAAACACTGGTGAGGCCACAGCTGGAGTATTGTGTGCAGTTCTGGTCACTACATTACAGGAAGGACGTAATAGCTCTGGAGAGAGTGCAGAGGAGGTTTACAAGAATGTTGCCAGGGTTAGAAAATTGTAGCTATGAAGAGAGATTGGATAGGTTGGGGTTATTTTCCTTAGAACAAAGAAGGCTGAGAGGTGAAAAAAAACAAAAAAACTGTGGATGCTGGTGACTTGATTGAGGTATACAAAATTATGAGGGGAATAGAAAGAGTGGACAGGATAAAATTGTTTCCCTTGATGGAGAATTCTAGAACAAGGGGACATAGATTCAAGATAAGTGGCAGAAGGTGTAGGGGGGACATGAGGAAGAACTTTTTTATGCAGAGAGTAGTGGGTGTCTGGAATTCACTGCCCAAGTTGGTGGTAGAGGCAGAAACTTTTAATTCTTTTAAAAAGTACCTGGATCTGCACCTAAAGTGCTGTAAGCTGCAGGGCTATGGGCCGGGTATAGAAAGGTGGGATTAGAAAGGGCACCTGGGTGTCCTCGGGCTGGCATGGATAAGGTGGGCCGAATGGCCTCCTTCCGTGCTGTAACATTTCTATGACCATAGATTTGTTCGAAAGGACTAAAACCATTCGATGCATTAGGAGCATCCCTAATAGCAAATAACAAGAATGGTATTCTTCCATCCCAATCCTGTGGATAATCCTGACTGTATGCTGTCATCATAGTTTTTAAAGTTTGATGGCATCTTTCCAAAGCACCTTGTGACTCAGGCTGATAAGCTGTTGACTTAGTGTTTTATCCCCAAACTGTTCATTACTTCCTTAGGCAGCTGTGACATAAAATTTGAACACTGATCTGATTGTATTTCCTTAGGTAAACCATATCTTGTAAACAAATTAGCTAACTCTTCCACAATCTTCTTTGTTGTAATGTTTCGCAAAGCTGTTGCTTCAGGAAATCTGGTAGACACATCAATTATTGTCATTGAGTACCAATTTCCACTTTTCGTCTTAGGGAGGGGTTACTACACCATCAATCATGATCCTAGTAAAAGGTTCTTCAAATGTTGGAATTGGAATTAAAGGTGCCAGCTTAATCATTGCCTATGGTTTCCCTATCACCTGACATGTGTGACATGTTCTGCAGAATTTGACTACATGCCAATGCAATCCAGGCCAAAAAATGTTTTTGTTTCTTCACCTCTGTCTTTCTAATTCCTAAATGTCCCCCCATTGGTGTTTCATGAGCTATCCTCAGAATATCATTTCTATACCCAACTAGGATAACAATTTGATGCATCTCCCTCCAGCTTTCATTTGCTGAAACATGATACAGCCTCAATTTACCCTTAAGGTAATAACATTCTGGAATACATTTTGCCTCAGCTCCTGAGTAAGCTGTTTGATACAAATGCTGTATTTGCAAATCCTTTTTCTGTAACTCCATTAAGCTCCTTGAGTTAAACACTTCAGCTGAATTGTCCTCTATCCTTTCTTCCCGAACAATGTTAGCAAACTGAGCATCATCTAATTGGATTTCAACATCTTCTTCCTGCCTTTGAACTGCATGTCCTTGTTTCAACTAATCAGCCTGTGACCTTGTTATCACACAACCTGGAAACAATCCAGGATGCTCTCCCTGCAATTTCCAGCACAGTGACTTTGTGTGTCCAACTTTATTACAATAAAAACACTTCAAATTTTGAAAGTCACCTCTACCCTCAGCATCTTCCTTTCTATTCTGAGAAAAAAACATCCTGTGAATGTCCAGCTACTCATTCTCTTCCCTGACTACCCTTCTTCCTTTCACCTTCCCACTTTCTATCCTTTTCCGCTTTGAATAAGTGACAGAAAACATGTTTGGCCCTATGAACTAACTCATAATCATCAGCTATCTCTGCTGCTTGCCTTACAGATTCAACTCTCTGTTCCTCCACATGAGTTCTCACTACTGAAGGAATTGAATTTTTAAATCTTTCCAAAAGAATTACTTCTCTAAGAGCTGCATATGTCATCTCTATCTTTAATGCCCGTAACCAGTGGTCAAAATTACTTTGTTTTGCTCTCTCAAAGTGAATATAAGTTTGCCCAAGCTGTTTTCTCATATTCCTAAATTTCTGCCTGTATGCCTCAGGGACCAACTCATATGCACTCAAAATAGCCTTTTTTACCACATTGTAATTCACCAATATCTTTTCTGATAGCAACGCACAAACCTTGTGCTCCACCCTGGATTGTAACAACAATGTCCAGTTTTTCTGTTTAGCTATCTTCTCAAATGAAATAAAGAATGCTTCAAAATCTCTTTCCCCAAATTTTGGAAGAGCTTGTACAAATTTAGACATCTCCCAACTGGGTTCTGATCTGGAAATAAGACCCTCCTCACCCAGTGGCATCTCTCCTCTAACTGCCTGCATTTTAAGCTGGAATTCTCTCTCTCTTTTTCTCTTTCCTTCTTTTCTAACCTTACCATTTTTAATTCCCTTTCTTGTTCTCCTTGTCCCTCCTCCCTTTCTGCCTGTTTCCTTTGAAATGCTCTTTTTCTTTTCTGCTGCCTCTAGTTCCATTTTTTTTTCATTTGCAACTGAATTTGAACCCATTCCAACGAACTTAAAGAACTCAGTCTCTCAGTTATTCCTTCCGATTTCAAATGCTGTGTTATACCTTCAATTATGTCTGATTTTCTCACCGCTGCAGGCAATCCTAATTGTAACTTATCTGCCAATTCCAGTAACTTAGCTTCATTTACTTTTTGTTAACCAGCTAAAGTTATAACTTCGACTCCCAAACAAGACTTAGCAACTGCCAAAGCCTTACAAACAGCCTTCAGTCCTTTATACATATTTTCCCCTTTGAATGCAAAATTCCTATTGTTTCACTATGTCTTTGGACTTTATCTTTCTGATAATAAAAATCTCTCATAGCACTAAGTTTGACCAGTAATCTTTGGGATAAATAAATACATTCTTTCTAAACTTCACCTGGCTAGGTGACGTATTTCAGTCGTTCTTTTGAAAACAACCTAATCTGGTTTATTTAAAAATGCAAATGTTTCCTTGACACCTATGGCCAGGATTTTTCCCTCATCGGGCAGGAGAGGTTGGGCTGCCCACGATCAGGGCTGGACTGTGATTTCATGCTGATGGCCAATTAATGCCTGCCCAGCGTGAAATGCATGCTTCAGCTGCCTGTGTTGGGGATGGTGGGGGAGGAGGGCGAGAGCACGTTCACGCATTGCACTCAGGTACATGCTGGAAAAGTTCCCTGAGGCACAGAGCTGTCTCAGGAAGATGAAGAGTTTTGCAAATTAGAAATAAAGATTTTTAAAATGTTAGTAAACATGCCCCTTCTTGTAGCTCTTGTCACATATGAGCAGGGACATGAGGGGATCGGTTTTATTAAATGCTTTTGTTGTTTAATAATTTTTTCAATTTCTTCTTCATCTCCCTGGGACAGCTCTGTGCCTCAGGGAGATTATTCAGCGCTCTTTCGCACACATGCGTGAAATTCGCACTGGGCCTGCTTGCGCTCCTCCTCCCACCTGCACAGGCAGTGCTCAGCTCTGTCGCTTGTTTATCACGTTGGGCGGACCTTAATTGGCCCGCCAGCATGAACTCACAGTGCGCTGTCAATCACAGGCGGCGATCGGCTTCCTGGCCGCTCCCACCAATTCCGCCCGCCAAGGACAAAATTCTGCCCATTGACACTTCCCCTTATTACTCTATTTTAAAATAAATTCCAATAAAATTATGAGAATTATATCTTGCTGACACTATCAACATCCTGAGGGTTTTTATTGTCCAGAAACTGAACTGGACTAGCCATATAAATACTGTGGCTACAAGAGCAGGTCAGAGGCTAGGAATCCTATGGCGAATATCACACGTCCTGACTCCCCAAAGCCTGTCCGCCATCTACACGGCACAAATCAGGAATGATGGAATACTCTCTACTTGCCTGGATGAGTGCAGCTTCAGCAACACTCATGAAGATCAGCAATCTTCCAGGACAAAGAAACCTGCTTGATTCACACCTGATGCACCTGAAATATTCACTCCCTCTACCATTGGCACATAGTGGCAGCAAGTGTGTACAAGATGCACTGCAACAGCTCACCAAAACTCCTTTGACAAACTATGATCTTGATCACCTCAAAATCAAGGGCAGCAGACACATGGGAACTCTACCATCTGTAAGTTCTCCTCCAAGCCACACACATTCCTGACTTGCACTATGCCACTATTCCTTCACTGTCCCTGGGGCAAAATCCTGCAACACCCTCCCTAACAGCACTGTGGGTGTACCTACACCACATGGACTGCACCAATTCAAGAAAGCAGTTCACCGGCACCTTCTCAAGGGTAGTTTGCAGGATTCAAAATGCACAGGGGCAGCGGGTAAATTCATCCCAGAAGCCACACAAGTAGCCCCTGAAAACTCTATGACACCGGCGAAAAAATTCAAGGAAGCTTACCCCCATGTATTTTGATGGGTGGAGCAATGAGTGTGGGAGACAGAATCTGTGAGAAGCTGCTTCTGCTTCGCTCCAATGGTGCTGCTCCATCTCCTCCAATCATAAGTCTCGTACCTCCTGCTTTTTTCCCCTGACCTTATCCTTTTATCTTGCTGGGATGTCTTGTTCTCATGGGCAGCAGCATGGTCTTGAGCCATGGTGAGATCTCCCAGCAGCTTGTTGAGATCCTGGTCATTGTGGATAGTGAGCTGAGAAGGCAGGGAATGATGCCTGTTTTCTTCTTGTCCCAGGCTGCATTGCTGGTCATCCTCAACACCTCAACAGCAGTCAAGGAGGCAAGGGCTCTGGCCTCCGCACAATCAGCAAAGTGACCCTTGCACACTGCGCAGCACTTGGTGGATGGAGAATTGGAGGCCAGCTCTGGAGGAACGTGTTGTGGCTTTGGCCTGAGCAAGTAGCAGCTGCCAGGGCCACTGCCTGTCAGGTATCAGCTGCTCTGGGCTCGGCGCTCTTTTTGTCCTACACTTATTCCTCTGATGGCAGATATTCACTAGGCCCCAGTTTTGGGTCCTGGGGGATCCGACAATAACTGTGAGCAAGGCCTGGCTTCAGTAAAGTGGGTTTGCGCCATGGGAGCAGCCAGGCAGCAGCTCAGACCTGCTTGTGTGCGCATGTCTGTCTGCATTTCTGATCTCACCCCAATGGGGTTGTGGAGAGAGGTGGTAGAAGATTATCTTGTGGTTTTGTTTAATTAAATTCTGTTCGGTAACTTGAGCTGATATTTCTAAAAAAGTGCCATAAACTAACGGAGATCCTGTGGCCTGGTGGTGGTGTCCCTATCTCTGGGCTCGGAACTCTGGATTCAGGTCCCTTATCAGAATTTGATGGCTAAACAGGTTGATTATCTGCCTGATGGTGGACAGTAAGAGCAGGAGAGTTTCCTGGTCAGCTATACTGCAAAAAAGTAACGGTAAACCATTGCAGTACTTTGCCAAGCATAATCATAGACCAATCTAATAGAAGTCCATAGTTGGCAATGCATTCTTAGGGCTTGGTACCTGAAGGAAGAGGTCATAAACTAGAATCGAGCTGCAAGGCTGTCATTTATCCAGCACAGTGAGGAGACATTCACCTAAATTATCATTGAAGCTTATTTGGCTAACAATAGAAATTCTTATTAGATTACAACATTCAATCTCATTCCTTATTTAAATTATTTTCTGTAGATTTTAATGCATGCTCTCTCTCTTTAGCTCTGATTTCTGCTTCACTGAGTCAGGTAGTTGAAACCTGAGACGGATCTAATCTTAGTTTTATTATTGTAAACTGAGAATGATGTTTAGAACCCAAATTTGAGAGAAAATTCCAAGGAACTAAGGAAGAATGATAGCCAGAACTCCCCATGTGAAAATGAGAAAGGAGCCCCCAAAAACCAAAAAGTCAACCATGAAACTCAAGAGGTAGCCATCGAGAAAATCTCAAGGAGTGCCCTCCGGAACGAAAGTCTCTTGAGCCGTGGCAGTTAGGGATGGGCAATAAATCTGGATATGCCAATGATGCTCACATGCCAAGAAAGAATTTAAAGTGACTTAATAAATTTATATAAATTCATTTGGTTAAAGTGCATTTTGCATATTTTTTCAAGTAGATTTACTAATTGACAGTTGACCATTTGTGTTGAATAAGAGTTTGAAGAGGATATTCTCAAAATTGTTGCCTTCCCTAAAACTTGGAAAGAGCAGGGATTAAGGAAGTGGGAAGCTTCCCACAGGCATACCCTACCTATAAAACAACAATGGCTACACTTCAAAGAGACTGTAATTAATTGGTTGTGAAGCACTTTAGAGACATCCTATATAAAGGCAAGTTCTTTATTCTCAGATCCATTCTTCCAGCCATCATTCTGCAGTGGCCATTCCCCCTCCACACTATCCGCACCCACCTACATCAAAGCACACCTTGGAGCTCACTATGCTCAGCACAATTTCATATGAGCTATAACTGAATGGTTGTATGATGACCGAATTCTGATAAATTTTGTTCTATTTCTGCACTGAGCCCCAGGACATTGCTATAAGAATGCCTCATAAAATCCAACATAAGCCACCCTACCTATATCAGCACTATCTCAGGTACACCCATCCTAGGAGAATTATAGAGGTACAGTAGGGAGCTGCATAGTGAACAGCTGAGCAGGAGCGGATGATAGTGGTGGAGGAGGAGCAGGAGCCAGTTGTGTATAGGGGCACTTTCTATTCATCCTCAGTTGGAGCCCTGGGATTCCGATCTCAAAAGGCTGCAGTTAAAAAGAAAAATGTTTTCTGAATGTAGATTATTGATGTGGTGAATTGACCCACTTTTGGTTTAATTAAACTTTTGGTTTAATTTGGAAATGTCTACTATCTACATCTGTGTAACAATCAAGGGCAGATTTGCAATCTTGCAGTCTTGCCAGGTCAGCACAAGTCAACAACAGGGACATCTGCAGAGCAGCCCACTCTATCAAAATCCTAAAGCAAGTTGCAGCGCCCCTCATGCATGCTCAGATTGATGCCTTAGAGGTTATATTGGATGGGGCACCTCCTTGGCTTCAACAGGTTTTGAGAGATCCATAAAGTCAGGCATCACTGGTCTGATTGATGCTATAAGGTCTGCTCAATGGGCATGATGATGAGCATTGCTGGAAGGCGCATCGATGATGGCATTGCCTTGAAGGATGACAAAACATCTCGACCCTCCTGCTTACCAGCTCCAATGAGTCCAGGTGTGGCAAAAAGCCTCTGCAGCTACAGAAATGGCACAGGCAATAGCTGGGCCATCTCAGGCTACAGTTTAGAGAGGTCAAGCATCTCAATCTCAATCTCAAGAGGATCTCATGGACAGAGAACAGCTAGCCACCTCATTTACTCTTGCCATTGGGAATCATGTACAAAGAGTGCTAGGTTTTAGATTGCACAAATGATAGACTGGAAGAACAACTAGAGTAGAAAGAATTCACTATACATTGAAGGAAATAAAATTTGGTTGATTGGAAATTCCACCATTCTGCTGATATTTTTCTTGCTTTGGTGAAGATGTGGAGAAGATTACAGATGAATAGACAGACACAAAATTTAACTAAAGGCCTTGATTATGAAGAGTTAAGTCTAGAGCTTCAGTTGTGCAATCTTCCAGCTGTTACCACATATTTTGTTCATCTTTTTGTTCCAAGTTAGTTTTCCTCTTCTCTGAATACTCCACAGAAAGGCCTCAATGGTTGCCAAAGTTATGTAACAAACTAAAGTGGCCCTAAAGACTTTGTTCAGGTTCTATTGTAGAATCCCACCTGATCTGTCAAGTGGGAGTCATTCAAAAGGAATTAGTGAGAGATCAGGGCCAACATGTTCCTATAAAGGTGAAGGGTAGGACCAAGAAGTCCAGGGAGCTCTGGATGTCAAGGGATATAGAGGATTGGATAAGGTAAAAAAAGGAGGTTTATGGCAGATACAGAGGGCTGAAAACAGTGGAAGCCCTGGAGAACCATAGAAAGTGGCTGGTACTTAAAAAAAAAGTAATTAGGAGAGCAAAGAGGGGGCATGAAAAGACACTGGCGGGCAAGATAAAGGAAAATCCCAAGGTATTTTATAAATATATTATATATTCCCCAGAGGATAACCAGGGAAAGGATAGGGCCCCTTAGGGACCAAAATGGCAATCTGTGCGTGGAGCCGGAGGACGTAGGTGAGGTTTTGAATGATCACTTTTCATCTGTGTTCACCATGGAGAAGGATGATGTAGGTGTAGAAATCGAGCAGGGGGACTGTGATGTACTTATACAAATTAGCATTGAGAGGGAGGAGGTATTAACGGTTTTAGCGGGCTGAAAAGTGGCTAAATCCCAAGGCCCAGATTAGATGTATCCCAGGCTGCTATGTGAGGCGAGGCAAGGGGGGAGATTGCAGGGGCTCTGACGCTAATTTTCAAATCCTCTCTAGCCACAGGAGAGGTGCCAGACGACTGGAGAACAACGAATGCAGTACCATTATTCAAGAAGGGTAATAGAGATAAACCAGGTAATTACAGGCCAATGAGTCTAACATTAGTGGTAGGGAAACTATTGGAACAAATTCTGAGAGACAGGGTTAATCTCCACTTGGAGAGGCAGGGGTTAATCAGGGATAGTCAGTATGGCTTTGTCAGGGGGAGATCATGTCTAACAAATTTGATGGGATTTTTTGCGGAGGTGACTAGCTGTGCAGATGAGGGTAGTGCAGTTGATGTAGTCTACATGGACTTCAGTAAGGCTTTTGACAAGGCCCTGCATGGGAGAATGGTCAAGAAGGTAAGAGCCCATGGGATCCAGGGCAATTTGGCAAATTAGATCCAAAATTGGCTTAGTGGCAGGAGGCAGAGGGTAATGGTCGAAGGTTGTTTTTGTGATTGGAAGTCTGTGACAAGTGGTGTACTGCAGGGATCGGTGCTGGGACCCTTGCTGTTCGTAGAGTGCACCAATGATTTAGACGTGAAAATAGGAGGTATGATCAGTAAGCTTGCAGATGACATGAAAATTAGTGGTGTTGTAAATAGTGAGGAGAAAAGCTTTAGATTACAGGACTATAAAGATGGGCTGGAAAGATGAGCAGAGTGGTGGCAAATGGAATTTAATCCTGAGAAGTGTGAGGTGGTGCATTTTTGGAGGACTAACATGGCAAGGGAATACACATTGAAGGCAGGACCCTAGGAAGTACAGAGGATCAAAGGGACCTTGGTATACATGTCCATAGATCCCTGAAGGCAGCAGCAGGTGATTAAGAATGCACATGGCCTAACTAACTAACTAGCCTTTATTAGCCGAGACAGAATATAAGGGCAGGGAGGTTATGTTGGACCTGTATAAAATGCTAGTTAGGCCACAGCTGGAGTAGTGTATGCAGTTCTGGCCACCGCACTATAAGAAGGTTGTGACTGTACCGGAGAGGCTGCAGAGAAGATTCACCGGATGTTGCCTGAGCTGGAGCGTTTCAGCTATGAAGAGAGACTGGATAGGCTAGGGTTGTTTTCCTTAGAGCAGAAAAGGCTGCGGGGGGACCTGATTGAGGTGTACTAAATTATAAGGGGCATAGATAGGGTAGACAGGAAGAAACATTTCCCCTTAGCAGGGGTATCAGTAACCATGGGGCATCGATTTAAGGTAAGAGGCAGGAGTTTTAGAGGGGACTTGAGGAAAAAAAATTTCACCCAGATGGTAACTGAAATCTGGAACACACTGCCTGAGGGGATGGTAGAGGCAGGAACCCACACAACATTTAAAAAGTATTTAGATGAACACTTGAAACACCATAGCATACAGGGCTACAAGCCAAGTGATGGAAAATGGGATTAGAATAGATAGGTGCTTGATGGCCGGCACGGACACAATGGGCCAAAGAGCCTGTTTCTGTTCTGTATGATTCTATGACTCTATTGGCATCTAAATATGTTGATTCAATTTGCCTTTGGTATCTTCCAAAATTATCTTGTTGTTAAACCCTAGAGAGGCAAGTTTGGAATCATTGTCTCTGTGCCAGGAATGAAAGGTCGTGAGGCAGAGGCACATATAAATTTATTAGAGGAAATAATATTACAAACAACACATACAATGATGCAGAGGCTGACCTCACATTACAGTTGCTAAGCTCAACACCAGAATGATCAACCCAAGATCTTTCTAACATTGCGTTATACTAGTCTCACTTTGATTCCTCAGCGAAAGGCCATTACATGAATCATTACATTGCATGGAAGTGAATATACTATCGCCAAGTTTGCGAATGACACAAAGATAGGTGGGAAGGCAAGTGGTGAGAATGAAACAAGGAGATTACAGAGGGATATAGACAGGTTAAGTGAGTGGGCAAAAACATGGCAGATGGAATATAATGTGGGAAAATGTGAGGTTATGCAGTTTGGCATGAAGAATAGAGGAGCTGAATATTATTTAAATGGAGAAAGCTGCAACACAGAGGATTTGGGGGTCCTCATGCATGAATCACAAAAAGCTACCATACAAATTCAACAGGTAATAGGGAGGGCAAATGGAATGTTGGCCTTTACTTCAAAGGGAATGGAGTATAAAAATAGGGATATCTTGCTAAAACTATACAAGGCACAAGTTAGACCACACATAGAATACTGTGAATAGTTTTGGTTTCCTCATCCATGGAAAGATATACTGGCATTGGAGGCAGTCCAGAGAAGGTTGATCCCAGGCATGGAGAGATTTTCTTATGAGGAGAGGTTGAGTAGGTTGGGCCCTGTACTCATTGGAGTTTAGAAGAATGAGAAGTGACCTTATTGAAACATATAAGATTCTTCAGGAGTTTGACAGGGTAGATGCTGAGAGGTTGTTTCCCCTTGTTGGAGAGTCTAGGACCAGAGGGCATAATCTCAGAGCAAGGGGTCGCCCATTTAAGATAGAAATGAGGAGGAATTTCTTCTCTCAGAGGGTAGTGAATCTATAGAATTCTTTACCGCAGACGGCTGTGGAGGCTGGATCATTAAGTTTATTCAAGGCTGAGATAGACAGATTTATAATCAGTAAGGGAATCAAGGGTTATGGGGAAAAGGCAGGAAAGGGGAGTCGAGGATTAGCAGATCAGCCATGATCTCATTGAATGGCAGAGCAGACTCAATGGGCCAAACGGCCTACTTCTGCTCCTACGTTTTATAGTCTAATGCATTATGTGAACTTTACCTTTGGTTTACATTTATTACTATCAAGGATATCACAGAGAGGATGCAGAATATTCTGCAAGGGGAAGGGAGTGAGCCAAAAGTTGCAGTACACATCAGTACTGCCAACATGGAGAGAGCAGAGATTGAGGTCCTAAAGTCAGATTTTCAGGAATGAAGGAGGGTGTTAAAAATTAGAACCTCAAAGGTAGTGATCCCTGGATTACTCCCAGTGCCAAGATTTAGTAAGAGTAGAAATAGGAGGATAGGGATGGATCATTGCATGGCTTGAGGCATGATGCAGGAGGGAGGTCTTCAAATTCCTGGGCCATTTGGATCAGCTTGGGGCAGGAGGCACATATTCAAAAGAAACAGAGTGCACCACAATTGAACTGGGACCAATGCCCTTACAGGGAGGTTCACAAGTGTGGTTGGAGAGAATTTAAACAAAATTGGCAGGGATATAGAAGTAGGAATGAGGTTTAATGTATATAAGGTGAGAGTGTTGAATGCAAAGAAGGGAGTAGTGCCACATTAGGTAGGTGAAAACTAAAAGGACTTCAAGGAATACAATGACAGGACTACAATGCTTCCATGTAGAAACACAATGTGGTGAATAATGTTAGTGAGCTACCACGCAAATAGCCATGTGGAAATATGGTGCAGTGGCAATAACAGAAAAGTGGCTTAAACATGATGAGGACTGAGTGCTTAATATTCAAGGATATAAAGTTTTCAGAAAATATTAAGTTGGAGTACTGATTAGGAAAGACATTGTAATGTTGGAAAGGGAGGATGTCTTTGAACGGGCAAGAACAGAATCCATTTGGTTAGATTTGACATTACATTACTGGGGATATTGCATAGACCTCCAACTAGTGAAAGAGAGAAAGAAAGAAGCAAATCCACAGGAATGTCACAAAAGAGTGCAAGAACTATAGAGTGGTGATATTGGGGGACTTTAGTTACCCAAACATCAATTGGGATAGTGTTAGAGTAAAGGGTAAGGAGTGGGAGGATTTTCTGAAATGCGTTCAGGAGAACTTCCTTGACCTGTATGTCCTCAGTCCGAATAGAAAGGAGACATTGCTGGATTTGGTACTGGGGAATGAGATGGGCCAAGGACCAACAATACTTAGGCAAGAATGATTATTATATCAGAAAAGCAAGGAACAATCCAAACTAGAATGTCAAAATTGGAAGAGGGCTAATTTCAATGGGATGTGAAGGGATCTAGCTAGGGTAAAATGGTACCAAAAACTAACAGGAACAATTGTAACAGAACAATGGGTGATCTTTAAGGAGGAGATGCTTCAGGTACAGAGTATTATATTCCAACAAGGGCGAAAGGTAAGATAACCAAAGCATGAGCTCCTTGAATGATGAGGGAGATGGAGATTATGACGAAACAATAAAAGAGAGTTTAAGATGCATAGAAGGTGAATTATTCAAGCAAAAACCAGGTCAAATACAGTAGGTTAAGAGGACAAGTGAAGAGGAAAATAAGATGAGTGATTATGAGAATAGAAAGGCAGTTAACATAAAAGGGAACCCAAAATCTTCAGCCAACATGTCAATAGTAAGCAGTGGGGTTGATCCTATTACAGACAAAGCGGGTGATACATGCTTACAGACACAGAGCAAAGCTGGAATATTTATTACCTTTTATTGGTGTTTACCAAGGAAAGGGAAGTTGACAAAATATTGGCAGAAGCAGAGCTGGTAGATGGGATGAAAATTAAGAAGTAGGATGTACTGGAAAGAATAGTAAGAGGAGATAAATCATCTTGTCTGAATGGTTTGCATCCCAGATTGCTAAAGGAAGTGGGGTGGCATAATCTTCCAATGTTCCCTAGATACGCTGGAGATGCCAAAGGATTGGAGAGTGACAAATTTGACCCCCCTTATTCAGGAAAGGATGAAGGATATTCCTAGTAACCACAAGTCGGTTAGTTTAACCCTCTGTGGTGGGTAACGTTTTAGAAACAACAATCAGAGAAACATGAAGAGGCAATTGACAAAGTTTGATATAATTAAGGAGGGTCAACACATTTTTGTCAGATTGTGCTTGACTAATTGATTTTGTTGATGGAGTAACAGAGAAGGTTGATGAAGGGAGTGCAAGGGATGTTGTCCATATGGATTTTAAAAAAACATTTGACAATGTACCTCATAAAAAGCTGGTTAACAAAATTGTGGCTATGGAATAGAAAGATCAGTGTCAGCTTGATTAAAAGAATTGGCTTAAGGACTGAAAATGACAAGTTGTGATAACTGGTTGTTTTTCAGACTGAAGGATGATAGACAATGGTGTTCCCAAGGATCAGTACTAGGACCACTGCTTTTTTGAAATATGTAAATGACTTGGATATTAGAATAGAAAGTAACATTTTAAAATTTGCTGATAATACCAAACTTGAAGCAGGGGTAAATAGTAATGATGGCACATATCAATAACAGCAGGACATAGGCCAGCAGAATGAGCATACAAATGACAAATGGAATTTAATACGGTGAAGTATGAAGTGATGCATTTTGGCCGAAGGGAGAAGGAAAGGCAATAAAGCCATAATGACACAGCTGTAAAGATTGTACAGGGACAGAGGGAACTTGGAGTGCATGCACATAGATATTTTAAGTTGACAGGACATATTGATAGAGTGGTTAGCAAAGACTATGTGATCTTGGCCTTTGTAAATCGGGATATTGAGTACAAAAGCAGGGAAGTTATGCTGAACCTTTATAAAGCTCTGGTTAGGCCACAAACTACAGCATTGCATCCAGTTCTGGTCACCATAACTTAAGAAGGATGTGAAGGTACTAGAGAGGCTGCAGAGGATATTTAGCAGAATGGTTCCAGGGATGAGGGATTATCTCCACTAGATTAGTTTGGAGAAGCTGGGGTTGTTCTCCTTGGAGCAAAGGAGATTGAGGAAGATTTGCTGGAGGTGTACAAGGTTATGACATGCTAGTTAAGTCAGAAAAGGTAAAACTTATCCTTTTAGGTGATGGTATGAGGACTAGGGGACATAGGTTTAATATTTTGGTCAAGAGATATGAGGGGGAGGGGTGGATGTAAGGAAAAACATTTTTACACAGCAAGTGGCAATGACCTGTAACTTATTGCCAATGGAAGCAGAGGTAAATGGAAATTGGATAGGCACTTGAAGGATAAGGGACTTCAAGGCTATGGGGATAGAGCAGGGAATATGGGACTGATTGGATTGCTCTACAGAGGGCTGGCATGGACTCGATGGACCAAATGGCCACCTTCTATGCTGGAAATAACTCTATGACTTTATGACAGCACAGTTTGACACTATCTGCTGATTGCCTCCGTAACACTTTAAAATGAGCTTCAGAGATAAATGTTGAGTTCTGTTTTGGGGACTTTGGCATACACTAGCAGTTCTATCCCTGTTGGACTGGAGCTCAGGTTCCAGCATGTGACAACCCTGTCACAGCATCTATAGTGAATCATAGTCTATAAAGGTAGAACTTCTCTGACACATTCAGGTGAGTGCATCTAAGCTTAGATATCTAGGTTTCATGTGATAGTGATGTGGCTGCATGCCTCATCTCCCTGACATCCTTCCTGCACACCTCTTTTAATTCCCCCAATAAATGTAAAGAGATTTCCCATTAGCACACTCGAGATGTAAATTTTATTGATACAAAATCGTAATTCCCAAAACACTTGGTACAACCCCTCAAACTTTAAAAGTATGAATTGCAATTCAAGTGTTCCTCCATTCTGCATGATAGTACAGTTTGTGGTTTACCTCAATAATTTTGTGTTGACTGACACAAAAAGGTGGTTTTCAAAAGAGACTGAGGCAATCCGAAACTTGCTCCTCTGTACATGTTTTGCATGGGTTAATGACCCAGGATTACTAAGGAATCAATAGTTATTGTGCGTTGTTAACTGGGCAATCTTTCAGCATCTTCAAATGCTTGCCTCCAAAATTAGTTCTATTTTATTCCACCCATCTTTGATTTTGAAACTTTACTGGTGTTCAGTTTTTCTGAATTCTTTCTAATTGCAGGTGCGATATTGGGCTTATGTGGGAAGTTTCTATATGTCTGCAGTTAATACTCAAATCATCACTAGCTTGAAAGTTCTTGACTATTCCATTATCATCTGTATGGTATTTGTCATGACATTTGCACTAGTGATCTTGTTGTCTGAGCTGCTCCATTAACTCAACTTGTAACACTTGTGTGAATCATCTGTCATTGCTTTGGATATCTCCCAGGATCTTTTGAAATGACCTTTCCCTAAAACTATGAACTTAATTATATAACCTCCTTTTATTGCTCTCTGCTGTTATTGCTGGCTCTGGCTTCAATTCCCACTAATTCAGTTGTCTTCCAAGGATCTGTTCTCGTTTCTCACTTTGTTCCCTGCTCATATCATTGACTTCCTGTACTCATCCTTAATCCTCATGAACTTTTGTAAACTAACTTCATTTAGATTACATGCAATTCTTTTTCTCTGTCTCTCGGTCACTCCCTTTCATTCACCGACACATCTCCACCTAAATTTTCTTCCTCTCTTGTACCAAATGCATTGACTCCTATTGTTAAAAAAATGCTGTCAGGTCTCAAAACTCTGTGCAACATTTAGGTACACTTTTGTGGTACCCTTGGAACAAGCTCTAACTATGTGATATTAAGGCTTGTTCCAATACCAGGCTCCTTGACATAATCTCTTCTCTTCTCTTTTACAGATATTAGGTCTTGTCTGAACTGTTTTCCAAGCTCCCAACTCTTTTACTATCTGTATTATCTCACCAACGTTTGCTACTAATCTCTACGTCCTTGCCATGTTGATGAGACTCCACGGAAAGGTTGTTAGTATTGGACAAGCTGAGCAGCAATTATTTTTCTTTGGTTATTTTAAAGCAGGAAAATATTGGCATTTTACTCCAAAACCTAAGGGTGATCCACTTTTTTTGCCATCAATGTCATAGTAACTCAAATGAAACCCAGGGCACAATGGGTCAAAGAATGATGGCTAAAATCTGTAACAACATGCCTGTTGGAGGGAAAGGTGTTCTTTGTAGCTTCAGTGCACCCTTTGTTGTGGTGAAGAATATATTCAGGATAGACTGGTTCATGCCTTTGGACTACAGGAATGGACATCACCCTGAGAGGAGGGAGATGACTTGAGAGTTCCCCTATAATGTACAATTATGTTAACTGCATATGTGTACTCTTTTACTCACTGTACCAGTCAGGATTATATTTGCCCTGGAACAAAGGTGCCCATTTAAGACTGGAGCCAAAAAACAAAAAAACTGCGGATGCTGGAAATCCAAAACAAAAACAGAATTACCTGGAAAAACTCAGCAGGTCTGGCAGCATCGGCGGAGAAGAAAAGAGTTGACATTTCGAGTCCTCATGACCCTTCGACAGAATTTGAGTTCGAGTCCAAGAAAGAGTTGAAATATAAGCTGGTTTAAGGTGTGTGGGGGGGGCAGAGAGAGAGAGAGAAAGAGAAGTGGAGGGGGGGTGTGGTTGTAGGGACAAACAAGCAGTGATAGAAGCAGATCAGTGAAGCCCAACGCAAACTGGAGGAACAACACCTCATCTTCCGACTAGGCACTTTAAAGCCTTCTGGACTGAATATTGAATTCAACAACTTTAGGTTGTGAGCTCCCTCCCCCATCCCCACCCCCTTTCTGTTTCCCCCTTCCTTTTTTTTCCAATAAATTATATAGATTTTTCTTTTCCCACCTATTTCCATTATTTTTAAATATTTTAAAATCTTTTATGCTCTCCCCACCCCCACTAGAGCTATACCTTGAGTGCCCTACCATCCATTCTTAATTAGCACATTTGTTTAGATAATATCACCAACTTTAACACCTATGTGTTCTTTTGTTCTATTGTTGTTGACATCTTTTGATGATCTGCTTCTATCACTGCTTGTTTGTCCCTACAACCACACACCTCCTCCACTTCTCTTTCTCCCTCTCTCTCCGCACACCCCCCCCACCTCCCCCCCCCCCCCCCCCCCCCCCCCCCCCCCCCCACCTTGAACCAGCTTATATTTCAACTCTTTCTTGGACTCGAACTCAAGTTCTGTCGAAGGGTCATGAGGACTCAAAACGTCAACTCTTTTCTTCTCCGCCGATGCTGCCAGACCTGCTGAGTTTTTCCAGGTAATTCTGTTTTTGTTTAAGACTGGAGCCAGGTTGTTCTTGAGGGCACAGATTTCCCTGAGGATTTGTTTTGGACATGCAATTTTAGTTAGTTCGAAAAATTAATTCTCATCAATCTCTCACAGCATAAGTGGCTAAAACTGTCCTCTTGAGGACAGCCTTGAGCATAGCTGAAGGCAATAACTAAATGAACTGAGGAATAGATGTAACAGATAATAGAAACGTGGCTATAAAACAGGATGCATCAGGATAAATATTGCAGGCTACAAGTTATTCAGGGATGGAAGAAAGGATAGTAAGGTAGTTATTTAATCATAAATAATATAATGACAATAGCAATAAAAGACATAACTATCAGAGAAAGTATCAGATGGATTGTGATAAAATGGGGTCGGGGGATATTTTATAGAGCCCACAAAAGCAGGAAACATGATTTACTTAGGTGGTATGCGAAATTTTGAGATTAAGCCAGCGTCATGTTTACGACGTGTCGAACATTACGCTAGCATTCTTTTAACACATTTGTATGCCATGAATACTCATTAGCATGAAACAGTTTTTAATAAAGTCCTACCCTCAGGATAAGGTCAGTGGTGCACAAGAATCTTGTGACATCTGGTTCGCACTTGTTTAAAGGCGGCGTTTAACAATCGCTGCAGTTGTGTGTAAGGTCAGCGGTTTTCCTTGTTTAACTCTATTGCACAGGGGATGGGAGCAGGAGAATGGCATCTTACATGGAGACTTGGGACTGGCAAGGGTGAGTCAGTGGTGAAGGGGTTTATGGAATGGGGTCTGAGGCATGTAGGAGTGGAAGAGAGATCCAGGGGAGAAAAAAGGGTGGTGTTGGGAGCATGGAGGAATGAAGTGGGAAGGGTCTGGTGCCCTGGGTGTGGTGAGGGGGTTGTTGGGGACAATCAGTGTCAGTTACAACGTCAGGAATTGCACGTTGTTAACAAAATCCCAGCTAAAGGATTTGTCACCCCATCAGGGATATACTACAGACTGTGGAAATGAAGGGCAGGGAGAAATATATAAACAAATTCCTGAATTAAGTAAGAAGATACAATATCATAATTATGGGATTTGCAATTAAGTATCTCGAAACAAACTGGCAAGGAGTGGGAGTGAAAGGGGTGGTGTTGCACACTCTGGTCTATACTCTTTTCTGCCTAATATATAAGAGGAAGAACAACTAGACCTGGCAATAGAAAAGGAATCAGAACAGATAATAGGGCTGAACTTTTTACTGAGCAGGCGGGTGCAGGCCCGACCCACTCGAGTGTAAAATATCACGTGATGACATCAGGCAAATGTCCCGACGTCATTGCTTATTTGCGCAATATTTCAGTTGGCAGGTGTGCGCGGGAGTTGGTAGCACGCCCACCAACAATTGACAGGCTTATTAAGGCTATCAAAGTATTCACAGGATCACAGAATCACACAGTGCAGAAGAGGTTCTTCGGCCCATCAAGTCTGCACCGACACATGAGAAACACCTGACCTATCTACCTAATCCCATTTATCTGCACTAGGCCCATGGCCTTGAATGTTATGACTTTCCAAGTGCTCATCCAGGTACTTTTTAAAGGATGTGAGGAAACCCGCCTCCACCACCCTCCCAGCCAGTGCATCCCAGACCGTCACCACCCTCTGGGTAAAAAAGTTTTTCCTCACATCCCCTAAACCTCCTGCCTCTCACCTTGAACTTATGTCCCCTTGTGACTGATCCTTCAACTATTAATTGAATGAATTTTTTTGCTGCCTGTTCAACCTTACGGTTGGGATGAAGTTTCCAATAGGATTCAAAAATTAAATAAAAATTTTCAAATATCATTTATTTGTCCCAGGGGACAAATTTTTAACATTGGTAAATTTTCTATTTTTGAGTTTATAAATCTTCAGCTCCCTGAAGCAGTTCTGTGCCTCAGGGAGTTTTCATTACACACACCCACACGCATGCCATCCTCCCGCCCCACCCTGGCAGCAGTCATTGTGGCAGCGCACGTTTCAGTGGCTGTTAATTGGGCAGCCAGTGTGAAATCAATGTCGGGGCTTGATCACAGGCAGTGGTCAGCTTCGCGACCGCTTTTAGGCCCGCCTGCCGCACCCGGCCAACAAGGTAAAAAATCCTGCCCAAAGTTTCCACCCAAGAAGTGCAGATCAATTCCATCACTAATACTACAACTCAGCCACCCTACAACAAAGTGGCGATGAGGATAAAATAGGATTGGATGGAGGAAATCAAGTTAAAAAGAAATGGGCACTGTACCTCACCCAGTGATTTTAAGTAGCAAGCTCCATTAGAATTGAAGAAGTTATCCCCTCTCAAAATGCCACAATTTGGGAGAATTAACCCTTTTGAACCAGCCACAGACGATGGTCTCAATACATAGAACGCCTCACGTTATTTTTTCAAGCGAACGAGATTACGGGGGAAGAGAAGAGGCAAGCAATCCTCTTGAGTATTTGTGGGAGCAAAACCTACAGCCTGATTCAAAGTTTGACAGTGCCCAGTACCCCAGATTCAAAGAATTCCAATGAATTGGTGGACCCCGTGAACCCAAGCCCTCAGTCACGATGCAGAAGTTCAGGTTTAAATTGTGAAATAGAGCCCCGGGTGAGCCTGTTTCACGCTATGTGGCAAATTTGAAGCAACTAACAGAACGTAGTGAGTTCGCAGAGATCATTTGGTGTTTGGTGTGAAAGAGGACTCTATTCAGAAAAGATTATCGCCCAAAGTGAATCTGGATTTCAAGAAGGCGCTGGGGATAGCGCTGGCCATGGAAAGCGCAGTAAGAGATTCAAAAGCAATACAGGGTGCGCAAAATGGTGCTGTCCTCCACATCAAGCGGGAAACCTCAGCTGAAAGAGGCGCATAAAGTGAGACTTCACTGAGAAGCAGGAAATAGCCCCCACTAGCTGAAGAATGAAGAAAAATAATTTAGCTGCAAAATTGAATAATAAAGCGGTGGAAATAATCAGTCTTTTAGCATTTGGCAGTTTAAAAAAATCGAATGTTATTATTGTCACAGAAATGGACAAATGACAATGTAATGCAAGGAAAGATTCAAGCAGGCTTGTAAACAAAAGAGAAGCCCAATGGAATCTACAATGTAGAAGAGCCTGAAACAACAAATTCTGACATTTACTCGTTGTTTAATCTGAAAGATGGAAAGACAGAACCAATATTTGTCACAGTGAAATTATATGGCAAACCTGTTAGAATGGAGGTGGACAAGGGAGCTTCCACTACAGTAATTAGGGAACATACCTTCCGATATTTAAATAATGTTGAACATCAATTAAGTTTAGAAGAAACCCTTGATGGTGGTAGCAGGTGAAGGACCAAGCCTCCTGGGGCAAAATCGTTTGAAGGAGATTAAGTTAGAATGGTCTGAAATTTTCCAGTTGAGAGCAAGTGAGCTACCAGAGCTATTTAGAAAGTATGCTACTGTCTTTAAAGACGAACTGGGTAAAATCCAGGGCAAGCAGGCCAAGATTCATGTGGATCTGGAAGCAACCCCTTGCTTCATGAAGGCGAGACAGGTGCCATATGTGAGAAAAAGTTGACATTGAACTGAAGAGGCTAGAGAAATTGGGAACAAAACAGAATTACCTGGAAAAACTCAGCAGGTCTGGCAGCATCGGTGGAGAAGAAAAGAGTTGACGTTTCGAGTCCTCATGACCCTTCAACAGAACTAGTTCTGGGGTCATGAGGACTGGAAACGTCAACTCTTTTCTTCTCCACCGATGATGCCAGACCTGCTGAGTTTTTCCAGGTAATTCTGTTTTGTTTTGGATTTCCAGCGTCCGCAGTTTTTTTGTTTTTAGAGAAATTGGGCATTATGCAACCTGTGCAGTTCTCAGAATGGGTAGCCCCCATTGTCCCCGCCCTTAAACCCAACCAAAGCATCTGAATTTGTGGAGATTACAAACTGAAGGTTAATAAAGTAGTTAAGCTAGACAGGCACCCCATTCCAAAAATTGAAGACCTGTATGCCAAGCTGGCAGGAGGGACAACATACACAAAACTTGAATGAGTCATGCTTATCAACAACTAGAGTTGGATAATATCTCTCGGGAATTTGTCACAATTAATACCCACAAAGGGTTGTACCGATATACATGATTGTCTTTCGGTGTCTCCTCTGCTTGTGCAATCTTTCACAGAACAATGGAAAGCTTACTGCAGGGACTGCCCCAGGTTGTAGTCTATTTAGACGATGTATTGGTGATGGGATTCACTGAAAAAGAGCATTTGTCAAACTTGAAGAAGTCTTAAAATGTTTCTTGCAAGCTGGTGTGCATTTTAAAAAAGAAAAATGCATGTTTTATGTGATGGAGGTAATCTATTTGGGTCACCAGGTAGATTCACAGGACCTCCAACTGGTTGAGGAGGAAGTGAGGGCCATAAGAGAGGCACTTGCGCCAAAGAATGCCTCAGAGCTCAAATCATTCCTAGGAATGATCAACTATTATGGGCGCTTCTTACCCAATTTGTCTACAGTGCTAACCCCCCTGCATTCTCTACTAGTGCCCCAGAAAGAATCTTTCATGAAGGTGAAATAATTGTTGCACTCGTCTAACCTAGTAGTGCATTATGGCCAGATGAAAGAATTGGTGCTGACATATGATGCACCTCCCCACAGAATGGGAACAGTGTTATCTCATCAGATGGGCGACAGCACAGAACGGCCAATAAGTTACGTATCAAGGATGCTCACTACAGTGGGAAAGGGATACTCGCAGATGGGAAAAGAAGGCCTGTCCATCATCTTTAGTGTCAAGAAATTTCACCAGTATGTACATGGCCACCATTTTACAATCGTTTCAGACCACAAACCATTGCTAAGATTGTTTAGTGAGGACAAGGCTGTATCCTCATAGCCTCAGCAAGAATACAGCGATGGGCTTTAACTCTGGCAGCATATGGATACACTTTTGTACATTGGCCTTGCAATCAAATCGCAAATGCTGATGTCCTTAGTCATTTGCCTTTACAAGAAAATGATGAGCATGTCCCAGTTCCACAAGAACTTGTTTGACTGTTAAATTCCTTAGATTCCTTGCTTGTATGTGCTCAACAGATCAGAGACTGGACAAGTCAGGACCCAGTCCTAACTCAAGTACGAGATCAAGTGCTACATAGTTGGTCACAGGAGTCCATATCTGATGAAATGAAACTGTACTTCAACAGAATTCATGAAATAACCAGCCAGGGTGGCTGGCATCCTATTGTGGGGAACATGAGTGATAGTTCCCCCAAAGGGAAGGGGGCTACTTTTATTTGAACTACTCTGTGCCCACCCAGGAATTTCCCAAATGAAGACCATAGCACACAGTTATCTGTGGTGGCCTGGGATGGATGGCAAAATAGAGTTTATTAAGGCAATGTGTGCAATGTCAGTAACTTCAAAAGTTGCCAGTGAAAGCTCGATTACACCCATGGGAGTGGCCAGGTAGACCTTGGGTGTGGTTACACTGACTACATTGGACCTTGCCTGGGAACATTATAGATGCCCATTCAAAATGGTTGGATGTATATGAGGTGAGGTCACCAACGTTGGCCGCTACAATTGAGAAACTATATCAGAGTTTTGCCATTCACAGACTACCAGAAGTTGTCATTTCCGATAACGGCACGGCATTTATGAGTGCTGAGTTTCAGAGGTTTATCAGCCGCAACGGTATCATTCATGTAAAAATTGCACCGTACCACCCTTCCTCAAACAGACTGGCCAAAAGGTGGTTCAAATGTTCAAGGCAGGCGTGAAAAAGCTAACTGGTAATTACTTGGCAACCAAGCTAGCAAGCTTTCTTTTTCGTTATAGGACTATCCCTCACACAAAAACAGATGTCACACCTGCGGAGTTATTGTTGAAATGCCATCTCAGGATGAGATTGAGCTTAATAATGTCGAATTTAGAGGGGAAGGTGGAAAGGTGTCAGGGAAGTCAGAAAACTAGACATGGCTAGCATAGCTGTGAGAGGAAATTTACTGTGGGAGAGCCGTATAAATGAAAAATTTCAGGGAACAACCAAGTGGTTACCAGATGAAATAAGTGTGGTGACTGGACCTCCTATCTTACAATGTGGAGGTGGAAGGCCAGATCATCTGTAACCATATGGACCGTTAAGGAAGAGAGAGACAAATCACTAAAATTTGGTTCTACCAATGACCATGACCTGGTCTGCATTTTCTGTTGAGGATACTCAACCCAGGACTGACATGTCTGATGTTCCTCTAAGAGTTGAGGATACAGAAATGCAAGTGCCCACCAAAGCACCTGATATTCAGGCAACTCTGGAAAAGGAGGTTCCTGACAAAGAACCTGAAGTTGTGGAGCTGCCACGTTCCACATGTACCAGGAAACCACCTGAAAGACTGAACTTGTAAATCCGTTACCCAGTGTGAATATTATAAGACCATAAGGCATAATCGAGTATAGAAGCAGAGTCCTCAAACGTTCCTCATATGTTAAGCCTCTCATTCCTGGGATGGTTCTTGTGAACTTCCTCTGGACCCTCTCCAGGGCCAGCACATCCTTCCTGAGATACAGGGCCCAAAATTGCTCACAATATTCTAAATGTGGTCTGACCAGAGCTTTATAAAACCTCAGCAGCACATCCCTGCTTTTATATTCTAGTCCTCTCGAAATAAATGCCAACATTGCATTTGCCTTCCTAACTACCGACTCAACCTGCAAGTTAACCTTAAGAGAATCCTGGACTAGGATTCCCAAGTCCCCTTGCACTCCAGATTTCTGAATTCTCTCCCCATTTAGAAAATAGTCTATGCCTCTATTCTTCCTACCAAAGTGCATGACCTCACACTTCCCCACATTGTATTCCATCTGCCCATTCTTCTAACCTGTTTAAATCCTTCTGCAGCCTCCCCACCTCCTCAATACTTGCTGTCCCTCCACCTATCTTTGCATCATCTTTATGTTATTATTATATTATATATATATTATTATGTTATTATATATTATGTATATTATAATATGCTGTCTTGAAAAATATATACTATGTATTATAAAGGAGGGGGGAATGTAGTAATGCAGAATGTAGTAATTATGGCTTTATTTAGTATGTAATGTATCTTTAAGAATAATACTTGTTCGGAAAGATCATATGATCTGTAGTAACCAGTGGAGAGGAGCATGGGCTACCTGAGCAATTAGTGTAGAGATAGAGGTGGAGTTGAAAGCACATGTGTAGTTGCTGCTGAGTATATTGGAAATAAACTTAAAGTTTCCATCTAAAAAGTGTCTGCATTTCAGCTCTATCACTAATAGGCCACCCTACAACACCAGGTTTGTTGAGTCCTGTCCTTCAAATCAGAAGGTTGTGCATTTGAGCCTCACCCAATATAGGAGAGCGTAATTTAGATTGATCCCTCAGTGTAATGTTAAGGGAATTCTATATTGATGGCGGAGCTATGATAATGGTTAGCTCTTGGAAGAGGAGCTGGGGAATTTCTTGGGTTGGCCAATATTTACAAAAAAAACAGGTTTACTGGTCACTTGAGTTTTGACAGTTTAACAGGAAGAATCTTTTGTGATTTTGTCATTGTTTTCCATGTTAATTGGCTTTTCTTTCCATTCAATAACTTGTTACAAAATCATTTAATTTATGTTCCAGCTGAGATCTTTCAAACAATTGTGTTTTCTTAAGCAGCTTGTTTCCAATTCCATCCTCCATGTAGAAATAACTGGGAAACAGAATAGAACCAGAGACAGTGTGGTCAGCCTTATGAGATGCATGCATTTTGGGAAAATTGCAGTTGAAGTTACAATCAAGGGTCATTAATCTCTTAAATTGTTTTGACAGACTTGCTGCAAAGTAAGTCCCCAATGTTAGGGATTGATTGACACACTTTTCCTTGAATGGATTGCAACTAGTAAATAGATTAATAAGCTTTTCAAAGACTCAACAAGTTTCTGAAGCAAGTATTTACAGAGCCGGAAAGTCCAGAGTTCTAAATGTGCAGATAGCTGATGTATAGGATGTACTATTTGTCTCAATACAAGATACGGAACGTGAAATCAGCTAGTTTTCACAGTGTTGATGATCTTTTCACCTATGTGAATATTGGGTGTGGTAGATTGGGGTCAAATTAAAGAACAAAAGAAAGAACTTGTACTGATATAGCACTTATGTGACCTCTGGATGTCCCAAAGCAATTTACAGCCAATGGAGTACTTTTGAACTGTTGTCACTGTTGAACTGTAGAAACATTGGCCCTGTGGTTGGATAGGCTGGCTATCCAATGAATAGATGAAAGTTCTGATGAAAGGTTAACCCTGTTTCTCCCTCCACAGATGCTGCCTGACCTGACCTGCTGAGTATTTCCAACATTTTCTGTTTTTATCCAATGTGCAGGTTGACTCAAACTCTGTTCAAATGGATTGCATACTGGAAGGAAATTAACACCTGTAGAATGCTGCCAGAGCAAGGAACAAATACTTGGCAAAACTTTCCTTCTTGAACTAAAGGCTTATATAATAATATTGATTTCGCCAACTTAAAATGTATTGATCACATCCTCCACACTGTCCCATAAAAGAAAAGGAGGTGAGGTAGCAAGTTGGATCCAAAATTGATTCAGTGATGGGAAGCAAAGGACAATTGCGAGGGGGTTTTAGTTACTGTAAGGCTGTTTCCAACAGGGTTCTGCAAGGCTCAGTACTGGGTTCCTTGTTTTTCATGATATATGTCAAGGATTTAGACTTAAATGTTGGGGGCATGCTTAGGAAGTTTGCAGATGATATAGAAAATGGTTGAGTGATTGGTAATGAGGAAAAATAGCTGTAGACTGCAGGAAGGTATCAATGGGCTGGCCAAAACATAAGAACATAAGAAATAAGAACAGGAGCAGATTATTCACCCTCTTGATGCATTCAATATGATCCTGCTGGCTCCCCTTTATCTGTTGATTGAGAGATCATACGTACATACGAAACATACAAATTAGGAGCAGAAGTAGGCCACTCGGCTCCTTGAGCCTGTTCTGCCATTCAATAAGGTCATGACTGATCTGATTTTAACCTCAACCCCACATTCCTGCCCACCCCTGATAACCTTTCACCCCCTTGTTAATCAAGAATCTAACCAGCTCTGCCTTAAAAATATTCAAAGACTCTGCTTCCAGCGCCTTTTGAGGAAGAGAGTTCCGAAGACTCACAACCCACTGAGAGAAAAAATTTCGCCTCATCTCTGTCTTAAGTGAGCCACCCCTAGTTCTAGATTCTTCCCACAAGAGGAAACATCCTCTCCACATCCACCCTGTCAAGACCCCATAGGATATTAAAGGTTTGAATCAAGCCACCTCTTACTCTTCTAAACTCCAGTGGATGCAAACCTAACCTGTCCAACCTTTCCTCATAAAACAACCTGCCCATTCCTGGTATTGGTCTAGTAAACCTTCTTTGAACTTCTAATGTTTTTACATCTTTCCTTAAATAAGGAGACCAGTACTGTACACAATACTCCAAAAGTGGTCTCACTAGTGCCCTGTACAACTGAAGTATAACCTCCCTATTTTTGTAACCCATTCCCCTCACAATAAATGATAACATTCTGTTAGCTTTCCAAATTACTTCCTGTACCTGCATACTAGCCTTTTGTGATTCATGCACTAGGACATCCAGATCCCTCTGAATCTCAGAGCTCTGAAATCTCTCACCATTTAGATAATTACCTTTATTATTCTTCCTGCCAAAATGGACAACTTCACATTTGACCACATTATACTCCGTTTGCCAGATCTTTGCCCACTCACTTAACCTATCTATGTCACTTTGTAGACTCCTTATGTCCTCTTCACAATTGACTTTCCTAGCTATCTTTGTGTCGTCAGCAAATTTAGCAACCATTCCTCTGGCCCCTTCACCCAAGTCATTTATATAAATTGTAAACAGTTGAGGCCCCAGTACTGATCCCTGTGGCACACCATTCATCACCTCTTGTCAACCAGAAAAAGACCCAATAATGCCAACTCTCTGCTCTATTAGCTAGCCAATCTTCTATCCATGCCAATATTGAATGTCAGGAAGCTTGTCACCATCCAGGACAAAGCAGCCCATTTAATTGGCACCACATCCGCAAACATTCACTCCCTCCACCACCGACGCACAGTAAAAGCAGTGTGTACCTCCTACAAGATGCACTGCAGGAATTCACCAACCTGTCAAGACCCCATAGGATCTTAAAGGTTTGAATCAAGCCACCTCTTACTCTTCTAAACTCCAGTGGATGCAAACCTAACCTGTCCAACCTTTCCTCATAAAACAACCTGCCCATTCCTGGTATTAGTCTAGTAAACCTTCTTTGAACTTCTAATGTTTTTACATCTTTCCTTAAATAAGGAGACTAGTACTGTACACAATACTCCAAAAGTGGTCTCCTTCAACAGCACCTTCCAAACCCATGACCAATATCATGTAGAAGGACAAAGACAGCAGATAGATGGGAACACCACCATCTGGAAGCTCCCCTCAAAGTCACTCACCATCCTGACTTGGAACTATGTCGCCGTTCCTTCACTGTCGCTGGGTCAAAATCCTGGAACTCCCTCCCTAACAGCACTGTGGGCATACCTACAACATACAGACTGTAGCCCAGCCAGCGAACCCCTCATCCCGTGAATGAATAAAAAAAAGTCACCCTCCATATCATGTGCTTTTATTTTCTGCAATAACCTTTGATGTGGCACTTTATCAAATGCCTCTGGAAATCTAAGTACAGCACATCCACCAGTTCTCCTTTATCCACAGCACATGTGACTCCTTCAAAGAACTCCAAAAAGTTGTTTAAACATGATTTCCCTTTCACAAAACCATGCTGACTCTGCCTGATTGACCTGAATTTTACTAAGTGCCCTGCTATAACACCTTTAACAATAGCTTCTAACATTTTCCCTAACACAGATGTTAGGCTAACTGGCCTGTAATTTCCTGCTTTCTCGCTCCCTCCCTTTTTGAATAAAGGAGTTATATTAAACAAAAACAGAATTACCTGGAAAAACTCAGCAGGTCTGGCAGCATCAGCGGAGAAGAAAAGAGTTGACGTTTCGAGTCCTCATGACCCTTCAACAGAACTGTATTGAGTAAATTGTTGGGGCTGCGGGCTAACAAATCCCCAGGTCCGGATGGACTTCACCCTAAGGTCTTGAAAAAAATGACTAGTGAAATGCTTGATGTGATTGTTTTAATTTTCCAAAATTCCCTACATTTGGGGAAAGTTCCATTAGATTGGAAAATAGCCAATATAACTCCTTTACAAAAACAAAGAACTGTTCTGTTGAAGGGTCATGAGGACTCTAAACGTCAACTCTTTTCTTCTCCGCCGATGCTGCCAGACCTGCTGAGTTTTTCCAGGTAATTCTGTTTTTGTTTTGGATTTCCAGTATCCGCAGTTTTTTGTTTTTATAAAGGATTATATTGGCTATTTTCCAATCTAAAGGAACTTTCCCCAAATGTAGGGAATTTTGGAAAATTAAAACAATCACATCAAGCATTTCACGTCATTTTTTTCAAGACCTTAGGGTGAAGTCCATCCGGACCTGGGGATTTGTTAGCCCGCAGCCCCAACAATTTACTCAATACCACTTCCCTGGTGATTGTAATTCAAGTTCCTCCCTCCCATCCATTTCCTGATTTACAGCTATTTCCAGGATGTTACTTGTGTCCTCTATACTGAAGACCAAAGTAAAATACATATTTAATTTGTCCGCCATCTCCCTGCTTTCCATTATCAATTCCCCAGACGCACTTTCTATTTGATCAACGCTCACTTTGTTAACTATTTTCCTATTTAAATATCTATAGAAAAACTTACTATCTGTCTTTGTATTACTAGCTAGCTTTCTCTTGTACTCTTAATTTTTCCCTCCTTATTAATCTTTTTGTCATTCTTTGTGACCCCCACCTATCGCTGACCGCCTATCCAGCTTCACCTGCTCCACCCTCCCTTAAACAGTATAAATTTCATCACATTTCTACTTCTCTTTAGCTCTGAAGAAGGGTCATACACTGTTCCTCTCTCCACAGATGCTGTCAGACCTGCTGAGTTTTTCCAGCATTTTCTTTTTTTATTTCAGATTTCCAGCATTGACAGTATTTTGCTTTTATTATAGTATGTAATCCGCTGCCACTTCTCTTCCAGGTGTGCCTACCTTGAAGAAGTACTGCTCTTCTCTCCAACAGGATTTCCGCTTGTCTCTTTTGCCCTGTTCACCTTCATTGCTTTCCATTTCCATCCTGGCATTTGACAAGGTGTTTACCAGAAGTCACTTTCACAGCCATATTTCCTTCTTCAGTGACTGTCTCTGTTTCTGACTTACCCCACATGGATTCCAACTGAAGCTCAATCCTTCATGTTTCAAATCCACCTGGATCAAAGGTATCTCCAGGACATACAACGTTCCTTGGACTACTGTTCTAGCCACATTTTGAGATCTACATTCAGTGCTATGCGCCACCATATGAACACTGTGAGCACAATAGACCTCTCCCTCCAGCAGCACCAACACATCCTATCTCAAAGCTGTTCTTGCCCCAGTTCCATTTTATTCTTCGTCTCATCCGATACTTTAACAAGAAACTTTTTCTCTCCCTTTCAGGTGTTAAGAAACATAAGCTCCAACACCTTAATGACACCAATGCCCGTCCAGGACCCTCCACCCCTTTTCGTCCCTCTGACCCCATCCCTTCTTCTAATTCCAGCCCTTGCCATGTATTCACCATACCCCCTGACATTTCCCTCTCTGATGCTGAATGTTCTGTACTCAGCAAACAAATCAGTTTCATAATCTTCTGTCCTCACCCCAATGAATTACGGGCTCAGCACGATGCTGAACCCTTCTTCTGCCACCTTTGTCACCATGCTCACTTCTTTAGGCAGGAGTCCTCCCCATTCAACAGATACTTTCACCCGTCTCCAGTGTTCTCCCTCTACCTGGACCCCTCCCTCTGGCCACTTATCTGTTCTTGATCTTTTCATTGAGAACTGTCAGCGTGACATCGGGCATCTCAATTTCTCTGCTCCTCTCACCCACTCTAACCTGTCTCCTGCACTTGCTGCACTCTATTCTCTTAGGTCGAACACTGATGTTGCTACCAAACCTGCTGATAAGGGTGGTGCTGTTGTTGTCGGGCACACTGACCTCTACCTGGCAGAGGATGAGTGCCAACTCGCAGACACTTACTCCTACATCCCCCTGGACCATGATCCCACCACCGAAAATCAAGCCATTGTTTCCAGGACTGTCACTGAGCTCATCTCCTCTGGAGACCTTTCCTCCACAACTTCCAACTTCATAGTCTCCCATCCCTGGACATCCTGTTTCTAACTCCTTCCCAAAATCCACAAACAGCACTGTCCCAGTAGATCATGTCAGCCTGTTGCTGCACCATGGAACTCATTTCTCCCTATCTTGACTCCATTCTCTCTCCCCTTGTCCAGTCTCTTCCAATCTACATCTGTGATTCCTCTGATGTCCTTCGCCATATCAACAATTTCCAGTTCCCTGGTCCTAACCTCCTCCCCTTCACCATGGATGTCCAATCCCTCTTACACATCCATCCCCCACCAGGATGGTCTGAGCGCTCTTTGCTTCTTCCTTGAACAGAGGCCCAATCAATCCCCATCCACCACCACTCTCCTCTGCCTGGCTGAACTTGTTCCCTTGTTGAAAATTGCTCATTAAACATGTCTCACTTCCTCCAAATAAAAAATGTGGCTATGGGTACCTGCATCGGCCCCAGTTATGCCTGTCTCTTTGTGGTGTATGTGGAACATTCCTTGTTCCAGTCCTATCAGGCCCCTTCCCACAACTCTTTTCGAGGTACATTGATGGTTGCTTCAGTGCTGCTTCATGCTTTCGTCTGGATCTGGAACAATTTATCAATTTTGCTTCTAATTTCCACCCTTCCATCATTTTCACATGGTCCATCTCCAACATCTTCCTTCCCTTCCTTGACCTCTCTGTCTCCATTTCTGTGATAGACTGTCCACCAATATTCATTACAAGCCTACCGACTCCCACAGCTACCTCGGCTACAGCTCCTCACACTCTGCTTGCTGTAAAGACTCCATCCCATTCTCTCAGCACCTTCGCCTCTGTCGTGTCTGTTCTGATGATGCCACTTTCCAAGACAGTACTTCTGACATGTCTTCCTTCTTCCTTAGCCAAGGTTTCCCACCCACGGTGGTTGATAGGGCCCTCAACCGTGCCCGACCCATCTCCCGCACGTCTGTCCTCACACCTTCCCCTCCCCCGTAGAAACCATGATAGGGTCCCCTTTGTCCTCATTTTCCACCCCACCAGCCTCCGCATTCAAAGGATCATCCTCCACCATTTCTGCCAACTCCAGCATGAAGCCACCACCAAACAGATCTTCCCCTCACCCCACCCCATCAGCATTCCATAGGGACCATTACTTCTGGGACACTCTGGTCCCCACTCCTCCATCACCCCCAATACATCATCCCCTTCCCACAGCACCTTCCAATGCAACCGCAGAAGATGCAACACCTGACCCTTTACTTCTCCCCTCCTCACCGTCCAAGGACCCAAACACTCCTTTCAAGAGAAGCAGCATTTCACTTGTACTTCCCTCAATTTAGTCTACTGCACTCGCTACTCCCAATGCAGTCTCCTCTACATTGGAGAAACCAAACGCAGACTGGGTGACTGCTTTGTGGAACATCCTCAGTCTGTCCACAAGCATGACCCAGACCTCCCTGTCACTTGCCATTTCAACAGAAATGCTCTTATGCCCACATGTCCGTCCTTGGCCTGTTGCATTGTTCCAGTGAAGTTCAGCGAAAACTGGAGGAATAGCACCTCATCTTCCAACTATGCACTTAGCAGCCTTCCAGACTTAACATTGAGTTCAACAACTTCAGATCATGAACTCTCTCCTCTATCTTAACCCCTTTGTTCCTCCCCCTTTTTAAATTTTATTTTTACATTTTAGCTACTCACTTTTATTTTTTTTATTATTTTTTGATTAATTCATTGTTTTATCCCCCTTTTTATCCCCCTTTTCTAACCTTTTCCCCAACTACCGCCCCTTCCCCCACCCCACCCACAAAAGGACCATCTGTTACTTGTTCCATGCTGTTCTTTCACAGAGTGCTGACCCTTGTTCCACTATTAACACATTCTGTTTCCTTACCTTTATGCCACTCTCAGCACCTTCTCTAGCGTTCACCACCACCATTAACACTCACTTTGTCTTTCTGTCCATGACATCTTTGTCAATCTCTCCTTAGCCCACGCCTTTCACTGGCCTTCTATCCACCATCACTTGCTCCACGCCCTCTTAAACAGTATAAATTTCGTCACATTTCTACTTCTCTTTAGCTTTGAAGAAGGGCCATACGGACTCGAAATGTTAACTCTGTATCTCTCTCCACAGATGCCGTCAGGCCTGCTGAGTTTTTCCAGCATTTTCTGTTTTTATTTCAGATTTCTAGCATCCGTATGATTTTGCTTTTATTCTTCTACATTCTGATTTCCTGAACTTAGGTCATCCCTGTCTATTGTACTATCATTAATTAATAGAGCCACCCATCTACCTTTTCTTCACTTTCTCTCCTTCCTAAACATCATGTACCCTACAATATCCAGGTCCCAAACTATATCATTCTGTAGCCATGTTTCTGTAATGGCTATCAGATTGGACTTATTTATTTCTATTTGCACTATCATTCACCTGTTGTGTTTCAATTGTTACATGAATTTAGATATAGTGCCTTTAGTTTTGTCCTTTTATTATTTTTATCTGCTGATTTACTATGTCCCTTCCTGTCACAATCTGTTTATCATTTCCCATGATATTACCTTACTCCCTTGCCCTTGTCTGTATCCTTTGGTTTACCACATTTTCCCAAATTTGATCCCTGGCACCGGGCAGGCAACACAGCCATCTGGACTCTCTCTCCTTGCTACAGAGAACAGTTTCAATCCCCCTCACTATACTGTCCCATACTACCACTACATTCCTTTTTGCTCCCCCCACTTGAATAGCCTCCTGTACCATGGGGCCATGGTCAGTTTGTTCATCCACCCTGCAGCCTCATCCAAACAAGTTGAAAGAACCTCAAGCCCATTGTACAATTGCAGAGGCTCACACTCCTACCCTCTGGGTTCCCTTACCTGCCTCAGCTGCAGTCACACCCTCCTGTCCCTGACCATCTTCCAAATCAGAAGCCCCAATCCTAAGGGGTGTGACTGCCTCCCGGTACAAAGCATCCAGGTAACTTTCCCCCTCCCTGATGTGTCACAGAGTCTGCAGCTCAATGACTCTGAGCCGAAGTTCCTCAAGCCACAGACATGCTTGGCCTGGATAACACTGGTATCCAGGAGGTCCCACAAGCTGCAGCCGTGGCAAATCGCCTGCCCTGCCATACCTCTGTGCTTTAATTAATTATTTAATCATTTTATTTAATTATTTATTTTCTTTATATATTTATTGATCTTATAACATATTCCTGTACTATTTTAAACCTTGGGAATATAATAGACCTTGACAACATACCAGATATTCACCAAGCAGCTAGCTTCTTCCCCTGTAGCAGTGCAAGAATTAGTTCCTACGTGGTGAAAGGGTTAGAAAAAGCAAAGGAGCACCTCCCTCCCTTCCTCACCGAACTTCCTCAGCTCATCAAACCTGCACCCTCCATTAAGGACACACACTCTGTGCCAGTGGCGCTGAGAATGTCTGAATTTATGGGCAGGGCTTTCCCTTTGTTGGGTGGACTCGGCGGGCAGGCCTGGGAGTGGCTGCGAAACGGACTGGCACCCATGTTCAGGCCCCGACCACAATTTCACACTGGCCGGCCAATTAAGGCCTGCCCACGTGAAATGCTGTTCTGCACTGGCCAGGAAGGGCTGAGCAGGGCTGGGGGCCTGTCAGCCACCGGGTCAATGGCCAGTGACCTGCTTAAAAGTGACCTATGCAGCCCCTGGAGGGCTGCCACAGAGCCAATACTATGGACCCGAGTGCTGCTGAACATGGCAGGTGGGTTGGCAGGTCGGGTGGGCACTCTGTCCCCTGCTTCTCTGATGAATGTCTTGGCATCCTCCTGGAGGAGGTGGCTGCCAGGTGGGACACCCTTGTCCCCAGGGATGGGAGGAGGAGGCCACCGCACCTCACCAAAAGGGCATGGGAGGAGATGGCAGCGCCGGTCAGGAGCTGTGATGTGGTGCGGCACTCCTGGGTGCAGTGCCGGAAGCGATTCAATGACCTGTTGCACTCAGGAAGGACGAGTACCATGTTGGCATCGGTAAGTGTGCAGCTGTGTTAAGGTCTCGTGGACCCCCATGGACCTCAGGGGTGCTAGAGTCTGAGTGCCAACTTCCAGTCATGCCAGAGCCAGCCAATTGGGTGAGGCCCTGGCTGCTTAGACTGAGTGCTTTGCAGCTCGAGGGCCACGACTTGGATGTGCCCAGTGAGGTGCTCCTCAGCTGGGGTTGGCCAGGCTGCAATGGCGCTGCAGGTAGTGAGTGGACTAATTAATGCTCCTCTGTTGCTTCAGGGGAAGGTGTTCCACAACAATATAGAAAGGCCACGGACCAGCAGAGGCCCCACTAGCCTCCTAAACCTCTTGAGATATAAACAAAAGACCCTGGAGCTCAAGACCCTCAGTTGCAACCGGGTGTGGAGAGGCGGGGGTGCCAGACGAAGGTAAGAGTGCAGTGCACAGAGGTAAGAATATGGGCTTGTGCAACTATTCTAGTGTAGCCTCTTCATTGATGTGAGCCTCAAACCTGGAGTCCCCACTGATCATTGGAAGATGAGGGCACCATGACGCAGATCTCCATTGTCTCACCAGGGTGCCTGGCATGCACAGTGACAGTGTGATGACTTTAACTAATGGCATGTCCTCCTTGTCCCTTTTAGTTTCACCAGCAGGCATTCGCTCTCTGGACCCTGAAGAGCCAACCTGACACACTGGGCATCATTTGCACCTGCGTCTCACCCGCTCTCTGAAGCAGGCACCAGTACACAAACCAGCATCTCAGTGGGCATTAGCACGGCAGCTAGTATCTCAGTGCACATTGGTGAGCACGCTTCACAATCGCTTGAGGTGCAGGCGGAGGCAGAGAGTGCCAGGGCGCTGGCAGTCGGCGGACTGCTGGAGACCAGGACAATACTCAGTCAAAGGCTGATGATGAGCCTCTGGAGTCATCCATTAGGCGGCAGATGCTGGATGTCCAGTGGGATGTGCGGGAGGATCTGGCGGAGATCCATGGGGGTCTGTATGCCATGGTCTCCCTGATAGAGGAGTCCATGCGGAGCATAAGCACTGCATTGACCATCATGGCCAAGCGCACTGCCTCCTCCATTGAGAGGGTGGCAACTCTCATGGAGAGGCAGCTCCAGGGACAGAATCAGGGATTCCTGGGGTTGCGCTCGGATCTGCAATCTCTCACACATGCACTAACTTTAGGTGGTCACTGTCAGTGTGGGAGATGGATGGGGCACCCAATATCCCAGCTAGGTGTCCGTCCATCAAGGGTGTGCAGGGAGGTCCAGCACGTCCTCATGTTGGCGCAGGAGCTGCTTGTCGTCTCTGCGGGGTCCTTTCAGGGGGCACTCTGGATGATGACAGCAGCTCCACCATCCCTCCGCCAACGACCGTGGTACCTAATGAGCTGCAGCGACTGGGGAGATGCCAGCCGTGGTATTGGCCACTCCCTCCCAGGCAGGGCCAGCACAGGCTCCACTGGGCAGAGGATGACCGCCAAGTTCATCAAGGCCAACAAGACAGCAGAGTCAGCAGGCTGTCTCCAATGTCAGTGCCAGCGAGGGGTGAGAACCTAGACATAGTAAATGTAAGTTAAAGGTACCATGAGCATAAGAGGGACAGGTCACAGGTGATTTTATGTTCATTTTTGATTATTTTATGTATACTGGTCTGATGTTGAATACCAGAAACGTTTCTGTTAAGATTATTGAACTGTCAGAATGACATAAATTGTGTTTTTGTCGTCATGGCCTGAGTATGCTTCACCTTTTTATTTCAATGGTGCAGGGGACGCCAGTGTGTAATGCTGGACGTAGGTGGCTCTGAACTTTATTGCACAGGCACTGAGTTTTCTTTGTGTTCAAATGAAAGGATCCTTTCAGACATCCAGGATGGAGGAGGCAGCCCTGGCATGCGTTTGAAGCTGATCTTTGGTAGCTTAGCTGAAAGAGCGTTGGATTACGGCATCCCTACCTCCCTGGAGGTTACCGAGGTCTGCCTCCACACCCTCAGTGTTCTCCTCACTATGTTCCTCTTCGGACTCACTACTGGAGCCATCATCTGTGGCCTGTGGAGCTGGGCCAAGATCTTCTTCCTCCATTGTGTCCCCCCTTGCCAGTGCCAGATTGTGGAGTGTGCAGCATGTGACCATGATCAGTGACACCCGCTTTGGGGGGTATTGTGGTGCTCCTCCTGAACAGCCCAGGCATTGGAAGCACATCTTGAGAAGACCTATGGTCCTGTCTATCACTGCCCTTGTGGAGGCATGACTTGTATTGTAACACTTCTCTGCCTCCGTTCTTGGGTGGTGGAGAGACGTCATGAGCCACGATGGGCTGAAGGGCCTGTTTCTGTGTTGTATAACTCTATGGCCAGAATTTTCTCGTCGGCGATTTGGGGACAGGGCATGCTCGCCGACAGGAAAATGATGCTGGATGATGTCAGGAGGAATGATATCATCCCGGTCCCTTTAAATTTTTAGGAAGGCGGGCTGACAGCAAAATCAGCTGTCCGCCCACCGACCTGTCAATGGCCAATTAAGGCAATTGACAGGCTAATTAAAGTAATTAAAGACCTGCCCGTCCACCTTTAAGGCTGGCGGGCAGGCCAGGAGCCCCAGTGGGCTCCTGATAATACATGAAACCTTAACCACTGGCTTATGTCGTTTTTATTAACATGTCCCATCTCATGTGACATTGTCACATGAGGGGGACATGTTAATAATATTTTTATTTTTCTATTTTTTCAATTTTGTACACTGTCACTAATCTCCCTGAGACACCACTTAGTCTCAGGGAGCAGTGTCACGCAAAGAGCGCACTTTGACAGCTGGGGATTCCCTCCTCCCCCAACACCCCGCACAGGAAGCGCATAGCTTCCTGTTGGGCAGGCCACTGGGTGGGCCTTAATTGGCCTGCCCATTCAAAATGGCGGCAGGCCCCGTTTCGGCGGCAGGGGTCGGCTGTCCATCCACCGCCGAGCCGATGGGGCCCGCATGCCCACCAAGGGCAAAATTCTGCCCTATGACTCTGTGACCTCTTCAACAGATAGCCCTTGTCACCCAGCAGCCAT
The DNA here is from genome assembly GCF_017639515.1 of Carcharodon carcharias. Taxonomy (NCBI): domain Eukaryota; kingdom Metazoa; phylum Chordata; class Chondrichthyes; order Lamniformes; family Lamnidae; genus Carcharodon; species Carcharodon carcharias. The sequence continues at coordinate 115,377,673 of NC_054478.1, read as the reverse complement.
CCATCCAGTCAGGCTGGTGCACTGAAGAGCCTCAGCACCTGGGAGTCTCTCTGGATGTACCTGACATGGGAGCTGCCTGGGTACCTTGCACAGACTTGCAGAATCTGCATCCTGTGGTCACACAATATCTGCACATTCATGGAGTGGAATCTCTTCGTGTTCACAATGGCACCCGGCTGACCCACTGGCGCCTTGATGACCATTTGTGTGCAGGCGATTGTACCCTGAACGCGGGGGGACTCAACAATCACCGCAAAGCCTCTGGCTCGCTCAGCCCAGCTGGCCTTGACCATACAGTAGTGAATAAAGGTCAGTGCACAATTGAACAGAGCTTCTGTCACCAGCTTGACACAACTGTTGACAGTTGATTAGGAGACTCCAGACAGATCCCACGCTGACCCCCGGAAAGAGCCCGAGGCATAGAAGTTAAGAGCCACTGTGACCTTCAGAGCCTCTGGCATGGGGTGTCCACCCATACAGTCGGAGCTGATCTCAGGCCCAATCATCTGGCAAATGGGGGTCATGCTCTCCCCTGAGAGGCGGAGACTCCTTCGGCATTGTACCTCAGACACATTGAGGTAGCTGCATCACCGCTTGTGAACCCTAGCAGCAGGATAGTGGCATCTTCTGCAGCTCCTTCTGCTTTGGACCACTTGCTGGCCCTGCGCCCCTTGTCCTGCGCCTCTTCTCCTACAGGTCCCTGCCCTGGAAGCTGCATGAGGACAGCTGGCCTCCTTTCCCTTCTGCCCCCTCTTCCTCTTACCAGGGTAAAGGAAGGCTGTCTCATACCTGGAAGAGTTCACATGGTCTGAATTTTCCCGGGGTCTGGCAGGCAGCAATGAGTCCTGAAATGAAGCCTGGAAATGCTAAGAATGAAGCCCTGATGAAGCTGCCAAGTACCAATAAGCAACCAACAGCAAACTATCTCCAAAACTACTCACTACTCACACTGGCAATGCTGCTGATCCTTTTTATCCTGCCCTTGGTTGAGTTTTGTGAAAATGTTGATGAGCAGAAAATCTCACGGGCAAGGAAAAATCACAGTCAATTGGACTGTTAAGGGCCTTAAGTGACCATTTAATTAATGACGGGCGCCACTCCAGCACCCGCTTGCACCCATCGAGTGAAATATCACGTGAGTGCACAATGACGTCAAGGCACTCGCCCGACCTCACTGCACACTATCTTACTCCCGATTGGATCGGGCGTTTGCCTGTCCACGGGACTTAAAATTCTGCCCTATATGTTCTAAACAAAGAGATTATCTGAGTCTTTGAGTCCTCTTTTCACTTGCTCTTCAAGATGATGGTTACTGTCTCCAAGTCCTCTTTTTACTCGCTCTTTTAGGTGGGTGCTGGTTACTGTCTCCGGGTCCTCTCACTCAAAGACCTGGCAATCCCAGTCTTGAATACATTCACTGTCCTCTCCTCACCATCCAAGGGCCCAAACACTCCTTTCAAGTGAAGCAGCATTTCGCTTGCGCTTCCTTCAACTTAGTCTACTGCATTCGTTGCTCCCAATGCGGTTTCCTCTACATTGGAGAGACCAAACGCAGACTGGGTGACCGCTTTGCAGAACACCTTCGGTCTGTCCGCAAGCATTACCCAGACCTCCCTGTCGCTTGCCATTTCAACACTCCACCCTGCTCTCTTGCCCACATGTCCGTCCTTGGCTTGCTGCATTGTTCCAGGGAAGCTCAACTCAAACTGAAGGAGCAGCATCTCATCTTCCGACTAGGCACTTTACAGCCTTCCGGACTGAATATTGAGTTCAACAATTTTAGATCATGAACACTCTCCTCCATCCCCACCCCCTTTCCGATTTTCCCCCCTCCTTTTTGTTTTTTCCAATAATTTATATAGATTTTTCTTTTCCCACCTATTTCCATTATTTTTAAATGTATTTCCATCCATTGTTTTATCTCTACCTTTTAGCCTATTCGATTCCTTCACCCTACCCCACCCCCTGTAGGGCTATCTGTAACTTGCTCGTCCTGCTTTCTACCCTTAATTAGCACATTCCTTCAACACCTCTTTGTCTTTTTCTGTGTCATCTTTTGGTTATCTCCACCCATCACTGGCCCTCTATCCAGCTCTTCTTGTCCCACCACCCCCCCCCCCTCCTTAAACCAGCTTATATTTCACCTCTTTTCTATTGTTCCTTAGTTCTGTTAAAGAGTCACACAGACTCAAAACGTTAACTGTGCTCCTCTCCGCAGATGCTGCCAGACCTGCTGAGTTTTTCCAGGTATTTTTGTTTTTGTTTTGAATACATTCAATGATGGAGCATCCACAACCCTCTTGCGTAGACAATTCCAAAGATTAATAAACCTGAGGTAAGAAATTTCTCCTCATCTCAGTCCCAAATGTTCAACCCCTTACCTTGAGGCTGTGACACCGTGTTTTAGATTCCCTAGCCAGGGGAAGCAACCTCTCAGTGTAGACACTATCAAGGCCTGCCACCTATGGTATAAAATGGTAAATGGAATTCAATCCAGAGAAGTACAAGATTTTGCATTTGGGGAAGACAAACAAAGCAAAGGAATACATAGTAAATGGTGGGTCACTGAGGAATGTATAGGTACAGGTAATTACGATGGTTAAGAAGGCATAGGGATAGATTCCTTTATTAGATGAAATATAGAATATAGATCAGGGAGGTTCTGCTTAAACTGTATTAAACACTAGTTAGGCTACAGCTAGAGTATCGCATTGTGTTCTGGTCACCACTTTTCAGAAAGGAATTGATCATATTCAAGATGTTGCAGGGGAGATTTATGAGGATGCTGCCAAGATTTTAGAATTTTGGCTCTGAGGAAAGATTGGATAGACTGGTATTGTTTTCTTTGGAACCGAGGAGACTAAGGGGTGATTTAATTGAGGCATATACAATTATAAGGGGCCTAGATATGGAAAGGTCTATTTCAATAGCAGAGAGGTTAATAACCAGGGGGCAACGATAATCTGGTCATTTACTCCATGGCTCTTTGTGGGAGTTGCTGTGCACAAATTAGCTGTCACATTTCCCATGTTACAACACCTCAAATTACTTAATTGACTGTGAAGTGCTTTGGGACATCCTGAGGTTGTGGAAGTTACTACAGAAATACAGTTCTTTATTTTCATTTTTGTTGGTACGGGAAACAAGACTATGACAGTACAGCTGCCTTGAGTGTGCATGTAAGGGACACTAAGCTATACAACAAAGGGAGTTCTTGTGTTTCTGTCTGATCTCAGCTGATCAACCCTCTGTCAGAACTTGGTATTCAGTGCCAATTAGGAAGCCCAAAGTGAGGGAAATCAGTTAGGGCTTCAACTCTGATTACTTTCTGGTGATGTCTTCTGGAATGTGTTGAGAGCAAAATTTCTGCAAAGCTTGCTTTTAAGGGTCCCCTGGATGAAGGAACATTTGGAGTACTAAAGGATCGCAGCCTTCAGGGGAAGTGGTTGTGGGGTAGGGTACAGCTGTGAGTGGAAGTAGTCATGGTGCTTTGTTGCATCATAATAACTTTATTCCTGAACTCAAAGTTCCTCTAAATCTAAATATTAAGAAGGCAACTTGAGCAAAAATTCTTACAACTTTCAGGATGGAACCTAGGCTATGGTTGCTTATTTTCCAGGTACACCATCAATGTTGATTGCATTGCCTGCAGGAAAAACAGGAAATTAAGAGGCTTTTTATCATTAACGTTACAATGTTTACAACAACAAAAGCTTTAAAAATATTATTACGCCTTTAAAATAGGCAATATTCTTGTAAACCTCCTCTGCACTCTCTCCAGAGCTATTATGTCCTTCCTGTAATGTGGTGACCAGAACTGCACACAATACTCCAGCTGTGGCCTCACCAGTGTTTTATACAATTCCAACATTATATCCTTACTTTTATCTTCTATACCTCTGCCAGTGAAGGAGAGCATTCCATATGCCTTCTTTACAACCTTGTCTACTTGAACTGTTGCCTTCAGGGACCTGTGTACTTGTACACCAAGATCTCTCACTTCATCTACCCCTCTTAGTATATTCCCATTTATTTTGTAATCCCTGTAACTGTTTGACCTCCCTAAATGTATGACTTCACACTTCTCTATGTTAAAATCCATCTGCCACTTTACCGCCAATTCCACCAACCCATCTATATCATTTTGGAGATTATGGCTATCCTCTACACTATCCACTACTCGGCCAATCTTGTGTCATCTGCACATTTCCCAATCGTGCCCCCCACGTTCACATCCAAATCGTTAATATATAACACACACAGCAAGGGTCCCAACACCGAGCCCTGTGGAACACCACTTGAGACAACTTTCCATTCGCAAGGGCATCCATTGACCATTACCCTTTGTTTCCTATTACAAAGCCAACCTTTTATCCAGTTTGCCACATTACCCTGAATCCCATGGGCTTTTACTTTCCTGACCAACCTCCCATGTGGGTCCTTGTCAAATGCCTTGCTAAAATCCATGTACACAACATCTACTGCACTACCTTCATCAACCCTTCTTGTCACTTTCTCAAAGAATTCAATCAAATTTGTGAGGCAAGACCTTCCTTTAACAAATCCATGCTGACCATCATGTTTGAGAACAACCCACAAACATAGATATCTCCAAGATATTCCTTGAATCATTGCTCTTGCGAAATCCTGAGAATCACACTCATTGCCATGTATCACCACATACATGGCATTGACAGACTCTCTTCAGAAGAATCGACTCACCCTATCTTAAAGCTATCCTAGTCCACAGCTCCATTTCACCCATCTGGTGAACCTCGTCTGGTGCAATAGCTTGAAACATTTTTTCTTCCTTTCAGGTGTCAAAGATCACAAACTTGAACAACTCTTGGATACCAATACTCCTATAGGCCCTTCTTCCCTTTCAAATTTCTTTGACCCAACCCACCTTTCAATATCACCCTTTCTTGTGTTTTCAAGATCCCCTCTAACCAATCAAGTTATGGAGGTTCATCAGTTTGGCGTGAACAGCTTGGTGGATCCATCACTGGAGGTTTGGGCCTTAACATGGTTCAGGCCTCACAACAGAATTAACAAATGGGCAGCAACAGTGTGGACATTTACAGATTCTACTGTAAGTCTGGCAAGAACCATTGTGGGTGGAAGGAAGTATCAATGGAGGAGATATAAATAACATGGGCACAAGAAGCATGACAAATGCAACCTGGACAATTAATGCCCGATCATCCTTTATAATCAACAAAATGATGGAAGGAGTCATCAACTGTGGTTACCAAGTGATATTTACTTTGCATTCTGCCAGGGCCTCTCAGGTACAGATTTTATTTAAATCTTGGCCCAAATATTGACACAAACTGAATTCTAAAGGCTGCCCTTGACATTAAGGCAGCATTTGACCTAGCGTGGCACGAAGGAACATAACCTTCAAGTTCCCCTTCATGTCATACACCATCCTGCCCTGAACACATTTCGCTGTTTCTTCTTCATAATTGAATCAAAATCCTGAAACTCCCTCACCTGGTAACATTGTCGGAGCACTTTCGCCACTGGTCTGTAGCAGTTCAGAGCAAGTTTCATCATCACCTACCTTCTCAATGGTTGCAATGGATGGTCAAGGAATGCTGACCTTACTAGCAATGAGTGGAATTTTCCAATCCCACCAGCCATGATAAGTTTTGTGGCCAGGGGAACTTAATTTGGCGTGAGGCCAAAAATCAGTTTCCTGATGATGGGGTGAAGTTTAACAATTAAGTTCTTGGGACCTTAAAGGCAGGTCAAGCTTCCTGACGAACAGTGGTGGGAAGCCCTTTTGCATGCATTAGCATGTCATGCATGCTTATTAAAAGGCCAGTTCGCTGGAATTACGTTCCCCCTCCAAATTAAGTTCCCTACCAGTGAGAAATTAGAATATTCACATTTATGACTGTATATAAGTGGCTTGCACCTGGCAAGCTTGACTTCTTCCATGACTTTGAAGTGAGTAGACGTTGCTTTGGCTTTCTTGGGGACCACTCACAAATCTCAGCCTCTTGACTCAGATCAGGTACCGGTAGGACCAGCTGGGCAAAGGCTAGATATGGGAGGCAGGGTAAGCGTGGAAGAGAAGGAGGCTGCCTGCGAAAGGAAAACAGACTGTCTGGGGCAGGGAAGAAGGCAGGGAGGGAAAGCGAGGCCACAGGGATGTGGGATGGAGGGAAGGGCCTTCCTTGTTGGGACCTGGGGGTCCTGTGGTTGGGTGGGGGAGGGTTTGTTTGGGCAGGGAGATTGGGAGAGAGATGGTCTTAGAGAGTGGGGTCTGTGCTATCTATGTTAGCGTCCTCGGGTTGAACTAAGCGTACAGTGCAGCGGAAGGAACAGTCACAATGAGGGGGAGAGCAGGATGCAGTAGAGTGGGAGGTCTAGAGTGATAGTCCGGTAGCTGAAGGTTTCATGGGGGGCAGGGGCTCACAGAAATGGATGAGAAAAGTAGCTCGGATAATGGTACGGCTCAGGGTCAGGGTAAGCACGGGGACAATAACAGGTGTAGGCTCAGAGGGGAGAGAAGGCATGAGGAGGGTGATGGTTATATGTGCAATGGTAACGGGGGAGGTTCAAGGTTGACAGAGGGGAGAGGAATCGTTACATTGGGTGGGTCAAGGGTGGTGGGGGAAGTTAGTAGGTGATAGGTAGTGGTAGAGTGAGTCTCGAATGTCACAGGCACCATTTTGGGATTCTATGCAATGTTGCCCCTCTGAAACTGTGATCCCTTGAAGTGGGAGGAGGACCTTTTCAGGTGGGTGGAGTTCAAAGTCAGCATAATTGGCCGGCTAAAGAGATACCCTAATAATTATGAAGCAACGGGTTGAGAACCATGATTGGTTGTGTTCTCCTGTCTATGGTGAAGCCCACTTCCTCCACATGCCTGACACGAGATCCCTGAAGCAAGCTGCTCAGAGCTTTGACACAGCAAGTGAGCCCCAAGAGGGCAGAGGAAACACTTCAAGGACACCCTCAAAGCTTCCTTGAAAAAGTGTAACATGTCCACCCACATCTGGGAATCCTTGGCCCACGACCGCCTGAAGTGGAGGGAAAGCATCTGGGAAGGAGCTGAACACCTCGAGTCTCATCACTAAGGGCTAGCTGAAGCCAAGCACTGGCAGTGAAAGGAGGGCGTGGCAACCTGGGCACCCCACCCACCTGTTCCTCCTACCACCTTCTGCCCCACTTGTTGCAGAGACTGTGGACCATTCATTGGACTCTTCAATCACCTGCGAACTTATTTTAGTGTGGAAGCAAGCCATCCTTGACCCCAAGGGACTGCCTAAAGAAAAGATGCTGAAGCCCACACCACAGCAGGTTTGTTCCAGCCTCATGGGTCTCATAACATCAAGACCCCAGCAAGGTCTGGAGCTGCTGTTCATTCTGTGCCATTTGCCATCTGCTGCTAGCAAATGCAGGGAGGGAGGGAGGCGGGATTCCTTCAAGGGGCTCAGCTGGATGGCACCAAACTCCCCACTCCAAACCCCTATCCCCCTGGGTGAATAATCATGCCTGACAAGGGCTCATTGGTTAATCTTTCTATGCTGCCAAAGCAATGGCCTCTCGATAGAGCCTCGAGGGTAGTGGAGACAGGCTGAATAGTGTCAGAGGGAGGGTTCTCACACATGGCTCTCAGCAGCCTGATCAAAGAGCCTTCATGTACAGTCATGTATGAACAGGAGGAACACCTATCTCTGGTCCTCCAGGACGTCCTTCACCTGGAAGGGATAGGGTGGGGATGCCATGTCTAGACAGAAACCAGGTACAGGGCTTAGTACTGGCTTGGTAGCTCTAAGATGGTGACAAACCTGAATGGAATATGTTCAGTGCAACTGATTACTGCAATTTTTTTTCACTGATCCACTGAGGCCTAAATAATGAAAGGCTCCAGGTGACACCTATCTTTCTACAGCCCTCATCCAGAAGAGGAGGAGGTTCCATCACAGGTTGACACGCAGCCAGAAGGAATAATGTCCTGAGCAGCAAGAGTCACTGGGGCCTCAAGAAGGTCAGGATGCTGGCGAGCATTGGCCTGACCATGGGTGCACTGTAGGCGCTGCAGTTAAGTGCAGATGAGTAAAAGGCAATGCTGGAGGCACATTAGAATGTCCTGGATTATGGTGCACACATCTGACAGCTTCTCCACGATGACCTGCGGCCACAATGAATTAGAGGCAATCCCATGCTGGTGGCATTGTAGGTCACCGCTGCCTTAAGCTTCTTTGCCAGTGGCTCCTTCCAGGGCTCCACTGTGCAGCACCCCCCCAGTTAGTGACACACAAGTGCATACGGAAGGTGACAGATGCCTTGTTTAGGAGAGCACACCATTTTATCCAATTCTGCTTGAAAGACAGGCTGCAAGCACATTGGGATTTGCTGCAGTCTCATGTTTCCCACAAGTGCAAGGGGCTATTGACTGCGCACATGTGACCTTGAGAGCTCCCTGGCAACAGCCAATCATATTCATCAGTCAGAAAGGTTTCCATTCTTTGAATGTTCAGCTGATGTGATCACAGAAGACAAATCCTGAATGTTTGTGCTTGGTTCCCAGTAACCTTTCACAATGCCTATATTTAGACCCACTCTGCTGTTCCCCTGTGTACACCAAACTCCCAGCTCTGAGCTCCCTTGTGTACATCAAACTCCCAGCTCTGAGCTCCCTTGTGTACATCAAACCCCCAGCTCTGAGCTCCCTTGTGTACATCAAACCCCCAGCTCTGAGCTCCCTTGTGTACATCAAACTCCCAGCTCTGAGCTCCCTTGTGTACATCAAACCCCCAGCTCTGAGCTCCCTTGTGTACATCAAACCCCCAGCTCTGAGCTCCCTTGTGTACATCAAACCCCCAGCTCTCTGTTACACTCGAAGCTGTTTCTGCTCATTCCTTTGTTCCCGACTAGCCTGTTGCTTTAATATCATGTGGCTAGAAGATGATGTGAAACATTCCTTCAGTTGCATGTGATATTTTCTTGCAGGCGATTGTACAGGCTCTGATCCCGTGGGTCGAGATATGAGCCGTGACATGTGATCTTGAGGTGCGGGAACAGAGAACTCACAGGGAGTGTACTCGTGATACTGCAGGAGTTCGGTAGTGCAGTTTATCAACGATACTGAAAACTCGTGAACAACTCGAAATTTAGACTTTTCGGTCAGTTGCAACTTGGCGACAACTTTTACAAAATTGGTAATGTATAGAATTACGAAATTAAATCTTAAAGGTTACTAACGTGGTTACTGAGACGGCATGATGTAATTATTAAAACTTAATACTGCCAATGCATGGTGTGAAATTTGACACTGAAATATATTGTTATAAAAGTGTGGATTTATTAAAATGGAGTGTTATTAAAATATAAAATCATTAAAATTTAGTGTTGTTAATGCATAATATTAATATTTTGATATAATGCATTGTGTTTAAACTAGTGATATTAATTGATTAATGAGAGAGCTGAGGCCTTAATGCATTTTTTATTCTAATGCCTGATTTTTCAAAATAAACACATTGTGGGAATAATTTAGTTATATGTATGTCTTGTGGCAACAAATATTTTGTGAAATTTTCTTCTATTTGCTATTTGTAAAAGAACTGGTAGAATACACTAGAAACACCAGAGTAAATCATTACAAATGTTCTTACAATGTCATAGAGAGCACAGAGTGTGATAGGAATCTGGTGAGGAGCAAGTCAGGAAGGAGTTAACAGTTTTTTTACTCATCCAAAGAATGCAGAGTAAACGTTTTTTTAAAGAAATTACATGAATTATAAAGGGTTTCCAGAGTTGTATTTATGTATGTTGCTCTTTAAAATGATGTTTTCTATTCTTTCATGGAGTGTGAACATTGCTGGCTAGATCAGCATTTATTGCCCACCCATAATTGACCCTGAGAAGTTGGTGGTGAACTGCCTTCTTGAACCACTGCAGTTCAACATGTGTAGGTGCTAATAGGAAGGGAGTTCCAGATTTTTGACCCTGTAAAGCAGACAAGCAGGAGGACACACAACCCATCTCCCAGAAGGAAATTTACCCAAATGGTTTGCTCTTAATGCTTTTAGGAAACAAATTATAAATATTTATTTTAACCAGCATCAGAGCACAAGAGTACATCATGTACATCAAGTACATCACAGGTATGATATTTTTATGAGGAAGTGAGTATTAATATGGGACTGCCTGACCAATGCTCCTAAATCATCTGTCTCCATCAATTTTCCTCGTACTTCAGTTGCTATTGTTCCTGTAATTTTGGTATATTTGGAAGGAAAATATCAAACAACCAAAGTGTTTTAATGTAGATGACATGCCAAGATGCTCCACAAATGGATAATTAAAAAGGATGCTGAGCCAGAGAAGAAGATATTAAGAGGATCTTATTCAGAGAGTTTGGTTTCAGGGATGTGTGGAAGGTAGAACGAGGGTAAAGCAACATAGGGTTTTACAGAAAGAATGCCAAATTGTAGGGACTTGGTAGATGAATGCATGGCTGCCAATAGTGAAACGAAGGGTGGGTTGCACCAGAGAGCAGGGTGGAATAAATAGACAAGATGGGGGTGACGAATGGGATTGTAAATCTTTACATGGCTACTGAGAAAGATTGGCGGGGAGAGGGGGGTTGAAGCTATCAAAGGATACAAACACAAGCATCAGAGTTTTAAATTAGATGTTATCAGCATTAAGTCTCAAACCTCACTTGTGACATGTTAACAATTTAAAGTAAAAAAAAATAAACTTACAGTTTTAGAAGTTAAGTATTTATAATTCTTAAAGGCAGCAAGACTCATATTTGTCAGATTTGGCTTAGTGGCTTCTAACTCAGAAGGTAATGGTTCAAGCCCCTCTGAAGAGACTTAAGCATATAATCCAGGCTAACCATTTGGTACAATACTGAGGGAGGGTTTTGGGTGAGATGTGTTATGACCAGGTGCGAAGGCGAGAACATGGTTCCCCACTAATCAACCTCCTCGGTTGGTGTTATGATTCAGCAGTTGCTAAAGCTGAATTATTTAAAAATCCCAGAGGGAAACTTTAAACAAACGTCATAACCTATATTTTAAGTGGTATGTTTGAGATGCAGCTCTAAATTCAGGAATCAGACCGCCAGTTCTCGAGAAGTTTTATATAAATGAAATACTTTATTAAGTTACAACAGTTTAAACACGTGTACATGACTACAAATGACTACTATCATAACTTTTAACAAATTCCCAGACTAATTTCCATTAGGGCAACAGCAATCCATAGATTTTTAACCAGACACCAGGCAAAGCATTTTCACCTTACAAATTCAAAATGAGGTTCCTTTCACTTTGGTTCCTGTGGAGACAGTTGTAGGCTTACAGCTGCTTTGATCTCACATTGCCTCTGCCCTGCACACATGAAACTGCTATCGGTTATATCCAGCGCATCTCATTGAATGTAAATTCTCATTGTATCACTGGCCTCTTTGAACTCCACCTCTTCTAACAATAAAACCCCTTTCACAGTACCAATTTTATTAGTAATATAAACATATTGCTTGGTCTCTGCTAGCTGGGTGCCAGATTTCATCCCACTTCTTGAATGCTCTATTCAAAAAAATGCAAATGCACTCTACCTCTCTTACATCTCAAAACTATTACACATCAAAGCACCCAGACTAGCTGGCTTTAATCCAATTAAGACACACCCACAGATTAAGACAAGGGATAAAGGACTAGAGGGCTACAGGGGTTAGAAGAAATATTTAGGTGGGTAGAAGCTCACATGAAGTATAAGCACTGGCATGGATCATTTGAGTCAGCTAGACCTATTTCTGTGCTGTAGATTTTATGCAAGCCCACGTCTTTAAAAACTGCTACTGGAGCTTTACATTGCTGTTCATTCCTTATGTTTTTGATCTTTTTTAGGTTCTGCAGCATCTTCTAGACCATTCCCCAGGTTGGTGACATTATGTGGACTATTTATGTCAAACTACTGCTATATTTGCCTTTAATTTCTTATTTAAGATTGTCTCCCTTTGAAAAGCAATTCTCATGTTTCTAAAACAAAAATAAAAATAAAAACGCCTGGAAAAACTCAGCAGGTCTGGCAGCATCTGCGGAGAGGAACACAGTTAACGTTTCGAGTCCGTATGACTCTTCAACAGAACTAAGTAAAAATAGAAGAGAGGTGAAAAATAAGCTGGTTTAAGGCGGGGGGTGGGTGGGGGCTGGGTAGGTGGAGATAGCCAAAAGATGTCATAGACAAAATGACAAAGAGGTGTTGAGGATGATGATATTATCTAAGGAATGTGCTCATGTTTCTACATTGCATGGATGCTTAGCTCTTTACAGTTCACAGAATCACAGAGTGCAGAAGAGGCCCTTCGGCCCATCGAGCCTGCACCGACACATGAGAAACACCTGACCTACATACCTAATCCCATTTACCAGCACTTGGCCCGTAGCCTTGAATGTTATGATGTGCCAAGTGTTCATCCAGGTACTTTTTAAAGGATGTGAGTCAACCCGCCTCCACCATCCTCCCAGGCAGTACATTCCAGACCGTCACCACCCTCTGGATAAAAAAGTTTTTCCTCACATCCCTGTTAATGGTAGTATGAGAGATGACCTACCTTTCACATATAAAAGATGAATAAAACTCAAAAGTGTTGCCAGCTGCAGCATAGTGCAGTGCAACTAAATGCAAAGTTTTTCTGATATTGGTGATAGTCCACAGTGGTTTTGAGGCCAGTATGAAGAGCATTTCAATATGACATTTCTTACAAAGGAGCAATACTGGTGACATGGTGTAGGGGATGGTGGAAGAGAACCTGAACAAGAAAGGGAAAATCTCATTTTTGAAAAATTAAATCTGCATGGTTACCACAGTAAATGTACAGCTACAAATGTTGGAGCCTGTTGACTCACACTTTTGCATGAATATAGCTAATCTATTGTCAAGGCATTTTTTAGTGTACTCTAAAGGGGTGTTTTATGTTTATTTATTGAATTCCTATCAATTACATCCAATAAGTTCTTGGCACACTAAATTATATTTTCTGATTACTCTTACAAAGCACTGTTGACATATAGTAAGGTGGGTCACTTGTTTCATATGTGAAACTGTATCTTTGTATCTGAAATGATTTTGCTCAGCCTGGGAGGTGGTGGTATAGTGGAAATGTCAGCAATCTGGTAATCCAGTGGCCCAGGTTAATGTTCTGGGGATACAGGTCCAATTCTCACCATGGCAGCTGGTAGAATTTAAATTCACTTAATTGATGAATCTGGAATTAAAAGTTAACCCCAGTAACGGCGAGCATGAAAGTATCATCGATTGTTGTAAAAACCTTGGTTCACAAATGCCCTTTCTGGGTGGAAATCTGTTGTTACCATCTGATCTGGCCTACATGTGACTCCAGACTTACAGAAGTGTGGTTGACTCTCAAATCCTTCTAAAATGGCCTAGCAAGTTACACAGTTATGCCAAATGCTACAAAGTCAAAAGAAATGAAACTGGACAGACCACCCAGCATCGTCTCTCAAAGTCCTCCTTACCAACATCTGGGGGTTTGTACCAAAATTGGAAGAGTTTTCTGACAGACAATTTAAGCAACAACCTGACATAATCGTACTTACTGAATCAGAACTCAGAGACAATGGCTGAGATTTTCAGGCCCTGCCCACTGCCAGGATCATCAGGTCCCGCCAAACGTTTTGGCTAGCCTGCCGCATCTCCACTGCAGATCCTGCCATGACGGGGCTGGAAAATCCCAGCCAATGACCCAGAGAGCACCATCACCATCACTGGGTATGTCCTGTCCCACGACAGGGCAGAACCACCGGAGGTAGCAGCACAATGGGATACTGTCTGGAGGGGGTTGCCTTGGGATTCCTCAATGTTAACTCCAGACGCCATGAAGTCCCATGGCATCAGATCATACATGGGCAAGGAAACCTCCTGTTGCTTACCACTTCCCCCTCAGCTGATAAAACAGCACTCCTCCATACTGAACATAAATTGGAAGAAGCACTGAGCGTGGCAGGGGTACAGAATGTATACTGGGTAGGGGACTTCAATGTTTATCACCAAGAGCATTAAAACTCTACTGAATGAGTCCTAAAGGACATAGCTGCTAGATATGGGTCTGAGGGAAAAACCTACTTGACCTCATCCTTACCACCCTGCCTGCCACATATGCTTCTGTTCATGACAGTATTAGTAGGAGTGACCACTGCATAGCCCTTGTGGAGACAAAGTCCCATCTTCACATTGAGGCTACCCGCCATCATGTTATGTGGCACTATTGACATACTAAACGGGATAGTATTAGAACAGATCTAGCAAATTAAAACTGGGCATCCATGAGGCACTGTGGGTCATCAGTAGCAGCAGAATTGTATTCAACTTCAATCTGTAACCTTGAAGCCTGGCATATCCCCCACTCTATCATTACCACCAAGCCAGGGGGATCACAAGAACCGTTGCTCAATGAAGAGTGTAGGAGGGCATGCCAGAAGCAGCATCAGGAATATCTAAAAATGAGGTATCAACCTGGTGAAGCTACAACACAGGACTACTTGCGTGCCTGACAGCGGAAGCAGCTTGCTAAGAAATCCCGCAACCAACAGATCGGATCTGAGCTCTGCAATACTGCCACATCCAGTCATGAATGGTGGTGGAGAATTAAACAACTAACTGGAGGAGGAGTCTCCACAAGTACCCCCATCCCCAATGATGGAGGAGTACAAAGGCTGAAGCATTTATAAACATCTTCAGCCAGAAGTGTGAGTGGATCATGGCCTCCTCCTGAGGTCCCCAGCATCACAGATGCCAGTCTTCAGCCAATTCGATTCACTCCCCATAATATCAGGAAATGGTTGAAGGCACTGGATATTGCAATGGCCATAGGCCTTGACAACATGCCGGCAATGGTACTGAAGACTTGTGTCCTAGAAATTGCCACACCCCTAGCCTGTACAGCAACAAGACTGGCATATACTCAACAAAGTGGAAAATTGCTTTAGTTTGTCCTGTCCATAAAATCAGGACAAATTAATCCTCCCCCAACAATTCCCACCCCATCAGTCTACACTGGATCATTAGCAAAGTGATGGAAAGGTTGTTGACAGTGTTATCAGGTGGCACTCACTCAGCTATAACTTGCTCACTGATGCTCAGTTTGTGTTTTGCCAAGATCACTCAGCCCCTGACCTCATTACAGCCTTGGTTCCAACACGGACAAAAGAGCTGAGCTTCAGAAGTGAGATGAGAGTGACTGCTCTTGACATCAAGGCAACATTTGACCGAGTGTGGCACCACGGAGCTCTAGCAAAACTGGAGTCAATGGGAATCAGTGGGAAAACTCTCTGCTATACCTGGTACAAAGGAAGATAGTTGGGGTTGTTGGAAGCCAATCATCTCAGGTCCAGGACACCACTGCAGAAGTTCCTCAGGGTAGTTCCTCGGCCCAACCATCTTCTGCTGCTACATCAATGACCTTCCTTCCATCGTAAGGTCAGAAGTGGGGATGGTTGCACAATGTTTAGCACCATTTGTGATTCTTCAGATACTGAAGCAATCTGTCCCTGCAAGCAGCAAGACCTAGATCAAACAATTCAGGCTTGGGCTGATAAGTGGCAAGTAACATTCACACTGCACTGGGTGCCAGGCAATGGCCATCTCCAACAAGAGAGAATCTAACCATTTCCCCTTGACAATCAATGGCATTAGCATTGGAGGTCACCATTGACCAGAAACTGAACTGGACCAGCCATATAAACACTGTGGCTACAAGAGCAGGTCAGCGGCTGGGAATTCTGCAGCGAGTAACTCACCTCCTGACTCCCCAAGGCCCTGTCCACCATCTACAAGCACTAGTCAGGAGTGTGATGGAATGTTCCCCACTTGCCTGGAAGAGTGCAATTTCAACAACACTCACGGAGCTCAACACCATTCAGGACAAAATAACCTGCTCAATTGGCACCCCATCCACCATCTTAAACATTTACTCCCTCCATCACTGACGCACAATGACAACAGTGTGTACCATCTACAAGATGCACTGCAGCAACTCACCAAGGCTCCTTCAACAGCCCCTTTCAAACCTGCAACCTCTACCATCTAGAAGGACAAGGGCAGCAGATGCATGGGAACACCACCACCTGGAAGTTCCCCTCCAAGCCATTCACCATCCTGACTTGGAACTTACCACCATTCCTTCACTGTCACTGGATCAAAATCCTGGAACTCCCTCCCTAACAGCACTGTGGGTGTACCTGCAACACACAAACTGCAGCTATTCAAAAAGACAGCTCACCACCACCTTATCAAGGGCAATTTGGGATGGGCAATAAATGCTGGCCTGGCCAGTGAAGTCCACAGCCTGTGAAAGAACAAGGAAAAAAATTGTTGCAGGCAGCAAGTGTACAACTTGTGAATCATTTCTATCAAAAATGGTACGTGAGAAGAGATAGAATGTCTCCCCTCTCTGTCCACCTCTCCGTTAACTGCAACAGCTGTTTTTACAAGAGTTTGCTTAGCAATTCAGTGAGCGTTTAATTATTTAAGTGCAGTGACTGTAAAAGATACACACAGGCTTTCGTGTAAGTTTTGAAAGAAAAGAAAATAGTATTTATTGTACTTAGTAACCAATATGAAAAATAATAAAAACACTCCAACTTTCACACAAACGCACACAAACACACACACACACACCACACACACACACCCCACACACACACACACAAACACACACACCACACAGCCCACACACACCACACACACACCAAACACATACCCCCCCACACACACACACCACACACACATACACACACATACCACACACACACACCCCACACACACCACACACATACACACACACACAGCATACACACAGTAGGTTACAACGAGGGAGGGTAGATAAATGGTTTAAGAATCCTAAAAGAGAGTCAATCATAGATTGATGACTTGGAAGGTTTCAGGCTAGATTTGGTGAGCTTTCCAGATTCTATGCCAAGAGAATTTTAAATGTTGACAGACAATTTTTGTCTTTTCTTCTGGAGTCAGCAGCTGCTTAGTTTATGTTAAAGATGCTGCCCGTGGTATTTGACTGGTCAGAGTATAGGCAGGGCACACTTGTAGAACAGCTGGAGAAAGAGAGAGAGAGTGTGAGAAGGGGACCACGAGTCTTCTCCTTGTTACGTACGCATGGGAGAGAATTTTCTCCCTGTCAGGTGGGATGAGCGGGAATGGGCGCGGTTGGGCCGATTAAGGCCTGCCCAGCGTGATGTGCACCAGGAAGCACTGAGCGCTCCCTGTGCAGGCAGTAGAAGGAGGCTGAGCTGGGGCTTGCGCTCATTCCAACATGCACGCAAAAGAGCGCAGAAATCTCCCTGAGGCACAGAACTGCCTCAGGGAGTTGATTTCATAATGAAAGATTTAAATTAAAAAAAAGTTCAAGACATGTCCCTCGTGTGACAGTGTCCCATGGATGAGGTTTCATGATAAATACGAAGGTCACCTGAGCTCTTCGTCTGCTCACCAACCTTAAGGTTGGGCAGGCAGCTCCGTTAATTCTTTTAATTTCTTTTTAAATGGCCTTACTATGCCTTTGACAGTTCAGCAGGCGCGCAGCCAACTCCAGTGCGCGCCCACTGAACTGAAGATCAGAATGACACACTGTGACATCAGGACGCATGCCCGATGTCACCACGTGTCATTTTATGCGTCGGCGAGCTGGACCTGCTCCCACACGCCAACCAGAAGATTCAGGCCACGGTCTTTTTGCGCACTGATTCCAGAAATCAGTATCTCTTTACACAAAGGGCATGCCTGCTGTTACATGACCTTCCTTCACAAACTAGTTACTCAGCATGGTCATATCAAATTCACATTGGGTCCATTGTTTAAAATAGTTAAATTAAGGCGTTTGGTGAGCAGGGGTCCAATTTCCAGAGTGTTTGAGTTTAACATCCTCATCCACCTGAATAATTAGATTATTATTAAGCCCTTGAGTGGTCCAGAAAATGGCTGTTCACACTCCCTTAAGCTTATTGTCCTGGGTGGGCTATCCCCCAGGCAGCACGACTCTGTTCTGATAGCTTTGTAAATTGTTAGGTATAGTTATGGAAATGTCCATTTTGAGACATGCTGTTGAGGTCACTTTGAGTTCTTTTAAAACTTATTCTGTGGTTTCAGCCCACTCAATAAATAGTCATTTTTTGATATAAAACAGGGTTTTATAACATCTCCCTGTCTCCCTAACCTAATCTGGCTTCTCTAAGACCCTTGGGAAACTACCACCTTAGCTCCCAGCAGGAGCAGGAGCAGGCTAAACCCATCCACAGGTAAACTAGGCACAATCCTGATGGTAACCAGTCCTGAAAGGTTGCATTCCAGGAGCATTCGATATAAAGGTACGGGCATATATCTCCCTGCAATACTTCTCACTAAACCTTTGCATTCAGTACGTTCTCAGGTGGGAAGGTCTTGCCTTTTCCCAACAGGAAGGATTGTGTGGCTCCTGCATCCCTAAGTAGGACTATGGAATTACTTGCCTCATTTGAGGGATATGGGGCTACTCCCCCTTTAAACACAAAATCTTGATAACTTTAAGGAATTCTGTTAAATTCTGCTGCACTCACAGTGGTACGTTTAAAGGGATTAATTTCCATGTTTGGAGCCATAGTCTTGTCTGCTGTGCTTTCTGTCAGGGTCACTTTGCTTGCACTGGCCTGATGTACTTTGACAAAACCTTCTGTTTTTCCTTTCAATTTCCAGCAGTTATTACAATGAAAACACACAAACTTTTGGGCATCAAACCTGTTCTTGACCCTTTTCTTTTTAGCCAGAGTAGGGTCCCCTGTGTTTATTTTCCCACCTGCAGCTGCTTATTCACCTATCAATCTCCCACTTTCTATCCTTCTTGGATTTTTTGAGGTGATTAGGGAAGGATTTTTCTTGGGACAAGGCTTTGTGGATAAGGTCATAATAATCAGTCATAATTGCTGCTTGTCTGGCTTTGGAGAGCTTATGCCTTTCAATATGGGTCTATATGGAAAGGGGGAGTGAGTTTGTGAATTCCTTGAGGAGAACCACATTTCTGGGACTTTCCTGTGTGGGCTCTATCTTGGGTACCTTTACCCAAAAAGCAAGTCAGCTAACCTTTTTGAATTCAATGAAAGCTTGTTTGGAATCTTTGCCAGTATGCCTCCGATGCCAGCTCATATGCACTCAGGTTGGCATTTTAGTCATCTCACAGTTTGCTGAAGCCTTGTTGGACAATAGGGAATAAGCTTCATTTGCTTTTCTCGTTAATCAGCTTTGCAGGAGAAGGATCCAAGCCCCCACTGGCCACTTCAACCTCATTGCAAGCTTTTCAAATGACACAAAGAACGCTTCAACACCCTTCTCATTTAGATAGAAGCAAAATACAGCAGATGCTGAAAATCTGAAACAAAAACAGAACATTCTTGAAAAACTCAGCAGGCCTAGCAGCACTTGTGGTGAGAGATACAGAGTTAATATTTTGAGTCCAGATAACCCTTCTTCGGAGCTGAAGAGAAGTGGAAATATGATTAAATTTATACTGTTTAAGTTGGGGGCGGTGGTGAAACTGGATAGAAGGCCAGCGATAGGTGAAGACGAAGGAGAGATTGACAAAGATGTCATAAACTAAAAGACAAAGGGAGTGTTATTGGTGGTGGAAAAGGCTATAAAAGGTGCTGATAGTGGCGTAAAGGTAAAAAAGAAGAATGTGATAATAGCAGGATAAGGGTAGCATTGTATGAAAGAACAACATGGAACAAGCAACAGATGGCCCTTTTGGGGATGGGGTGGGGGGAAGGGGCAGTGGTGTGGATAAAAAGGATAGAACATGGGATAGAAGGGGAATGTGAAAGGGGATAAAGCCATGAATAAAAATGAAAATAAGTGGATAAAAAACAATGAATGTAGAAAAAAGGGGATTAAAAAAAGAGTGAAGAAAGCAGATGGCCTTTTTGGGGTGGGGGAGGGGCAGTGGTTGAGGAATAAAGGATAGAAAAATGGATAAAACAGTAAATGAATAAATAAAAATGAAAATAAAAATAAGTAGAAAAAAAATAAATTTTGAGAAAGGGGTGAAGACAAAGGAAAGAGTTCATGGTCTGAAGTTGTTGAACTCAATGTTAAGTCCAGAAAGCTGTAAAGTGCCCAATTGGAAGATGAGCTGTTCCTCCTCCAGTTTGCATTGGGCTTCGCTGGAATATTGCAGCAGGCCAAGGACGGACATGTGAGCATGAGAGCAGGATGGTGTGTTGAAATGGCAAGCGACAGGAAGGTGTGGGTCATGCAAGGGCACCCAATCTGTGTTTGGTCTCCCCAATGTAGAGGAGACTGCATTGGAAGCAGCGAATGCAGTAGACCAAGTTGAAGTAGGTGCAGGTGCACCTCCTCATTAAATGTTGGTACCAATTGTCAGTACTTTAAGAGCTAAAAGCTCTGTCCTAAACTTGGATCATTGGGTATGCTGACCTTTCCCTACTCAGTTCAAGCTCCCTTCTTTCCTGGTCTGCTTGTGCTTGTAGCTTCTTCTGTTGTTTCCATCACAAAGGCCTCTTTCAGTTTTTCTTTCTTGAAACTCTAGCTCTAATCTCTGCTGTTCAAACTGTATACTTTCTAATGCTAACCTGTCTGTTTCAGATTCCAAGACTGCCTCCTGTTCTTAAGGTTCAATTGAGAAATGGCCAGTCAATAATTTGAGGATTTTGGGTTTCCTAGCTTTTGGGCAGACACTGAAGTCCATGTGTTTAGCTACACTGTATAACTCTTCAATGGATAAGGCTTTTAAGGCATCCCAAATTATTACACTAAGATAAAAGCAAAATACTGCGGATGCTGGAAATCTGAAATAAAAACAAGGTGCTAGAAAAATTCAGCAGGTCTGGCAGCATCTGTGGAGAGATAAACAGAGTTAATGTTTCAAGAAGAAGAGTCATACAGACTCGAAACATTAACTCTGTTTCTCTCTGCACAGATGCTGCCAGACCTGCTGAGTTTTTCCAGCACTTTCTGTTTTTATTCCAAGCAATTTCACTCTGATCTATGAAGGTACTAGCCCTGAATGTGGACATTCAATTCAATTCAAATCCTGTTGCTGTCCATATAGAAACTCATTTTGCCGTCCTTGGCTCCACTATCTCTGCAGCCACCTTTTTTTAAGGCCCTAGGATGCAGGCCATCTGGTCTTGGGGATCTTTTATGTGGCACTTCATCAAATACCTTTTGGAAATCCAAATGCACTATATCTACTGGTCCCCTTTATCCACCTTAATTGTTACATCCTCAAAGAGCTCTAATAAATTTGTCAAATACGATTCCCTTGTTGACTCTGCTAGATTGTATTATGATTTTCTAAATGTCCTGCTACTATCTCTTTAATAATGTATTCAAGCATTTTCCCAATGACAGATGTTAGGCTAACTGACCTATAGTTTTCTGCTTTTTATCTTCTTTCTTTCTTGAACAGAGGTGTTACATGTGCGGTTTCCCAATCCACTGAGATTTTTCCAGAACCCTAAGGAAGTTTGAAAGATTACAATCTAGTGATGGGAATGAACCAGAGCAGATAAGAAAAGTCAAATTAGGGGAACATCTAGGCAATAGTGACCAAAATATAATACACTTTAAGATGATAACAGAGAAAGACATAATTATGATGAAAATCAGGTTATATTGGAGAAAAGCTGATTTTTAGGGGCTGAGACTAGAACTTGGGAAAATAAAGGGGCAACAATATTGGCAACCAATGATGTTGAACAACAATGGGAAATATTTAAACTAGTGTTCAACAGAGTGCATAAGATATATCCTGCTAAAAGGAAAGAGCAAAATAAACACTGGTGGGACTCCATGGATGGAAAAAAAACATAAAGGAACAGTTGAGGACTAGGAGCGAGACGTACATAAAGTGGATAGATAGCAGAGGAGTGCATGGCAAGATAGAATATGAAGGCCTTCAATAAGATGCTGCACAATAGACTAATAAATAAGGTTAGAGAATATGGAGTTGGGGGACAAGTGGCAGAATCAATTGCAAGTTGGCTTGAAGCAGAAGAAAGCAGAGACTGGGAATAAAGGGTAGTTATTTAGAATGTCAAGAGATGGAAAGTGGTGTTCCACAAGTATTAGTCCTGGGACCACTGCTATTCACAATTTACTTTTACAATTTGCACTTTGGAATCAAAAGCACAATTTCTAAATTTGCAAATGGGAGGCGGGGTAGGGGGGCTGGTGGTGAATAGTCAATACTGAGGAGGACAGCAACAAATTGCAAAAGGACATGAAATAAACTAGCAGAATAGGAAAAATTCAACAATAGAAGATAAAAGTGAGATAGTATGTTTTGGTAGGAAGAATAAGGAATCCACGTATTACTTCGAAGGTGTAAGTCTAAGACTAGGAACAAAGAGAACTCAGTGTATAAATACATCAATCACTAATAGTTGTGTCACATGTTAGCAAGGCCATAAAAGAAAGAAAACCAAGCACTAGTCTTTATTTCTAGAGAGAGAGAATTGGAAAGTAGGCGAGTTATGCTAAACTGTATCAGACCTTGGCTAGACCACACTAAAAAGTATTGCTTGCTGTTCTGATTGCTGTAATATAATGAGGATATAGAGGCACTAGAAAGAGTGCAGAGAAGATTTACAAGGATGATACCAGAAATGTGTGGGGATGCATATCAGGAAAGGATAAACAGACTAGGCCTCTTGTTTCCTGCTGCAATGGCAAAAATTCAGCCCAGCGTTAGCATTTCAGGTCTCACTGAGGGCAATGTAATGAAAAGGGAAAATTGCCAACTCTTCTCAATATGTTGGACAGGGGTTTCTAGACCAAAAATTAGAAACTTTAGTTTAACTACTTATTCCGATAATTTCACGCTTTTCAAATGAGTAGACGGCTGTGAATGAGAGGATCCGTACCAACATGACTACAGGCATTCAGTTAAATTTATATCACAAAGTTCTTTGCATGTTTCAGTAAAAAAAATCTTAAAGTAGGTTAAAAATTAATCAGCTTCTGCTTTCTTTTAGTTGTGTAGAGTCATTAAAAGCTGTTATGGGAGGAGGATAGTTTTTAAGACACTGCATCTGAAATGTTGGATGCAAAGCTATTAGGTGTGGGTGTGATATGTGACCCTGCCCCTTAATCACAAAGCTTGTTGAAACTCATTAATTAAACTCATAGGCTAATAGTGGATGATTGTTCTCATCCATATATTCCAGCATGATTCACACCTTTGGGAGAAAAGTTAAATGCATATGACTTATTATGAGCTATAAGTAAAGCATGTGGGTGGATCTAAGACCATAGACCATCATTTTGGAACAAGCCCTTTTGTTGAAAAACTTAGGTGAAAGACCGAGGCCCACAGTTCAGAACACTATGAAAGAGGTAGGAGAAAAGAATAGATTTAAAATAAACCCTATGCCCATCATATGATCCACCGGCCCTGTTCAGGCTAGCTGTGGACAAATAAACACTACTTTTTAAACCTATATTAGTACCCAACATGTTTTAAGCTAGGTGTCATTCTTGTGCCCCTCCTCAAAGTCTCTATATCACCTACCATGTGAGGGGGTGCCTAATCACAGTCTTATACAAGAATAAAATGTGTTATATTGAGTCATCCTGGCAATGCAACCTAATGCCCTAATTGCTTTGTCTATCACTTCACAGCATTGGTTGCGAACATTAAGAGAATTATTTGCTATAACACAGATCTTTCACCTTGTCTGTAGACTTCAGTTCTATTCCTGATAGGATGCAAGTTTACTTGTTGTTGCTCCACGTATATAACCTTACATTTATCTAGGGTAAGTACCATTTTGTAGATGGTGCGGGGTGGGGGTCGGGGGGAGTGGAGTGGTGTGCCTGTAGCCCATCTCATCAAGATTTGCATGCAAATCTATTCTTCTTCACATTCCTAATGCTTGCACAAATCAGCATATTATCCTCAATCTTTACAGATCATTCCCCCAAATTCACAGTCATGAATGGAGAAAGTAAATGGTACTCACCCTAATACCGATCCCTGTGGGACACTACTACTAGGCAGTTCCATAACTGTTAATAACCATTTTCTGCATACGTGAATGCAGTCAGTTCTTAATCCATTGAAGCAATTTCCCACTGATCCCAAATGATTCTAGCTTGTGGAGTAGGCTTTAGTGAGGTACCTTATCAAAGGCTTTCTGAAAATCTAGGTAGATAATGTCTATCAATTCATCCAACATTGTAACTTCTTAAGAAGAAAATTCACTCGAATTAGTAAGCCAAAACCTTCTCCAGAAGCCATGTTGAGTATCTGATAACTGCTTGTTTGCTATAGTGATATCACAGTGTAAGCTATGATTAGCAACCCTCGAACAAGGAGGATGCTACATGAAGAGAGAGGGGTATAACATGATCGGGTATAAGATGGTTGAGTGTAAAATGGATGGACATAAATTGACTGCTATGAAATGGCTGGACCAGGTTGAAAGCTTGATTGCCATCAGAAAAATCTCCTGCCATTAATTTTGACTGGTTTCTGTAATCATGGAACTTGAACAGAGCACTGTATATATAGCATAGCACAGGCTCAGATCTTGACGAAACAATTTGTGTTTAATATTTTTTCAAACTTCCAATAATTTGTTGCAGATGGATTTAATTGCTCCTATGTTTCTCTGATGTGGCCATTTAAGAATAAGAACAACCAGTTAAGTTATCCTAAATAGCAGTGTATTGAGCATTTTTCTACGTTTTATAAATGATAATTTGTAATAAATGTCTTTTAAAAATCAACTTAAAATTATAATGGAAAGGATTTCTGTAAGTTCAAAAGGGTCTGCAGCAGATTATTAACAAAAAGCTCCTTTAACTCAATCTTGTCACATGCTGGACACATGTTTTTCCTCACTGTGCTGAAGCTGATCAGTAAATAATAATACTTGCTATTGTATCATGCCTTCCATATCAAAAGGCATAAAAATACTTTACAAAATGGATTAAAGTGTGGCAAAACTACAAACCATCAATATAAGGTAGTCAAGGGCAATTAGGGATGGGCAATAAATGATGGTCTAGCCAGTAATGCCCGCACCCCATGAATGAATAAATTTTAAAAGTCACCAAAAAATCAAATAGGGAATTTGGAAGAAACTTCTTTCAGCAGTAGAGAGTAGTGAGAATGTGGATCTTTCCACCACAGGAAATAGTTGAGGCAAATAGTACAGATGCATTTAAGGGAAGCTAGATAGCATATGAGGGAGAAAGAAATAGAGGGTTATACTGATAGATTTAGATGAGTAAAGATGGAGGAGGCTCGAGTGGAGCATAGATTGATTGGGCCAAATGTCCTGTGTCTGTAATATATGCTCTATGTAATTCTCTGACAGTTATTTTAAGACTTGCCATACTTTCTCTTACTGAAATTGATCCACTTGCACGGTCTTAAAATTGTGGAATTGATTAAATCTCTCAATCTTTACTTTCCCTGAAAAGTGACATGGGCTGAAGTCACCTAAATAGTACTTTTGATTTCTCTTGAGTTTGCTCCTGTTCTTTTTAATTTTGATGGTGTTTCACAATATGGGCCTTAATTCTCAATTTTTTAAAAACCTCAAGAAAGAAGTAAAATGAAAGGGAGGTAAAATACACCTTTAACATCAGATTAGCTTTATTGTATTAATTGTCTGTATGGTAATATAAAATGCCCTTAAAAACCTAAAGCACAGCTAGAAGCTTGTACATGGGCCCCCATTTTTGAGATGGGGTGAGATATAAAAGAAATCAATGATTTTTAAAAAAACTGTAAATATATATGAATTGAAGAAGCATGTACATAATTTGTAATGTAGGACATTATGGAAATATAGCAAGTATTATGAAAGATGTGGAATTGTGATATAGTAGCCATCAGTGAAACGTGGTTAAAGGAGGGGCAGGATTGGCAACTCAACATTCCGGGATATAGAATCTTCAGGCGAGACAGAGGAAGGGGTAAAAGAGGAGGAGGCGTTGCATTATTTGTTAAGGAGTCAGTTACTGCAGTAAGGAGAGATGATATCTTGGAGGGGGCATCAAATGAAGCTTTGTAGGTAGAGTGTAGGAATAAAAAAGGGGCAGCCACATTGTTAGGTGTTTATTGTAGACGCCCAGGGAGTCAACGGGAAATTGAGGAGCAAATATGTGCACAATTAGCGGAGGTGTGTAAAAACAATAACAAAAGGGTAATTATATTAGGTGATGTCACCTTTCCCAACATAGACATAGTGTTAAGGGCTTAGATGGAGTGGATTTCTTGAAATGTGTACAGGAGAACTTTTTAGGTCAATATGTAGAGGGTCCAACAAGGGACCCTCAGTGCAGTGCTAGACCTAATTCTGGGGAATGAAGCCGGACAGGTGGCTGAGGTGGTGGTGAGGGAGCATTTTAATGATAGCAACCACAACATGGTATAATTTAAGCTTGTTATGGACAAAGAAATAGACAAGTTGCAAAAAAATGTTTTGGATTGGCGGAGAGCGGATTTTAGTAAAATAAGACAGGATCTGGCCAAGGTAGACTGGGAACAGCTACTTGTGGGGAAATCTACAGAAGAGCAGTGGGGGGTCATTCAAAAAGGAAACGGGGAGGGCACAGGCTCAACATATTCCCGTTAGGGTGATAGGAAGAAGTAACAAGCCCAGAGAACCATGGATGACCAGAGATATTCAGGATACGATGAGAAGGAAAAGAGAGGCTTTTAGCAGATACAAGGGAAGCAAATCAGGGGAGGCATTAGTGGAGCACAGAGAGTGCAGGGCGGAGCTTAAGAAAGCAATTAGGAGAGCACAGAGGGGATATGAGAAAGCTCTGGCTGGTAAAAGTAGGGAAAATCCCAAGATATTCTATAAGTTTATCAATGGGAAGAGTAGGACCCAATAGGGACCAAGGGGACAATCTATGGGTGGAGCCAGAGGACATTGCTAGAGTGTTGAACGAATACTTCACATCCGTCTTCACCCAAGAGAATAAGGATGAAAGTATCGAACTCGGGGAGAGAAACTGCAAGGTACTTGAGCAAATTGATACAGGGAATGACAAGGTATTGGAGGTGTTGGCAGGCTTAAAAGTGGAAAATCACCAGATCTGGATGATTTGTGTCCCAGACTGCTGAGGGAGGCAAGGGAGGAGGTCGCAGGGGCTCTGACCCAAATTTTTAATTCCTCTCTGGCCACGGGGGAGGTGCCAGAGGTCTAGAGTACAGCTAATGTGGTTCCACTATTTAAGAAGGGTTGTAGAGATTAGCCAGGGAACTACAGGCCAGTGAGTCTCACATCAGTGGTAGGGAAACTATTGGAGAAAATTCTGAAGGAGAGAATCTATCTCCACTGGGAGAGGCAAGGTTTGATCAGGGATAGTCAGCATGGCTTTGTCAGAGGGAGGTCATACCTAACAAATTTGATTGAATTTTTTGAGGAGGTGACCAGGTATGTAGATAATGGTTGTGCAGTTGAAGTAGTTTATATGGATTTCAGCAAAGCCTTTGACCGGTCCCACATGGGAGACTTATAAAGAAGGCAAATGCACATGGGATACAGGCTAATTTGATAAGGTGGATTCAAAATTGGCTTAGTTGTAGGAGACAGAGGGTGATGACTAGAGGATGCTTTAGTGACTGGAAGCCTGTATCCAGCGGCGTACCACAGGGAACTGTGCTGGGTCCCTTATTATTCGTCACTTATATAAACGATTTAGATGACTATGTGGGGTGTAGGATTACTAAGTTTGCGGATGACACAAAGATTGGCCGGGTGGTAAACAGTGAGGTTGAATGTCTTGGGCTACAGGAAGATATAGATGGGATGGTCAAATGGGCAGATAGGTGGCAGGTGGAATTTAACCCTGAAAAGTGTGAGGTGATACACTTTGGAAGGAGTAATTTGACAAGGAAGTACTCAATGAACAGCATGACACTACGAAGTTCTGAGGAACAAAGGGGCCTTCGTGTGTGTGTCCATAGATCTCTGAAGGCAGAAGGGCATGTTAGTGGGGTCGTGAAAAAAGCATATGGGACACTTGCCTTTATCAATCAAGGCATAGATTACAAAAGTAGGGAGGTCATGTTGGAGTTGTATAGAACCTTGGTGAGGCTACAGCTGGAGTATTGTGTGCAGTTCTGGTTGCCACATTATAGAAAGGATGTGATTGCACTGGAGGGGTTGCAGAGGAGATTCACCAGGATGTTGCTAGAAATGAAACATTTAAGTTATGAAGTTATAGATAGACTTGAGTTGTTTTCGTTAAAGCAGAGAAGACTGAGGGGCGACCTGATCGAGGTGTACAAGATTATGAGGGGCATGGACAGGGTGGATAGGGAGCAGCTGTTCCCCTTAGTTGAAGGGTCAGTCAGGAGGGAACACAAGTTCAAAGTGAGGAGCAGGAGGTTTAGGGGTGATGTGAGGAAAAACTTTTTACCCAGAGGTGGTGACGGTCTGGAATGCACTGCCTGGGAGGGTGGTGGAGGCGGGTTGCCTCACATCCTTTAAAAAGTACCTGGATGAGCACTTGGCACACCATAACATTCAAGGCTAAGGGCCAAGTGCTGGTAAATGGGATTAGGTAGGTAGGTAGGTCAGGTGTTTCTCACGTGTCGGTGCAGACTCGATGGGCTGAAGGGCCTCTTCTGCACTGTGTGATTCTGTGATTATAAAACAGTCTTCATTGTTTGAATTTAATATACTCAAAAGCAATGTGTTTGTTAGTATTGCTGTCATTTACTAAATGGTGTTGAGATGAGCATTACATGAGTTGCTCCAGTTCTGCCACAAGTTCATCCACTGGCACATTCCTGCCATTATATTCCGCACTGTGCATCATTCTCCTTTCCTCTTCCTTGGGGTACAGTAGCTGAATAGTTCACGCAACTTAGATCCCATCATGGAAAGTTGTGGTATTGGATTGAATAAATCTGGTTTTGTAGGGGCGATACCATAAAAAATGACCATGGAATCTTCTAGGCTGAAGTAAAACCCAACTGATCCATTAATATCCTTCAGGGAAGGGAGCCTGGGGCTTTACTCCTCACAGAATTCTGGAACCAGAGATGCTAACGCCTACACATTGGTGAATTTCCAATGAAGAGGAAGATTTCTTATATTCCAAAGCAAAGCATTTTCAATTGCACTTGTAGCACCAAAATTAAATTATTTGCACCCAAGGACAAATTTACTGATCCAACACACCCAGTGGAGAGCGACACCCTCAAGTGTTGGAGTGTTGGCTGCACAGTGTCATAGCCCTATCTCAATCTCTCTTTGAGGGAAATTCCCCCTCACCTACCCTTGTAGCAACCTGTGGAGTACCAAATCAGTAAATTTGCTTTTACCTTGTAGTTTTGAAGCAATGAAATTGTAAATATTTGATGTGTTACTTGGCATGCGGCAGCCATATTGTGTTGCCACTGATTGGTGAGCAAATTGCATGAGATGACAGCAGACAGGAACTGGCCCAGCATTGAATTTTCAATGAGATCATTCTGAATAATGGTTGTGGTGTCATTCTGTAAACTGTAGTTTCTCAGCAAAAGAAATGTATTAAGCTCTCTAATAATCTACACTTTTTCCCCTCCAAAATGCATGCTTCCTGCAGGGAAATTTGCCTGCCTGAAGTACCAATCAGAAAATTGTGAGACACGCTCCAAAATCCTCCAACTGTTAATTTTAATAGTTTCCTGGTATGTTCTTGCAGCGGTAAGGCTCTCTGCCATACACTATACTGGTAAAATGTGACTTCATGGTATCTGCTCTCCAAATAACACATGTAGCATTATTTTAAAGGACTCCTAAAACATTTTATGCTAACAAAAAATTAATCACAATTACTCTGCCTGCCTCTAGTCAGCTAATAGATAGAAGTACACTATTCTCCTTGGGAAGATCTAGAGACAAGTTACAAAGATGGTTCTGCTAATCAGTAATTTAAAATTTGATAAAACTTTAAAATGTTTTCCTTGTAAAGGAGAAGACTTCATTCAAAATGACCTAATTTCAGGATTATGACGAGAGTTAGGAGCACTGATCCAGAAAAAAGTATTAATTTTGGTGAAGGCCTGAAATATCAAGTGACTAATTTGAAAAGTCGGGATTAGGAAAAGAATGCCAGCTACTTCCACCCAAATGTTAGTCTTGTTTTGGGATAAGCCACCAGGGAGGCATTTGAACCAGAGAGCAGAAATGAATTTCTCTTTGAAGAGACAAAGGTTTGAAAGGAACTGTGAGAAGGTGAACTCGATCAGTGAAAAAAGGGACAGGCCTATTGAGCTGGATAGTCATTTCCTGACTCTAAACTTCTTTATCTGTACTATGATTTAAAACAATGTAACCAGGATATGTCTTGAAATTTATGAAAAGATTTGAAATATGTATTTACACAAATTTCTTCACTTTGTCCACTGGCACACTTTTGACTACTGAAGTTAAGAGAATATGGCAAGGAAGCTGGATCTATCAAAACTGACAGAAGACGAGGCTGAGCATGTCTTGCATGTTGTTCAACGGGATCTGAATCTACGCAAGAAAGAAGAAGAGAGACTTGGGTAAGCACAGCTAAGTAAATTAAAAGAGAGAAACCAAGGTGAAGCACCACAACACGAGACATGACCACAGTTGAGGAGAGCAGGAGAGAAATTGATTGCTTTAGGTGGCAGAAAGCTTGTATTTTTAAATTCTGTAGCTTGTAAGAAGGAGAAACTGAGACAGATAAGGTGTTCCACAGATTTTATGTCTTATGATAACATTGTGGAAGTAAAAAGGTGCAATTTTGTAAGAGGCACTGGGATGGGATAGAGGAACATTTAGAGCAGTGCATTTTGAGTGGAACAAGAGCCAGTTCTAGAATATCAAATTTAACATTTCCCTAGAGATGCTCCAGTCTTATCACAGCATTGTCACAAGTTGGCAGCCACCTATCTGTTCTGCCATACACAGTAGCTATAAAATTCAGGCACTCAGCTGATCCCAGTATGCACTTAGTCCAGTTTAATGTGTATCCTATTTTCAGACTGTGATATTTACGTCACCCAAAACCCAAAGTTTTCTCATTCCTGATTGCTCGCGAGGTTGGGATTGGGCTTGGTTCTCAATCCTTTTCTTGGTCCGGAACATCTCATACCTTTGTTTAGATTCACGCACAAAAAAAAATGGTTAGTTGAGCGAAGCACTAAAAGTAAACCTTTGGACCCATGTTCACCAGAAGAAGCGAAAAGAGAATTAGGGGAACAAAATAAATTACAGCTGCTGTACTATTACATCTAAAAAGACTATATTTGGAAAGATTGCCTGTAGCTAACAGCTGATTACTGTTATAGTTTTGAAGCAGTATTTCCAGGTCTTTGTTTCTTGAAACTTAAATTGGAGCTTTCCCATGTCTGGTGACACACGAGGCAGGCAAAGCATGTTTACATGGCTAGAATTTCCTGGAACAGGTCGTTAGCCGGAGGCCATAGCTTGAGGGCTGCCACTGTGCATCAGGCATGACTGACCAGGATACTCCTGCTCTTACTGCCTACCAGCCATCAGGCACGTTGAAAGGATTTAAAGTTTAATAATCAATCTATTTGGCCACATTAAGAATGCACCTTCCGTGGCCATCAAGTCCTGGAGTGGGACTTGAACTCGGAGCTTATGGCCCAGAGATAGGGACACTACCTATTGCACCTCAAGGCCTCCTGTTTATTGAAACACTGAGGTACATAAAAGAGGTATAACACTGGTTCTTTCTGTTATACATTGATTTCATTGGGTTTTAAGGCTGAAATCTTAGAAACATTATTTTTAAACATGGACAGGGATCATTTACTCAGCAACAACCTGCCCACTCAGTTTGGGTTCCACCTTGACCATTCAGCTCCAAACCTCATTACAGTCTTGGTTCAAACATGGATAAAAGAGCTGAAACCCAGGGATGAAGGGAGAGTGACTGCTCTTGACATCAAGGCAGCATTTGACCGAGTGTGTCATTTAGGAGCCCTAGCAAGACTGAAGTCAATGTGAATCAGGGGTAAAACTCTCCACTGATTGGAGTCATACCTAGCACAAAGGCAGGTTCTTGGGATTACTGGAGTCCCGCTGCCCTCTGCTCTACCTCAGTCTCCATAATCTTGACAAACAGCAGCTTCCCTTTAAGTCAGGCCTACTCCTGAACTGGTCCTACCTCAGTCCCGTGTCTGCCACTGTACCACTAATTGAGGGGCAAAAGTGACTCTTAGCCAACTAAAACACTTGTGTCCAGAAATTGCATTGGATGCACTTTTTGCTGTTGGAGCAGGGTTGGGACCCAGAATTCTTTGTAACACCTGGGTCCTAAACCAGAATCTGAAATCTCAACCTATGGCTTGGATGTTCATTCTCGAGGCAGGTAGTGGGAGCCAGGAAAATTCCTGGCTTGACCTGCCTGCCCCTGGAGAAAGTGCCTGCCAGGATGGGATTTTCATTGTGGGGGAGGGCGCAAATGTGCGTTCTTCAGTCTGGCCAACTGGGCTGGGAAAAAGTTCAGAGGGAGCCATAGGGACTGCCAGGTGTGGAGGCGGGCTGTTTAAAAGGCCCACCTTCATGCTGTGGGACTTTGTCCCAGTTATAATAAAAATAGAAAGATCCTCCAGACCTCACCTCTCACACCCCCTCAATCCCACACACTCCCCATGCCCCACGCACCCACTATGTCCTCTCTTGCCACTGGGACCCCTCAAACAAGCCCTACAGCCCCCATATCCCAATGCCAAGGTATGCCCCCCCAAATAACCTCTACGGCCTCTGATGCCCCCATTCCAAGATATGATGCCACTCACCCCCTATGGTCCCTCACACCTCCCATGTCAAGGTATGCCCCCTCCAAACAACCCCTATGCCCCCCTTGCCAAGCTACAGCATTTCCATGCCCATTCACCCACTATACATTGTATAGAAGCAATGAATGATATTGTGAAATTGCTAAAAAAAGAGATTTTTTGTTGAAGTTTTTCATTTTGTGTTGTTCACAAGAAAATACTAATGTCAGGGAAACAATATGTTTATACTCTCTGAGAAGAGAGTGCTGATTGGTTGGTAAATGGATACTGATTGGTAGAGGTGTTGCCATGGAGAATGCACCAGTTGACCAGTCAGCACTCTCTTCCCATACTGTATAAATATGTTGTTTCTCTTGACATTGGTATTTTCTTGCGAATTGTCCTGATCAGTGCAAGGTGAAAAGGTTTGACAAAAAAATGGCTCTTTTTTTCAGCAGTACTCAAGTTCTGTACTAACAAACAGCTATAGTGACAGGAGTATGTGTAGAAAAATGGCTTTTAAAAAGTCATTTATTGATAATTTTACACTTTCTTAAAATAACTCCTTTTTATTATAGCCCAATATAAGTGTCAATCATCCAGACCCTTGAAAGTATCAATAGCAGAAACTTCAAGTACTTGAAAGCTCTATCTTGTGTAAATAAGCATTGTGAAATTGACAGTATAGATCATAGCTGACAATCAAGCAATGGTTTTCCTAGGGCTCATGTATTTCAATAGGCTAATGGATTTCTGGGCTGTCAGCCAAGAATACATAATGTAATGATCATTTGAAATTTTCCTTTCTTGCATTTGTCCTGATGAGCGCAAGACGAAAATCTTCAGCAACATGTCTCTCTTTTCAGCAATTTTCGCTTAGATTAGATTAATGTGTAGATTAATTGACATAAAAGCCATATTTTTGCAGGGTGAAAACTTTGAGAGAGGAGTGTTTCTGAAACCACCTAAAGTGGCAAGTGATGCAAAAGAGAAACTGTAAATTAAACAAATGCGTTTATGGCCTGAATGAGGGTGTGGTATTTTTTGGTGAAGTATGTTTTGCTGATAGTAGGCTATGTTCAACTAAAAACATATCCCATAATGTTTTATTGGTATCAACGAGGGTGACTTTCAGGCATCTTCATGGTGCATGTTGATGATTTCTTATGGGCTGGTACTGTGGAATTTGTGAAACATGTTATTAATAAGATTAATTTGGAATTTAAGATTGGAAGTTAGGCTTCAGGGGCTTTTAAATATATTGGTTTAGACATTAAGCAAGATAGGTCGGGATTAACTTTGAATTAGGGAGTGCTACTCCTATTCCAGTTAATCATGCTAGATCATCACAGAAAGACAATGTCAGATCTAAAGAAGAAACAGAGCAGTCGTGAAACTCGATTGGTCAGTTGAATTGGTTAAGCACTCAGACAAGACCAGATGTTAGTGTTGCTGCACTGGAAGTAAGTACTATGCTGAAGCACCTGAAGTTGAGAGTGTTTTAAAGACAAATAAAAGATGAAAAACATTAAAAATGGAGAAACACGCACTTAGGTTTCTATCCTTGAGTGACCAAAAGAACACGAAATTAATTATTTTTAGTGATGCCTCTCATGCCAATCTTCCTGATGGATATTCAAGTGCAGCAGGTTTAATAATATTTTTGATAAATTAAAATAGGAAATATTGCCCTTTAGCCTGCGAAACTAAGAAAATAACAAGTGTTGTTAGAAGTACTTTAGCTGTGGAAGCAATGGATATGGGATTTTATTTGTCAAATATATTAGGAAACATTCTTTACAAGGGGTGCACTGAAAATAGTTTGCCCATTTAATGTTACATAGATAATCATTCCTTGTGGGATAACGTTCACACAAAAAAAGGATGTGAAAAAAGCTAACATGAAACAAATGTTAGGAAAAAAAGGAAATGTCCACGATCAAATGAGTTGATGCAAGTCATCAATTATCAATTATTTGATTGTTTTATGAAAAGGAGTGCTTATACCAAGAAGTTACTGGGGTTCCTAGAAGAGAGGCATCTTGCAGCTTTATATATAAAGAATATGGAAAATCACTTTTTCTTTCTTTGGTCTGTTTCAAAATACTATGGTGAGCATTAATTGCTAAGTTTCATTTAGAGAAAGGAAATTAATCTGTTATTTGCATAAATTAAGGGTAAGGACAAACAAACGAAGGGCTTTCATTATTTGAGCAGCACTTTGTGAGTGAGTCTAAACTAAGTAAAGCTTCATTTCTGGTCTTCCCTTTCACCAAATGGCAGTTCACCAGGAGTTCCATCACTTGGAGCCAAGTATCATTGACAATACATTCTTCCATATTGTTTCAATTCATTCTTGGACTTGAGTATTGCAAGTAAGGCCATTATTCCTAATTGCCTGTGAGAAGGTGATGGTGAGTCACATTCTTGAGCCGCTGCAGTCCATATACACCCACAATGCTGTGAGGCAAGGACTTCCAGGATTTTGACCCAGTGACAGTGAAGGAATGGTGATATAATTCCAACTTAGGATGTTATATCAATTGGAGGTGAACTTGCAGATGTTGGTATGCATCTGCTGCCCATGTTCTTCCAAATGGTGGAGGTTATGGGTTTTGAAGGTGCTATTGAAGAAGGCTTGGTGAGTTGCTGCAGTGCATCTTGTAGATTGTACACACTGCTGCCTCCACACTGGTAGTGGAGGGGGTGAATATTAGGATGGTGGATAGGGTGCTGATCAAGCTGGCTGCTTTGTCCTGGATGGGGTCAAACCTCTTGAGTATTGTTGGAGCTGAACTCATTCAGGAAAATGGAGAGTATTCCATTACACTCCTGACTTGTGCCTTGTACATGGTGAACAGACTCTGGTGAATCAGGAGGTGAGTTACTCCCCTCAGAACTTCCAGCCTCTGACTACTACAGTAGCCACAGTATTTATATGGCTTGTCAAGTTAAGCTTCTGGTCAATGGTCACCCCCACCCCCCACCCACCCCCCCCCACCACCACCCACCCACCCCCAGACATAGATGGTGGGAGATTCAGCAATGGTAATGCACAGATTTATCTCAGTCTCTCCAAACATCTCTTAATTTCTCATGAGCTTTCCTTACAGCTTCTGTATTTTCCAATTTGAGTATTACAAAAAATTTCTGCACTTAATTTCACAAGTGAATAGCTGCCTATTTGTTATTTGACTAATCAAGTTAATCCACTCAGGCATTCACTTTCTTATGTCACTCATTTTCAGCAGATACTTGTCAACAACATTCGAAGAATACATCATCCAGCATCAAATAAACATTCAAAGTTTTGTTATTTTCCTCTTTGGCTTCATATTATACAATAATAATAGATTAATTTACAGATAGGCTTCCTTGTAAACAACCAAAAATGGTATCTTTGTGGGCAACTTATTCTTTAAACCACAAAACAGAACATTCTCCTTTTTCTTTTAGCAGGACCGAAAACACACTTTGCAGATGTACTTTACGCTGTCCTTTAAGTAGACATTCATTTCTCCAGGAATTAGTCCAAAGTGATTCTTAGCTCATGAGGATTTACTTCTGTTATTTTCCTTTCTCAACCTGGAACTTTTAATCTCAGAACTGGCGCCCATAGTGAGGTTTTTCTCTAGAGATTATTCTCCTGGCACAAGTTTTAACTTCTCATGAATTTGGCCTTTTCAATTCAGGTGCATATCTGTTCAATGGCATGTTGCAGATGAATGGGAAATTGGATACAATTTAGAGCAATAGTGGTGAAGGGTTGCCATCATAAGGAGACTGAATAGATATTCATGGACAGCCCATCTGGAATGAAGGCATGTCAGATGCCTCCTCCATGCCTCCTCTTCCTCCTCATCCTCCTCCCTTTGCACAGAGCTTCTCCTCTTCCCAGCAATTGTTCCATTGATCTGTGCTATGTTTTAGATGTCACTGCCACTGCAGCCCCTACCAGTTGTACTTATGTGTGGACAGGTTACCAAATCCTCTGCACTCCCTGTGAGGATGTAGCAATATCCCTGTCAAATCTTGGAACCCACCACAGCACCTCTAAAAACACTCCACAGTTCCTCCACAATAGCAGAGGTTAATCTAAATCACCTTATGTGAAAGTTGGATGGTGATCTCTTCAAACAGTGCTACTAATGGGTTTCTTCTTCCAGCTGAAAGCATGTTCTTTTGTGAATGGATAGTGCAAGTGTTCAGCGGAGCTGCGCAGTCCAAATGTCAAGAACATTTGTCAAATCTACTGAAACAACTGTTTGTCATCATGATTTGGCCAGTTGGGATGTTTCGTGCCTGCCCCCTTCCCACTTGGAGTGCTGGGCAGGCTGTGCTGGAAGTGGATGGAAGTGTTGCACATGGCATTCTCAGGGCCTCTGGCTTCTGGTTTCCCAGCAACCAACTAAAAATACTGTAAATGGATAAAAGCGTTTGCTTATACTTGATTCTGCTGGATTTTTGCCAAAGTTATGAAAGGAGACCGTGAAGACACCTAAACTCAAACAGCACATTTATACACGAGGACTCCTAGTAATAACCTGCCACCAGTCTTTTGGAAGACTGTTGCCTGAATTTCCAGTGTTCTTGTTTTAATCCATTGGGTTTTCCCAGAATTCTCAGCCATGCCGTCCAGAATGAGATTCCTGAAACTCATTTTGTAGCCAGGCGACAGAGAAGACTTTTGTTTGTGACTGTTTGATTTTTGTAATTGCACTTAACCAACTATGCTTGCCATGGGCATGTATTGATTTAACGATAGGGACAACGTAATGTTTAGGAAAACTTTTACTATATTGACTGAATGTCCAATGATCAAAACCACCCACTAAGCAAACAAAATCCTTCATTGTATATTTGGAGTAGGCAGTGTTGTTCCTGTGACTAAAATATGTCAAAGTTTTATTGTTCTTATTTTTAAAATTCAACAAGATCATTGGATATTTAACAGGCCTGTCAAAAAAATCTCAGATTTCATTCTGGTCTAGCAA
The DNA here is from genome assembly GCF_017639515.1 of Carcharodon carcharias. NCBI lineage: Eukaryota > Metazoa > Chordata > Chondrichthyes > Lamniformes > Lamnidae > Carcharodon > Carcharodon carcharias. Next base: position 115,339,885 of record NC_054478.1, on the reverse strand, counting down.
AAAAACTAGTTTTGGGTGAAATTTGTGGTTTTTTTTTTAACCAATTACAATTGCCTATCCAAAGTACTTAGGAAAGGGAAGCATTGAACATTTAGCTAAGAAAACAGCCATTTCTTATCAGCTTGGCTCAGTTAGTACTACTATTGTGTATGAATCAGAAGATGCTCGAGTTAAATTGGACATGGGTGGGGATAGAAAACAGGCAGGAGCATATTTACCAACCTCTATATCACACATCCTATTGAGGTTAATCCACCTTTGCATTCCCCACACTGCCTCCAACCCCCCCTCCCCTCACCTGTCCCCCGCCATGTCCAGTTCTATCTTCCATGTGTTCAAAACTCACTTCAGGATCTAAGCAGATAATCCAGACCGACACTTCAGCAGGAGTGCTGCATTGTTTGAATGAGAAGCTAAAGTGAATGGTACTACACTCAAACCTCCTTTGTGGCTTTTCAGGTGTCTGCACCTCACTGTTTCTGAACAGAATGTGGTCTTGTCAATTTCATGCAAATGAATGTCAAAGAACTTACCCACAGATTTCCAATAGTAGTTCAGGGCAAAACTGACAACACACAATCCTGGTAATATTAATTCCTAAGCTGCTACTAAGCAATATCAGCCTTGAGAAACAAGGTCTTGTCAAGAAAGGCTTTTATATTTGACTTTTTGAATATTAAGTAATTTTGTAACTTCAATACTGGCTACAGAATTTTCTTGTTTTTTTAGTAATGGAGTCATGTTCAATATGGTGTCACCACCTTCAAACCTCTTTTGAAATGTAACAAGGTGAGGGAAACAGAAGTCCTCTTGTCAGCTGCTAATTATGTAATTTTTTGCTTCCCCAATGCGTTTTACCCCATTTGCTCTCTAAGGGAGTAGTGTAATTCTAACTTTCTACAACTTTTGAGTCTATTGTTGGACTGAGGAACACCTGGGCCAGGATTTTACAGCCCCGCAGCAACGTGTCTCCTCCTGGTGGATGCGGTGAGCCTTTTAAATCTCCATTCAGTTCAGCGGGACCATAATATCCAGCTGGGTGGGAGGGCATAAAGTCCTGGCCCTGGAGGTCTTGTAGCACAGTGGCAGTGTCCCTGTCTTTGGGTTCAAGTTCCACTTCAGCACTTGATGGCCATGGAAAGTACCTTCATAACCGCCAAACAGATTGATTATCGGCTTGTAAATCTTTCTGATATGCATGATGGCAGAAGGTAAATATAGGAGAGTTTCCTGGCCAGCCATACTGCAGAAGGCCACAGCTAAACTGCTGCAGCACTTTGCCAAGCATAATCATGGACCAATGCAGTGGAAATCCATGGTTGCCACTGCCCTCTTAGGAGGCGGAGGAGGGACACCCAACCCATGTATGGCATAAATTAAATAAGTTAGGTTTGTTTTTTTGCATTGCATTTTCAATTAACCAAGGTAGGTATAACAGAAGTTCACTTTAGATTGGCCCATCGTGTACTTCCCTGTTATATGTAGCACAAGCTAAAAATATTGCTACTCTACACTCTCTCTGCATTATCCTATCATGCATTGGAACTTGCAAAAATGAGAGACAGGCAAAGACCAAGTTATGCACTTAGCCTGTCTCACATAGCTGTGACACAGACACTGCCTATTTGCTTGCAGCCATGTAATCTAAGAGAAGTCAAAACCAGATAAAAATCCAGATCAATCACATACTTCTTAAAGTGTGCTAAGCAGAACTGGACACAATGCTCTAGCTATGGTCTAACCAGAGCTTTATACAGGTTCAGTATAACTTATCTGCTTTTGTACTCAATAACTCTACCAAGATCCCATATACTTTGCTAACCACTCTTTCAATATGTCCTTCAAACATCTATGCCATGAACGCCCAGGTCCCTCTGTCCCTGCATAACCTTTAGAGCCGTGCCATTAATATATATTGCCTGCTCATATCCCTTTTACCAAAATGCATCGTCTCACATTTCTCTGTATTAAATTCCATTTGCCACATGTCTGCCTATTCTGCTAGTCTATCTATGTCCTGTTGCAATCTATTGGTATCTTCCTCAGTATTTGCCACACTGGTATCATTGGCAAATTCCAATATCCAATTAATTATAAATATATCAAAAAAGCAGTGGTCCTAACACTAACACTTAGGGAACACATCAGTCTACCATCTTTTAGTCTGAAAAACAACCATTTATCACAACTCACTGTTTTCTGAACTTAGGCCAATTTTTTCATGCAAGCTGACACACCTACTCCACAGGCCTCAGTTTTGTTAACCAACCTTTTATGTGGCACTTTATCAAACGCTTTCTTAAAATGAACTTCCTTCATCAACCTTCTCAGTTACTTCATCAAAAAATTCAATTAGATTAATCAAACACACGCTGCCTTTTACTAATATGTGTGAGCTCTCGTTAATTAACTCAAACCTCTCCAAGTGACTATTTTTTCCCTTATTTTTTACGCAATCTTACCCACCACTGATGATTAAGTGCCTCGTCTGTTATTAGGAATATCCTTATACCCTTTCTTGAACAAAGTTGCCACATTTGTCACTTTCCAATTCTTTGGCTTCTCCCCTATATCTAGGGAAGTTTGGAAGATTATGGCAAGCCCTACCACTATCTCCACCCCACTTCCCTTAGCAACCTGGTCCAATTGGACCAGGCAACTTATGCACTCTAAGCCTTTCCAGTACATCCTGTCTATCAACTTTCACCCCATCCATTACCTCTACCATCTCCCCTTCTACCAATATTTTGTCAGTATTCTCTTCCTTCATAAACACTGATACAAAGTACTTTAATTATTCTAGCCTTGTCCTGTGCCTTTATGCATGTATCATCCTCTTTGTTTTAAACATCCCGTCCCCACCTCTTATTACTTATTTAATATTTACATGCTGGTAGAAGGATTTTGGGTTACTTTTTATGTTAACTGCCATTTTATTTTCACAATCTCTCTTTGCCTATTTTCCTCTTCTCTTCCTCCTCAACTTATTGTATTTGAATGGATTCACCCTCTTTTTTATTTCTTCATATTCTGTATGTCCCTTGTCATCCAAGAAGTCTTGGCTTTAATTCCCCTACCTTTCCCTCTTGTTGGAATGTACCTGGTTTGTATCTGAAGCATTTTCTCCTTAAAGGTCACCCATTGTTCCATTACAGGTTTTCCTGTCAAACTTTGGTTCCATTTTATCCTTGGTAGGTTCCCACATATCATGTTGAAGTCAACACTCTTCCAATTTCCTTGCTTTTCTCCGTCACTAATCTAAACCTTATGATCTGATGATCACTCTTACCCAGCATAGTGATTATTGCTTTGTTGTAACATGATAGTGCTCCTGGCTGAGGTGGAGGTGAGAGTAGAGCTCCCTGAAGACCCTAGGTCATCTATTGAGAGCCCTCCTCCTCCCTCTGCACACAGCTTCCTCTCTCTGCTACCTGTACTTAAGGTTCCTGACATGTTGTAGCCCAAGAGGGACTGCAACTACATATCCCGTTACTGAAAGCAAGCTTTATCCTGACAGAAACAGAAAAAAAACTTTAAAAAAATGTATTATTTCATGGGATGTGGGCAACATTTGTTGTCTATTCCTAATTGCCCTTGAGAAAGTGGTGGTTGTCCCAATATGCCTTTAAAGGAAAGCAGCATCACATCACTTGAAGGGAAATGTGTCTTGCGATCCAGTCTTGGTTTCACTTTTGTTTTGAGCAGAGCACAGCACACAGCTCTGTTGTCTTCAAGTTCTATACCTATGTTTAACTGTTCTCATGTGCCGAGTCTGATATTATATCACTATGTAACATGACATGGTGCTCAGTGGTGGTCAAACAGCCTGGCACCAAGATGAAGTACAGGTACAACATGGTGAACAGCCATAGATCATGCTAAATGGCATGAGAGGACCCTTGACATTTTGGTCAAACCGAATCAAAATTACAGCCTTGGAGAGTGTTGAAAACACAACGGTGAACTGCAAGGAAAAACATTGAAGACACAGCAGCGAGATACCACTCAAGTAAAGAGCTGATAAGCAGATGGATCCTAGGTGTTGATATTGCAGCACATAGCTTGGCAGTTCTGTGAGCGGGACAGCGCGTCAAGAGGACCAGCACCGGGCTCACTGGAGAAAGGCGAGTGACCAGGGTATGGACTGGATTGATAGCAAGCAAGGGAGTCAAGCAAAACGAAAAAAAAACAAAAAAATGTCATTAAATCAAGCCAGAGAAGGTTGCAATTATAACAGGTGGCTTCAGGAGTTGCTGAACAATAAATTGAGTAAAAAGCAAAAATGTCATTATTCCATAGTGTGTTCCCGCCACAACTTGTCTTTGTGGGTGGAGCTTCGGAAAAGCATGTGAAAGCAGCTCCAGCGACACTCATCCCGGGTACTATAGGAGAAGGAAAGACAAAGGGATATTGTCAGAATGTCTACACAATTCCCCTGTTTGAATTAGGATGCAGCTGACCTACCATCCAAATTCAAAATGTTTCAACATTGTACAGAGCTATGGTTTCTTGAGTCAAGTGTGACTGAACCAAACAAGCAAGCCAGAAAAAGATCACCTAGCAATTGGGGATGAAGGTCTACACAGGCTGAACACATCATGATTAACAGAAGAAATGCTAAAGGAAACCCAAAAGATATGCATTACATTATGAAAGACAGGTTCATAAACAGGTTAAACTTCCATATTCATTGACTAGAGTTCATGTCATTTTAACAACCACCTACAGAAGCCATAGACCACTTCATCAGCAGATGCAGAGAAAAGGGTACATACTATGACTTTTCAAACACAGCGCTAGCATACAGAATTGTTGAGTTGGTGATTGCATCCACTCCCATGGAAGAATTCCAGAAAGATCTGATAGACAAGACCAAAACGTACATCATTGAAGAGCTACTCAAGGATGGGCGTAAATACGAAGCTATCCTCACAGGTTGACAAAACTTACAGTTCCTCAGTACGACCCCAATTGTTGCTGCACTCACTAGGACACCCAAAACTAGCAAGACAATGTGAAAGGTGTAGCCTTCTACATGCACCAAGGAAATGCCCAGCTTTTCATCAACTCTATAAGGCATGTGGCAAAAGGGACCATTGGCAGCAGCAGTGCATGATTCATACAAACAATAAGAATGACCATCCAGTGTATACTTGAGGTGATTGACAAACCAGAAAATGACGATGATGTGCATGATGAGATCAAGAGCAGCAAATACATTTTTCACACTGTCTATCTCATGGAAAATATAGATGTCATCACACTATCTGAAGTTTTTGCCAAGATTCAAATTATTTGTCCTAAGAAAGTTGGTAACTATTTGTATTGAGCCAAGATTGACACAGGGGCAAATGCCAATATACTACTTCTGCAAATTTGAAAAGACATGTATCCACAAACATAGAAAGCCAATGTGAAACCTACTGCTGTGAAACTTCCAGCGTACAATGGTTCACTAATTCCATGTACAGGATCCATGATCCTGGGTTTAACGTTTCAAGTCCAATATGACATTTCTTCAGAAAAAGAGTCACATTGGACTTGAATCATTAACTCTGTTTTTCTCTCCACAGATGCAAGGATAGATTGAGAGGTTGGGACTGTTCTCCTTGGAGAGAAGAAGGCTAAGAGGAGATTTGATAGAAATGCTCAAAATCATGAGGGGGCTGGACAGAGTAGATAGGGTGAAGCTGGTCCTGCTCATAAAAGGATCAAGAATGAGAGGGCACAGATTTAAAGTGATTTGCAAAAGAAGCAAATGTTACATGAGAAAATACATTTTCACACGAGTGGTTCGGGTCTGGATTGCACTATCTGGAAGTGTGATGGAGACAGGTTCAATCGAGGCATTCAAGAGGGCGTTAGATAATTAATTGAATAGAAACAAAGTGCAGGGGTACAGGGAAAAGGCAGGATATTATGCTCATTTGGAGAGCCTGTGCTGACATGATGGGCCAAATGGCCTCCTTCTGTGTTGTTAAAATTCTGTGATTCTGTGAAAATTGGCAGTTTCAAGGGTGCTGCAACATTATACTGAAGAGAAAGCAAGTCCATCAATTGATCTGGTACATTTTGTGCAATGCTAATGCCAGCAGCTACAAGAAGAAATATTGAAAGATTCCACACTTCAGAAACCGTGGAAAACCATCATCGAAGGATGGCCTGATTCAATTCAGCATGTCCATGAACACGTGAGACCATTTTGGTCTTATCGGGACAAGCTAAGCATCTCCTGGGGTGATATTCCGCCATTTCCGCCAACTCCAGCATGATGCCACTACCAAACACATCTTCCCTTCACCCCCCTTATCGGCATTCCGTAGGGATCGCTCCCTCCGGGACACCCTGGTCCACTCCTCCATCACCCCCTACTCCTCAACCCCCTCCTATGGCACAACCCCTTGCCCACGCAAAAGATGCAACACCTGCCCCTTCACTTCCTCTCTCCTCACCGTCCAAGGACCCAAACACTCCTTTCAAGTGAAGCAGCATTTCACTTGCATTTCCCCCAACTTAGTCCACTGCATTCGTTGCTCCCAATGTGGTCTCCTCTACATTGGAGAGACCAAACGTAAACTGGGCGACCGCTTTGCAGAACACCTGCGGTCTGTCCGCAAGAATGACCCAAACCTCCCTGTCGCTTGCCATTTTAACACTCCACCCTGCTCTCTTGCCCACATGTCTGTCCTTGGCTTGCTGCACTGTTCCAGTGAAGCCCAACGCAAACTGGAGGAACAACACCTCATCTTCCGACTAGGGACTTTACAGCCTTCCGGACTGAATATTGAATTCAACAACTTTAGGTCGTGAGTCCCCTCCCCCATCCCCACCCCCTTTCTGTTTCCCCCTTCTTTTTTTTCCCAATAAATTATAAAGATTTTCCTTTTCCCACCTATTTCCATTATATAAAATGAAAAAAACCCACTAGAGCTATACCTTGAGTGCCCTACCATCCATTCTTAATTAGCACATTCGTTTAGATAATATCACCAACTTTAACTTTAACACCTATGTGTTCTATTGTACTATTGTTGTTGACATCTTTTGATGATCTGCTTCTATCACTGCTTGTTTGTCGCTACAACCACACCAACCCCCTCCACCTCTCTGTCTCTCTATCTCTCCGCCCCCCACACACACACCTTAAACCAGCTTATATTTCAGCTCTTTCCTGGACTCGAACTCAAGTTCTGTCGAAGGGTCATGAGGACTCGAAACGTCAACTCTTTTCTTCTCCGCCGATGCTGCCAGACCTGCTGAGTTTTTCCAGGTAATTCTGTTTTTGTTTTGGATTTCCAGCATCCGCAGTTTTTTTGTTTTTATCTCTGTGATATTTTTAAAGACAGGCAGGTCATCATACCAGAATATTTGCAACCTAATATTCTTCAACAACTTCATTATTCACATTTGGGCATAGATCAGATGAGAAGATATGCAAGAGAGACAGTCTATTAACCAGGCATGAAGGATGACATTGAAGTTGTCGTCAGATCCAGAGATCCTGGATGCGATCTTCCTGTCCCAATTGTAAACTTGTCATATTATGCAATTGTCGAATAATGGAGTAATTGGTCAAGTTGTATATGCCAAGTCAGCACAAAGCATCATTGATCTCACATGAAATTCCTACCCATCTTTGGGCCAAAATCGTAACCACCCTCCTTCATGTCCATGGCACTGATTTCATTGTCATTGTCGACTACTTTATCAAGTACCCCATTATTGACAATTGCACAATTTGTCAAGCACAACTGCCGTACACATTCTAAGTGCTACTTTCAGTTTAGTTGGTGTGCCTAGAGAGATTATTATGGATAACAGTCCTCAATTTATTTGTGAGCCATTTCAAGATATGTGAGAGAAGTGGAATTTCAATCACACTACTTCTTCTCTCATTATCCAGGATCTAGCTGAATGAATGATTCACGTGGTGAAATCCCTAATTCTCAAATGTAGATAGACCAAGCAAAATCTACACAATGCAATGTTACATCTGAGAACGACACCTTTAAGTGCAACTATTCCATCACCGGCAGGGCTCATGTTTGCCATCAGTGCATACTAATTTGTCTATTCTTACTCATTCTACTCTCTCAGAAACTAGAGAGCAACTTTTAAAACCACAAGAGACCAATGCACACAATAATAATGCAGGTACAAAATTGTCAAGGTTACAGTTGGGACAAGAAGTTCGCATCCAGGATCCCACAGAAGGTATGTGGCAACCAGCCGAGATGACAAGGATTTGTTCAGAACCAAGGTCCTATGAAGTCATTACACACAAAGGCACAATGGTGTGGCATAACTGAGGACAAATCAGATCCATTCCAGTTCCTCCACAGAGTCCTATTGCATCTAGGACAAGATCCCAAATGCAGCCATGAACCACATCCAAGAATGACAATCTAACGGATCACTGTGAGCAATTAAATAAACCTCCAGACAAGGTTACCATTACCAGACTTGGGCGTACCAACAGATTACCTCTACGTTTTAGAGATCATAGATTCATGAGTTCTATACACTTACGTAATGGTAACTGAACCCGAACATGTATTGTAAATAGTTATACTTTTTTTGAAGTAGGGGAAAGTATCTTTAAAAAGAATGGAAGAATGTTGTAATGTTCCTTCAAGAGATATCAGCATATCATCAGAAGGAAATGTGCCCTGTGATCCAGCATTAGTTTCACTTTTGCTTTGAGTGGAGCATGGCACACAGCTTTGTTGTCTTCAAGCATTATACCTATATAGAACTGTTCTCATATGCCAAGTCTTAATAAATGAACCCCCAACGTGTTTACCCAATCCCTTATGAGAGATTAGGTATTATATTATTACAATAACACGACAATGGGGAGCCGCCTTCTTGAACCTCTGCAGTCCATGTGGTGTAGGTACACCCACAGTGCTTTTAGGGAGGGAGTTCCAGGATTTTGACCCAGTGACATGTAAGGAACAGCGATATATTTCAAAGTCAGGATGGAGTGTGACTTGCAGGGGAACTTGTAGGTGGTGGTGTCCCCGTGAGTCTGCTGCTTTTGTCCTTCTACGTGGTAGAGATCATGGGTTTACAAGACACTATCGAAGGAGTCTCGGTGATTTGCTGCAGTGCAACTTATTGATGGTACACACAACTGACACCGTGGGACTAAACATTTAAAATATGACCCTGTCAAGCAGGCTGCCTCATCCTGGATGGTGTCAAGCTTCTCGTTAGAGCTGCACTCGTTCAGGCAAGTGGAGAATCTTCCATCACACTCCTGATTTGTGCCTTGTAGGTGGTGGACAGGCTTTGGGGAGTCAGTAGCTGAATTACTCACTTCAGAATTCCTAGCCTGTGACCTGCTGTTGTAGCCACAGTGTATATATGGCTAGTCCAGTTCAGCTTCTGTTCAATGGTATCCCCTAGGGTGTTGATAATGAGGAATTCAACAATGGTAATGCCATTGAATGTCAAGGGGAGATGGTTAGATCCTCTCTTGTTGGAGATGATCATTGCCTGGGACTTAATGTGGTGTGAATGTTACTTGCCACTTATCAGCCCAAGTCTGAATGTTGTCCAGGTCTTGCTGCATGCAGAGACAGATTGCTTCAGTATCTGAGGAGCTGTGAGTAGAACTGAATACTGTGCAATCTTCAGTGAACATCCCCACTTATGTTGGATGGATGGTCATTGATATAGTTGAAAACGTTTCAGATGGGAACACTACCCTGAGGAACTCTACAGTGATATACTGGTGCTGAGATGATTGATCTTTAATAATCACAACCATCTTCCTTCATGCTAAGTATTACTCTAACTAATGGAGAGTTTTCCCTCTGATTCCCATTGATTTCAATTTTGCTAAGGTTCCTTGATGCCATTCAGTGAAATGCTGCCTTGACATTCACCTCACCTCTTGAGTTCAGCTCTTTTGTCCGTGTTGGAACCAAAGCTGTAACGAGGTCAGGAGCTGAGTGGCCCTGACGGAACCCAAACTGAGCATCAGTGAGCAGGTTTTGGCTGTGTAAGTGGTGCTTGAAAGCAGTGTCGACGATACCTTCCATCACTTTGCAGATGATTGAGAGTAGCCTGATGGGGCAGGAATTGGCCAAATTGGATTTGTCCTGCTTTTTTTAGTGGACACGATGTACCTGGGCAATTTTCCACATTGATGCTGTGCTGTGACTGCATTAGAATGCTTGGCTAGGGGTGTGGCTAGTTCTGGAGCACAACCTTCATTCACTACTACAGCCCTAATGTTGTCAGGGCCCATATCCTTTGTTGTATCCAGTACCTTCTGCAGTTCCTTGATAACACATGGAATGAATCAAGTTATCTGAAGACTGGCATCCATGTTGATGGGGACCTCAGCGGGAGAATGGGATGGCTCATCCATTTGCTAAGCTTCAGCCTTGTCTTTTCACTAATCTGCTGGGCTAGGCATCGTTCAGGATAGGGGTCCTTTTGGACGCTCCTCCTCCTATTAGTTGTTTTATTAGCCACCACCATTCATGAATAGAATTGGCATGACTTCAGAGCTTTGATATGATCCATTGGTTGTGAGATCGGTTAACTCTGTCTACAGCATGTTGCTTCTACTGTTCATCATGCATCTAATCCTGTGTTATAGCTACACCATAGTTGCATCTCATTTTTAGATATGCCTGGCATGTTCTCTCACATTCCTCATTGACCCAAGGTTGGTACCCTGGCTTGATGATAATGGTAGAGTGAGCGATATGCCAGGCCATGAGGTTACAGCTTGTGTTTGAACAGTCCTGCATTGCTTCTGACTGTGGAACATGGGAATCTAGCCAAGAAAGCATTTGAATCGTCAAACTTAGAGTTAACAAAGGCATGAATGAGGGCTTCAGCAGCAGGATCAGAGTCATTTGAAGTTATGGAAGTGGAAGTGGGTGTCTTAGTGCTAGAGCAGATATGTAATTGGAAGCTTATCGCATACAGTACAGAAGGAGGTCATTCAGCCCATCATGCCTGGGCCAGCCAATTAGTCCCAGTTCCCACACAAATTTTACCCCTTCTGGCATTTTGGTCAAATATACCTCAAGACAAGCGATATCCTTCTGCCACCAAACTCTGCACTGTAGCTTTTGTTACTTAAATGTGTTTTTTCTCCTTTTCTTGGGTCTCAATGGAGCATTCAGGATCAGAGTTTTTCTGTGTGATGCTGACAGCTTCACTCTCCCTTGATGTTGCAGCATAATGCCTGTTTGTTTAGCACCCATGTAAAAGAATCAAATATGCAGATGTAAAACTATAAAGAATAAGAAAAGGTGATTTGGGTTATCAGATCACTCATGATCAGATCATGATGAGGATTTTTCACTTACCTAGCCCAGGGGCATTGAGGCCAACTTTAGACCAAGAATCTTAGCTACAAATCTTTGTTCTCTTTCAGTTCAAAATATTCCATAATGTTACTGATGTCACTTCCAGATTTTATTTTTGCTGCACCAAGATTAAGATTTATGAAGCAAAATGTAGTTGGAAAATAGGATGTAAGTCATAAGGACAAGTAAATATCACATGTCAGTGACTAGCTGTGGTTTCTTCACTCATGATTTTCCTGCTTTATCAGAACAGAGAGTGCTTTGTTCATTCTGTCCACAAAGCTTGTCTGTGTCTTTTGATAGTTTATAGAACAAAAGCATCAGTATCAATAACGTTGAGCTGAATTTTCGGGAACCCTGAAATTGGGAACAGATGTAGTGGGTGGGGGGCTGGTGGTGCGGGAATGAAGGAGGGGGGATTGAAAAGACTGGCATCAGCCAGCATGTCAGTTTTTTAATTCTTCCATGGGATGAGGGTGTCACTAGCAAGGCCAGCATTTGTTGCCCATCCCTAATTGCCCTTGACTTGAGTGGCTTGCTAGGCCATTTCAGAGTACAGTTAGAAGTCAACCACATTACTGTGGATCTAGAGTCACATATAGACCAGACCAGGTAAGGATGGCAGATTTCCTTCCCTGAAGGACATTAGTGAACCATATGGATTTTCATATCAATGGTCACCAATACTGAGACTAGCTTTCAATTCCAGATTTTTGTTAATTGAATTTAAATCCCGCCATGGTGGAGCTTGAACCCATGTCCCTAGAAAATTAGTTTGGGCCTACTGGATTATTAGTGCAGTGATGTTACTACAATGCCACTGTCGCCCCTATAGTATGCCATTACAATTGGAGGGTGGAATTTTGAAGAGGGCATACAGGTTTCACAGGTTGTCTTTTACAAATCAGCTGACAGGATGCGGGTGAAGGCTGGGGGGCCAGTCATGACTGCCCCAGGGAACCACCTCCTGGCTCAATAAGAGGGCCAAGCAGGGAAACGGGGGATTTGCTATTTGGTAAGGGGGGTGACCTTGGCACTACACTGCTAGTAAGGTAAGTGGCACTCAGTGCTTGGGCATTGAACAGGGTTGATACACCCTTGGCATCATGGAGACAGAAGAGCAAGAGGCAACTCTACCAATCACAATAGTGCAGCCAGCTGTCCAAAAGGAGTGGGCAATGGGATATGACTGTCTGACTTTGGGCCCAGATTGACAGCACCATCCACAGGAAGGGTGGAGCACCAATCAGCAGGAGAACATGGGAGAGAAAAGTGGGGCAGGAAGGCAATGGAGGCCAAACCCTCAACACAGCATTGACTGCCAAAGTTGGAGCTACCTGGAGATGACTGAGATCCAGTACCACAGAGGACTACCCCTCTTGAGGTAGATGGTTACAAGCATCTGTGCCCTTTTTACTGAAGGCCTCCCACCTCGCAGCACCGGGCATGACGCCTAGACGGTGGCCGTCAAAGTCACTGTGGCCTTGAACATCTTTGCTTTTGGCTCTGTCCAAGGATCAGCTGCAGACCTTTGTGGCATCTCATAAACAGCAGTATACTACTTCATCCCGGAGGTCACTGATGCTTTTTTTTGCCAGAGCCTGGATAGCACATTCCTTTTCTGACAGACATGGCCTCATAGAGTCAGAGAGAATTGGATTTTGCTGCTATCTCTAGGTTCCCCCAGGTGCAAGGCATCAGCAATTACACCCATGTGGCCATCAAGGAACCCAAAAACCCATCAGTCAGGTTCATCAATAAGACAGGCTTCCACTCCCTCAATCTCCACCTCATCTGCAACCACAACAAGAGCTTCCATGTGTGTGCTTGCTTTCCTGGCAGCTGCCATGACTCCTTTATCCTCCGGCAATCCAGGTTGTCTCAGATCTTTAGTCCAACCTCCAAAGTGTGTGGGTGAATCCTAAGGGGCAAGGAGTATCCCTTAAAGAGATGGCTAATCACCCTTCTACAGAAGCCTGAGTCAGAAGGCAATAAAAACAAAGCCATCTGCTCTCTAATGCCTACCATTGAGCCGTCTATCGGTTTTCTCAACATGCGTTTTAATGCCTGGACAAATAAAGTGCAACCCTCCAATAACCTCCTCTTGATCATTGTGGTGGTCTGCTGTTTACTCCATAACAGGGCCCTACTGACAAGTGGGGACTTCAAGGATGTTGAGAGCCAGGAAGGAGACAGATCATCTGGGGAAGAGAAAGAACAGGAGGTGAGAGAGGAGGGGGAAGTAGAGGCAGAGGGAGCTGACTTCAAACGGAGAGGTGGCTCTGCTGCACCACGAGGTGGAAAGGCATAGCTTGGGGCACAAAGGTCTCACAATGATGCTGAGAATGTCAGAGATCTCCTGATTCAGTAAACTCTCAACTGAATCCCTCTGATCCAGATTGCATAGCATTGATGGGCGCCTGATATACCTGTGCTAACACATGCATGGAAGACACAGTCTGGAACACCTAATCACTTATACCAGTGAAGGAAGCATATCTGCCCAGAGGCTTTCCCCTCACTGTATCTCTGTCACCATCTCATATCACTTTTAAAAAGAGGCCCAGACATGTGCCTTAATATGTCATCATTTATAAAGTGTACACAGATGAAATCAGTTCAGATTCAGTAGGAAGACACCTTTTATGCCTAGCCTCTGCGCTCGGTCACTCCTATGCAGTGTACCCCTTGAAGCTTCGGAGGAAGTGGATGCAAACTGCTCCCTCGACCTGGCTTGCGGCTCAGATGCAATTTTTTTATTTATTGTTTCACAGGATGTGGGCATCGTTGGCTAGGCCAGCATTTTTATTGCCCATTCCTAATTGCCCTTTAGAAGGTGATGGTTAGCTACCTCTTGAACCGCTGCAGCTCATGTGGTGTAGGTACACACACCGTGCTTTTAGGGAGGGAGTTCCTAGATTTTGACCCAGTGACAGTGAAGGAACAGTGATATATTTCCAAGTCAGGATGATGTATGGCTTGGAGGGGAACCTGCAGGTGGTGATGTTCCCATGCACCTGCTGCCCTGGTTTTTCTAGGTGGTAGAGGCTTAGAAGATGCTGTCTAAGTAGTCTTGGTGAGTTGCTGCAGTACACCTTGCAGATGGCACGCACTGCTGTCACTGTGTGTTGGTGGTGGAGGCAATGAATATTTAGGGTAATGGATGGGGAGCCAATCAAGCGTTGGCTTATTGTCCTCATCGTGGAGGTGCCTGTGGAGTCAGCCTCCTCTGAGACATCCTCTGCCCTTGCCAGGCATGCCAGATGCCTGATGAAGGACATCAGCTGCATGCGTTAGAAGATCTCTGCAGCGCCAGTGTCACTGACCAATCCAGGCTACCTAGCGTTTCATGTATTCTGTGGATGTCAGTGCACCAGGTGACTCCTCCACCCCTTGCAGTGCCTCAGGGAACTCTGACATGCGGGAGCACATCTCCTGCTCCTGGTCAAGGTGCAGTCTTCGGTTTAGCGAGACATAGCTTCCTCTTCTTCCACTATTTCCATGGAGACAATTCAGTACAGGGACAGCACCTCTTGTCCTATCTACTCCCGTCCCCAGATATTGTGCAGCCATTTCTCCTGAAAGGTCTAAAGAGAACCAGATAAGACACTGTTATCTTCTGTGTCCAATGTCTTTTGCCCCTATCCATTCGAAGTTACATGGCACAGAAGTGACATGCAGCTCTCTTGATCTGAGCCATTGTGAGGAGTGCATAAGTGCCCTGGGCACAGACCCTGACCATGTTCAGGAGTAGCAAGTGCCCTGAGGTTCCTCAGCTGGGGTGTCTGCAAGCCCTTAGACCTCTTCGGGGGGCTGGAGTTGAACTCACCTTACCAGAACTTATGAAGTCATTGAACCATTTTTAACACTGGATCCATGTTCTTCTTGTCTCACTTCTGCTGCTGATGATGGCAGCAATCTGGAGCCAGGCCTGTTTGGTCTCAACTGGTGGCATCCTCCTGCCACCCTCTGGAAAAAGGACCTCCATCCTCCTCTCCCTCTCAGTCTCCACCATGAGATCCAGGTCCACACCAGTGAACTGAGGGAGAGCCTTGCCTCAGGTGCCAGGCCTCCGGTTATCTTCACTCATCTCGATACCTCCCTTTGGAGCATAGAGCCATGTACAGCACAGAAGGTGGCCACTTCATCCATCAAGTCTACACTTGCTCTCGGTGGAGCACTCCAGTCTGTCTCATTCCCTATAGCCCTGCAAGTTTGTTAATGGAAGACTTCTGCACGATCCACATTCACTTCTTCAGGACAGCCAGCAGCCTGAGTAATAGCTTCCGTGGGGAGTCTAAATCAGTCCCACACTGGATCTGACCTGCCCCTGTGTCTGCCTCCATTGGCTCTAATTGGATGGGAAACCCATCTCCACATCAGTTTGCCCAGATGAAAATTGTGGTTTTAATCAGCTCCTGTTTCCCCTCTACGTGGCACAAATTCAGCCCATGATCTTACCACATGTCCATATAAAGTGAAATATATTTGTATTTTGTCTTTAACATTCTGAACCTTTATTTTTAAAAAGATTATGCATGGAATTTTCCGTGCCCGCTAGTGGTGGGCATGCTTGGCAGTGTGAGCGGACAATATGGCGGAAAGGCCAAAAATCAGTTTCACGCCGTCGTGGAACATGTTTTCAACCGTCCGCTCTGCCCGTCAAAGGCGGGCTACTTTCCCATCGCTGCACTTCAGGAAATTCATTGTAATACATTTGCATATCATTATAAGCCTAGCTTGCTGGAATTATCCCTCCATGCTGGCTCACCTGAGCACATCACGCTGACATGTTTCACAACTGAACAGAAGCGACATGCGTTTGGCAAGCTGCTCTTCGCTCGGGACTTCAAGGTTTGTTTGTCTACCTTGCACTCGCGGTCATCAGCGCTAGGCTTCACAGGCATCACCACATCAGTTTTAGGGAGGGCTCATGGGCAGGCCTCTACCTACCAGACCAGCTGTAAGGTGTGGGGTGGCTTTTCACCGGCTGCAGGGCCCGAGCTTGCTTGGGAAAGGGGGAGAATCGGCTTTATGCAAGAGAAGAGGCTGCAGGGCTAGGGCATTACTGGGGAAGGAGGTATCCCAGGATGTGTGTGTGGACACTTGTTGATCTATACAAGTGACTGCAAGAGGGTGAAGGCCGAGGAGGCAGCCTCCAGAGGAGATGAGGCCAGATGGAGATGTGAGGTTTGTGTGAGAGAGTGCATGGTGATGTCCCTTGAGCTGGCAGTGAATGAGATGCTAGTGAATGTGTGATGGGCTTGTGAGTGTGTGAGTTTAGAGTGATGAGATGGTTGTTAAGATCCTCTCGGAAACATTGACCATAATATGACGGAATTTAGCATTCCGTTTGAGAGTGAGAAATTTAGTTCGGAAACTTCTGTGCTAAACTTAAATAAGGGTAATTACAAAGAAATGAGGGCAGAGTTGGCTGGAGTGAACTGGGAAAGGAGTTTAGCAGAAAAGATGGTTGATGAACAGTGGCAGATGTTTCAGAAAATGGTCCATGACTCACAACAAATACTATCCCAGTGAGGAAGAAGGATTGTAGGAAGGGGATAAACCAACCATAGTTAACCAAGGAAGTTAAGGATAGTATCAAAGCGAAAGAAAAAACAATGTGGCAAAGATTAGTGGTAAGCCAGAGGATTGGGAAAGCTTTAAAAGCTAACCGAGGATGACCAAAAAAAAAGAGGGAGAAAATAAACTTAGAGGGTAAATTAGCAAGTAATATAAAACCAGACAGTAGGAGCTTCTTTAAATATATAAAAAGGAAGAGAGAAGCCAAAGTCAATATAGGCCATTTAGAGAATGAGGCTGGGGAAATAATAACAGAGAACCAGGAAGTGGCAGAGGAGTTGAATAAGTACTTTGCATCAGTCTTCGCGGTAGAAGACACTAAAAGCATATCAAAAATACTAAATAATCATGGGGAAAAACGGGGGGAGAAAATAAATATAATAACTTTTACTAGAGAAAATGTACTAGGGAAACTAATGGGACTAAAGGCCAATAAGTCACCTGGATCTGATGGGTTGCATCCTAGGATATTAAAGGAAATACCTGCAGAGATAGTGGATGCACTGGTAGTAATCTTCCAAGAGCCCTTAGATTCTGGAAAAGTCCCAGAAGTTTGGAAAACTGCCAATGTAACACCCTTATTCAAAAAGGGAGGGAGACAAAAAACAGGTAACTATAGGCCAGTTATCTTAACATCTGTCATTGGGAAAATGTTAGAGTCTATTATAAAGGATGTAATAGCAGAGCATTTAGAAATGCATAATCTAATCAAGCAGAGTCGGCATGGCTTCATGAAGGGGAAATCATGCCTGATAAATTTATTAGACTTTGAGGAGGTAACAAGCAGGATAGGTAAAGGGGAAACAGTAGATGTAATATATTTGGATTTCCAAAAGATATTCGATAAGGTACCACACATATAAGGCCACTTAATAAAATAAGAGCCCATGGTGTTGGGGGTAGTATATTAGCATGGAAAAAGGATTGGCTAACTAATCGACAACAGAGAGTTGGGGTAGGGGAACATTTTCAGGATGGCAACCTGTAAGGTGGAGTGCCACAGGGATCAGTGCTGGGGCCACAATTATTTACAATATATATTAATGACTTGTATATCACAGCAGGCTCCACTGGTGTCCAGCAGACGTCTTAGGGATGCATTACTGAATCAGGTGACTGCAGCCTTCTTGGCTTTCGGGGCCATGTCTTCTATGCCGCAGTCCTGGGCTGGAAGCACTGAGAGGTGCATGCAGGGCTGCACTTTACATATGGTGCCCAGCATGAGAAAGTGATGGCGTGGCAGGTGAATGAGAGCCCACCCGACATCAAAACAGCGTGTTTCCCAGGAATGCATGATTAATGAGGCAGGATTACACTGTGAAAAGCCGCCATTGCTGCTGGCGGATAAAATGTTATTTTTTATGTCCACTACTGCACTTGGTGCAAATCTGGGATGATTCCACCTTATAAGTCTCAATGATACATTATATAAGTGCAGTCAATGAAGATTAGGAAAGTCTGAAATGCAGTTGTCAGCCTGTACTTTATCTCAACCCCAGTACTACTGGAGCATTACAGGAGGCCTATCAGCAGGACCTACCAGCCTGATCATTGTCACAGCACAGAAAAAGGCCCTTCGCCCATCGAGTCTGTGCCACTCAAACAAGTACCTAACTATTCTAACCCCATAGCCTTGTATGCCATGGCATCACAAGTGCACATCCAATTATTTCTTAAATGTTATGAGGATTTCTGCCTCTACCATCCTTTCAGGCAGTGAGTTCCAGATTCCCACCATCCTCTGGATGTTAAAATTCTTTCTCACATCCCCTCTAAACCTCCTGCCCCTACCTTAAATTTATGCCCCCTGGTTATTGATACCTCCACCAAGGGGAAAAGTTCCTTCCTGTCTACCCTATCTATGCCCCTCATAATTTTATACACCTCAATCATGTCCCCCCTCAATCTCCTCTGCTCCAGGGAAAATAACCCCAGTCTATCCAATCTCTCCTCATAACTAAAACTCTCCAGCTTAGGCAACATCCTGGTAAATCTCCTCTGCACTCTCTCTAGTGCAACACATCCTTCCTATAATGCGGATTCCAGAACTGCACACAATACTCTAGCTGTGGCCTAACTAGCGTTTTATATAGCTCCAGCATAACCTCCTTGCTCTTATATTCTAGGCCTCGGCTAATAAAGGCAAGTATCCCATATGCCTTCATAACCACCTTATCTACCTGTATCGCTACCTTAAGGGAGCGGTGGACATGCACACCAAGTTTCCACAGATCCTCGGTACTTTCCAGGGTCCTACCATTCATCGTGTATTCCCAAGTCTTGTTTGTCCTGCCCAAGTGCATCACCTCACACTTATCTGGATTATATTCCATTTGCTACTCATCAGCCCATCTGACCAGCCTGTCTATATCCTCCTGTAATCTAAGGCTATCCTCCTCACTATTTACCACCCCACCAAGTTTTGTGTCATCCGCGGACTTACTGATCAACCCTCCTACATTCAAGTCTAAATCATTTATATATACCACAATCAGCAAGGGACCCAACACCGATCCCTGTGGAACCCCACTGGAGACAGGCATCCAGTCACAAAAACACTCCCCGACCATCACCCTCTGCTTCCTGCCACTCAGCCAGTTCTGGATCCAGTTTGCCAAATTGCCTTGGATCCCATGGGCTCTTACCTTCGTTATCAGTCTCCCATGCGGGACCTTATCAAAAGCCTTGCTGAAGTCTAAGCAGATTATGTCAAATGCATTGGCCTCATCTGCACACCTTCTTCGAAAAATTCAATCAAATTGGCCAGACATGACCTTCCCCTAACAAAACCATTCTGACTGTCCTTGATTAATCCTTTCCTCTCCAAGTGTAGATCAATTCTGTCCCTCAGAATTGCTTCCAATAGTTTTCCCACCACTGAGGTTAGATTGACTGGCCTGTAGTTCCCTGGTTTATCCCTTCCTCTCTTCTTGAATAACGGTACCACATTGGCTGTCCTCCAGTCCTCTGGCACCTCTTCTGTGACCAAAGAAGTATTGAAAATTATTGCCAGCGCCCCTGCTATCTCCTCCCTTGCCTCACTCAACAGCCTGGGATACATTTCATCCGGACCTGGAGACTTATCTACTTTTAAGCCTGCCAGACCACTTAGAACCTCCTCCCTTTACTATTGCCAATTTCTTTAATTATATCACAGTCCTTCTGCCTGATTTGTCTACCCACGTCGGCCCTTTCACTTGTGAACACCAACACAAAGTATTCATTTAGAACCCTACCTACGTCTTCCGGCTCCACACACAAATTACCACTATGGTCCATAATGGGCCCTACTCTTTCCCTAGTTATTCTCTTACCCTTAATGTACTTGTAAAATAACTTTGGATTCTCTGTTATTTTACCTGCCAATGTTTTTCCATGCCCCCTTTTTGCTCTCCTAATTTCCTTTCTAAGTTCTCCCTTACACATTCTATATCCCTCTAGGGCTTCTGCTGTTTTGTGCCCTTTGTATCTGCCATAAGCCTCTCTTTTTCTCTTTATCCAATCCTGTATATCTCTCGACATCCACGGTTCCCTGGATTTGTTGGTCCCACCCTATGTCTTTACTGGAATATGCTGGCCCTATACTTTCCCTATTTCCTTCTTGAATGAGCCCCACTGCTCTGACTCAGATTTACATAAAAGTAGCTGATCCCAGTCCACTCTGGCCAAATCATATCTGATCTTATTAAAATCAGCCCATCCCCAATTTAGCACTCTGATTTCTGGCCCATCCTTGTCCTTTTCCATAACAACCTTGAATCTAACATGGGTATGATGACTATCTGCAAAATGCTCCCCCACTGATACCTCTACCAGTTGCCCGACTTCATTTCCTAAAATTAAGTCCAGGACATTGTAAGATCTTCTACGTACTCTCTTAAAAAGCTCTCTTGGATGCATTTTAAGAATGTCCCTCCCTCTAAACCTATCACACTATGACTTACACAGTTAATGTTGGGGAAGTTGAAATCCCCCACTATTACTATCCTATTATTTTTACACTTCCCTGAAATTTGCTTACATATCTGGTCTTCTATTTCTCTCTGACTGTTTGGGGGCCTATAGTACACTCCCAGAAATGTGATTGCTCCTTTTTTGTTTTTAAGTTCTACTCATATGGCTTCATTTGAGGAGCCTTCTATGATGTCATCTCTCCTTACTGCTATAATTGATTCCTTGATCAATATTGCAATACCCCCTCCTCTTTTCCCTCCTTTCCTGTCTCGCCTGAAGACCCTATATCCTGGAATATTGAGCTGCCAATCCTGACCCTCTCTCAAACATGTCTCTGTGACAGCAATGACATCATACTTCCATGTGTTAATTTGTGCCCTCAACTCATCTGTCTCATTCGTCAGACTCCTTTCATTAAAATAAATACCAAATAACCTTTCTAAACTCCCTTGTGCCTTAACTGGCCTATAATTTCTATGCCTTCCAGACTCACTTGCTCTCTCTTCTAATTTTGGCTGTGCATCTCCCCCTGCCGAACCTCCTTTCAGGATCCCATCCCTCTGCCAAGTTAGTTTAAACCCTCCCCAACAGCACTAGCAAACCTCCACACAAGGATGTTGGTCCCATTCCGGTTCAGGTGCAACTTGTACAGTTCCCACTGCCCCCAGAAACAGTCCCAATTTCCCAGAAATCTAAAGCCCTCCTTCCTGCACCATCTGTCCAGCCACACATTCATCTGGACTAACTTCCTATTTCTATACTCCCTGGCGCATGGCACCAGAAGTAATCCAGAGATTACAACCTTTGAGGTCCTGTTTTTTAATCTGCTTCCTAGCTCCCTAAATTCTGCTTGCAGGACCTCATCCCTCTTCCTACCTATGCTGTTGGTACCAATATGTACCACGATCTCTGTCTGTTTGCCCTGCCCCTTTAGAATGCCCTGCAGCCGTTCAGTGACATTCTTGATCCTGGCACCAGGGAGGCAACATACCATCTCAGAGCCACGTCTACAGCCGCAGAAACACTTATCTGTTCCCTTTAATATCAAGTCTCCTACCACTATTGCTCTTCCCCTCTTTTTCACCCCACCTGTGCAGCTGAGCCACTCATAGTGCCATGAGCGGTGCTGCACTCCCCAAAGGAACCGTCATTCTCACCGTTTTCCAACACACAAAAATGGTTCTCAAGTGAGATGCACCCTTGGGATTTCCTGACTACCTGTCTGACACCTTTCTTCTGACTGATGGTCACCCATTCCCTCTCTGTCTGCACTTCCGTAAGCTGTGGAGTGACCACATCTAAAAACATGCTATCCACGAAACTCTCAGCCTCACAGATGCACCTCAGTGCCTCCAGCTGCCACTCAAGCTCCATAACCCAGAGCTCAAGTAGCTGCAGCTGGTGGCACTTCCTGTACACATGGTCGGTCAGAGCGCAAGGAGCGTCTAGGACTTCCCACATGTTGCAGATGGTACATAACATGGGACTGAGCTGCCCTGCCATGCCTCTAGTTAAAAACAAAACCCTTACTTTATGTTAAATACTGTAAAATAATGTTAAATTATTTATGTACTTCAAATAAAAACTAGAGTTCTTACCTTTCCTTAGCTTAATCTCTTTTACACTGGAGAAAGAACTGGAGAAAAACACTTAACCACTACTCACCAACAGCTCTCACCTTTGTGCTGACATCACTTTGTGAAGCTTCCCCGCACTTGCGCTGGCCTGATCTCTCTGCCGCTCTCTCGTTCTGTCTTGTCATGTCACTCTTGTTATTTTCAACAAGAACTGACTGCAGGACACTCTTCCCAGACTGCTTCACCACAATGCTGACTGCAGGACTCTGTTCCCAGACTACTTCACCACAATGCTGACTGCAGGACACTCTTCCCGGACTGCTTCACCACAATGCTCACTGCAGGACACTCTTCCCAGACTGCTTCACCACGATGCTGACTGCAGGACTCTCTTCCCAGACTACTTCACCACAATGCTGACTGCAGGACACTCTTCCTGGACTGCTTCACCACAATGCTGACTGCAGGACACTCTTCCCAGGCTGCTTCACCACAATGCTGACTGCAGGACACTCTTCCCAGAGTTTAATGAACTATGCTGTGTAGTGCACTTGTGTAAACATCAGGTAAAGACATGTTCAGGAAGGAAATCATTCACAGATTGATTTTTGCAAATTAGCATATTAATGTGAAATATTTCTTGTCATGCCATAGCTGACATTTTCGGAAAGTGGTTTGTTAAATATTAGAATTAAGGTTGATCAAGTCGTTGTCAAATAGCCTCCGGTATCAGGTCACAGGTGAGGGATGGAGACTGCACAGAAAGTGGTGACTTTCCCTTTGTGGCTATAACTAATGCTTCACTGTGCAATTTCCAACAAACATGTGAAAGTCACAAGTATATGGAGTTTCCAGTAGAATGTAAAATCTCTTGTAAATGTAATTTTAGAATTCATGTCACGTAATCATACAATAGATATTCGCGCCCACGAGCGGGTTCTCATTCAAGCAATAAAGATAAGACCTGGTTATCAGATTTTAACTCATGATGCAAGGAAGTCAAGTGTGTTCTCTTTCAGCAAGATGAGTCTTTGAAGTGAGCTAATTAAGGCTTTTTTAAGATTATGAAAGGAAGTGGCAAAGCATATCCAAGTAAACTCTGCACTACGGTGAAGAGTGCAAAAAGCAGTGAAAACAAGTATAAATTAAAAGATTTATAAGCAGGGGAGTCAATGAAACATTTTTCACCCAAGGATAATGGCCTTGTGCATAAGTTACCATAAGATGTATTGAAGCAAACAGTATAAATACGAGGAAGAAGCAATTAGGTGTGTTTCCGCAGAGTAAAGTCATTGAGGGATATGTTGGGAGGTGACCATGCTATTAAAAACATGTATATTCTTATCATAGATAACTAGGAGTTCCTAGTTAAGATCAGATATATTTCCTTACGATTAAAAATTGATCTAAAGAATTCTGAACTTTTATTGATCTACATGTTAATGAAGCTATACATTTTGTTGATAGTACATATGTCTGATAACATAGTTATCCATATTATCCAGTGTTACAAGCTTTAGGATTAGGATGTTTTGTTATTGGGTAGAGGGCTACATGGGCTACCCTGTCTTATGCAGGGATGTAGCTGGGGTGGGTTGCTATTTTTGGAAGTACATTTCTGTTTTCCACTTGAGTAAGTGTAACCCTATTCATAAAGATATGCGGCAATGTTTATAGGTAGTGGATATGGGGAAGTCTGATACTTTATGCTGAACTTTACGTGGTTGGGGGTTAGGTTCCTGGATTCCTGGTGCAAAAGCCAATGGTAAACCCATCTACGCTTGGCTGGCTCACCCCACAGTCATTCAACGTCCTTCAGGCCTTTCAGTGGGACTTGAAGTGGGACTTCCACACCCAGCAGAAACGAAGACCCATCTCTGAGAGTTGTTAACCAATCAAATGGCCGGAAGCTGTCTTACCCCAGCAGCACCACCTGAACAGGAGGTTCTCCCCCACCCCGATCCGGCCATAAGGCCACCAGGTGTGGTCCTCTCTTGTCATTGAAAATATCCCAGCATTGACGGGAGGAGGCCCTTAAGTCCCCATTAATTGCCCACTTAAGGGCATCTGACAGCTGCCTTGCAATGGGTAAAATACTCATGGGGGCTGATGGGGTCGAGCAGAGGATGGGCATGCAATGGTGTATGCATTGCACTTTCATACATAAGGGTAGATTTTAGTAATTTTCACTAAGCTTTACACACTGGGTACTCAGGCATTCAGCTCAGGAGGTCAGTGATTTTCCATCTGAAGTCCCGATCAATCCAATTAATGCACATATTTGTAAATTTTATCCTCTAGTTTTTATATTCCTTAAATTTAGGGAAGAAATTTATAATCAACTACCAACTATAATATTTTCATTGTGAATTGTACATAGGAGCAACTTATTTTTCAGATTTTACAGTGGATATCTTTTTTGCTTAGATTCACTCATCTTTTTTCCCATATTTCCTCCTGTCCCTTCTAATCTGCTTCCTGCTGTCTAGGGAATTAAGGTCTCAGATTGAGGAAGAAACCACTAAGAGGACGTTTCTTACAAAGCAAGCCAAGTTTAATGAAGGTCATTGCATTCACTGCTTGGAACCCTTTCAGTTCCTGGTGAACAGCAAACGTCGATGTCTGGATTGCTGTCTATACACCTGCAAAAGCTGTAGCAAATTCAACAAAAAGGAGGACGGCTGGGTGTGTGATTCCTGCCGGATTTCCAGGTGAGGCAATGCATGGAACCAATCTCCCATATGCATTGTTTATTCCCCATCCCGTCGAGTCCCTCTTCCTTATGCATGCACCTCCCAATTTCCTTCCACTCCCATGGAATCCCTCTTGCTGATATTCGCACTTCCATTATTTATTTCCCCTGCCATTTTCTCTTCTGAAGCTGCTGACTCATACTAGAGTTTTCGCAGTTGCGAGCAACCCCCATTATTATGATACATTAACAGACTCAGACTTCGCGTTCCAACAAGCAAGGTAGAGCAATTCAAAGTTAAACTTGATCATGTCCTCATCCAGTATTATACGAATATACTTGGCACGATGATCAGGAGTGGAACACACACGGTGATTTTCCTTTCATTAGCTCAGGAACAATGAGGACAACCATAGTCTCCAAGCTTCCAATTATACTGTGGATACAAGAGTAGGTCAGAGGCTAGGAATCCTGAGAGAGTAACTCACCTCCTGACTCCCCAAAGCCTGTCCACCATCTACAAGGCATAAGTCAGGAGTGTGATGGAATACTCCCCACATATCTGGATGAGTGTAGCTCCCACAACACTCAAGAAGCTTGACACCATCCAGGACAAATCAGCCCACTTGATTGGCACCACACCCATGAACATTCAAGTCTTCCACCACCAAAGCACAGTAGCAGCAGTGTGTACCACCTACAAGATGCATTGCAGGAACTCACCAAGGCTCCTTCAACAGCACCTTCCAAACCCATGACCACTACCATCTAGAAGGACAAGGTCTTCAGATAGATGGGAACACCACCATCTGGAAGTTCCCCTCCAAGTCACTCACCATCCTGGCTTGACGTTCCTTCACTGTCACTGGGTCAAAATCCTGGAACTCCCTTCCTAACAGCACTGTGGGTGTGCCTACACTCCATGGACTGCAGCAGTTCAAGTAGGCAGCTCATCACCACCTTCTCAAGGGCAACTAGGGATGGGAAATAAATGCTGGCCTAGCCAGCGAAGCTCACATCCTGTGAATGAATTTAAAAAAGAAATTCAATTGCGTAGTGCCACTTCTATTGGTTTTACACAGACATACTACCATCGTAGAAGCATAGGAATGACCACTCCCCTCTGTGTGCTCAAAAGAGGTTGAAAGGCTGATATCATGACATCATAGATGTCAACAGGTTGATGCAATTCACTAATGCTAAACTTGGTCAACAAATGTGCTCAGAACAGTTTCCTTATTCACTCCTGAAATAAGTGTTACAAAGCAAAATGGACCCTCTTCTAGGGCTATTTAATGGGCCAGTCAACAAGTTGCAGCTGAGGTGCTTTTGATTTACTTATGCTCAGGCAAAGTTGGTGAAAGCATTGTGGTAAGTTGCTAAGGGTTACTGAGGGAATTATATCACTTTGTGTGAATTTGGGAGCAGTAGTTGAGCTTACACTTGCTTTGCAGAATGAGCAGGACAGGCAGTGAAGGAAGAAGAGAGGGGATCCTATCCAAGGAGGGAGGATAAGGAGGGCTCTCTTTAGAAGGTCCTACCCCAAGACAGTCTTCTGGAAACACCCCTCCTACATTGAGGTGAACAGGGAAGAGTGCCTCAGGAAGCTTTGCTTCACTAAGGAGTTAGTGACGAGGTTGTGTTACCTCCTTTATGGTGTCTCATACCCATATGAGGTCAGGCCTCCTCAGTGGCTGTGACGATCACCGGATTCCTTTCGTTCTTAGCAACCGGTTCTTTCCAAGTGGCAGCTAGCAACATCTGCAACGTGTCACAATTCGCCACCTGTAGAAATATCTGGAAGGTGACCAAAGCTTTCTACAGGCGGAGAGGGGACTTCGTCCTCTACTCCCTAAGGAGGAAAGACCAGGATGAAAAGACATCTCTTTAGCTCTAAAGAAGAGTCATATGGACGTGAAATGTTAACTCTGTTTCTCTCTCCACAGATGCTGTCAGACCTGCTGAGTTTTTCCATCATTTTCTGTTTTTATTTCAGATTTCCAGCGTCTGCAGTCTTTTGCTTTTATATTAGGATGAAGAGACACATGGATTTGTCAGGATAGCGGCCTTCTCAAGGGTGAAGGCTGCCACATTGTGGCACTGGGCTCCCCCAGGTCAGTGGGGAGTGATGCCATAATCGCTCAATAAAATGTGTTTTGTTGTAGGACCACACCAAGAAATTCAACTGAGTGATTGCCCACTAAGCTGGCAGCACCCACAATGCTTTCCTCCTTCAACAGTCTGCATACAGCATAAGATGGCTGCTTGGTGACAAGGGCTACCCCCTCCACATGTGGCTCATGACCCCATTCTGTTACGCCAGCACACAAAGTCAGCAGACCTTCAACAAGAGCCTTGGAGCTATACTTTTGGAGCAAGCCATTGATCTGCAAGCAGAATTTCACTGCTTAGACCGCTCGGGGGATCTATGCAGTCCATGCCCATGAGGGTCTTCCATGTTTGTATTAGTGTGCTGCATCCTCCACAACCTCACAATTATGCGAGCCCAACCACTAGCTCCTGGGATCTGGATGCCACCTCGAGGAGGAGGAAAGCAGGAGAACATATTTAGCAGCTGCAACTTGATGGACTGAGAGAGACTGCATAGTGAGGCTTTACTTCGGTTAAAAGGAAGTTCCTCAACACTAACCCCTTACAGTGCATCCACTTCAGATATCCTATCACAAAGTTTTCTTCGTCTACGTCATTCAATAAAGGCCAACAACCAAAACATTCACACAAAAACATTATCCAGCAATACATCAATAATGCAAGAAAAAACCCAGAACTAACTAATATGCTTGGCTTGTGGGCACCCTTACCTGTCCTAGTGCTCTTACACAGCACTTCCCCAGTGACCTCAGCATGGCTTGTGGAAGATTGTTGACTTTCAGTAGGGGAGGCTACAGGTGATCTTGGAGTTTTGGGCATTGAGGGTCCAGCTTTGTACCTTGGCATCGGTGGCAGCAGCCTGGGTTGGCTGGTGGAGAGGCAACAGCAAGGGCTTGATGGAGTGGCAGTGGTGGAGCTTCAATGCTGTCACCCTCAGAGACTGTTTACGTGCCACAGTGCAATTGCTTTTCTCACGGGGCAGCCTTCAGCAATCCTGGTAAGTGGCTGGAGTACAGATTGCTGGACTGCTGAGAAAGCTTGCATGCCATGTCTAGCACTGAGATTTGCACCCACAATGGCAGCAGTCATAGATTGTTTGGCAGCTGCCTGACCCTGCATGCCAACAGCCATTGATCTTATGACCTCTGTCTGCATCCAGTGCAGCACCGAGGCATCAGGAAGTCTCTAGCTGAGTTGCAGTTGAAGCTGAGACAGCGGCTGGCAGACATTCCATCATGAGTGTGTTTACAGGTGCTGCCATGAAGATGCCCATCACTTCCACAGAGGAAAGGATGGGCTCCAATCTCTGCACAATATCCTGCATCACCGTGGAGCCAGACTTCTTGAAACTCCTAGCCAGCAACTGTTGGCTATCTGGCAAGCCAGCCAATGCACCAAGCATCTCGGTGTGCATGGTCATCGCGTTTTTCCTATGGTTCACTCCAACAATGTCCTCATTTGAGTCCCATACAGCAGGGCTGGTGTGCAACTGGACCCTCTGATGAGTTCCTGCATGAGCTAACCTACCCCATATCTTGACTGCAGCCCACTCAAGCCTAGTGACACACAATATGCAGGTCCCATCTGTAAACTAGCCTCTAACATTCACACAGTTCCATTATCTGAGCTGGTGGCTGTGAGTGTCAGATCGAGGGATGGCATGTATTCTTCAAAGCTCTGTCCCTCCTCTCACCCTTCCACTTGCTCTGTAGGGGCTGAATAGCCACCTGTTCTTGGCTGTCTGAAAGCATAAGTGAAGAGGAGGGAAAAGGGAAGAGGAGGGACGATGGAGAGGAAATCAGGAGGCCAACAGTCACTCCATTTGCAGTTTGCATGTCATGACACACTTCAGGATGAGGGTGAGGAATAAGCAGGCAGGCGTATACAGCAGCAACTTAACCTCATCCAGGATGGCCTCTGTTGCACTAGACACCATTGGATCTGTAGCACTGCTGCCCATGATCCAAAGAGTCATCTCCTTTAGGGTACTAAGGGAGTGTATTCTTCCCGGTCCTCCTCTGATGCTCCTGCTTGTCGTGGGTGACCTTCTGCTGTAAGAGAGAGACTACTGTGTGAGAATGTGTTTGAATGATGACTGTCATAGCTGAATATTTGGAAATAGGTCAAGACAGTGAAAGGTGTTTGTGCAGTTAATATGTTTCAAGGATGTATGTGGATGAGGTGCAGTATGATGATTTTAGAATAAGACCTATGTCAGGCTGTGGTGATGGGGGTGTTGTGCATTAGTGTGAGAGGTGTGCATTGAGGGACTTGTGAAATGTCATCTGCAGATGCGTGCACCCCCCTTGACTACCCAAGTGAGGTCATTAAACCTTTTTGGCACTGCACTATGTCCTGGGCGTTCCTTCGTCTTGTGCTTCCTCTCCCTTCTCAGGCTATAGAAGACTTCTTTCACCCCCATGGCCTCATTCCTGGCTTCAACCTCTGTGAAGAGTGAGTTAAGGGTGGCATCATTAAACCTGGGAGTCCTCTTCTTCCCTTGTTGATATGGCTTCACTATCTGTAATTATCCAGAAGCCTGCAATGCGTTGCTGCAATTCCCTTTTTCTGGGGGCTGTAGCTTTAAGTAGAGTTGCTTGGAACATGAGCTTTCCACAGAACATTACCTTGCACCCTAGAGTATACGGAGGATGCCTAGACCAAAATGGACACCATGGCTATGTGAAGATTGCACCTTTCCATGCCACAATGATGAAAATAAGTTGGGTTGATCTATTTTCTGTCTTACCCACCCTGTTTCCAACTGGCATGGGAAGCCACAATCCATCGCCAAAAATTGGAGTGATTGCATTTATTGCACTTTTTTCTATAAGAACATAGACTGAAATCCAATTGTAATTTAGTATTTTGTTCCAAATTTCAGACCTCCACTCCCACTATAAAGATCATAAGAAATAGGAGCTATTTGGCTATTTGGCCTATTGAGCCTGCTTCACCCTTCAAAGAAGATCATGGCTGATCTGATTGTGGCCTTAACTCCACTTCCCTGCATATCCCCCATAACTCTTAACTCTTGTTGATCACAAGTCAGTCAAACTCAGCCTTGAATATATTCAATGATGTAGCCTGCACTGCTGCCTGGGGGTGAGAATTCCATAAACTAATGGCCCTCTGCGAGAAGAAATTTCCCCTTATCTCCATCTTAAATGGGACACTGCTTATTTTTAAATTGTGCCCTTTACTTCTATATTCTCCCACAAGAGGAAACATCATCCCAGCATCGACCCTGTCAAGCCCCCTCAGAACATTATATGTCTCAATAAGATCAACACTCATTCTTCTAAACTCCATTGAGTATAGGCCCAACCTGTTCCACCTTCCCTCATAAGATAAAGCTCTCATCCCAGGAATCAGCCTAGTGGGTCTTCTCTATACTGCTTCCAGTATACCCCTCCTTAAGTAAGGAGACTAAAAGTGCACGCAGTACTTCAGGTGTGGTCTCACCAATGCCCTGTGCAGCTGTAGCAAGACTTATGGGCAATAAATGCTGGTCTAGCCAGCTATGCCCACATCCTGTGAATGAATAAAAAAGGTACTTCTCTACATTTATACTCCATCCCCTTGCAAACATTTATACTCCATCCCCTTGCAATGAAGGTCAACATTCCATTCGTCTTCCTTTTGTGATTCATGTACAAGGACACCCAGATCCTTCTGTACCACAGCATTTGATGATCCCTCTCTATTTAAATAATACTCTTCTATTCTTTGCACATAAGATGCAATCTTATGTTAGTGTATGTCACAGTTCAGTGACAGCCTTCTGCCATCTCGCTCAAGTCCTATTTATTCACCTGTAAGCCTAGATAGTGATTGATTGGCAGTAAGTAATTAATGTAGAGGGCATCAAAGTCAAGCCTGATCCACTCATCTGAACTTTCCAACTGAACCTAGCAATCGGTATCTGGAACTTGAATGCAGCACTTACCCGATTTTCTGCCAGGTTGTTGTCAATGGTTGGAAAAATCTAGCACTGTGTGTCAGAGCAGCAGGATGCTTTGATCGACTGACGTGGAAGTTCACTTGTTATATATCTGTCGATATGAAGCTTGAGCTTGACCTCCCTTTGCTGTCCTAAATTCATCTGTAGTTTGGTATTTGGGAGTTCAATTTGCTGTCCAGTTGAAGGAAACCAAGTTGGATGGCAACTTTTATTCTTTTGACACATCGTCTCTGATACATGACTACAATACTTCCCAGAGATCAGTGAGACCTTCTCTCAGAACTGCCCATCAATATTCCATTAGATCATTCTCAGTTGCACAGAAAGCACCAGAATCTTTTGTATGATTGACTGTAATGGGCAGAATCATATCCTCTCAGGAGTCAAAAAGTATTGTAAGGAATGAGGCAGTTTAAGATGCTCCTCATTATTCCAACAAATCCCTGTGTGGTTTCTTGATCACCTGTTTATGTTACTGAAAACCCCAGATAAAGGACCAGTTCCCAATATATAACAGGATTTAAAAGAGTAGACAAGAAGAGAAGGTAAATTTAAAGGTGACAGATAAACCTGATAGAGTATTCTATTGATGCATTTGTACTTTTTACTTGAAAGCTTCGTCACAGAATCATAGAATTTTAATGGCACAGAAGGAGGCCATTCAGCCCAAGGTGTCTGCACCAGCTCTCCAAATGAGCATTTTGACCTAGTGCCACTGTCCTGCCTTTTCCCTGTACCCCTGCACATTGTTTCTATTCAAATAATCATCTAATGCCCTCTTGAATGCCTCGATTGAACCTGCCTCTACCACATTTCCAGGCAGTGAATTCCATACCCGAACCACTCATTGTGTGAAAAAGTTTTTCTCACATCACATCTGCTTCTTTTGCAAATCACCTTAAATCTTTTATGAGAGGGAACTGCTTGTCCCTACCTACTCTGTTTAGCCCCCTCATGATTTTGAACATCTCTATCAAATCTCCTCTTAGCCTTCTTCTCTCCAAGGAGAACAGTCCCAACTTCTCCAATCTATCCTCATAGCTGAAGTTTCTCATCCCTGGAATCATTCTTGTAAACATCTTCTGCACTCTCTCCAATATGTTCACATCCTTCCTATAGTGTGGCACCCAGAACTGTACATAATACTCCAGCTGCGGTCTAATGAGTGTCTTATATAATATCAGCATAACCTCCTTGCTGTTGTATTCTGTGCCCTTATTAATAAAGCCCAGGACACTATATGCTTTATTAACTGCTCTCTAAACCCATCCTGCCATCTTCAATGATCTATGCACATAAACACCAAGGTTGTTCTACTCCTGCACCCCCTTCAAAATTTCACCCCTTATTTTATATTGTCTGTCCATGTTCTTCCCACCAAAATGCATCACCTCACACTTCCCTGCATTGAACTTTATCTGCCACCTATCTGCCCATTCCACCAACTTGTCTATATCCTTCTGAGATCTACACTGTCCTCCTCACTGTTTACAACACTCCCAAGCTTCGTATCATCTGCAAACTTTGAAATTGTCCCCTGCACACCAAGATCTAGATCATTAATATATAAGGAAAAGCAAGGGTCCCCATACCAACCTCTGGGGAACTCCAATACAAACCTTCCTCTAGCCCGAAAAATATTTGTTGACCAATTCTCTTTGCTTCCCATTTTCAGCCAATTTTGTATCCATGTTGCTACTGTCCCTTTTATTCATGAGCAATAACTTTTCTCACAAGTCTGTTGTGTGGGATTGTATCAAATGTTTTTTGAAAGTCCATGTACACCACATCAACAGTATTACCCTCAAGACCTTTTCTGTTACCTCTTCAGAAAACTCCAGCAAGTTAGTTAAACACGATTTCCCCTTTAGAAATCCATGCTCGCTCTTCCATATCAACCCATATTTTTCCATGTGACTACTAATTCTATCCAGAATAATTGTTTCTAGAATCTTGCCCACCACTCATTTTAAACTGACTGGTCTGTAATTGCTGGGCTTATCCTTATAACCTTTTTTGAACAAGGGCATAACGTTTACAATTCTCTAGTCCGCTGGCATCACCCCTGAGTCAAGGGAAGACTAGAAAATTATAGCCAGTACCGCTGCAATTTCTACTCTCACATCCTTCAATATCCTTGGATGCATCTCATCCGGTCCCAGTGCCTTGTCAATTTAAGTACCAACAGTCTAATCAACAATTCCTCCTTATCAGTTTTCAACCCTTCTAGTGACAGAGTTTGCTCGTCTGTCACCATGGCATGGGTAGCATCTACCTCCTTGGTAAAGACGGATGCAAAGTATTCATTTAGTACCTCAGCCATGGTCCCTTCATCCATGTGTAAATTCCCTTTTAGGTCCCTAATCAGCCGTACTCCTCCTTTTATCACCCTTTTAGTATTTTTATGTCTATAGAAGACTTTGGGATTCCCCTTTGTGTTGGCTGCCTGTCTTTTCTCAAAATCCCTCTTCACTTCTCCAATATGCTTTTTCACCTCCCCTCTGAACCTTCTATATTCCTTTTGGTTCTCAATTATATTTTCTACCTGACACCTGTCATAAGCACACATTTTCTTCTTTATTTAATTTCTATCTCCTTTTTCACCCAGATAGCTCTGGATTTGTTCGTCCGACCTTTCACTTTCGATGGAATACACTTTGACTGTGCCCAAACCAATTCTTTTTTGAAGGTAACCCATTGTTCAGCTACATATTTTCCTGCTAATCTTACGTTCTAGTCTACCTGGCCCAGCTCCACTCTTGCCCCATTGAACTCGGCTCTCGTCCAGTTAATTATTTTTACCCTGGATTGCCTATCATCCTTTTCTATCATTATTCTAAAATGTACAATACAATGATCACTGTCTCCTAAATGTTCCCTCTACTTGGCCCACCTCATTTCCAAGTACCAGGTCCAACAGTGCATATCTTGTATGTTGTTTATCCACATGCTTTTGTTAAAATCCTTGCCAACTGCCATTATCTGTGATTTACAGAGAATCTGTCCAGTAGAACTTCCTCAGCTGGTAGCACTGAGTTCATCTGTAGAGTTTATGGGGTGGGTGTCATGATAATAGTTGTTTGTGGTAGTGGACGCCAGTATTAGATACCATACGGTTCTCTGTACTAGAGATGGGGGTCACCTGACCTGGGGGTTGAAGGTCAGATAACATGTTGGAACCTGCCTAGATAGAATCCAGTTACTGCAGATGTGTGCTTATGTTAGGGAAATGTGTTATTAATAAAGTTAGCTCATCAACAATGTCGACAGCCTGTGTGCATCATTGAAACAAATAAACAAGACAATGGGGATGTTTACCACTGCTTGGATACAGATGTAAATGGTAATGTGATGATTATCGCAATATAAAGTGTTTGTAACATTGGGTGTATTTCTTGTGCCTGTACAATCAGGATGTTATACACAAAATTACAGCCATTTTCATGCACCTATTTTGCCAATGCTTATTTATTTTCAAATTTTGTGACACATTGGCCTGAAACTTCCGTGGAGTGACAATCAGAGTCGGATTGTCATTCTGCTCCTACTTACCTGAAAATGAAGACTCTCCTTTCTCACCCGACCTTCTGTCTCAGGCCAAGTGAGAACAGTGCAGTGTAATGGGTTCCAGAGGCCTTCTGCTGAGGGTTGCTGAGTCGGAAGTAAGGAAGAACCCCCCCAACCCCCCGCAATTTTACAGCACTGGCTGAATAAAGCAGGTAGGCTTAAAGGTCCAGCCACTTTAAGAAGCCAGGGAGAAAGTAAATGGGTAGTATTGGTGGGTGGAGGGGGTGGGCACATTGTTGGCTGATCAAGGGGGTTTTGATGTGTAAGGGGGTGGGTGAAGTGTTCAGGGGGTTGTCAGTGGCAGGGTGTGGTCATTGGGAGCTGTTGGGTAGCCAGGGGGGTGGGTGAGGTGGTCAGTGGGGAGGAGTCAGGTGGTCAGTGGGGGTGTAGTCAGGGGGAGGGGGAGGACAGTCAGGGTTGGGGGTGCAGTTGGGGGGGTGGGTGTCGTCATTGGGAGGTGTAGTCGGTGGGTAGAGACTGTAGTTGGGGGTGTAGTTGGTAGGGGGTAGCCGGTGGGGGCGGGGGGGGGGAAGGCGGAGGTGGAATGGTGAGATGTTTCGGTACCCCCTAGGCTCGATGTCCCAGAGCTCAGAAGTTATGGGTCATTGACATACATTATGAATGTAAAAATGGGATGGGTGTAAATAAGCAGAAATCAGCACAAAGAAATGGGACTTGAGGAAAGCACCAAACTCACATCATATATTACCTCTTTTTAAATATGAGAATCTGTCATGCATGCTAATTAGGCACAGTACATTTACAAACATGCAATCAAGGATGCTCTTATAGTTTTTCTGTTACTTGTATTGATGCCTTGAAAATACATTCAAAGAGCAGAAAATACAATGTAGATCTCAGTAAGGATAAGTAAAAATCACTTCAATAATCACAAGACGCTGGAAATATGACTGTTTCCTGCTGCAGCTAAATTCTGAGCTGAATTTCACTGTGTACAAAAATGGCATAATTGTACGAAATTCACCTGAAGTGGACCCATTTCAATGATGCAAGATGCATTTAATGCAGAGATTGATAAATGAGCATTAAACAGTGAGGATATTTGGACATAGAGTTAAAACTCACATAACATTTGTTTCATGTTTACTTGATACTTCATATTCAGACAATTGTTTTATGTACTGGTTACAAGTTGGCCTTGGTTACAAATGCATAGATGATTCCACCCCACAGTGAGTATTTCTCACTAAGAAAGAAAACGGTATTGTATAACTTTGTCATGTTATGGTAATATTTTGTGCAGCACAGCATATCTTGAATGCAGTGTTTTGTATCAATAGACAGAATTATTAAGCTCACCAGTAAAAAAAATGTGTATAAGGATAATTCCCTGTGCCCAGCTTGTAAGTGTAGTTGAAAATGGGGCTGAAGGGCTCTAACCATATCTCTGCAAGTATGTCCTCCTCACTGGCAGTGTGGGATTGCAAAAAATTCCCGTAATTGTATGTTGATGACAGCGCTGAGCATTCACATTACTTTGCCACCATCTTGTGGTAGGATGGAAGTACTTGGCTGTTCTTTTGTAAGTGAAACAACTTCAATTTCTAAACAAATGCAAGTTTTTGCAAGACTTATGTCATTCTGCAATATGTTCGTTATTTTCAAATGCTTTTCTTGTGTCCAGTTTAATGACTGAAGCTAATCTGTGTTTCTCTACACATTCTTTCTTGTCTCTCCTAAGCTCCAAATACTTTGCCCTATATGTTCTTTCTCTTCCCCGTTTATTTGTCACAGTCTCCTAACCTAACTTTTATTTTATTCATTCATGGAATGTGGCAAGGCCAGCATTTATTGTCCATCCCTAATTGCCCTTGAACTGAGTGCCTTGCTAGGCCATTTCAGAAGGCAGTTAAGAAGCAACTAGATTGTTGTGGGTCTGGAGTCACAAGCAAGTCAGACTAGGTAAGGATGGCAGGTTTCCTTCCCTAAAGGACGTTAGTGAACCAGGTGGGTTTTTACAACAATCAGTGATAGTGTCATGGTCACCATTACTTTCAATTCCACATTGTTTTTTTCAATAAATTGAATTTAAAATTCCAGTGGGATTTGAACCCATGTCCCCAGAGCATTAGCCTGGGCGTCTGCATCACTGGTTTAGTGATATTTTTACCACTATGCCACCATGTCCCACAATTCTTTTCTAGGGGTAAAAGACTGTGAACTTCCTAAGCTCCCGCAATTTAACCCTTCCTCCTACAATCCATTGCTTTCTAAGGCACAACTTGTAATTAACCAATCACCAGTCCTTGATCCATTTTCTTCTCTTTCCTGCCATTTGCAGCTTTGGTGGTGACCTGTGTGATGGACAAGGGGGTCTTATGGTATAAAATTTGGACCTTGCGATCCTAACTTATAGGAGGGGTTGTCCTGTTTTCCACCATCCCTGCAGGAGATCAGGGATAAGATGCAAGTATCTTAAAATATCTATTTATGCCAATTCTGCAGGGATTCTATTGATCTCCCACTGAAGTAACACAGGGAGTTTGGGACAACCTCTGCAAAAGTCAGAGACTCTATATTTCAAATGAAATTTTAACTTGGCCAATGTCTGGAACCTTTTTAAAATGGACTTCAGCCAATGATCCCCTGGGTTTTATTGCTGTTTTTGTGGTTTGAAACATGAAGTAGAGTTGTCTGGTTTATAGCCCAGTTGGCATTTGAACGACAGTTAATAAAATCCTAGATCCTTTTGAGAACAATGCACATGTTATTCTGTAAAGCATATCAAGTATCAAAGATTCAGCGTCCAGCCACGTGTCAGAAGCCAGCTGCTCACACTCTGTCTGCTTGGAAAATGTATATAATTGATTTAAAACTTTGTTTAACTGTTTATTGAGAGAGAATTTGGAACTCTTTAAAAGAAATTGTTTAATGATGGAAATAACCTTTTGGCTTCAGCAAGCCACCTGGAATAGATAAACATAGCTATATATTAATTTATAGCTAAGATGATCAGAATATGTATAGGAAGCATAACAAAGGAACTGGCTAAAGAGCAGGGAAATGCTAGAAATCTGTGAATGATTTGATCAGTGCTGTTTGGGACACTCTGCATTATCATCAAATACTCTGTGAAGGTGCTGTGTCATCTTTGCATTATTACCTAAGCATAAAAACATAAGAAAGCAAAGCAGGAGTAGGCCATTTGGGCCTACAATCCTGCTTCTGCATTCAATAAAATCATGGCTGATTTGATTGTGGTCTTAACTGCACTTTCCTGCCTGTACCCCGTAACCCTTGACTCTTTTGTTGATCAAAAATCTGACTAATTCAGCCTTGAATATATTCAATGACTCAGTGTCAAGCCCAGTAAGGATATAACCTTCCTAACATTCAAGATACGGACTTTAATGTGCATTTTCATGAAATTAACTTTAAAAAGTGACTAAAACCCTGTCCAAGATGACCACAAAGGGACAAGTGACCTTTTGTAATTTCCAGACAGACAAAGGATTAATTTGTGTCTGAACATGCATTTGGAAAGTTATTAAAATATAAATGACTGTGAGTGGAATGCCCTCCCTTGGATGAACATATCAAGATGAATCCATCTGTGGCATTCACACCGATTGTTTCTGGACTTATCTAAAACTCAAAATCAATGAACTTGCAGACCTATTGGGCAGAATTTTCTGGGTAACGTGCAGGTAAAACAATACGCGCTGATGTCGGGCGAGCATCCCGACATCACTGAGCGCCATCGCGATATTTCATTGGGTGGGCGCGAGATGAAGTGTGGCGTGCGCCTGCCATTAATTAACGGGCTAGTTAAGGCCCTTAAATCGGCAATCGACACTGATTTTCAAGTGCCCGTGCGATCTTCGGCTCAGTGCATGGGTGCAGTAAGTGACATTTTAATAAAATTCATCCACGGGCGGGATAAGAGGGCTCAGTGGGGTTGTTAATCTGGTCTGTGAGTATTGATTGGAGAAAGTTTTTTAAACTTCCCTGTGCGATCTGCAGCAGTTCAGAACGAATTCCAGCAGCTTTCTGTGTACTTTGAACCTTCAGCTCGGGACTCTGCAGTCAGTAATCCTTATCAGGCCTGCAGCTTTCCAAAGGCCTCCTTTTAGCCTGGGTATGGGTTCTGACATGTCCACTGGAGGCAGCTCCTCTGAGGAGGAAGGGAGGGCTAGAATAAGGAGGAGGCCAGGAAGCGCATTCAGCCTCCATGGGAGCCACCTTTTGGGAGGACAGGCGCAGGCACAAGGGCCGCTGGGCCAAGAGGTAGCCCAAGATGGAAGGGGCCACAGAAGATGCCACTACCCTGCTGCCAGGGTATATAGGCGGAGAAGCAGCTACCTCAATATGACTGAGGTGCAGTGCCGAAGGAGGCTCCAACGGTCAACTACATCTGTCAGATGATTGGCCCTGAGATCTCTCCTAACTGTGTGGGTGGACATCCCATGCCAGTAGCTCTGAAGGTCACAGCTGCCCTCAACTTCTATGCCTCTGGCTCCTTCCTTTAGAAGGATGAGAGGAGATCTAATTGAGCTATATAAGATGTTAAAGGGGATAGACAAAGTAGACATGGAGCAGCTGTTTCCCCTTCTGGGGCATTCTAGAACGAGAGGCCATAGTTTTAGGCTAAGGGGTGGTAGATTTAAATCAGAAATGAGGAGGAATTATTTTTCTCAAAGGATTGTGAATCTGTGGAATTCACTACCTCACAGAGCAGTGGATGCCAGGACGCTGAATAAATTTAAGGAGGGGATAGACAGATTTTTGATTAGTAATGGGTTGAAAAGTTATGGGGAGAGGGTGGGAAATTGGAGTTGAGACCGAAATGAGATCACCCATGATCGTAATGAATAGTGGGGCAGGCTCGAGGGGCTGAATTGCCTACTCTTGCTCCTAGTTCTTATCTTTTTATGTTATGTTCTTCCAGGGCTCGGTGGGTGATCTTTGCAGTGTCTTTCAATCAGCTGTCCACATTTGTGTCAAGCAGGTCACAGATGCTCTGTTCAGGTATGCATTGATCTTCATCCACTTCCACTGGGACCAGGCAAGTCAGGCACAGAGAGCCAGAGGCTTTGCGGCCATTGCTGGCTTCCCCCAAGTCCAGGGTGCATTAGACTGCACACATGTGGCCATCAAAGCGCCAGCAGGTGAGCCCGGTGCCTTTGTCAACAGGAAGGGCTTCCACTCCATGAACATGCAGATAGTGTATGATCACAGGATGCTGATTCTACAAGTCTGTGCAAGGTACCCAGGCAGCTCCCACCACACCTATATCCTCAGACACTCCCAGGTGCTGGGTCTCTTCAGTGATCCAGCCCAGCTTGATGGATGGCTGCTGGGTGACAAGGGCTATCCCCTCAGAAGGTGGCTCATGACGCCTCTCTGCCATCCAAGATAAGAAGCTGAGCAGCACTACAATAGGAGCCACGCCTCCACAAGGGCTGTGGTGGAGGGAGCCATCGGTCTTCTCAAGATGCGCTTCTGATGCCTGGACCGCTCAGGGGGCGCACCCCAGTAACCCCCTGATCGTGTTTGCATGCTGCGCTCTGTACAATCTTGCGCTGGAAAGGGGGGATGCAGTGGACGATGAAGATGTTGATGCAGTGGATGCGGCTGCGCATGATGAGTCCAGCACTGATGCTGAGGATGAGGAAGCACAGGGGAATGATGAGGGGGTGGACGCTGAGCCAGGACTACACCAAGGAGGCAGGGACCCCCGGGACACTTTAATCCAATGAACCTTCAGCTAGCTCCACACAAATGGATCAGGATGACCAGCCTTGCTTGGTGCTTCCATACACAGCACTTAAGTGCTACATCTGCCACTTCATCAGCTGCAACTAAGGGCTTTGGACATAAACCTCAATGTCCACTCAAACACTCATGACATGTATGAAAAACATACAAATGCAGAACAAAGGAGCCACCCTCAGCCATGGTAATACATCTGGATTTAATTTCATCCATCATATGGTCCAACAAAATGAAAGCAAGAAATAATGATTCCCTAATCTAGGGCCAACACAAAAGCACCAGTGAGAAACCTGTGGTGTGCCTAAGGTGCCTTATGCTTACGTTTATGGGTGCTATGTCTTGGTGCTGCCCTATCGCTCGGAGTGGCTTCTGAGACAGCCTGCTGACTCTGCTGTCCTGTTGGCCTCGATGACCTTGGCGGATGTCCTCTGGCTCGTGGAGCCTGTGCTGGCTCTGCCTGGGAGGGAGTGGCCAGTTCCACAGCTGGCATCTCCCCAGTCATCACAGCCTCTCCGTATGATATGGTCACTGGCAGAGGGGCGGAGGAGCTGCTGCCCTCATCCGGAGCGCCCTGAGAGGAGCCCGCAGAGACGACAGGCAGCTGCTGCGCCGACGTGAGGTTGCTTCGGACCTCCCTGCTCACCGTAGATGGATGGGCACTGAGCTGGGAAACTTGGTGGCAGACCATCTTGCCAATAGTCAGTAGTGGCCACTGGCTCTGTGAGGGCTTGCAGGTCCGATCGTATCCCCAGAAGAAGCTGCTTGTTCTCTTGGAAGCCCCTCTCCAGGAGAGTTGCCACTTTTTCCATGGAGGAAGCATGATGCTCTGACATAAGGCTCATGGCATCACTCATGCTCCGCATGGACTCCACCACCATGGACACCAAGTGAAGCATAGTCTCATGCAACACTCCCAGATACTCCTGCACACCCGGCCGCATTTCCTGCAGCTGCTGCATCACGGACGACACCAGAGGCACATCATCAGGCACCAACTGAGCATGTGCCTGGTCCCCTGCAGTCCTCCGACTGCTGGCGCCATGGGCACTCTCTGTCTCTGCCAGCTCCTCCAGCATTTGTGAAGTGCCCTCTCCACTGTGCCCCGGGACACTAGCCAATGTTGCAGTTCCCACCGATGTGCTCGTATCTGTGCTGGTGCCTGCCTGGCAGAGATGGTGTGACACAAGTGACAGTTCAGGGCCCACAGGTGTGAGAGGGGGCATCTGCAATTGATCCTTGTCACCAGCCTCTGATGATGCTGAAATGAACAACAAGGACATTGGATCAGTTAGCATCCACACAGTGACACACTTCATCCCTTTACCCCTGGCTCATTTTGCACTCAACCTTCCAGAGCCTAAGGAGACGAACATGGTGGGTTGACAAATAGTCAGGGGAAGGCTCAAACATTATAGGCGGATACAGATGGCTGGTTAGATGGCGTAAGGAATGCCAAATGGAATGTTATGTGGATAAGTGTGAGGTGATGCACTTGGGCAGGAGAAACAAGGTACGGGAATATACGAGGAATGGTAGGACCGTGGAAATAAGGAGGATCAGAGAGACCTTGCTGGGCATGTCGACAGGCCCCTTAAGGTAGCGGGACAGGTACAGAAGGTGCTTAAGAAGATAAATGCCATACTTGCCTTTATTAGCTGAGGAATAGAATGTAGGAACAGGGAGGTCATGTTGCAAGTGCAGAAAACACTGCCAAGGCCACAGCTATAGTTCTGTGTGCAGTTCTGAAATGCTTTTCACGGGTGGGATGTGATTGGAGTGGAGAGGGTGCACAGGTTGTTGACCAGGATGCTGTTGGACTTATGAGGAGACATAGCATAGACTGGGGTTATTCCCCCTGGAGCAGAGGATATTGAGGGGTGACACTATTGAGCTTTATAACATTATGAGGGGCATAGATAGGGTCGGCAGAAAGGAACTTTTCCCCTTGGCAAAGGGATGAGTAACCTGGTGGCATTGATTTAAGGTAAGAGGCATGAGGTTGACAGGTGAGGTGATGAGGAACTTTTGTACACAGTAGTGTAGGACACACTGGCTGAAGGGGTGGT
Source organism: Carcharodon carcharias (assembly GCF_017639515.1). NCBI lineage: Eukaryota > Metazoa > Chordata > Chondrichthyes > Lamniformes > Lamnidae > Carcharodon > Carcharodon carcharias. Next base: position 115,297,298 of record NC_054478.1, on the reverse strand, counting down.
GGAGGCAGAAACCCTCCTGACAGGTAATAAGTATTTGGATGTGCAGTTGCGATGCCATGGCATATAAGGCCGTGGGGATAGTGGTCGGAAATGGGAAAAGGTGACTTTGGAAGATGCTTGACACGTGCATCTTCGAAGGGCCAAGGGACCTTTGTCTATGACCCACACGTCTGACTCTATCAGTCTGTGAATGAGCAATGTTGCTACATTAACGATTCCAACAATCATCAGTGCTTTGGATGGTGGGAAGACAGAGCGGATGTGACTGTGGACCTCAAATACCTGGCTGTTCCACCCCAGCCTCACGGACACTTGTGGACCTGGGCGAATGGCGCCTCTCAAGCTCCAGGGCCTCCTGCTCAAATCAGCTCAATATCACCAGCTGGGCCTGGCCGCCTCCAGTCCGCGAACCCTCACAGGTATTGTGAGCATTTTTCTCCTGAAAAACAGAGAAGACCATTCATTGTGGCTAATCGCACATGGACTCTGCACGTGCATGCCGCACCCCAACCACAGTGGCCCTCATCAGGCCTCCAGTGCCTCCTCTCCATGCTACTGCGATCAGTCACAAAAATAGAGTACGACTGCTCTCAACCCCCCCAACGGCCACCTTGGACACATTGTGCGTACATCACTTTAGGAATCACATGGTCTTAGCTCCCATGGCAAGGAGGCACAACTAGGTGTAGTGCTGAGGGTAGCAGGTGGCTCTTGGCCACAAGATCTCGAGGCTCCCCTTCCACCATCTCATCACCATCAATAAGACGTGTTGGAGTTCTGAGTATGCACCGAGCTGCCTCTCCTGCAGGTTGCCCCCAGACTAGTCATGTGCAACTAAGACCAACACATGGTACGGGGGAGAACCCATCTCCTCATGAACCACTGAGGCTGACGTAAGCATGGTCACTATCTGTTTGCCCACCCATTGTACGAGAAATGCCCAACATGATTCAATGCAGTCACGACAGTAAGACCTGGGGAGTTGGGTGGGTGGGGGTGGAGGAGGGGGGTGGTCCTCAAAGGCTAAGGCTACCTGCTGGGTTAAATGCCCAACGCCAACACGGTGCTAACCCTTCCAGAATACAACAAATCATGAAGTGCTTACGGCACTGGATCCAGGTGCATTGCACCACATCACGGGAGCTCATCACCTCCACCACCTCCTCCCAGGCACATTTCGTCATTGGGGGGGCCTCCTCCTCCTCCCATCCTGGGCAACCAGCACCTCTCGTCGTGCTGCCACCTCCTCGAGAAGGGCAGCAAAGCAATCATCAGAAAAGTGAGGGGCACATTGGCTCCTGGGGTAGACCCTGCAGCCTGCCCTCCTCCTCTGCCCTTCCCTCAACATTAACCTGCTGATCAGAACCCCTGTGGTTGGATCTCCAGGTGGCCATAGCGAACAACCTACAGGGGGCTGCCAGGCCTTCTTTTAAACAGACTGCCTGGTCGCCATTGGACTCGGTGGTCTGTACACGCCCGCCGCAAACTTCACACTCCTGCTCTCCATGGGAGTCAGAACTGCACTGGGCGAGCCTTAATTGGCCCGCCCGTGCAAAATGGCGGTGCAGCCCCGATCACAAATGGTGATCACGTTCGCACCCGCCCACGTCAGCACCTGCTCCGCCCACCAAACGGAAAATTTTGGCCATTGTCTATGAGCTCAATACTTAACCAAAGAGAGCTGTAGAAGCCAGTTAGTCATAAGTAGGCATGAATAAACCACCCATTTACGCAATTTGTAACAATGGCTTCGGACTCCCAAACCATTCTGGGTGGACAATAGATGAATTGATCATATGATCAAAACTGTCTTCAGATAAGTCCTTTACTCCAAGCACCAAGGAGAAACCAGTTCAGTTTCAAAACCAACAGAGCAACAGAGTTCCTCCAGGCAGGTGAACAGAAACCTGCATAACAATCAGTCAATTCAGGCAGTGTGAGGGGAACTAATTCATTTCCACCTGCAAAAGTTTGCCCCTACAGAAACTCGGCCATAACCTCATCTGGAAATACAAAAGTTTCCAACTTCCACTCACCTCCAAAGAGAGAGAATGCATTCAAGCCTGCACCACGTACAGCTTAAAGCACTCAAGGATTTGCTTCTTGTATTCTGTTAATAATCTAGCTGAATGCTTCATTCTCTTGAATCCACTCTTACTTGTGTGTTTGTGTCTGTGTGCCTGAGAGAATGAGGGTGGAATTTGTCGGTCTTGCCTGCAGCAGGTTTTACGGGGGCTGGAGCAGAAAATTCAGAGAGAGGCCAAAAATTGGATTGCTGCCAGTGGGAAATCAGTTTGGAATATTCCCCTCACTGCTTTCATGATGGGCTGAAGGCAGATTGGGATTCCAGCTGATCCATGGCGGGATCACCATTTGGATGTATTGCCATGTTAGGAATGCTTATTAAAAAGGCTACTGTCTGGAATCCCATTCCACCTACCAGTCTTGCAGGAAATTAGGTCGATCTAAATCACCTTTAGAAATGAGTGGCGTGCAGCTGTCGGCTCTCACTTCACTTGTGATTTTGAGGTGAGTGCAGCAACCAAAGCCTACCTGCAGCAACACTGCTCCATGTTCTCACCAATAACAGTGATGCCACACTGGTAGGCATGTAGGGTAGGTCTGATCACTGGCCTTTCTCCGTACTCTGGGAGGGTGTGTCCGCTTGGGCTTAGGTAGGGCTGCACTCTGAGACAAAGCCCAGCATTGCAACCGAGTAGTGGGGGAAGCGGTTTGAGGGAAAGATCATGGAGACATGGGGCATGATGGGCGTTGGTCGGTTTGGAGGGGTGGAAGGAGGATTGAGACATGGGGAACTGTGGTGGAGGGGGAGAAAAGGACAGAGGCATGGGGCATTTGGCTATGGTGGGGTTAGAGGGGCGAAGGATAATGGAGGCACGGGAAACAATGGGCTATGGTAGAGTTGGGAGGGGAACGATGGCAGGCAGAGGGGAGACTGAGGGTAGGGAAGATGGACCTGACATGAAAGACTAGAATGCAGACACAGAAGTGGATGGATGGGAATTGAACTATATGAATGGGAGGGGATTGACACAGCCTCTGGAATAGGAGGTGGGGTTTATGTTAGAGTGGCACAAGTGAGATGGGTTGCAAAGAGACTCATAGAGGTGAGGAGGAGGAAAGACTTGCACATAAGAGATGGGTTGCACACAGATTTGTGGAGCAGGTGTGGGAGAGGGAGACTGTTGTCATAATTAAAGAAGGAATGGGAAAGCTCATTAAAGATAGTCATAGTCCTTTGTCTGCCGCTAAGAGATCAAGGTGAGAGATTAGTGGCAGTCCTGGGGCTTTGTAGACAATACAGTCAGGGTGAGTCATTAAAGGCAGTCATGAGGCTTAGCAGGCCATGCTACAGATCTATGTAGCACATCGTAGTCCTGCTCCAGGGAAGAGCAAGCCCTGTGTGCATAATTGGGATAAGGCACAGCTTGGTGTGCAGAGCGTGGTCAAGGTGGCATGGGCTTGTCTGGCTCACGACTGGGCTGTAGATGAGATGGTCATGGTTAGGGGAGGCACCTACTGCCTGTAAATGCAGTCAACATTATAAAGAGGGGGACACTCAAAGCTTGCCTGGGGTGGGGTGGTTGTCCTTGGTATGTGACAGTACACACAGCCTCGGGTTGGGGAGGGGTGAGGTCCACATTGGGTGTGGGGACATCTACAGTGATAGGTTCAGGTGGGAGGGTTGGGACGTCCACTACAATTACAAAGGGATCCAGGGATTCTGGGGGAAGTTGGAGAATAAGAGGGGGAGCTGTACCTGAACACTGTGAGGTTCCAGGATGATTGGAGGGACCCAAATGCTGACAAGGGGAGGGCCGAGGCGAAAACCTGAAGTTGTTATGCAGTTTGAAATTGGAACTGGAAAATAATCTGCACAGGAGGGGTCTCAGTCAGTTTGGGAGGAGGCCAGGGTTGCACTCTGGGGCCCTTTCAGGGGATTCCTTCAAAATGCTTACAGTCTCAACATTGAAAAAGAGTCAGAGCTGAGAGAAAAGAGGAAGACTTCTGTGAGAAGGTGCAATTGGAGCCATTGCCTTTTGGTGCGCTTTAACAAGAAACTGCAGGAGGCATTGGCTTCACGGTGCAGTTGCTCCATTTGAGCATTAACAGAGATGTGGTGGATCATATCTGCCACATTCTGAGGGAGGATCAAACACCCCACAAATTGGGAGGACATCCCCTGCCAGTGCCATTAAAGGTCACTGCTGCGCTCAATTTTTTTGCCTGCAGATCACTCCAGGGATCCACTGGGGACTAATGTGGCATAAATGTATCAAGGAGGTGACAGATGCCCTCTACAGTAAGGCTCATAATTATGTGACATTCACACTCGATGAAGCTGCTAGATCTCAGGTGTTTGCAGCTATCTCAGGCTTCCCTAGAGTTCAGGGTGCAATGGATTGCACAGGTGTGCCTTTGGGAGCTCCATGGCAGCAGCCCCTGATGTTCATTAACAGGAAAGGGTTCCACTCCCTGAACATTCGACTGGTGTGCGATCATGAGAAGTACATCATGCATATTTATGCCAGATACCCTGGGTGTTCCCCTGACTCTTACATCCTGAGTCACTCCCAGGTGCCTCACATATTCGAAGGGCCTCAGTGATTACAGGGCTGGCTGTCAATGGTGGGTCAGCTTCCACGTAAGGATGCCATTGAGGAAGCCACAATGTGGAAGACATGTCTGTGCCACATTGAAAGCCACAAGATTCCATCAGTTGTGATTGTCTCAATGTGGTGTGGATACTTGGCTTCCCAGCTCAGGTGAGTACCTCAGTAACTGGTATTTTGTCCAGCCATCTGATCTTTAGAAGCTTCCAAAGGCAGATCAATTGAAAGTGCTTGAGCTTCTTGGCACGATGCTGGCACACAATCCAAGCCTCATTAGCATTAAATATTTTCTTTAATAAAGACAGGAACATGATCTCCCAGTAACTTGCTGTAGGTTATAAGAACCTCAACACGTCTCTTACAGAAATCTCAAAGTACTTAACAGGCATAAATGACTTTGAAGTGCTAAAAATTGTATGTAGCAAACACAACATCCTATTTGTGCACAGCGCCATCCCACAATAATATGAAAGAACCACATGGAACAAGAAACAGATGGCCCTTTTGTGGGTGGGGGGAGGGGACAGTGGTTGGGGAAAAAAGGATAGAAACAGGGATAAAAAGGGGATAGAAAAGGGGGATAAAACAGTAAATGAGTGAATAAAAATGAAAATAAACATAAGTCGAAAAAAATGCTTTTAAAAAGGATAAAAAGGGGTGAGGATAGAGGAGAGAGTTCATGATCTGAAGTTGTTGAACTCAATATTCAGTCCGAAAGGCTGTAAAGTGCCTAGTCGGAAGATGAAGTGTTGTTCCTCCAGTTTGCATTGAGCTTCACTGGAACAATGCAGCAAGCCAAGGACGGGCATGTGGGCATGAGAGCAGGGTGGAGTGTTGAAATGGCAAGCAACAGGAAGGGAAGGGTGACGCTTGCAGACTGAGCAAAGGTGTTCCACAAAGCGGTCATTCTGTCTGCTTTTGGGTTCCCCAATGTAGAGGAGACTGCATTGGGAGCAGCGAATGCAGTAGACCACATTGAAGGAGGTGCAAGTGAAATGCTGCTTCACCTGAAAGGAGTGTTAGGGCCCTTGGATAGGGAGGAGGTAAAGGGCATGGGTTGTACCTTCTGCGATTGCATAGGAAGGTGCCATGGGAAGGGAATGAGGAGTTGAGGGTGATGGAGGGGTGGACCAGAATGTCCCGGAGGGAACAGTCCCTGTGGAATGCTGACCCTGTGAGGGGAAGATGTTTTTTGTGGTGACATCATGCTGGAATTGGCGGAAATGGCAGAGGATGATCCTTTGAATGCAAGGTGGGCTGAAAAGTGAGGACAAGGGGGACCCTATCATGGTTCTGTGAGGGAGGGGATGGTTTGAGGGCAGAGGCATGGGATATGGGTTCCTGTCAATCACAGGGTCCAACCCATCACATTTCTACTTCTCTTTAGCTCTGAAGAAAGGTCACATGTTAACTCTGTTTCTCTCTCCACAGATGCTGTCAGACCTTCTGAGTTTTTCCAGCATTTTCTATTTTTATTTCAGATTTCCAGCACCCGCAGTATTTTATCTAACTGATTGTAAAGGTGGGTTTTTGCTAAAGCATAGGTGACTGATTCCAACTTCATGCCTGTATGTTTTTCAGGATTGTAAATACAGGGTCACTGGACTGGTATTACAACCATGTGAGGTCTCGTTTCAAAAACTTTGGAAGTGCAAAGGTGATGCACTCATTACACAAAAGACTTCAACCTGCAGAAAAACGCCCCCTACGTTTAGGTATGTTATTTGTTCTTTCGAGTAATCCAGGGTTACACTTGAAGTGCTCAAAAATATAGATCTAATTTACCGTTAAGAGAACTAGGTGATTTGGTGAAAGCCCCAGAGTACTAACCACTCAAGCACTGGTATTTTTCAGCCTTTCATGCTGGCCGGATTTTCCGGTCCCGCCAATGTGAATGGAGATTTCATGGCTCCCCTGCCCTGCCGCTGTGAACCTTCTGTGTTCGGGGGTGGTTGGGGGGGGCTGGAAATTCCAGCCAAGGTTAACTAAGAATAGCAAAGAAGATAACAAATTAAGTCATAGTGATAATGTGATGCAGTGCATGACGTTAAATGATCATAAGTTTACAGCAATTTATTTTGGAATATAGGAACAGGAGTAGTCCATAGAGCTAATCAAGCTTGTTCTGCCATTCAGTGAGATCATGGTTCATCTGCAGCCTAACTCCATATACCCAACTTTGCCCTGAATGCCTTAATATCTTTATTGAACACAGTCTGTTGATAACAGATTAAAGATCTAGCACCATCGACATTTGTGGAAGAGAGTTCCAAACTTCTGCCACCCTTTGTGTTAGAAGTGTTTCCTAGTTTTGCTCCAACAGGTCCAGCTCTAATTTGTAGATTATGACCCTTAGTCATCGTCTCCCCAGCTAGTGGAAATATTTTCCCTTTATTTCTTCTTTATCTGTTTCCCTTAATATCTTGAAAACCCAAATCAAATCACCCTTTAGCCTTCTAAATTCCAAGAGAAAACAACCCATTTTTGTTTAATCATTCCTTGTAATTTAACCCTTTGAGAACAGTATCACTCTAGTAAATCTACACCACACTCCCTCCAAGGCTGATATAGCTTTCCTAAAGTGTGCCCAGAACTACTCAAACACTCCAGATGTTGATTTAGATAGCTACAGCATAACTTCTACCTCCTTGTATTCTAGTCCTCCCTATGTAAAGCCCAGCTTTCCAGTAACCTTTCTTATACATAGAAACATACATAGAAAATAGGAGCAGGAGTAGGTCGTTAAGCCCTTCGAGCCTGCTCCGTCATTCATTATGATCATGGCTGATCATCCAACTCAGTAGCCTGCTCCCGCTTTCTCCCCATATCCTTTGATCCCTTTTGTCCCAAGAGCTATATCTAATTCCTTCTTGAATATATACAATGTTTTGGCCTCAACTACTTTCTGTGGTAGCGAATTCCACAGGCTCACCACTCTCTGGGAGAAGAAATTTCTCCTCATCTCAGTCCTAAATCCTACGCCATATCCTCAGACTGTGAGCCCTGGTTCTGGATACCCCCACCATCGGGAACATCTTACATCTACCCTGTCTAGTCCTGTTAGAATTTTATAGGTTTCTATGAGATCCCCCCCTCATTCTTCTGAACTCCAGCAAATATAATCCTAACCGACTCAATCTCTCCTCATATGTCAGTCCCGCCATCCCAGGAATCAGTCTGGTAAACCTTCACTGCACTCCCTCTATAGCAGGGAACACCCTTCCTCAGATAAGGAGACCAAAACCGCACACAATCTTCAGTCTCACCAAGGCCCTGTATAATTGTAGCAAGACATCCCTGCTCCTGTACTCGAATCCTCTTGCTATGAAGACCACCATACCATTTGCCTTCTTTACCATCTGCTGCACCTGCATGCTTACCTTCAGTGACTGGTGTACGAGGACATCCAGGTGTCATTGCACATTCCCCTCTCTCAATTTATGCCATTCAGACAATAATCTGCCTTCCTGTTTTTGCTACCAAAGTGGATAACCTCACATTTATCCACATTTTACTGCATCTGCCATGCATTTGCCCACTCATTCGGCTTGTCCAACTCACACTGAAGCATCACTGCATCCTTCTCACAGCTCACCCTCCCACCCAGCTTTGTGTCATCTGCAAATTTGGAGATATTACATTTAATTCCCTCATCTAAATCATTAATATATAGTGTGAATATCTGGGGTCCCAGCACCTATCGCTGCGGTACCCCACTTGTCATTGCCTGCCATTCGGAAAAAGACCCGTTCATTCCTACTCTTTGTTTCCTGTCTGCCAACCAGCTTTCTATCCATCTCAATACACGACCTCCAGTTCCATGCGCTTTAATTTTACTCACCAATCTCTTATGTGGGACTTTGTCAAAAGCCTTCTGAAAGTCCAAATAAACCACATCCACTTGTTCCCCCTCATCAACTCTACTAGTTACATCCTCAAAAAATTCCAGTAAAATTGTCAAGCATGATTTCCCTTTCATAAATCCATACTGACTCTGTCCGATTCTGCCACTGTTTTCCAAGTGCTCAGCTATTAAATTTTTTATAATGGACTCTAGAATTTTCCCCACTACCGATGTCAGGCTAACTGGTCTATAATTCCCTGCTTTTTTCTCTACCTCCCTTTTTAAATAGTAGGGTTACATTAGCTACCCCCCAATCTGTAGGAACTGTTCCAGAGTCTATAGAATCTCGGAAGATGACCACCAATGCATCCACTATTTCTAGGGCCACTTCCTTAAGTACTCTGGGATGTAGATTATCAGACCCTGGGGATTTATCAGCCTTCAATCCCATTAATTTCCCCAACACCATTTCCCTACTAATACTGATTTCTTTCAGTTCCTCCCTCTCACTAAACCCTGTGTTCCCCAATATTTCTGGTGTGGTATTTGTGTCCTCCTTTGTGAAGACAGAACCAAAGTATGTATTTAGTTGGTCAGCCATTTCTTTGTTCCCCATTATAAATTCCCCCGTTTCAGACTGTAAGGAACCTACATTTGTCTTCATCAATCTTTTTCTCTTCACATACCGATAGAAACTTTTACAGTCAGTTCTTATGTTCCCCACAAGCTTACTCTTGTATTCTATTTTCCACTTCTTAATCAACTAGTGCTGTTGGGGAGGGTTTAAATTAGAATGGCAGGGGGATGAGAACCTGAGCAGGGAGACAGAGGAGGGGGGAACAAGAATAGAAACGAAAGACAGAAAAGTAAGAAGCAAAAGTGGAAGGCAGAAAAAACAAGGGCAAGAAACAAATGAGGTCATAGTGCAAAATAAAGCTACGATGACTAACAAAGTTAAAAAGACAAGTCTACAGGCATTGTATCTTAATGCCCGGAGCATTCGCAATAAGTTAGATGAATTAACAGTGCAAATAGATATAAATGGTTATGATATAGTTGCAATTACGGAGACATGGCTGCAGGGTGACCAAGGATGGGAACTGAACATCCGGGGGTATTCAATATTTAGGAAGAACGGACAAATAGGGAAAGGAGTTGTGGTAGCACTGTTAGTAAAGAAGGAAATCAATGCAATAGTGAGGAGGGATATTGCCTCGGAAAATGATGTGGAATTTGTTTGGGTGGAGATAAGAAACATCAAGGGGCAGAAAACATTGGTTCGGGTTGTCTATAGGCCCCCAAACAGTAACGGAGATGTAAGGGAAGGCATTAAACAGGAAATTAGAGATGCATGCAATAAGGGTATA